>NC_080188.1:47965818-48588005 GCF_030028045.1 Hippopotamus amphibius kiboko
GTCAAAATGTGTCATGTACCTAAGATGGATTGGGGCAAAACAAACAAAAGACAAAAACAGATTGAGAAACACAGCTTTGTGCAATAATTTAAACCTCTTCACCAATCAGAATTTACAGGAGATGCTATTAAATAGTGAATTCATTCTTTGCTAACTCATTCAACAATATTTGCTATCAAGCACTATAATAAATTCTGTTTGAATACAAAGATGGATCTAATTTGGGACTTGCCTTCAAGAACCACAATCTTGCCATGAAGATGAGAGGGTATTATGATTGGGAAGCAATGTTGGGGCACCAAGGGGGCCTTTTGAGGCACTGGCAATATTCTGTTCCTTGACCTGGGGGATGGTTCTATAATAATTAATTAAGCTATACATTTATGTTTAACTTTTTGGTGTATCTGTTATATTCACAATTTAAAAAAACCCCTAAGAATGGTATGTGAATTATATCTCAATAAAATTATGAGATATTCCCGACCTTGGATTAGAGAGTGGTTTCTTAGATGGGCACACAAAACACAAGCAAGCAAAGGGAAACATAAATAAATTTAATTTAATCAAAATTTAAAAGTTTTTCTTCAAAGGAAAGTATCAAGCAAGTTAAAAGACAAGCCACAGAGTGGGAGAAGTATTTTCAAATCATGTATCTGATAAGGCTCTAGTATCTAGAATATATAGGACCTTATTACATTTGCCAATTATACCTAAATAAAGCTGAAATTAGAAAATAGAAGAAAAAAAGGAACCATTAAAACTCAATGATGGAAAGAGACAACTCCATTAAAAATGAGCAAAAGACATTTATCCAAAAAAGATACAAATGGGCAACACGCAAATGAAAAGATGCTCAACACCGTTAGTCATCAGAGAAATTCAAATAAAAACCACAAAGGTACCACTTCACACCTACTAGGATGGCTATAATGAAAAAGACAGACACTAACAAATGTTGGCAAGGATGTGGAGAAATTAGAACAGGCATGCATTGCTGATGGGAATATAAAATGGTGTAGGCACCTTGGAAAACAATTGGGTAGTTCCTCAAAAGATTAAACACCGAGTTACCACATGATCCAGAAATCCCAGTCCTTAGGTATTTAACCAAGAGAAATGAAAACCTAAGTTCACACAAAATCTTGTACATGAATGTTTATAGCTGCACTATTCAGAATAGTCAAAAAGTGGGGGAAGAAACTCAATGTTCATCAACTGATGGATAAACAAAATATGGTAGTCATATAATTGATTATTATTCAATCGTTTGAAGGAATGAAGTACTGATTTCAACTACAACATGGATGAACCTTGAAAACATTATGCTAAATGAATGAAGCTGGTCGCAAAGGCCACACATTGTATGACTCCATTTGTATAGAATGTCCAGAAAAGAAACAGAAAACAGATCAGTGGTTGCTGGGGATGAGGGGAGAAGGGGACTAGGAAGTGATTACTGATGAGTACAGAATTTCTTTGGGAGGTAATAAAAAATGTTATGGAATTAGATAGTGGTAATGGTTGCAAAACTGTGTAAATGTACTGAAAACCACTGACTGGTACACTCTGATAAGGTGAATATCATGGTAGGTAAATTGTATCTCAATAAAATAAATAAAATATAAAGTATGGGACAGTTTTATGCATTATAATGGTTATATTTGACTAAATTGTAGCATGTATGAAGAAAGTGATAGGAAATAAATTTGAAAATATAAATTGGGATCAAATTATAAAGGGCTTCAATTGTTGGGAAGCTGGCCATGGAGAACCATTATAGGTTATTTAGGGAGCAAGTAATGTGAGTAGAATGTGTTCAAAAATTTAGTCTTGTGTCATTTTCAGCATCAACTTTGCATCTGTCCTAGGCTTTGTACTAGAGAGTACAAGTGATTTTGTACTTGGTAGTTTTGTTTTGTGTTAGGGAATATCTATGATTTTAGAAATTTTCCTCTGAAGGACTTGATCATATTAGCCTGGTAAATTCAATCATACAAATTTTATAATAACATAAAGCGTTATGGATATATGTATGGATGTGTGTGTGTATATATATATATATATATATATATATATATATATATTACAAGGCATGACTTTCTCTTATAACAAAGAAGTGATAGAAGATGAAAGCAAGATTTTTGTGTCATGTTCATTAACACACATCCCTAATTTGGAGAACAGGAAAGGGAAAATATTAGTCCAGATCTCAACAGAACATTTATATTATAATAATTTAATGAGAGTTGTCAAGAATTGTGAAGGATCTGAGAATTTATCCTACTAACAAGCTGACCTAATAGATTCTGGTAGAAGACTCAAGACTCCTGGGTCGGAGACAAAGGACTTTTCTACCATAGTCAATTGTAGATGAGTTAATGATTTACAGAATTTTAAAAAATATGATCAAGTTAGTTTTTGGAAGCTCTAAGAAATGTATTGTAAAATAAAATATTATATGCAGAAGAACCCTGTGGCTTTTTGAGTGTATGCTTACTAGACGTTTTGAAAGCTTATAAAGCAAATGTTAGTTTTTTGGATTGCAAACCACCAGCTGAAGTAGAATGCTAAGGAATCCTAAGCAAATTGCTTGAACTTGTACATAGCACTTAACTTTCTCAATGAAGTTTTTCAGAAGGACAGATTCAGTAAAGCATGTTACCTGCAAATTCACTGTTCACACCAGCATTCTCTAACCTAATATTCCATAGTGGGAAAAATTTTACAATAAATGAGAAAACATTCGGTAGTGAATTCTCCTGGTGTTTTCTACAATATTCCCTGGGATCCATGTGGTTTAATCAACACAAAACAATACTGTTCTTTAAAAACAAATCCCCTTATTCTAGAAATCACATGAAATAGTCTTGCCTGTATTGGAATTATATTTTATTTCACCTAAACCCATTGAAGTGCATGGACATACAAAACAGTCTTATAGCAGCTGTGCCAGCAGAGTCAGGCAGTACGCTGAGCACTAGCATATCGAGGAAAACGAGACTTTGGTGGGGTCTCTGGGATCTGAATCTGGAGGCAGCAGTTTTTTAGAGTATACTGAAAATTCTTGTTTCTGAAGGAGTCAGTTACCTAATTAGGTTAGAGAAGCATGTGTTTCATACACAAGGAGAGATGATCTCTTTACTATTTTCCTAGACTCCCAAAGCCATTTCCTTCAATTCTGTGACCTCCAGCCCAGACAGAAGGTCTGGTTTAGGATCTGTTTCCTATAGTTTTCTAAATGCTGATCCATCCGTTATTAAAGAGACTTGGCCTCTGAGCATCAGATTACTGCATTTCTTGTAAACCAGCTTAGTGGCAACAAAATCCAGTTCATCTCTAGACACTGGGTTTTTTTTTTAACTGAACCCTTCTTTTTTTTTTAGTTTTTTGGTTTTTGGTTTGTTTGTTTGTTTGTTTCTTGGTTAAAGAAGAGATGCAAATAAGTCCATGGACCTTTTGGTTCAACTTTAACTTACTTTCAAAAGATCTGACCATATAACCCTTTGTCCTGTCTCAGATATTTGCTGTGTGTAGTTTTTTTCTGTTTTTGTTCTGCTGAAATGTCTTTCTTTTTCTTAGGCAGAAATAGCAGAAGATTAAGAATTAGGATATATAGCCTCTCCTTTCATCTCTTAATCCCCCGTGTATAACCTATTGCATTAAGATAATGCTTCTGGGAATGCGCTATGGGTTTCTACGACGTGTGTGACTGCTGACAAGCTGGGGTAGGCTCAGCTATAGTTTCTGAGTCTGGAGTTCCTGTGTGTTTGGAAAAATAAGGATAAAAGAGAATGTTCATAAGGTATATCTTAACTAGTTCATGTGGCTGAAATAAGAGACTGGGAGCAACATTTCTTAAACTAAACAAGATTTGGTATAACTTGATGTGTGAAAAGAGGAAAGGACAGCCCCCTAAGGAAACTCAAACTTGCTGCAAAGGTATGCATACTTGACTGTTTTCTGTTTTTGCCTTGAATTGTCTGGAGGCTTAAAACCATTCTTAATGCTCAGTTACAGTGACTGTATTAAGTTTAAAATTTTAAAATCATTGCCATGATTTTTTCTTTCTACTTTATCATATATATGTATACATAGTTGGTATAATTGATATATAGGTGAGTGTATGTGTGTGTATATGTGTATAACATGTGTGTATACATACTTTTTGTCTTTCTTATAAAGTCATCTGTAATTGTTTTTGGAAAGAAGTGAGAAATGAATGCATGGTCAAGAATACATGAGGTGTGCAGAATGATTCTTTTTCTGTCCATAACCTTTAGTTAGCATTTTCTTTTATATCAAAGGAACACTAAAACTCATTATGAACTTGGCACATAGAAAGATGACACAAACCAAAAGCAAACAAACAAACAAACAGTCTTGGAAGAGTTGATAATGGTTCCACAGGAGCAGCCTTTCAACTTTCCTTTCTTTCTAATACTAGGGATTTTGCTCAAATTGCAAAAATGTGGTTGAGCTGCAGTGACCTGGAGACTCAACATCTGTTAGCAGGAAGTCAGAGGGCTGTGATTACAACTGAAGTTTCAGAGCCTGAGCGGTGGGCCTGACATTTGAGCAAACGCACAGGGCCAGCCCTTTTGTCTCCCTCCCTTGCCCGCCACTTCCCTCTCTAGGACCCAGGTTCTCATGCTGCCCAGCCAGGCCTGTCACGTTGAGAGAGCACGCAAGCTGTTGACCCCTTCCTCTCTATTGTCTAACCAGAATCCAACCCGTCCAGTGTCCTGTTCCCTTAGGTCTGTTAGGAGAGAGAATCTAATGCGATAAATAAATTCACAGTAAATATTAGACAATAGCAGAGCTCTCAGATCACATAGGAAACCCATTGTGGTCACCTTTCCATATTGTTTCAATGTCCTGTGTATTCTCTGAATTTTGGAATTATGTCAAATTAGCAGCCAACCATCTCTTGCTCCCCTGACCTTGTGTCCTCACCTTCCTGCCTCTCACTGTTTGCAAGTAGCCCGGTCTATGGGTTTTTTGTTTTTTCTATTCAAAAGGAAGATTTACATTTTCTTTGACTGGGACTTCCCTGGTGGTTGAGTGGCTAAGAGTCCACCTTCCAATGCCTGGGTGGTGGGTTTGATCCCTGTTCGGGGAACTAAGATCCCACATGCAACGGGACAACTGAGCCCGTGCATCACAGCTAGAGAGAAGCCTGCGCACAGCTACTGAGCCCACGCACTCTGGAGCCTGCACGCCACAAGAGAGAAGTCCGCGCACCACAGCGAATGATCCTGCATGCCTCAACGAAGATGCCGTTGCAGCCAAATAAGCAAATAAAGAAATATTTTTTAAAAATTTTCTTTGACTAGAGTTGGTAAGACAGATTAGAAAGTAGATAAGCCCCTAAATGAGTCTTTTTTTTCCCCTAACTATAAATAGAAAAATTGATAGGCCATTTCTGAAAGAAGAGTAGTATGTATGGAACATTTCGTTTCAGAAATGAATATTCAGATAGATCCATTCATAGTATTTTCCTGCAGCTGTCCACTATGGATGGGTAAGGGCTGTCCATTCATCTCTGTATAGAAGCTTTGATGCTTTAGCATAAAAGAGGAAGTAGTGGTGAGATTTGAGACATCCTGGCAGTATGGATTCAAGGGAGTGGGGTTAGCTTTTGGCCAGGTAATCCCTTTGTGTCAGACTATAAAGCGCAGTATCTCTATAGAATTTTGGCTTGGCTGTGACCCATGTTTTGTCCTGCAGTTCCTGAAAAGGTTTTGTGTATCCCCTTTTTGTCCTTTCCCAAATCATTTGAAAGTAAACAGTGGAGGGAATAATGTGATCAGGGGCTGCGGTTGCACTTACTGCTTATGTAGGGTAGTAGTAGGCAATGGGATGCTTCATGGTTCTTTATGCGTTATTTGTCTGGAATGTATCATAATGATTGTCTGTACAAACTAAATAGAACAAAGTGGTTTGGGGAAATTCGTCCTACATAGTCAAATGATTCATTTGTGTAGGTGTTAACATGGTAGCAGTTTGGCCATTTCCATTTTTTCTCTTCCCTAACCCTTAAACAAACACAAATGGAATTTTACGTACGTGACTACTCGCTTCCCACTCTCTCTGACTTACAGAAAAAATACGTGTGCACTGCCATTTCCTTAAAGATCAGCAGCTTCCACCTCTGTGGGCGAGGATGGAAGTGAGCACACATGTGTTTGATCAGTAAGCAGAAGTATTTGCAATGCTAACTATATCTACTGCAAAAGCACAGCAAGTTGCATATTTAATTGGAAATTTGAAAAGGCTAGAGCAGACAGTGGATGGTAACCAGTATATTTTGAAAAGGATGTTTAGAATATGCAGAAAAAGATTCTTTGTCTATAAATAAGATTGACAGTTCCTAACCACATGGTTGGAACCTCTTTCATAAACATTTGAATGAGATGGGGTCCAGACAGGAGGGCTGGTCGTGGAACTGTAAGATCCTCATGAGGGTTGGCAATGCCTGTTAGGAATAAAATGCCTGTTGGGAATAAACCATATTGCCTGGCTGACCAACTGCTATCAGTGTCCCAATCCACGTGCACATATTCAGTAGTTCTTGTAAAGTTTAAAAAAAACAAACAAACTGCTTCTTTGGTGGTTCTGGGTGGCAGAGTTCTAGAGAAAAAAAAAGCCATATGCTAGTGTCTTAGTGGTAGCCAGGACCACCATGTGTGGCCATGCAGATTTTGCTCTGCATGACTCCTGGGGTCACCATTCACATAAATTCCAAAATGAATGACACTCCCCTGTAGTTGTGCAATGTCTCAGCCCTAGTGGTAATTATTTATTTGGTGATTTGGAAATATGTCCAGAGTATCCCTTGTGAAGGACAAAGGTCTACTGTGTATCTCATATACTTCACTATTAACCCTGTAACATATACTGAGTAATTAATAAATACCTATTTGGTGAAGAATTGAGAGAAAAGCAACTTTGGAAAGAACAGCCTTTTAAAAAAATGGTACAAATGAACTTATTTACAAAACAGAAGTAGAGTCATAGATGTAGAAACCAAACTCATGATTACCAAGGGGAAAGGGGGGAGGGGGTAAATTGGGAGATTGGGATTGACATATATACACTACTATATATAAAATAGATAACTAATAAGGACCTACTGTATAGCACAAGGAACTCTATTCAATACTCTATAATAACCTATATGGGAAAAGAATCTGAAAAAAAGAGTGTGTATATATATATATGTATAGCTGATTCACTTAGCTGTCCACCTGAAACTAACAACATTGTAAATCAACTATACTCCAATAAAAATTTAAAAAAAAAAACAGCTTTATTGAAATATATTTTTGTATCATAAAATTCACCTCTTTAAAAGTGTACAAGTCAATAATTTTTAATATATTTACAGTGTAGTACAACCATCACCATAATCAATTTTAAAATGTTTCATTACTCTCCCCCCAGAATCCCATACCCATCATCAGCCACTCCCTGTTTTGGAGTTCTGGTTATGACATTCATTCCCTGTTCCCTCCTTCTCCCAGCCCCTGGCAACCACTAATCTACCTTCTATCCCTCTAGATTTGCCTATTCGGGAAATTTTCATATCAAGAGAATCATACATGTGTGACCTTTTGTGATTGGCTTCTTTTACTTAGCGTAATGTTTTCAAGGTTCATCCATGTTTTAGCACGTATCAGTACTTCATTTCTTTTTACTGTCAAATTATATTCCATTGTATGGATATGCCACATTTTATTTATCCATTCATCTGTTAGTATCTAAGTTAGTTCCACTTTTTGGCTATTATGAATAATGCAGTTATGAACATTCCTGTACAGATTGTGTGGACATATATTTTCAGTTCTCTTGCAAACGTACCTAGGAGTAGAATTGCTGGGGAAAAAGGCAATTTTTAGTTTAGAAATCTCTCCATTATTAACTGTTATTATAAAAGTCATCTTATTGCTCTTTGATCGTGCGGCCGGCCTTCAAGATGGCGCCGAAGAAAGACAAGAAGCCTAAGAAGTCAACCTGGAAGTTTAATTTGGACCTTACTCGTCCAGTAGAAGATTGAATTTTTGATTCTGGAAATTTTGAACACTCTCTACGAGAGAAGGTTAAAGTGAATGGAAAAACTGGAAATCTTGGGAATGTCGTTCACACTGAACGCTTCAAGAATGAAATCACAGTTGTTTCTGAGAAACAGTTCTCTAAAAGGTATTGAAATACCTTACCAAGAAATACCTCAAAAAGAGCAGTCTTCGTGATTGGCTTCATGTGGTTGCATCTGACAAGGAGACTTATGAACTTCGTTACTTCCAGATTAGTCAAGATGACGATGGATCTGACTGTGAGGACTAGATGAAGCCATCCCTTATAGGGCTTTGCTTGCTAAGAAAACAAATGAAGTATATAAGAGCAGTGTCTTGAAATGGACCTTTAGTTTATCAGTGAATAAAAAACATTACTCTGTTAAGCATTAATCTCTTTTATTTAAGTGTATGCTGTTTATATGATGCTGGCTTTCCTTTAATACTTTAAAAGAAACTTATTGGAGTATAGTTGATTTATAATGTTAGTTGCAGGTGTACGTCAGAGTGAATCAGTTATACACATATCTACTCTTTTTTTATTTTTTTAAGATTCTTTTCTCATATAGGCCATTACAGAGTATTGGGTAGAGTTCCCTGTGCTGTACAGCAGGTTATTATCTATTTTATATATAGTAGTGTATGTCAGCCCCAATCTCCCAACTTATCCCTCCCCATCTGGTAGCCATAAGTTTGTTTTCTGTATCTGTGACTTTACTTTTGTAAATAAGTTCATTTGTACCCTCCCCCTTTTTTTGTTAGTATTTTATGTAAGCAATATTTAAATAGCTTATAGCTAGTGGAATTTCTTCCAGGATTTCTGAAATGTACTGTTTTTACAAATGTCCTTAAGTTAAAGTATATAGTGAAAAAATGAAGCACAATTTTGGATATAACTGTATATAATAAAATTGAAACATTTAAATTCTAAAAAAAAGTCATCTTATTAATGGTATGTGTCCTTTTTTAATTGAAGTATATAGTTGATTTACAATGCTGTTTAATTTCTACTGTATAGCAGAGTGACTCAGTTATACATATATATACATTCTTTTTCATATTCTTTTCCATTATGGTTTATCACAGGATATTGAATGTAGTTCCCTGTGCTAAACAGTAGGACCTTGTTATTTATCCATGCTATATATAATAGTTTGCATCTGTTAATCCCAAACTTCCAATCCTTCTCTCCCCCACCGCCCAACCCTTGGCAACCACAAGTCTATTCTCTATGGCTGTGAGTCTGTTTCTGTTTCCTAGATAAGTTCATTTGTGTTGTGTTTTAGATTCCACATATAAGTGATATCGTATGTTATTGTCTTTCTCTTTCTGACTTACTTCACTTAGTATGATAATCTCTAGGTCCAAACATGTTGTTGCAAACGGCATTATTTCATTCTTTTTTATGGCTAAGTAGTATTCCATTGTATTATATAGATGGCCATTCATCTTTTGATGGACATTTAGGTTGTTTCCATGGTTATTGTACATAGTGCTGCTATGAGCATAGGGGTGCATGTATCTTTTCAAATTATAGTTTTATGTGGATATATGCCTAGGAGTGGGATTGCTGGATCATATGATAGTTCCATTTTTAGTTTTCCACAGTGGCTGCACCAATTTACATTCCCACCGACAGTGTAGGAGTGTTCAGCAGTATGTGTCTGGAGTGGCTAGTACTTCTTGGTTCTACACCAACCTTCCAGCGCCCCGCCTCCACAAGTTGTGAACCAGTAGGTGAACCACAGAAAATTGAATTGTACTAAATGTTTAGTCTCTTTGAATAGGGTCATACTTACATTGAATTCACTCTGATTTATTATTTTGCTACTTCACTTGGAACACAGACAGTATTCATTAAGAATTGGATCTATAGAGTAGAAACAGAGGTTCCCTGTTTCCATCAGTCAACTCTCAAAGGATAGCTGGAGCCAATTTCAGATTATTTTAGGGCCTTTGCTTTCTTAGTTCCTCGCCATCCATCTCTCTAGTTTGGCCTTTTTGCTTTTCATTAGTGCCACTTACTAAACTAAGAGACCTGAAACACAGATAACTCAGCCAAAGTGTTTTTATAGTCTTTAGGTGAAAAGAACTTTTAATAGGTTTGTCATCATGGTTTTTATGTGCCTTGTAAATTGCATTGTTTATCCTGAAACTATGAAGAAGTTACAGTCTGCTTCTTTCAACCTATTCTTAGTTTCTGGTATTGTGTTGTCAGAGTTATTATTAAGGATGGTGAAAAGAATTTACAGTAAAGGAGACAAATTGTTTCAGTGTATAATTTATAGTACGTATTTTTTTTACGTGGTCACTAAGTGAGAAAAAGGACCACCAGAATGATTTTTTAAAAATAGACCATGTTTTCCTCATCATCGTAACTTTATGCAGAGGTGTTCTGGTTATGACTTTGCAAAGTGAACGTTACTTAGAACTGAGATCCCTGGATTAATGAACTTGTCAAAAGTCTGGTTTTTCATGAGCCAGAGCTATTTGAACTGTGCAGACTTTAGTGGTTTTCTTCGTGGCATGTGTATTTGAGTAAGAGGTAATAAAGAGTAGGCCATGAGAGGGATGCTATTTAACTCTTAAGCAGAACATTGTTTCATTGGAGAGGAATAAAATATGGACTCCCTTTAAGCAAAGCAGCTTGCATTTCTGTTGTGCAGATTTCTTAAGAACCTGATAAAGCATCAGCCCCGCCGTATCCAGCACTCCCCATGAATTCTTCATGGGCTCTTTTCTACTGAATGAAATTGGTTGATTCATAGGTTGGCCTGAGGTCTTGAATAGAGAGCTTTGGGGGGATGTTTAGGAAGTGTTCCAGCAAGCCATCAAGACTGTTGACAGGTGGCCAAGCCAAGGGGAAGAGTATTAGGAATAACAGCAGCTCACACTTACAGAGCTCTTAATGAGGTGCCGGGCAGTGTCCTAAGCACATTACATGTATTAATTCACGTGATTCTCACAGCAATCCCATGAGGTCAGTCGGTTTTGCCCTCAATTTAGATGAACTCAGGAACAAATAAATTAAACAATTGCCCAAGGTCACACAATCATGATTTGAACCCAAGTGATCTAGTTCCAAAGTCAGTGCCCTTAACCACTAAGTGTTTCTGCACAGCCCAGAAACACAGAGAAGCTCTCACGCCTGCCTCTGGAGGAAGGAGGGAGGGCAGGGGCCCAGTTCCCTATCAGCATTTTGCTGAAATGAACTGGTGAACTGAAGCATTCTCCTGGCCTGTCACTGCTTGGATAATTTCAGAGGGCAAAAGAAGCATTGGTTGTATGGAATTCTTTTGTGGCCAGAAGGTATCAGCAAGGCATAGATCTTGCTTATCTTTAAAGACATAGCTTTTTTTTTTTTTTAACAGAGAATGAGTGCTATTGTATACAGTATTGTCTTTTATTATGGCTGGTTTGTGTAAACTGGCAAAAGAGTCAAATTAAGAGGAGTTGAAATGTAAAGATAAAAAAGCTAAGTCACAAGACCATCGCAAAGTGAGAAGAATGTAATTTGTGTGTCCATTTACTCCCTAGTGTGACTTTTAATCTCCGGTACTTAAAATTTACAGATACTAACTGTGGCCTAATGAAATAAAGAGCCACCATGCCTTTTCATTTCTGTTTTTCGAAGTTGCATAGATGTTGGATGAAGATAGATAAATACTGTTAACAGCTTCCGGTGGACGCATAATGTGCTTTGAAAGCATGACTCATCCTTGTTCTGGGAGGATTCCACATGCCACAGAGCAGCGAAACCTGTGCGCCACAGCTACTGAGCCTGCGCTCTAGAGACCACGAGCCACAACGGTTGAGCCCACGTGCCACAACGACTAAAGCTCAAGTGTGCAGAGCCTGTGCTCCACAACAGGAGAAGCCACTGCAGTGAGAAGCCTGCACACAGCAACAGAGTAGCCCCCACTTGCTGCAACTGGAGAAAGCCCATGCACAGCAATGCAGACCCAACGCAGCCAATAAATAAATAAATTTATTAAAAAAAAAAGAATCAAGACGTGATCCAGGGTTTATGGCCTCCGAGCAAATGAAGGTCTTTCTGAGGACAAACAAGGTTTAAGGATTTTAGAGGAAGCTTCTTGAAGAATGAACACAGCCCAAAATGGTGCTACCCTTGGTACGCTCCTTAGTCAAGTAGAGAAAGACAAAGAATCAGTTTATAAAATGGATATTGAGTGGTGGATTAGAGGTGCGTTCAGCCAATGGAATGGTTGAATTTTATTTCAGCAGTTGAAATCAGTGCATTGAGGGCAGCCGACATGTATATAATACCCACCCACACATCCTAATCCACAGTAGAGTGCCTGTTACTTAGCAACAAGGAAAAGGGCAAAAATAAGTACCATTTATTGACACTCACCACGTGTGCTGTGTGTTATTATCACCTCCATTTTATGAATGAATGAACGGAATCTTGGAGAGTTAAGTACATAGCCAAACCTCACACAAGTCATTTAATCGCAAAGTCTGTTTTCTGAACCACAGCACTGATCGTGGTGGCTGACTTTAATGATGAGGCTGAAGGTTTTGGAATATCTTCTGTGGTTCATGGGGGAATCCTTGAAAGTTTTCTGAACAGGAAACCTAAAAAAAGTGGTCTATGGGATGAGGGTGGAATGGTTTTATAGCTTTTGCACTTTATTTTATTTTCTTAAAGACTTCATTGAATTTATTACAATATTGCTTCTGTTTTATGTTTTGGTTTTTTGGCCAGATGGCATGTGGGATCTTAGCTCCCCAACCAGGGATTGAACCCACATCCCCTGCATTGGAAGGGGAAGTCTTAACCACTGGACCACCAGGGAAGTCCATGTAGCTTTTGCACTTTAGCCCTGATGTAAAGTAGTAAGTGTCTGAGTCAGTATGCTAGGTTAGAACCAAAAGGAGAAGAGAGATAGAAGACTCCCTGAGAGTGAGTGCATGATCCTTGAGGCTTGGGGACTGATTGGTTGTGGGAATTAGGGAAAGGAGGGAGCCCCAGTGAATCTGAGGCCTCCAGAGTAGTGACAGAGAGATTGCTGGTGTCATAAATAGAAACAGGGAAATTAGGAGATGCAGTCTGCAAAGACTTTTAGGCCTGTGGTGGTGTTTTGGGCGATGGCAGGACACTAGTGTGCACTGTATACCAGTTAGTCTTTCCTTGATGCCAGAGACTTCATCTCCCTACATAAAAGGTAAAAGTTCTGGATTCTTGCTTTGCTAGGCTCCCTTGCATAATACCCAGCTTTGGTCATGGGACACAAGTGGATACCTCCTGGAGGTGTCTAGGAAAGATTTTTCTCTTTGATGATAAAAAAGTCTAGTAAGAAAAATATCTTTCTGCTTTGGATTTCAAATGTAAATGTATCTTACAGGGAGCTGCTGTAGCCATTTTGTAACCTTGAGACACAGGTGGAGAAAACAGGTGGGAAGCTGACTCAGGGCCCCGACACTGGGGAGCTCCTGAAACAACACCCAGGAGCATCCATGTTTCAGCTTATAACGTGGGAAAAAAAGCCCATTGTTCAAGCCACTTTTAGAAGAGTGTTTTGTTATTTGTAGCCAGAGCATCCAAACTGATATAGACTTTATGCAGGTCCCAGATTACCTTGAGATCCAAGCCTGGCTGTACTTTCTCTTTAGGACATTAATTTTGGGAAAATACCATATGGGGAGTGAACATCAGAATTGTCCACTGAAGCCTTTAAAATAGTAGGAGTTCCTAAAAAGGAGAATAAGGGCTTTTTAACAAAAATCTCTAAAGGTCAAACAGCCTGGCCCAGATCTTAGACCCAGTTTGCTGCTAGGTGAGAGTCCCTGTTAGGTTTCAGTGTTAAAATGTGCTTCTCAAATGGCAACAGGGCTCATTAGTAAATTCAAGCATTCCCAAAGTCCCTAGATACACACTGGGTAAAGGAAGCATTTTCTTCTTTCAGAGCTGCTGCTCTTTTCATTCGCTTCCTCCCACCTTCCTTGCGTTTGCTGGTGTCTGCTGGCAGGGAGGCGTGTTTAGCCCAGTGATGGATGTTCTAACGAGAATTAGCCTGCTTTGTGGAGCTTTTGAATTGGAGCAAGTATGCATTTGGAAGGTCTGGATGACTGGTTGATTGAAAAGTAGTTGATTTCAGAATTTTTAAAATGAGACTCAAAAGGTACATTATAAAGTTAGATTTCACAAATGCCAAACGCTTTCTTTATTATACTCCTTTTTTAACTTATTTTATTCATTTTAAGTTTATAAAATTATTTTAGAATTTAGTACTCACTTCACCATTTAGCTCCTGAAACTTCATGTGTCATGTATAAAGTTTATGGTAAGAAAATTCTTGTCAGAGTGGAAGGAGAGAGAAAAACATGCTACGCAGATTCTAGTCCTGTTCTGCCACCCAGGGAAAATTGTTTGTTTCCCAGCTTCCGTATTTGTCAATGAAAATATTTGACTAAATCTTGTGTAAGGTCTTGTCCACATGAGCTTAGAGTTTCTACTAAGGTCGTGTTCTACGTGGAGGGTGGGGCAGAGTGTGGGTCTTACCCTCACACCTCTGAGAAAACATGCTTGAAGAGAAATAAGAATCTTGCTAGAAGTATAATGTCAACAAAATTTGGTTCTGATGGTGGGATTCTGCGTGGAGGTGCCGGATAAAATACAGGACACAATTAAATTTGAATTTCAGGTAAACAAGAATTTTATTTATTTATTTATTTATTTATTTATTTATTTATTTATTTAGTAGTATAAATATGTCCCAAATATTACATGGGGCATACTTATACTAAAAAACACCCATTATTTTATTTAAAATTCAAATTTACCTGGGAGTCCTATATCTGGATTTAGTAAATCTGGCAACCCAAATTCTGTAAGAAGTCACTGATGGTGATGACATCAGCCTAAATTACTTACGAGAGGATAAAGGAAGACTCCAGGAGGATTCTGTAGGTTTGATAGATCTGCTCTCCTGGCTGGGAGCTGAGTGGGTTCAGCCAAAGGTGAGGGGAGTGAGAGACTGAGGTATATGTCAGGAACCCAGGGACAGAGAGCCCTCCCTCTCCTGGCTCTTCACTTGACCTCGAACATCTCTTCAGCCTTTCCCTTTTTCACCCTTAGTTGGTTTTCATGAAACTGAGACTGTTAACTCTTTATCATAGGCTGTAGTTATGTCATCCTTTTTTATGGTCCTTGTTCTGAATTTTGAAAGGAGTGGGTGGGCCTTGGTTTACTTTTCTCATTCTCCATGCTCACTGCCCCCTCCCTAATTAAATTGATTTCTGCAGGTGTGTGCCCCGGGTTGGTTTTTCCTCCCCTGTGGACTAGCTCTTTCTCAACAGAAAAATGATTGCCAAGTTTCTCAAACCCATCTCTAAACTTCTGGGCCTTTTCAGATTCTACTTACGCTCGTCCTTTAGTTGTCTGTACACTCTTTCCCCCATCACTTGTCTCTACGGAAGCAAAAGGCATCTGTCTTTACAGCAGATAGAGGGACAGCATTGCACTTGGGTTTTGACCCTGGTGTGTGGCTAGTAGCTTGTAGCACTGCAGAGGCAGAATCCACATTGTGCACTGCTGTTCCTGTTTGTCAAACAAGATCACTGAACACCTCTGGGTTGGGTAGCTGTGCTTTCCCATGAAGGGAGAGGACGGCTGAGCTGGAGCAATGGAGGAGTCTCCTCCCAGATGGTAAGCATCTCAGGGCCCTGAGGTTAAAAGCAGCAAGAGAACGAACAGGAAAGAGAGCGTGCCGAGACGGCCGCCTGCATAGTACAGGAAGTGGCTGAGGTGGGAGTCTAACGATAAGGGGATGTCCCCACCCCCACTCCCCAAATATTGGCAAGCAGAGAGCAGCCACAGACCCTGGCATTTTAGTTATTTATCCTGAGGATGGTAGCAGGAGGGGCTCTTTGGGGGGCCCTCTGTGTGGGGCTCTCAGTGGTCCCTGTGTTGTAGGCTTTGGGACCCAACATGCCAGCTGTGGAATTTGGCAAATGGAGGTCGTGGGTCAAGGCCACTTCTGAAGGGGCTGCTTAAGTTTGTCATCTATGCAATCTGATTCAAAGGTGAAAGGTTCTTCTCTTTAAACTTTTATCTATGGGATTGAAATTCCCGCTACTAGTACCGCTAATGAGCCCAAAACCTTTGTTCAGGACAGCTTTCTTCTGTGTACTAAGCACCAGAGGTCCTGAGAAGAATGGGTGTTGAGGGGTGGGGGACATTGAGGAGCTCAGCAATGAGAGAAAGATGATAGATGTAGGTCCGGTTGTGGGCTTTGATGCTTTAGGAGCTGCTGTGGGTGCCCTGCCCAGATCCCCTTGATTGGACTGGTGTCCCCAGCCCTGAGCCATTGGCTGTCAGGCTCCCTGCTGCACTCTCCCAGGGTAAATTGCCCTTTGCTGACAGGATCAGAAAGTGCCCAGGGGTTGTGTACCCTTCTTCAGGGATGCCCTATAGCCAATGGCTGATTGATGAGAGAGTACAAAAATTTGGCTACCTTGCCTCTAGGTGGATAGTTCTGTGGTGCTATTGTTGCTCCAGAGATCCTGTGGGATCAGCCTGAGAATAGACTTCAGCTGGAACCACATCTTAACTTTTGTGCCATCCTGTCTCCCTCACTTCCTTACAGGTTTCTCCCAAAAACATGTCTCAGTAAATTACTTGCATATGAATTCGTCTCTGGCTCTGCATCTAGGAAATCCCATCTGATGGTAGAGGAGCAGGAAGTTGATGTGGTTCTGGCATTGTGGACTCTTACATTCTGTGATGTGGGAGACACAGTAGACAAGGTGATTGAGAAGATTGGTGAACGTTGATGTGGGGAATAGGAGCAGCACTGATTGGCAGCTTAGGTGAGAGAGCATGATATTTTTGTGGCACCATCTATATTGTGGTTTCATTATCTTCAGCATTCAGGAGCCTAGATACAAAGCCAGAAGCAGATGGCACATGGCTGTAGTGCTGACAAATGGAGGCCATGGGAAGATAGTGGACCAGACATAATAAGAAAGGACTTGAAGTTGGAAGGAATAAATAGTTTGGGAGAAAATGGAGGTGTCAAAGGACCAAAGATGCTGTTAAGATTGAAGAGTATGTGTGATGAGCACCACACAGGGAACACGTGGCAAGAGTAGGAGGCTAGGAGGGCGTGTTCAGAGTTTAGGAAGCAAGAATTTAAGATTTAAGGCTTAGAGCATTTCTGTACAGCAGCAGGCCTAGATCCGCCGCGGGCACAGACGTCTGAATCAACTGGATGGGAAGTTTCTGGTAAAGAGATCAAAGCACTGCAGTGCTAGGGAGTTGGATGAGCCATCTTCAGGGATGTTGTCAGCACTGAGGGGTGGTAGTGACCCCAGAAATCCACACTGAACATGCAGTTCTTATCTGCCCCACACCCCATCACTTCCTGTACCTGAATCTTTGGGTAGTAGGCATCCCTAATGAAGGCGCTGGGCACAGACAAGTTATTGGAGGTACAGGAATTCCTAATGAGACCTTTTTCTCTTGGTGGTTTATAACCCAAACCGTTTGTTAACAGCTTAAGTAATTCCCATCTTTTGGTTTTCACGGTGTTGCATGTCTTCTTGGACTAGTTGGCCTTCCTGTTAAATCTCTCAGTTAGGAAAACTCCACTCATTTGATTTCTCTCTTTTTTTCTTTGTATTTCTTTTTTTTTTCTTTTCATTTGCTCTTCTTATCTTCTGATTATCTTGCTGACCCAGGCAGTCAAGAATAAGGAGCACCATGATATATGAGAAGCAGCTGATGTAGTGGAAAGGATTCATGGCTCTGGTTCTGCCTGAAATGTTCTCATCCCCTTCCTCATTCAGTTAGTTTTCACTTGTCCTTTGGATGTAGCTTAACTGTCTCTTTCTCTTCTCCCCAGACTATCTCAGAACCCTCTCCCCCTATAATATAGTCTCAAAGCGTCTTATTTCCCATATGACTCTTATCACAGGTGTAATTAAACAAAAAAATTAAGTAATTCATTGCATAAGGTCTGTGTCACCTGATGGGATGTAACCTCTGTAAGGACAAGGACCATCTCTGTGTCCCTAGCTCCTGGCACAGCGCCTTACATAAAGAATGTGCTCAGTAAGTATTTGTAGAGAAAAATAAATAAGCATAGCCTGAGCTGATAGTTAGAAAAACTCCAATTCTATTCTTAGATCTGTTCCTACATACTCTGTGATCTTAGACAAGTCATTTCAGCTTTCTGAGCAAAGTACGTTTTTACTCATTTTAACGTTGTACGATTTCTGATTTCACAGCATATCAGCCAAACCCCTTAACAACTCTTAACCCCAGCACTGTGTTGGGCTAACTAAAACTTCTCCTGGAACTTCTTAAAGTCACTTATTTGTAGAAAAACTGTTTTTCCTTTGTGTTTCAGTAAGCTATTGCTAAGTAACAAATAAGTCTCATGTTTAGTGGCTTAAATAATAATTTATCTCAAAGTAAGTAGAAAAAAATAATGATAAAGATCAGAGGGACTTCCCTGGTGGCACAGCAGTTAAGAATCTGCCTGCCAATGCAGGGGACATGGGTTCGAGCCCTGGTCTGGGAGGATCCCACATGCTGCAGAGCAGCTAAGCCTGTGAGCCACAGCTACTGAAGCCCACGCACCTAGAGGCCTGTACTCCGCAACAAGAGAAGCCACAGCAATGAGAAGCCCGTGCACCACAATGAAGAGTAGCCCCTGCTCGCCACAACTAGAGAAAGCCCATGCACAGCAATGAAAACCCAACACAGCCAAATACATTAAAAAACAAAAAAGATCAGAGCAAAGAACAAATGTAATAGAAATAAAAAGACAAGGAGATAAGGCAGTGGACCATGGGGATGTTTGAGGAAAGAATATTCAAGGCAGAGGGTACTGCTGGTCCCAGGGTCCGACAGCCAGACGTGCTGGAAGATCAGGAAAGAGGCCCCAGCTGTCTAGAGCAGAGCACACGAGGAGGATGGTAGTGGGCAGCCAGATCATGTTGGGACCCTTGGCCAACTCAAGGACTGGGGCTTTTCCCCTGAGTGAGATGGGGAACCACTGGGGGATTTTGAACAAAGTGGTATGATTTGCAGTCTTCAGTCCTTTCCTCTGGTGTGAATTCTAGCTTGTTCTCTTGACTCTAGTCGTGTAGATGTGTACTTTCCTGGGTCGTGAGACAGAACAATCTAATTTTATATGATCAGAGGTAGGCTGCTGCTTTGGGCAGGTTTTTATTTCATGTTTGTAGATTGAGTTTGTACTTTTGGTTCCCAGGCAGTTCATACAGATGGGGTGACTGCTTTGTCCTAATTGCAATTTCCAGCTGTATGCCTACATTTTTTTGAGCTGGACTAAGGCTGAAGTGGATAGATAGCTCAAGGAAGATGAATAGATGGATAGATAGATAGATAGATAGATAGATAGATAGATAGATAGATAGATAGATAGATGTAGGAATGGATGAATGGATGGACAGATATATATATAATAGAGAGGAAGAGGATAAAGGAGAAATCTTCCTTGCTTAGGCAGCATACAAGGAGGACTGGTGAACTTTTTCTTTCTCTGTGAATTACAAACAGAGTTCAGAAATGGCATGGTTGAATTGTTACCTTAATTTCACCTCCTTAATAATCAAATATATTCTAGCCTAACCAAATAGTAATTAGGTTTCTGTTTATCTCCCGTAGCAGTGGGAACATTAGAGAGACGTGGCACTGGGATATTACCAGTGGATAAGAGGCGTGTGTGATGAATAATGAGAGTAACTAACAATACTGAACTTTGCCCTTTCGGTATGGAAATACTCAATAATGCCTGGATCTTTTCTTTTGTGTTCTGGTTTTATGCAAACGCAAATTACACTCTTGTTTACTTCACTGTAACCCATGAAACTGAAGAAGGGGAAATTTGAGTCCCATAGAAGGCAGTTTCACCAAACCTGCCTCTTGCATTTGTGTGATGGAACCTGAGAACACCTGTTTTTCTTAACCGATTTTATGAAGGAAGAAATGTCCCCATCAGTAATCAGCACTGGCACATGATATGAACAGACAAAGCTACTTCTTTAAAATCATACATTTTAGAACTGGAAGCAATCTAAGAAAGCATGCAAGCCTCCCTCATTGTACAAATGAACAAAGTAAGTAAAGCCTAGACGTGCCGGTTCACACCTGACATCAGTCTGTACTAATTGTGGGAAGCCACGTGGCATCATAGAAATAGCATAGTCTTTGTGGAGGTCTGGGCAGGAATCAGAGCTCTGCCACTTACCAGCTGCTGTGGCCTTGGGCAAATTACATTATCTCTTTGAGACTTACTTCCCTCATCTGTCTCTATTTCGTGGGCTGGTTGTGAGAATTACACGACATAATATGTAAAGCCCTGGCACAGAGTTGATGCTCAGGAAATAGTAATTATGATCAACTCCCTTTTGCTGCTGGTGATGATATAGAAAAACCATCTCAACAGATACTCTGTATAACTACAGGATTTAAAACGTCAACCAATGATGAACTTGTTTCAAGCTATATTCGATACACTAAAATTTCAGTGTAATTCAGGGTAACAAACATTTGTATATAAAGTACAGTGTTGGGCACTATAGTTAGCTCAAAAACAAATAAGGAGGAGATATGGTTCCTGCTTTTAAGGACATGAGAATAGCCATGTGTACCCTGGGCTGTATTTTGGTGAGGACTGCAGTAGCCGCTAGAGAGGAGTGGACCCCGGTCTCTGGAGGCACAGAAGAAGCTCCTTCTGCATGGGGGGCTCAGGGAAGTCTTCATGGAGAAAGTCACATTTGAAAGACTTCTTGGAAAGTTCTGGAAAAGAGATTGGGGAACATCCCTGTTTGAAAGGAGTTTCTTTAGCATAGGTATAATACAGAATATATTTAGATTTAGTAAACTGTTTAAGTGAGCATTGATTGTGTAAAGGAAATGCTTAAAATAATAATAGTATCCAATAAAGAGCTTAAAAAAATTTATTCCCCCTGAAGCTCAATAAAGCTACTTCATGTTGGATTTAAAATAATAATAATAATAATAGTAGTAGTAGTAGTAGTAGTTACCACTTATGGAACACTTGTCACATGCTAAATACTTCTCATGTACTCATTCTTTTGCTTATTATACAACTCTATGAGGTAGATGATGATGGTGATTATTATCTCCATTTTAAAGAAGAGGAAACTGAGGCATAGAAAGGCTAAGTGTATTGTCTGAAGGCCTCACAGCTGGTAAATGACAGAGCCAAACCTGGATCCAGGTCATCTGAGGCCAGAGTCCGTGCTTCAGTTTTGACATTAGATGCTATGCTTGATTCTCCTTTTTTCCCCTCCAGATCCATGTTCTGCCCTTCTCTCTGCTCTGCACCCAGGAGGTTGAGCTGTGTGGACTTTATCAACCAGTTGCTTTGCCCTCTGGGTTCTAGTTGCATTAATAGAAGAGAAATTGCAGAGCAAGTCTCAGGTTTGCTGAGGCTGCATTTCTCAACTGAAGACTATAGCCTGTTGGCTGGTTTCTCTTACACTTTCCAAAACCATTCCCTCTTCTTGTTCCTGGACAGCTGATTGTTGACGCCAGGGTGTTTCACCATCTCTTGTGGTTCCTTTAACTCTGTCCCTATCTTTGTGAAGAGTAGAATTTTGGGGTCATAGGATAATCATATGTTCATCTTTAATAAATACTGCCGAGTAGTTTTCCAAAGTGGTTGTACCAATTTATATTCCCACTAACAGTGTATGAGAATTCCAGCTGTTGTACACCCTCGTCAACTCTTGGTATTTTCTGCCCTTTTCATTTTAGCCATTCTAGAGGATATATAGTGGTATCCCATTGTAGTTTTAACTTGCATTTCTCTGAACCACAGAAGTTGGATACTTTTTCATGTGTTTTTGTTTGTTTGTTTGTTTGTTTTACATTTGGATATTTTCTGTAGTAAAATGTCCAGGTCTTTCCCCCTTTCTAAATTGGGTTGCCTATCTCTTATTTGTGAAAAATTGTTAATATGTTTTGGGTACAGATCCTTTGTAAAAGATATGTAATGCAAATATCTTCTCTCACTCTGAGGCTTGCCTTTTCATTCTATTAATAATATCTTTTAATGACTAGAGATCCTTAATTTTAATATCCTTAAATTTAATATAATTAATTTTAATAAAAAATTTAATATAAATTTTTATTCTTTATGCTTGCCACTTTTTATAATTTTTAAAAATATGTTTGCTACTCCAGTATCATAAGGGTGTCTTTCTATGCCTTCTTCTAAATATTTCATGGTTTTATCTTTTACATTGGGATCTGTAATTTATCTGGAATTGGTCTTTGTGTGCGATGTAAGATTAGAAACCTGATACTTTGCTTCTCATATGGCTATCCATTGGACCCAGAACCTTTTTCCTTAGTTCACTGAAATGTCACCCTTTTTATAAATTAAGTGACTGTACATGTGTGGTTTTATTTTTGGACTCCATAGTATCCTACTTCATTGGTTAGCTTCCTTGTGCCAGTATTGCACAATCTTGATTATTATAGCTTTATAATGAGTCTTGACATCTGAAAGTAGAAGTCTTCTGGCTTTGTTCTTCTTTAGGATTGCTTCAGCTATTTTGGTCCTTTGCATTTTCATATGTATTTTAAAATCAGCTTGTCAATTTTCACACAAAAAAAGCTTCACCTTTGATTAATACTGTGGTGAATCTATAGATTAATTCATGGAAAGTTAATATCTTAGCATTATTGTGTCTCTCAATCCATGAACATGGTATATCGCTCCATTTATTTAGTTCTTTAATTTTGCCCAATAATATTTTGTAGTAATCAGTGTAGAGGTCTTATACATATTTTATTAGACTAATTCCTAGGTGTTTGATTTGCTATAATAAATAGTATTTTTTTAAAATGTGTTCTGTTGCTAATTTATACACATATAATTGATTTTTATATTGACTCTAGCAATCATGTAAATTCAATAAAGTATGATATTTATAGAAGGCTTTTTTAAGATATCCTTTATTAGTTTAAGGAAGTACTTTTCTATTCCTAGTTTCCTAAAATTTTGTTTAAAACCAAGCAGGTGCAGACCTTTATCAAATGCTTTTTCTGCATCTTTTAAAGATATCCACTTCTGTTTTGACTCAGCTCTAGAACCCAATACTAAAGTCCTTTCCCTGGGCTTTGCTCTTCCCTCACATTCACAAAACTTGACGAATAGAAACTGGACAAACAAGGACTTGTACCAGGGAAGTGGCAGTAGAGATGGAAAGGAGGAGATGAATGAGAGAGATGTTGATGCTCTGGAAAATATTTTGTAAAGTCGCAAATGGGTTTAAATGAGATGGAGCCAGACTTCTCAATTTTTTAAGCTCCTTTTGATAACATGAAAAAAAACCTTCACACCTTTGTATTATAGAAACAATAAGCAATTTTCAAGTGTAAAATTTAATATTTTTTTTTCAAATTTTATACACAGTATTCCCCCATACCCCAAGTCTGATGCACTCTCCCTAGAAGAGTACTCTTCCGCACCACTCTCTTCCTGTTGAAAATCATTGAAATAGCATCCATAAAACACCACTTTATTCGTCTAACACTGGAGTTGAATTTAAGTGAGCCCTAGTGCCCTCTTGTGGACATGAGAGTGTAATAGTTTTCACTCCAAGGTGTACTGAAGTATTTGTGTCCCATTAATCTAAGGTGAACCTGTTTGGTAGAAGGACTTCAAGTCATGGACCCAGGCAGTGTGTTGCCACTTGCAGGCCCTATGAACTTAAGATTCCTTAGCTGATAAATGGCAGTACTAATAGTGCTCACCTTATTAAGGTTATCAAGCGTATTAAAGGAGGTTTAAGGAAGTTCCCTTTCCATTCCTAGTTTCCTAAGATTTTGTTTGAAAGTATGAATCAGTGTTGAATTTCATCAAATGCTTTCTCTGGATCTTTTAAGATGTCCACTTCTGTTTTGACTCCAGGACCCAATACTGCAGCCCTTTCCCAGGGCTTGGCTTTACCCCCACTTTGTATACAAATAATACTTAGCCCAGCAGATAGTACATTCTCAATAGATATTGTCTGTGAACATTATCAAAAATCTTAACATTGAACCAAGAGGGCAGGGAAAGGTAGTAGAGTTCAGTCTCCTAAAATAACTTGGCTACAGATACTAGTGCCCTCTCCTCCCCCAATCTCATCCTACCTCATTCTTTTTTTTTTTAATCTTATTTATTTATTTATTTATTGCTGTGTTGGGTCTTCGTTGCTGCACACGGGCTTTGTCTAGTTGTGGCGAGTGGGGGCTACTCTTCGTTGTGGTGCCTGGGCTCCTCATTGCCGTGTCTTCTTGGAGCACGGGCTCTAGGCATGTGGGCTTCAGTAGTTGCAGCACACAGGCTCAATAGTTGTGGCTCACAGGCTCTAACACACAGGCTCAATAGTTGTGGCGCACAGGCTTAGTTCCTCTAAGGCATGTGGGATCTTCCTGGAGCAGGGATCAAACCCATGTCCCCTGCATTGGCAGGTGGATTCTTAACCACTGTGCCACCTAGGAAGTCCCCTACCTCATTCTTGATTCCCTGAGGCAACCACTCAACTCAACTATTTCTTTGTATATTTCTGACCATATTTTTAATGACATGCCTATATGGCTTTTTCTTGAGTGTTTTTCAGATATTGGTGCTATCTATTGAGTTTCTATTATGGAAGATGAAAATTTAGTTTTCTTATAGTACACAATATTCCCTCATCCTCCCCATCCTTCCCACTCTTTCCAATTTCTGATTCTATTTATGTAAAAATAATTTAAGTATGTATTTGCATATTTTGCTTTCTCCACAATAATTAAAAGGATGAACAAAGACATAGAAAGGTGAATACTAACAAAAGAAATTCTAGATTCACATTATTAATGTCAGACAAGACTGAACTTGAGTCTTAAATGAGTCAAGGAGATAAATTTTTAATGAACATAATGTATACATGTTTAAATGAAATTTATAGTGAAAATGATAAAATTTACAGTGACAAAGTTTTAAAAATAACTTTATGCAACAATAGTGAGAAAGAATAAAAGGAGACGATTTTAATCACCTCTGTTAGTCCATATCTGATCCAACAGAGGAAAGCTAAGAAGGACTTCAAAGATTTGAATAATGTCGTGAAGATAAATCCAAATGTGCCTCCACGTAGGCTCGTGTCACCAAGTATGAATAACAGTGCAAAATGTGACCTTATATTAAGTTAGCAAAATTGTTTTCTAGACAGTACAATTTTCACATTCCCACCAGCAGGGTACGAGGGCTCCAATTTCTCCACATTCTCACCAACACTTGTTATTATCTGTCTTTTCATTATAGCAATCCTATTGGATATGAAATGATATATCATTTTGGTTTTGGTTTGCATTTCCGTGATGGTTAAAGATGTTATACATCTTTTCTTGTACTTATTTGGGATTTGTATGTCTTCTTCAGAGAGATAATTATATAAATCCTTTGCCCATTTAAAACATTGGGTTGTCTTTTTATTATTGAGTTCTAAGTATTTTATATATAATGTGTATATATATATATATATATATATATATACACACACACACACATATATATGTTCTAGATACAAGTCCCTTATCAGATACATGACTTATAAAAATGTCCTCCTATTCTGAGTGTTGTCCTTGCACTTTCTTGATGGTGTCATTTGAAACGCAAAAGTTTTAAATTTTGATAATGTCCAATTTGTCATTTTTTTTCTTTTATGACTTGTGCTTTTGCTACTTATCCAAAAAACCATTGTCTAATTCAGGATTATGAAGATTTGCACCTATATTTTCTTCTAAAGGCTTTATAGGTTTAGATCTTACATTTAGAGCTTTGATGTTTTGAGTTAATTTTTTAATATGGTATGAGGTAAGAGTTCAACTTCTTTCACCTGTGGATATCCAGTTGTCCCAGCACTAGTTGTTGAAATGATTATTCTTTCCCCATTTAATTATCTTGGTGCCTTTGTCAAAAATCAGTTGACCATAGGGCTTCCTAGGTGGCACAGTGGTTAAGAATCCGCCTGCCAATGCAGGGAACATGGGTTTGATCCCTGCTCCAGGAAGATCCCACATGCCGCGGAGCAACTAAGCCCGTGTGCCACAACTATTGAGCCCATGTGCTGCAACTACTGAAGCCCACGTGCCTAGAGCCCATGCTCCGCAACAAGAGAAGCCACGGCAATGAGGAGCCCGCACACCACAACAAAGAGTAGCCCCCACTCACCACAACTAAAAGAAAGCCTGTGCATAGCAAAAAAGACCCAACACAGCCAATAAAATAAATAAATTAATTAATTAATAAAAAAAGAAAATGAACATTAAAAAAAAAATCTATTGACCATAAATGTGAGGGTTTATTTCTAGACTCTCAATTCTATTTCATTAAATTTGTGTCTGTCCTACTAGTACTATACTGTCTTGATGACCATATAGTAAATTTTGAATCAGAAAGTATTCTCCAACTTTGTTCTTCTTTTTCAAGATTATCTTGAATATTCTGGATTCTTTGAATTTATATATGAATTTTAGCATCAGCTTGTCAGTTTCTGCAAAATGGGATTTTGGTAGGGATTGCATTGAATCTATAGATCAGCTTGTGAAATATTGCCATCTTAAAAATATTGTCTTCCAATCCATGAACATGGGTTGTCCTTCCATTTGTCTTTAATTTGTTTAGACAATGTTTTATAGTTTTTAGAGTGTTTTGCACTTCTTTTTTAAAATTTATTCCTGTTTCCTTTTTGATGCCGTTATAAATGAAATTATTTTTTAAAATTCACTTTCAGATTGCTCAATGCAAGTGTATATAGATTGTTTTTTAAAATACGAATTTGTCTTTGTTCTGGTATATACAGTCTACATTTACTGCAAACTGCTGCCGGTCTTATTTATCTGATCTGTTTTACTAATTTGTCTACCTGCTTGACTCCTGAGAATGTTTGAGTTTTTGAATCCTGATTTAAAGCATTTAAAAGGTTATTTCTGGGCTTCCTTGGTAGCACAGTGGTTAAGAATCTGCCTGCCAAGGCAGGGGACACAGGTTTGATCCCTGGTCCGGAAAGATTCCACACACCACGGAGCAACTAAGCCTATGCACCATAACTACTGAGCCTATGCTCTAGAGCCTGCAAGCCACAACTATTGAGCCCATGAGCCGCAACTACTGAAGCCTGAGCGCCTAGATCCCGTGCTCTGCAACAAGAAAAGCCACTGCAATAAGAAGCCTGAACACTGCAATGAAGAATAGCCCCTGTTCGCAGTAACTAGAGAAAGCCTGTGCAGCAATGAAGACCCAACACAGCCAATAAACAAAAATAAATAAATAAATAAAATTTTAAAAAATTAAAAAAATAAAAGGTTATTTCTATGTAGATGGATTAGTAAGGATAACTAGCAGGTACTTCTTAGGCTCTTTAAATACTCCATTGGGAATTTCTGGACATTTACCAATTTTTTTTTCCCATATAGAGTTTAATATATCCCAAAGTGAACTTGTTCTTATCTAATCATTTAGGTTACCCTATGTCTGGAATTCTCATAGAAGGAAGATGGGACACATGTTGCTCTCATCTTCCAAATCCGTGAATATTGCCAAAATTCAAGTTACTCTCAGCAAAGTTGAGAAAATCCAAGCATGTCCAGTGTTGAAGACGAAGGGTCAAAGAACGGGTGCTTTCATGTACTATTGATGTGATTGTAAAATGGTACATGTGCTCTGAAAATCCGTATGCCAATAACAAAGACCTCAATAAAGATTATAAGCTTTACCCTTATAATTCCCCTTTTAGAAATCTATCATAAAAATTCTAATATCCAGAAAAAATTTACATATGAAGACCTCATCAGTATTGTTTTATAGTAAAAAAAAATGTTGAAATCAATTTAAATGTGCCATTAAAAATACTTATGCATAGAAAAAGGCTGGCAGGAAATACACCAAATTGTTAATAATGTTATCCCTGATGAATAGGAGAAAAATGATTTTAACTTTATAGTTTCCTTATTTTTCTAAAGTTTTAGGATTATTAACATGACTTACTTTTATCACCAGAAAAATATGTTATTAAAAAGTGGTTTGAGGGAATTCTCTGGCGGTCCAGTGGTTAGGACTCCTTCCTTTCACTGCCGAGGGCCCGGATTCAATCTCTGGTCAGGGAACTGAGATCCCTCAAGCCACGCAGTGCGACCAAAAACAAATAAATAAATAAATGAAAGTAGGTTCAGAACAGTGACCTGGGGGCTTTATTGATACAGTCATTTGCCAGTGTCCCCCCCCCACCCTCACCCCAAGTAGGAGTGTCATCACGGTGGTGCTGGACACCAGCCCGAGGATGGGGGTTTGGCTCCTTTTCCGCTGGTTCCACCTGTGCCGAGACAGCTCTTCCTTTTCTGCTTCCCTTGGTGGATGGCAGACCCTTATCTCTCAAGGCCGAAAGGTAAGGAGTCAAGGGGGATTTAGAGGAAACTGCAAAAATTCCAGGAGCCTTTGCCCTCTAGCTAAAGAAGATTATGGAGTTTGGCCTCACCTAAATTAAATATAGTCTCTCTGTTTTCTGTCATTAGACAGAGATGTAAATTACTATGTCTAGTCTTTCTTTAACGTCAAACCGTTGTGGAAGTGCCTAGATGGTCTATAGCCGTGGATCACAAACTTGAGTGCATCCGAAAATCCTGAGGGTTTGTTAAAGTTCCAGTTGGCGGGCCGGGCCTCTAGAGTTTTTCATTCAGTTGGACTGGGGTGCTGGCTGAGAATCTGCGTTTCTAACAAGTTTGTGAGTGATGAGGAAGCTGCTGGTCTGGGGACCACAGGACAGGTGAGCAAAAGGAAGGGAGATCATGGGATGCAAACAAAGAAAGGTCATAAGTAAACGGGGCCCTTAGGGGATCTCTCCTAGTCTGAACCCTTCTTGTGACATGAAGCTGTATGGGGTGACATCAAGGTGATGCGTAATGATAAAAGAGTTAAAAGCATAGATTTTGTGTGGTACAGATCTGAGTTTGAATTCTCTCTCTGTCAAATGTGGCTGTGACTTTGGGCAAGTTACTTAACCACTCTAAGTCTAGTTTCCTTAAGTGTAAGATGGGGATAAAATAATTGTTGCTTCACAGGGTGACTGGAAGAATGGAGATAATAGGTTCATTGTTTCACATAGTCCGTGAGCCATAGTGAGTGCTCTGTAAATGTTAGCTCTTATTATTGCCTGCTTGGCCCTGTCGCCCGTGACTGCAGTCCCTTGGGAATGTGTTTACTGGATGAGACATGCACAGATTTGGACACGCTGGTTTTTGCTGCCATATATGTGAATGGCCTGAGTTGTTGAGAACTTGCCCTGAGGGCATAAGCTGTGCGTGCAACTCTCCAGAGTGTTGGGGTGGCCCAGGGGAAGGGGGAAGGGGCTCTTGTTGCAGTTTGAGTCTTGGTTTCCTTATCTGTGAATTGAAGGGAGTTGGACTGGAGAATTTCTGAGGTCTCTTCCAGCTCAGAAAAGCTGGTTTCTCATTGCCAGGGCAACTCCATGAATTTAGAGTTTCTTCTCTTACACACAAGGTGGCAGCAGAAGACAAGACTCTTGGCTGCCATCTGCTACAACAGGTTGGGTGTGCTGATATTCCCCAATTTACATCATGTTACAAAATAAAGGATGCAAATGGCTGAAGAGTACTGCCTGCTCCTAGTGACTTCTAAAAGGCCAAGGTTTAATATCCCTAGAATAGGGCTTATGTCACTATAATCAGCATTTTCTTGTTTTTCCAATATATCCGCAGAAGGTATGGACCCCACCATTCAGCACCACCCCCCCGCCCATCCACACAGACACACACACACACAGACACGCACCATCCTTCCCCAAGGCCTTTTCCATTGTGGCTGTGGCTTCTCAGAAGAATACCTGCCAAGTTCTTGCCTGTGGTAAGCTGGGGGCTGCATGGCAGGGTAGCAGCCATGTGCTTTACAAGGTGCAAACAAAAACTTCTTTCTTCCGGGATCTGGGACTATTTGAGGCATGGGGGCCTGACAGTGCTCACCCAGCAAAGTAAATTTCAAATAAAACACTTTTGTGTTACCATTCTGTTCCAATGTGTCCCAGTTGCAAACGGTGGTAGGAGAAGCAGAGCTGAGGGTTGGGACACTATTATCCTTAGCTGGCTGGTGGCCCCTGGCCAGGTGAGCTGGGAAGGGGTGGGGAGGAGACGGGAAGCAGACCATAGAGTGTCTGGATGGGCAGCTCTGTTGCAGAAACAAAATAAGTGACCTGTCCTCAGAATCTAGATAAGGTGCCTCAAGGATCCCTCGGGGCAGAGACCAGGGTCCTGCTTCAGATGCAGGTTGGGTGACCTTTAGCAGAGGAATTTCAGCTGGAGGCCAAAGGGAGTGGCGTGAGGCCTAAATAGGAAGATCGCCCTTCTCCAAGGACCTGGAGGACGTCATGACAGAGGTTGGCCTGAGTGGGGCAGGTAGACATAGAATGCAAGGGCTAAAATGGTAGGGGCAAGGGGCAAGTTAAAGAGTTGGCATGTAGACTAGAAGGAAACGGACACGTAAATACTAGGATGAAGTTGCTCAGTGGTTTAAACATATGCCGTACGATTGATCATCCCCCTTGGTGGCACTCAGCTCATTTCCTGAGATTCGCTCCTCACGATGGTAAAGAGTGATTGACTGTGAATTGTACAGATTCTTGAGATGCTCCAGATCTTCCTGGGGAGGGCATCTCCAGAGGAGAGAAAGGAGGGCAGGCCATGAACCCAGTTTCGATTTTCAGAGAAAATCCTTTTCCTTCTTTCCTTTTCTTCCTGGTAGGTGGTAAGAACAGAATAATCAAGGAAAGTAGAGCAGAAAACTGGTAGATTTGGAATGTGGACTATTTTCTCAAAAGTCCCTTGTTTTTCATGCCTGCTTTAGAGGTCATACCCTTTACAGGGTGCTTGGAGATCAAGGGAGAAAGCTGGAAAATGCTTAGCCTTTGAATGTGGTGGCTTTCGGGGGAGCCACTACCTAAATTACCTCCAAAATGAGTGGAGGTGGGGAGGGGAAAGAAAACCTAACGTGGCCCTGTTGGGCCGGGAGCGATGGGAAGGGGGGCGTGTGTGTGGGGGGGGTGCACTGTCATGAACACTGAGTCACACGTTTCTCTTACAGGTTGGTGAGGCATTTCCAGGGAGGGTGAATTAGCAGAAAATTTGGTAAAGACCTTATCACAGACCTGAATTGTGACTAACTGGGGAGCTTTATGGAGGGGCTAAGGTGGAAAATGGTTAATATTTGGCTAAAATACAGGGAAGAAAGAAGGGGGATTGATCATAATTGACTTCTTTGGCAATTCCATAAAAGTACCCACATCCGTATGAACAAGTCCTATAAAATGCTTTGGCGCTTTGCAGTGTGCCACTCACCCCAGGCCAGCCTGGTGCTAAGTTACCTTAACGATGCTGGGCTCCCAGCTCCCAGCTAGGGAAGTGGAACAGGTGGTTGATTCTGTGTCAGAGGCTCATCCTGGATTTCTGCGGACCTCAGAGGGCGCTCCGTGGAATTCTCTACCGTCAGGCCTTTCATGATTCCCTAATAGATGTTTTCATGTGTGCTGTAGCCTCTGAGGGAGAGAATCCCAGCTAAATACGAGAAAAAGCTGTTCAGGCTGGCTGTGGGAGTAGGGGAAGCTAGTTACTGATTCCAGTTCTAACGTTTGGGGAAAGACAATATTTCCATCTTGTTGATCACATTTACAGGTTGTAACTTCAAGGGGGAAAGGAGAGCTGGGTAACTGCTGAAGAAAAGCCTTTAAAAGAAAATGATTTCATTGTCTCTAGTGAACATCCACAGAGAAAAATCTCTGACCTTACCTGGTAATCACTGAGAAAATGCTAAGGATGAGGGGGAAATTTAGAAGACTTGGGGACTCTTTTTTTTTTTTTTTTTTTAAATCTGGGTCATTGATCTTAGAAAAATGATCCACTACTGCATAGTCATTAACCGATCATTTACAAAGTTCTGCTGCTGCAGCTCCTGGAGCAGGGGAGAACCCTTGAGTGGATTGAGGACCAATGACCCACATTAAAAATCAATCAAAGGTTGATGGGAAGCAAGAGGCAACTTAATTGACTTTTTTTTTTTTAAATTTCTAAAAGCCATTCACTGGATAAATGTTTAAGGGGAAAATATGAAGCATAGTAACATCTTGCAGCCACTTTGGAGAAAGGTTTGTAAGTTCCTCAAAAAGTTAATAGACTTACCCTGAGACCAGGAATTCCACTCTTAGAAATATACCCAAGAGAAATGAAGACATATCCACACAGATGTTTGTATGAATGTTCACTGCATTATTTATAATTCCCCAGAAGTGAGGAGTGGAAACCCAGATGTCTGTTAATTGTTGATAGATAACCTAAGTTTGTATATCCATACAGTGAAATGTTATTCAGCCATAAAAAAGGAATGAGGTAGTGATACATGCTACAACACCTTGAAAACCTTATTTTATTTCCCCCCCAGCTGTGCGGCGCGGCATGTGGAATCTTAGTTCCCTGACCGTGGGTCGAACCCAAGCCCCGTGCAGAGGAAGCGTGGAGTCTTAACCACTGGACCACCAGGGAAATCCCCAAAACATTCTAAGTGAAAGAAGCCAGACACAAAAGGGCACGTATTGTATGACTCCACTTGTATAAAATGTTCAGAATAGGCAAATCCATAGAGATAGAAAGTAGATTAATGATTGCCAGGGGCTGGGTGAAAGGGAGAATGGGGAGTGACCAATAGTGGATATGGGGTCTCTTTTGGGGTGGCTAAAATGTTCTGAAACTGGACAATGATGATGATTGCACAGTAATGTGAATATACTGAATTATACAATTAAAAAGGGGAAGTTTTGGTATTTAAAAATTTTATGGTATGTAAATTATATCACACAAAAAGATGAAGCATGAAACTTTATTAAAGAAACATTTTATTTTATTTATTTATTTTTTAAAATAAATTTATTTATTTACTTATTTATTTTATTGACTGTTGGGTCTTTTTTTGCTGTGCGCAGGCTTTCTTTTTAGTTGCGGTAAGTGGGGGCTACTCTTCTTTGTGGTGCGCGGGCTCCTCATTGCTGTGGCGTCTCTTGTTGCGGAACATGGGCTCTAGGCATGTGAACTTCAGTAGTTGCAGCACATGGGCTCAGTAGTTGTGGCTCACAGGCTCTAAAGCACAGGCTCAGTAGTTGTGGCACACGGGCTTGGTTGCTCTGTGGCATGTGGGATCCTCCTGGAGCAGGGATGGAACCCGTGTCCCCTGCATTGGCAGGTGGATTCTCAACCACTGTGCCACCTAGGAAGCCCAAAAGAAACATTTTAAATATAACCCGATTATAATTATAGTGAAGCATGAGGAAAGGCAGAAGAGAGGACACTTGGCACAAGAAAGAAAATGAGAACAAATCTTTTCTCTTACTCAGTCTCTATTCATCTCTAGCCTGGTCAATTATAATAGCTTTGTAATAAATTTTCTAGCCTTTAATCATGCCCCCCTAAAATCCATCCTTCATATTACAAAAATAATGTTTCTAAAGTCCAAATCATGCTGTGTCCTTGCCCTATTAGTTCCCTGTGTTGAGAGTAGATGAAGCTATAAGCTGAGATGTTTGGGGTGTAAAAGACTGGGGTTCCCTTTCAAGGCCATCAGATTTTACTTTACTTGAGTCCCAACCTGGGCACTGGGAGGAATCCCTGCACTGAATGGCCTGAGTCAACTAACATTCTCCAGTAACAGCATTTTGATCACACTATATGGAAAAAGGAGTATTATTTAAAAAAAAAAAAAAAAAAAAAAAAAAAAGGAAACCAAAACCATTGGCTAATATCTATTATGCAGTAAGCACATCACAGAAATACAAAGTCCCAGTGTACATTCTCAGTGCCAGTCCCTGGGGTAAGTCTAGTCAATAAATGCACTTGAGTTTGGCCTTCAGTCCTCGTTCTCAAAATTTCTGGCTGTGGTCCTTTCGTGAATCACATCTGCTACCTCCAGTGCCAGTCCCCAGTCCCACAAACATAAGGGAAGTCTGTGAAAAAAAGTTTTATAGGGAGGCTTGGGAACCTCCTCTGAGCTAGCCAATGCAGAGTTTTATTTCCAGCCAAACTCTCATCATATCCAGAATTCAGGAAATCCTCTCCAACCCTGTGAGACTTCTGTTCATTTCATTATCATTAAAACTGTCTTCAGACAGTTTTACTGGTGCTACACAACAGACTTGGTGAATCTCACCCCCAATCTTACAAAAGGATTAGATACTTAGTGCCCAAAGTACCATTCCAAGGGTAGCAGTAAGGTTTCTTCTAAGTGTCAACTGCCTGGGCTTCTCTGTCATGAAAGGAGTCTGAGTTTCATGAGTGGAAAACCCCAGCCATGGGCACAGGTGGAGAAGAGTTTGTTTATTTGCCTATCCTGCACCACACCCTTATTGTCTAGGAACTGGCAAGTCACCCTAGTTTACTCTCAGTGGGCATTGAATAGGTGTAGGCAAATTCCCTGGACTGTTAAAGACAGAATGTCCAGAAAGTCCTCCTCCCTTCCCCTCCCCCGTCCCCAGCAGTAAAACTGCATTGAAAGTACAGAACATTCCTAACCCTGCGTGCCTGCTGGACCATTCTCTACTCTGCTAGTCTAAGCCCTAACTGGGTGGCTTCTCAGAATTCCTCTCTGGCTGACTTGTCCTTTTTTCAGATGATGTGCTAGATAGATAAGATTTCAGATTCTTGTCCCTGCAAATGAAGTTTAAAACATGTCTCTAGGTCGAGTAGCTGATTTACTAGAGAATTTTTAGGGTTTATTTTTGGACGTTAAGCCTTCAGTCAGTGGCTGAGGTCAGCTTGGAAATTTCTTTAAAATCCTGAGATCTGTTCTGATAATTCCCAGATCCATGAGGGCTTGTGTTTAGTAGCAGAGGGAGGAAAAGACCAGGGGTTTGCAGAGTAGGACCTTGGACCAGAACTTGTCACCACGTGACCTTAGACCACTCGTGGAACCAAGGCCTCCCAGCCTCACCCCCTGTAAAAGGAGTTAGACTGAATGATCTACTGCACTGCATGTAGGAAGGGGATGGGAAGCCTTTTTCCTTCCAAACTAAATGCTATGAATTGGTGGTGGTAAATTTCCTAAATTCAGGTTTGTTGTTTTTGTTCTTTTTTCAATCCAGAAGGACAACTTTGAAAGGGAGAGATTTATTTAGTTATAAGGAAATGTCTACTCACAAAATCCTCAGAAATTGCAAGATGGTTATTTTGCTGTTATGTCTCTGTGCGTTCCTACTGAAGAGTGAGCACTAGACTCTTAAGAATCATATAAAATATCAAATTATCTCAATTTCTGATAAATAAGGGAAAAAGAATCAGTGAACCTGTTAGAGGTAAATTTGGAAGAGGCTCAAACTCAAGAATTCTTTGGGTGCTCAGCCCCCCGCTGAGGGCAGGGAGTGTGTGCGTTGGTGGGCACAGTCTCCTCCAGCCCACGTCCACAGCTGTGCGTGGCAGGCACCCAGGCCATGTTTGCTGCGGTTCAACAAGAGCCTTTATTCTGATGACTTTGAAAGACAGAGGCAAAGGCAAAGTGGATTCTCATTAAACCACAGAGTTTCCTTTCATTTTCCCTCCCTCCATCTTCCTTCTTTCCTTTCTTTCCTTCCGTTCCTTCCTTTCTTTCCTTTCTTCTTTCCTCCCTCCCTCTTTCTCTTTCTTTCTTTCTCTTGCTTTTTCTTTCTTTCTTTCTTTCTTTCTTTCTTTCTTTCTTTCTTTCTTTCTTTCTTTCTTTCTTTCTTTCTTTCTTTCTTTCTCTTTCTTTCTCTCTTTCTTTCTTTCTTTCTTTCTTTCTTTCTTTCTTTCTTTCTTTCTTTCTTTCTTTCTTTCTTTTCTTTCTTTCTTTCCTTCCTTCCTTCCTCCCTTCTTTCTTTCTTTCCTTCTTTCTTTCTTTCTTTTTCTTTCTTTCTCCTTCCTTCCTTCCTTCCTTCCTTCCTTCCTTCCTTCCTTCCTTCCTTCCTTCCTTCCTTCCATGTATTAGATACTCTAAATAATGTGAAAGGATTTGAAACAATGCTTCGTATTTGGCAGGACTCTATGGGACCTGCCTAAAAATGGACATATTTCCAAACATGTGCTGTAACAAGTGTGGGCCAGCATCCAAGCCTATTTCTGTGTACTCTCTCATTTACCTAGAGAATAGTGAGATCAGTGCAGTTCAAGGAGTCAAATTCTTGAGGGCTGTATTGAAATTCCTTTTACTGGAAGTGATGTAAACCCAATTAAGCAAAAAGAAGATTTTTATTGGGTCATCACGGGAAGGGAAGGGGCATGCCAAACCATGGAGTTTACTGGAACCAGGAAAGGAATGGTGCCAGAACCCTCTCTCCATCTCTCAGCACTGCCTCTCTCTGCTTCTTTGTCTTCCTAGAACCCATAGACTGAGAACTAGTCTCTGGTTGCAAGTGCAGAAATCCCAGGGGAGGGTTCTGATTGGACCAACTTAAGTCACATGCCTTCTCAGGTAGCCAGTGAGGCAGCATGGTTGGTGGCACCCTAGAATCACCAACTGCAGTGGGGAAGGGGCAGTCCCCCTCAAAGAAAGGATGCCTTTCCCAGAAGAAAGAAGGATGCTGGATGAGCAATCAGGTATGTTTCCAGGGGCCTGGAGTAGTCATAGAAACCGTGGACTGAAAGGGGGTGATTGCTGACTAAGAAGCCCTGGTTTTTTCCTAAATGTTCAGAGGAATGCATTTAATTTCAGCAACTGGAACTCTGTGCACTTAGATAAGTAGGAAAAAAAAGCAAAGAAATAGAAAAATAGCAATATAAATGGAGCAATGAATTCAGCTTGACATTCCACTCACTGAGTATATGTCCTAACATGAGAATGCGTGGGTGACATGAATCTCATTGGTCTCATCTCCCCATAGAACAAATATCTCTTCCCCCTGACTACGTGTACTGTTTAAATATATATGTTTTGCATAGAACTTGGCACTTAAATTCGAGCCAGCTCTTTTATTTAGTGCTGAGTCAGAAAAGCAGAGATCAGTTCCAAGCGCTGGAGGGCTTACAAAGAGGCAGTTGCAAGATGGTGCTTTCCTAGGTTTCTCTGGGCAATTCTGTCTATATGTGATTTTTACCATATACGCTGATGAATTTTAGATAGTAAACTCCTATAAGATAAGGTGTTTCTTATGTTTTTGTATGTGCATCTGAATGTGTTATTCAGTTGAAATCTCTTTCCTGCACCTCTTTCCTGTTTGTATGGGTATCTGTTAGAAATGGGAAGAACGACCATTGAGTAGATTTGGGAGATGTAAGGTGTGACATTATTGCAACAGAGGAGTTTTTAATTTGTGTAGAGCTTCTTCTATTTTACTCATTCTTTAAAATTCTGCTTGATGCTTTAATGGTGTATTTAAGGATAGACTCACAAGGTTTGGTTCTTTTGGATCATCTGATTCAGTCTTCCAGCTAATTCTTAAATTCCAAAGGACCATTCAGGGTGGGATTGAATACCCCGGTAACCTAGGACACCTGTCGCTTGAGCAAGCCTCTGATCTTCAGATAACTCACCACTGAAATGATGTTCCCTGTGTATTGAGCCTGATTCTGAATTCCTGTAATTTATACCCTTTGATGTAGTGTATATGCTCCCTGAGTCACATGGGAATCATCTAATCCCCCTTCTTCTTGGCAGCAGTTCAAGCCTTTGAAGAGACCAGTCATGTCCCTACATGTCTCCTTTTCATTGTCCCCTGCTTCCTTCTCACCAGTTGTTCCTGTCGGTGGTGCCGATGATCATGGCGACCCTGGACATGATAAATTATCAACATTTATTTGCTACATATTGTATGCCAGCTGTCATTTTAAGCAGCTTATGTGTATTAACTCATATGAATCTTATAACAACCCTATGAAGTAAGTACTATGCCCATCGTATAGATGAGGCCCAAAGAGGTTAAGTCATGTGCCTCGTTATACAGCTACACAGTAACAGAGCCTGACATTGAACCAGGTGGTTTGGCTCCTAAGACGTCCCTCTTAACACCATTGCGAGATGACACTCCCCGGTGTGCTCCAGGCTGTCCCCATTCTCTGTTAGAATGACGTCCAGGAGTGGATACCGTGCTATCGGTGCTGTTTGTGGACTGTGGTTTTCTATTCAGTAAACTTCTGTTAACAGCACCCAAGTTTCCATGAGCTGCACGTGGTACCTCATACACACTGAAGCAAAGAGGAGCTCATCAGCTCTCTTTACCCGTGTGGTTATGGCTGTGCCTCGTTCACCGTGTGACGCTAACTCAGACCAATCCAATCAGGACAATTACTACGGCTTTTCCCTGGTATCTGGGCACCTAAAACTAGGAACAGCAAATCCTAGATCATTCTCATTGTGTGTGAGAGTCGACCACTTCTGTGAAAGCGGTCAGGGGCCATCATTTCTGGATCTGAGGTAGCTTTCCGTAGCTGCCATTCAACTCAGGAGAGTTGGCTGAATCACGTGGCTTCATTAGTATTTGGTTCTATAACAAGAGCCTTTTATTTTTAAAATCATTCATGATCTAATCATTTAAGGATTTGATTAAAGTTGAGAATCTTTGTGAAAATAGTGACCAATGATTAAATATAATGAACAGAAACATTTACAGGCAATAAGCCCTGAGATTTTAAGCAAGGACGGATGTGTATTGAAAGATAAACATACAATTTTCAGAGTTAACATTTTATAATGTTGCTATTACAAACATGGTAAGTAACTCTGGAAACTGGCCTAAGTTGTTGGGACCTAAATAAAATATCTTGGAAGAAAATAATGATGTTCAAGACAGTAAGGCATCATTTGCTTTATTTTTGAGTGTTTCATGCAGTCATCCTGAGAGTCATGCTGCAAGGCTCCTGGGCTCACAGTTGAATTCTGCATAGGCCAGTAGCACTCTGCCTGCACAATAGATTGCACATTTTAGTGTAGAACATAACATTATAGAAGTGGGGATGGCCAAGTCACTGTACCCCAGTGATGTCCGCAAATAAGAGGTGATGTAGATGGCTAATAAGAAATTGCGTATTTTGCCAGATTTTCAAATGTTTTAGTTTCAGTACAGATCATTGTAATTCATGTCTCATTCATTCATTCAGTGAACAGTTAAGGGCTTACAGCCTTATTGATAAGTATTGGGAATACAATAAGACACAGTCCTCCACCTTAACCACATGATCAAACTTACCAATACCAATAGTGGACATTGGTAATCAAATCAAATGTCACAGTGTGCCTCCTGATGTGATGCATGAGAAAGGGCACAATATCACCCTGGTAGTTCCTGCCAAACTTGTTTAACCTGAATCTAATCCCAAGGAAACCATTAGACAAATCCAAATTTGGGGATGATGCACAAAACTGACCTGGGCACTCTAAAAATGTCACTGTCAGGAAAAGAAAAAATAAAAAAGACAGGGAACTCTTTCAGGATAAAGAGATTCTAGAAACATGATAATTAAATACAGTGAATGGGGTGGGGGAGCGCTTCCCTGGTGGCGCAGTGGTTAAGAATCCGCCTGCCAATGCAGGGGACACGGGTTCGACCCCTGGTCGATCCCTGGTCCAGGAAGATCCCACATGCTGTGGAGCAACTAAAGCCTGCGAGCCACAACTACTGAAGGCAGCGCCTAGACCCCGCGCTCTGTAACAAGAGACGCCACTGCAATGAGAAGCCCATGCACCGCCACAAAGAGTAGCCCCCAGCTCGCAGCAACTAGAGAAAGCCTGCAGGCAGCAAAGAAGACTCAACAGCGGCCAATAAATAAATAAGTTTATTTTTTAAAAAAGTATGAAGAAGTAAATGTCATGATATGATGCCTAAAACTTACTTTCAAATGGTTCAGTAAAAAAAAAAGATTTTATATCTGTTAATAGATATAGTAATATCTATTTTCTTTATACATTGATTTTATGTTTTTATTAGGTAATTAATATCTGTTGTGTGTGTATGCATATATACATATAAGATTATCTTATGTGTATATGCATATATACACATAAGATTATCTTAGCTTCCTAGGGCTGCTGTAACAAATTACCACAAACTAGGTGGCTTAACACAATAGAAATTTATCTTCTCATCATTTTGGAGGCTAGAAGACTGAAATCAGGACGGTGACAGGACCATGCATCCTCTGAATCCTGTAGAGGAGGATCCTTCCTTGCCTCTTCCAGCTGCGTGTAGATACCAGCAGTCTTTGGTATTCCTTGGTTTGCAGCTACATCTTTGCCTCTCTCTTCGTGTGATATTCTCTCTGTGTGTCCAGATTTCCCTCTCCTTATAAGGACACCAGTCATTGAATTAGGGCCCATCTTAATCCAGTATGTCTTCATCTTATCTTGATTATATCTGCAAAGACCCTGTTTCCAAATAAGGTCATATTCACAGCTACTGGGTAGACATGACTTCTGGGGGGATGCTATTCAACCCAGTACAGCCTATAAAGATTTTCTAGAGGGAGAGCAAGAGGGAGATGAAGGAAGAGCGCACATGGGGCAGAATGTTTAACAAATGGTGAATTTTGGTGAAAGGTATAGAAAAGTTTATTTTTCCATTGTTTCAAATTTTCTAAAGATTTGAAGTATTTCAAAATAAAATAAAATTGGGGGGGGGAATGCTGTGCAAAAAAAGGTGGGGGGACACTACCCTTGCCCGTGTGTCCATCTCAGGGTCACTGAGGACACCGTAGAGGACATGCCTCATGGCAGCCTCAGGGCACCTGCGTCAGGAGCAGAGACGAGGATGCTCTCAGCCCGGGCACCTTGGGAAGCGTTTCTGAGAAGCAACACCCAGCTGAGCAGAGTTTGAAGGCCAGTGTAGGAGTCAGCGGCAGGGGCGAGGGTGCACTGGGGGAGCTGCCAGCAGGCCGGAACGGTTAGAGCAAAGGCCTGTGTGTGAACATGGTGGGAGCGGAGCCTGAAAGAGGCAGGGGTGCTGCGTGGAGAGAGCTGCTTTTCACCCGGAAGACCAGGAGGAGCCAAGGCGAGATTTTCAGCAAGTATAACCGGGCCAAATTTTTGTTTGGGGGCTAGGAGTGTGGAGAAGCCTGGGGACAAACCAGCTGGGAGACTGGTGGAACAGGCCAGATAGCAAACAAGGGGCGTCAGCATAGGGGAGGGTGTGGGAGAGCTGTGAAACAAAACCAAGGAGGGCTTGGCTGCTGAGTGGGTGGAGGTGGAGGAAGAGGGAGGAAGAGGGAGGCCGGGGTGACTGGCTGCTTGGTGCCACCCTTCCCTGCAGGGGATCCAGGGAGAGAGAAGGAAGGGCTGCAGACGGAGGAGATAAAGGCCATGCTCCGTTTGGACGTGCTGGACTCCAAGGGCCAGGTGGAGGCCTCAGGGAGGTGCCTGGAGCCCAGGAAGCGTGGACCGAGCCTGGTGACTCGTGCACTTACTGGTATTAAGTGAAATCATGGATTTTGAGATTTCCCAGTTAGAGTGCAGAGACAAGTAGAAGGCCGGGCATGGAACCCGAGAAGCAGGCAAAGGAGAAGGCCCCGCAAGAGAGACCAAGGAGAAGTGGACAGAGAGGTGGAAGGAGGGCCAGGAGCCTGACGTCAGGAAGTCCAGGAAGAGGGTGTTTGTGGGAAGGGAGTAGACAGCAACGTGAGACAGCACACAGGGCCCAAGGGCAATGAGACTGATGTGTCTTTTCCATTTTGCAGTTGGGAAGTGCCCGCAGTTTCAGTAAGGCAGAGGTCAGATGGCCAAGGACTGGGGCTTAATTAAAGGGGCGGAAGCACTGAGCCAGACAGGGCGGAATATTCTTACCAAAAACTTGGCCAAGAAGAGTCGAGAGATACAGCAGTGGTTAGCAAGAGGCAAGGGGTTGGGGCATATGTTAGTTTTTATAAGAGGAGAGAAACTTGAGCAGAGAAGGCGCCAGCAGGGAGGACAGGCTGAAGACAGCGGAGAGCAGACATCGCTGACCGGGGCACAGGTGGAGGGAACCCCATTCTCACTGAGATGGTGAGGTGGGGGCCAGGGGAGAGGGGAGGTGTGGGCCTGGGGCCTCCTCGGGGCCTCATGAGCTACAAGGGAGAGGAGGATGAAAACCAGGCTGCGTCATTACCCTGGAGACTGTGATTGGAGCAGATAGGAGACAGGAGGAGGAGGAGGTAGCCAAAGGAGGCGAAAACAGGGCTGCACATGATGGAATTTGGAAGCAAAATCATCAGCAAATACAACGTGAAAGTGAAAAGTCAAAATGAAATGCGGACTTGGAGGGAGAGATGGGGGCCTACGTGTTATCAACTCGGGATCAAGGTTCCCCCTTAATTAATGAAATATGACTTCTCCCTGCCTTGTCCCTCAGGTACCCGGGTGGGAGGTGTTGGCTTTCAACATCAACCCTTATAAAGGTTGCTTCGGAAGCTTTGTGGCCAGGATTCCCAGAGAACAGGTTCCCCAGAGAACAGGTTCCCAGGAATTCCACTGGTACAGGGGCAGTCCCTGAGAGTTTGTTTGTTGATGAGAGAGTGGCCGCTTTTCCCTCCCTGTATTCCATTAACTGTGAAATATCCAGGTGTTAGGCTGACCTGCAGAGGGCTCAGAAACAGAACTGTCCGAAGGCAGGCATGACTGGACGCGGGGCTCACACGATTTCCTCTGAAATGGACTTCTTTCTCCATTTCTTACACTTCCCTGGCAGCAGTGCCACTGGCAGCCGCCTCGTGTTGTTTCCAGACCTCCATCCTTCCAGATTTGAGTCCAGCACACCAGAGCAATCAGCTGTACCCCAACTCCAGGGAAAGTCCAGTCCGGACTGACCGAGGGGAGTGTGAGGAGCCGACTGCACAGGCCCAGGTCATATATCTTCACTGGAAAACTCTGGGCTGGGTGTGGCGAAGAGGGAAATATGGGCACCGTGAACAGGAGACCATTGGTGAATGGGTGTTGGGTAGCCCAAACCACAGAATTCACAGCGTTCGGCTCAGGTCCAGAAACTCTTGGTAGGGCTTAAAATATGTATTTTAAAAAATAACAATAACTATAGATTCACAGGAAGTTGCAAAAAATAGTACAAAGGGACCTGATGAGTTCTTCCCCCAACTGCCCCCATCTTACATAATTGCAGTAAATTATCAAATCCAGGAATATAGCATTGGTACAAATGCATGTGTATAAATCCATGCCATTTTATCACATATATAAAATCATGTAGACTTCTCTGGTGGCACAGTGGTTAACACTCTAAGCTCCCAATGCAGGGGGCCCAGGTTCGATCCCTGGTCAGGGAACTAGCCCACATGCATGCCACAACTAAGAGTGCATGTGCCACAACTAAGGAGCCCACATGCTGCAACTAAGACCCAGCGCAACCGAATAAATAAAAAAGTAAAATTAAATAAATAAATAAATAAATAAATAAATAAATAAATAAATAAAATCGTGTAATCACCAGTGCAATCAAGATACAGGGCTAGTCCATGACCACAAAGATCCCCCTCATTCTACCCATGTATATCATGTCACTCTCCCCATCCCTAACCCCTGGCAACCACTGATGTTTTCCATTTCTAATTCTGTCATCTTGAGAATGTTATAGCAACGTCATTCCCTGTTATTGCTGAATGGTATTTCATGGCATGGATTGTTGACCTAGAAGAAACAGACTGCCAGATATTTCTCCAGCAAAGATGGGTTTATTTGCTATCAGCAGAGCATTGCATTTGGGGGTCTGCAACCATGGTGGGCCACGTGCAAGTCCCAGGCAAGGGAAGAACACTTATTGAAGGAAGAGAAAGGTAGGACGGCTACAGTAAACAGAATCCATGGTTTTTTATTGGCTGAGTCCTTGCCAGGAAAGAAAGGAGTTTTTCTCTTCCCTTTTGGTCCTGGCTCTTTTCCGGGGCATAAGAGCTCCCCCTTCTGGACTCTATTTAATTGAGCTTTCTGTTTATTAAACTTCCCCAACCAGGGGTGGAAACCATGTCCCTGCAGTGGAAGCAAGGAGTCTTAACCACTGGACCACCAGGAAGTGCTATTCATTTTCTACAGGATGTACCACAGTGTGTTTAACCACTCAGCTACTGAGGGATATTTTGGTTGTTTCCAGTTATGGGCTATTTTTTTTTTAATTTTATTGAAGTATAGTTGATTTACAATGTTGTGTTTAATTTCTGCTGTACAGCAAAGTGACTCAGTTGTACATATATACTCTTTCATATTCTTTTCCATTATTATTTATCACAAGATATTGAGTATCGTTGCCTGTGCTATACAGTAGTCCAACTATGGGCTATTACAAATAAAGCTGCCGTGAACAATTCTGTGTACAAGTTATTATGTGGACATAAGTTTTCATTTCCCTGGGATAGATGCCCAGGAGTGCAATTGCTGGATCATGTGGTAAGTGTATGTTTAGTTTTAAAAGAAACTGCCAAATTATTTTCCAGAGTGGCCGTACCATTTTACATTTCCCCCCAGCAATGTATGAGAGATCAAGTTTCTCCATATCTTCACCAGCATTTGGCATTATTACTGTTTTTTAATTTTAGTTTGGTGTATAATAGTATCTCCCCGTGGTCTTAATTTGCATTTCCCTAATGACTAGTGATGTTGAACACCTTTTCGTGGGCTTATTTACCGTCATATCTCCTCTTTGTCTGAGTGTCCCTTCATGTATTTTGCTCATTTTCCAATTGGATTTTTTTTTTAATGTAGAGTCTTGAGAGTTCTTTCAGTAGAGTTTTTCAAGGTTCTTAAATATCATTTTTGCAAGCACAGAGCCTATTCTAATTATGCTCTAGCCAGCAGGGTGTTGACTCTAAGCATCTTTGCTTCAACACGGATACGACGATCCAACCCTTTATTATTCCACAGGGGCATTTCCCCCGTATCGCGTTTGAAAATAGCCTGCAGCACCCTCTGCTCGTTTTGCCAGTCATGCCCTGAGCCTTACCTTTGTGCTGCCTGCACAGCAAGCAGCCTGGACTTTCGCCTCAGACGGCCTCCTGACCTCATCGTCAGCTTTGGGAACTGAAACCACGTCTGGAGAACTGTACCTCTTTCCCAGGCTCCACGTGCCTCTGGATGCAAAAATAAAGAAATAAAAAAATGCTAGTAAATAAATAAATGAATGCTAGTAGATTCCTGTGCATTGCTATTCTGTGCACCAATCAGTTTGGGATTTGCCTGCAATCCCGAAAAGGCAAAGAGTAAGTGGGAAAGGGCGGAAACTTAAAAATCTGATATTCTCAAGACAGTGCCCCCTTTTGAACATTGTCAGTTTGCAGCCACAGAAAGGAAATAGATGAATGTGCACTACTAAGTAAGGCAAGCCAGAAAGAGAAAGACAAATATCATATATCACTTACATATGGAATCTAAAATATGATACAGATGAACTTATTTACAAAACGTATTTATGGAACAGACTCACAGATAGAGAAAACAAATTTATGGTTACCAAAGGGGAAAGAGGGTGGTGGGTAAATTAGGAGTTTGGGATTAGCAGATACAAACTACTAGAAGTAAAATAAATAAACAACAAGGTCCTACTGTGTAGCACAGGAAACTATAGTCAATATCCTGGATAAACCATAATGGAAAAGACTATGGAAAAGAGTGTATATATGTACGTATAACTGAATCACTTTGCTGTACACTTGAAAGCAACACAACATAGTAAGTCAACCATACTTCAATAAAAAAATTTTATAGAAAAGAAGAATGTGGGAGAGGAGGCCTTGGGAGGAAGTCTTGGGCACACCACACAGGACAATGGCTTTCCCTGACGCACTTGGAGCCTCTGGCGGGTTATTTTTAACTGCCACATTGTAAAGTCAATGTTTGCACTTTGATAAGTGTCCGGTGCAGTGGCTTATTCTAAACTCTGGCCTGGGAGGTGACTGGAAGAGTCTAGGAATGGTATGTGAGAGGTAAGTGAAATATAATAATCCTGTAGCTGCCAGCCCTGACAAACCTGACAGATCAAACAATCAGTGTGCGTTGTGTGCCCCTGCTTGCATCACCTGGTCATGAGTTGTCGGTGGAATTTGTGGAATGGATTGTTCTCTTGGAGTCACCCAATACCCCCAAACAATGGGCGCACACATTCTCAGTTTTATGTAAGAGCTAATAAGGAATGTTCCGTGCACCTGATCAGAAGCGGGAAGCTGGTGCCTGAATGCCTGCCGACCTGCCTTCTTCCTCTCTCCTTCTCCCCTTCTTCCTCCCCACCCACCGCCCCCCCCCCGCCCCCTGCCCCGCTCCTTCTCCTCTCCTCCTGTCTTTAAGGAAGAAGAGAAGAGGGAGGAAAGGAAAGCAAGATAGATTCATTGTGCAGAGATCACTGGGAAAATGATGCCACAGGTTGGAGGGAAGATAAATATGGAAAATAAGGGATACCCCAGGGTTTTCACTTCATAGAATTTGCTTTTTATTCCTTTGTTGTTTTTTCTCATTGAATACTCTTCTAGAAAAAAGGTGTTGCTGTATGAGGTAACTGTTGTGAGGCCCTGCCTTATTCGTCCATTCAGATTTAGGAGCTGAGAACGTGCCCTCTGCATCCGCAACGTTTCAGGGTTTTTCGGTTGTGTGTAACACAAAGCCCAACTCAAACTGGATTAAACAATACAAGAGATGCACATAAGGTCATCTATACCATTTTTCTAGATGACGTTATTTGCCAAGCAGAAATAGAGACACAGACAGAGAGAACAAACGTGTGGATACCAAGGGGGAAAGAGGTGGGGTGGGAGGAATTGGGAGATTGTGATTGACACCTATACACTATTGATACTATGTATAAAATAGGCAATTGATGGCAGCATACTGTATAGCACAGGAAACTCTGCTTAATTAGCTGTGGTGACCTGAAAGGGAGGGAAACCCAAAAGGGAGGGGATGTATGTATATGTATGGCTGATTCATTCTGCTGTGCAGTAGAAGCTAATACAACATTGTAAAGCAACTACAATCCAATAAAAATTAATTAAAAAAATAAATACAATTTAAAAGAATATTAAAAAAATAAATAAGTCTGGAGTTCAGGGAGGGAAAGACTTATCTAAAGGGCAGGTACCGTGCCTCATTCATCTTCGTACTCACAAATAGCAGGTGCTCAGAAAATGTGCAACTGAAGGAACCATCCAGCTCCATCATGTCTGGGCCCCTGTAAATACCTAACCATTGAGCGTGTTTTGTTTTGTTTTTTAATATTTATTTATTTATTTATTTATTTATTTATTTTTGGCTGCATTGGGTCTTAGTTGTGGCACGTGGGCTCTTTGTTGTGGTGTGTGGGCCTCTCTCTAGTTGTGGCATGTGGGCCACAACTACAGAACCCACAAGCAAATTTGGGGAAGCAAATTTGGAGTTTATTCATCCATTCCATCACTTACTCCACAAAATAATTGAGGACCTACCTGAAGCTTGGCTCAGGCTAGATGCATATGTACAGTGGCAGCAAATGTAGAGAAGTCCTTCCTGCTTGGAGTTTGTTTCATCAAGTGGGGGGTTAATAAAGAATCAAATAGTGAAACTCACTGTGGATGCGCTTGTGTGTCATCAGTCCCTGGAAGGAAAAAGTCTGAGGTGCCATGAGGTGCTTTGGCAAAGTTGCTGGTATAATTTTGGAGGTCATGCTTCCTGGGAAGGCTGAGGAAGTTACCTGGAAAATTATGTGTGTGAGGGTTGGGGAGGTGAGAGACTGATGCTTTGCCTTTTCCTGGAGATGGTGATGTGATGAAGGCTTTTAGTGCACAAGAAGGGGATCCATGCATTTGAGGAACCAAAAATTTCTGAGACGCAGAGTAGAGAGCGCTGGAGGCCTGAGCAGGGGACTATACAGGACCCTACGGGTAACATCAAGGTTTTTAGTCTCAGAGCTCACCCTGGCTGCAGCCTGGGGAACAGGTCAGGGAGGTGGGGTGGAATCCAGAGCGGAGGTAGGGAGACATGTCAGGAGGCTAATGCAGTACATACTCCAGGAGAGGTTATTTGGTTCAGTTTAGGGTGAAATAGAGAGACTTGGCCAGATTTGAGAGCCCATCAGGGGTGCATCTTGGGTATGGGGACAGGGATTGTGGTCTGCTTTGGGTTTTGGGGCTGCAAAATCACTTGGATTCACTAAAATAAGGAATACTGGAAGAGAACCAAATTTGGGAAGGAGAAGAGCATGAACTTGGTGTTGGATTCTGAGAGGCTTTGACATACCCTGGTGTTTGTTATAAGACCCACCTCACCAACCACCCATTGGCCTGATTCAGCCTCCTTTCCTGTTATACAACAGGTAATAGGCAATGATCCGATGTTCACTTTTCTTCCTTTCTCTGCCTCTCACTTAGATGTGTTAATGCCCAATTATAAGATGAAAAGGTCAGCAAAAGTTGAAGAAGAGATCACCTGAGTTTACTGACCAGGCAGTCAGAACTACGTGAGGTTTGACCATACATGGGCTAGAGCTGTGTTGGGCACGTAGAGTTTAGCACACAGTGTGGTGTTGAGCCCTGCTGCCCCACTGCCTCCTGCAGCCTGAGACTCAGTAGTTTGGATAGTCAGCTCCCAGGATTTTTGCTCAGGTCATGACTGGGAACCCTAAGAAGGAAACCCACTACCCCTGCCCACCTTGGAGGAGTGCGATGGTCCATACCCACGGGCAGACTTACACGTGGTTTTCATAGTGTCCTGTCTTCTTGTTTACACATCTTGTTCACCCATCTTTTCAATTTCCTTTCTTCATGTACAGAAAATGAATGACCTGTGACCTATAGGCCCAAGAAGTCCCTCTACTTTTCTCTTAGTAAGGAAGGGAAATTGAAGGTCTTGTCACTGAATGACTCCAATAGGTTTGTAAATATCTGGTCTTAACTTTAGAGCACTGGAGGTCTTCAGTGACGTTTACATCCAGTAAAATATGTCTCTGAGGTTCTGTTGTTCACAAAACTGCTTAGGTTTTCCTCTGCCAGCCACTTGGATGTCAGTCTTTTTGTACTGGGGATGGTCTCGTTTGTTTGCTCAATTTCTCTATCACTGTAGTTTTTCTCATTGAATTGTGTCTAGCATTTTCAGGGCAAGAGGGAGTTTTCCTGTATATGAACCTTTGTCGTGGTTTACAGGACTGTTTTATTCAGCTATATTGCATTGAATAGCTGCTAAGTGGTGTGGAAATAGCAAGAAATTGAAGATGCAGCCATTCCTGCAGTGGAGGAGAGAAGGCATTGACTAAAGAGAAGAAATAAGTGATTGTGAAAAGATGCTTGTGAAGTATTTTTTAAGATATAGAAACTTAATAAGAGAATTTCATTTTTAGAACAATGACTTAAGTGATAGTTAAGGAAAAGCAGTGATACTGATTTTAACACACAAGAGGAGAAAAGCAGAATGTACTTAAGTGCCCAGGAAAAGGCCAGGATCCAAAACAGGCCGAGCCAGGATTTTCGTCTGGAGTCTCTGCCACTGTGTTCCCAGCCTGTCCTGTGCCACCTGGTTCCCGAAGGCCTGGGAATTGCTTTCCTCTCTGTGTTCCTAGCAATGTCACATGGTGCTCGGCACATGGTGGGATTCAGTAAATATTTATGGAATCATTTTCTACCACCCCCCCACCCCCTGTTTGCTGTTGGTAACACAAAGGTAAAACTATAAAATGTCCAGGTTCTAATCGTGTTGGAGTTTGGAGCCATATTTTCTCCTTAAGGAGGAACCAGTACACTTGTTGAGAAGTTACAAAGAGAGCCTCTATTTTACAAGGGTGAGTCAAAAATTATCCACATACTTAATTCTAAAAAAAAGAAAAATAAATGAATAAATAATAAATAAATAAATAAATAAATAAATAAATGAGATGGATTGACTTAGCGCTGAGTCACATTTGATCTAGTAACTTGTCAGACATCTTTTCTGTACCTTCTGTGGTGTCAAACGAAGTCCAGCTCCCTGTTTCATTGTCCGTCTCCAGAGGGAGGAGGGCAGTCCTCAGGGCTGGCTGATCATCCTCCACCAACCCCTCCGACCTGGGAAATGTCACGTGCCAGCTGGCTGAGGCACGGCTTTCCTGAGCCTGCCGCGTGGAGGGGGACGCACCCGGAGAAGCAGTCACCACGGCTGCGTCACAGTGAAGGAAGCATGGGGGGGATGCTGGGGTGACAGCCGCAGCGCCCACCACTACATCTTCTACAAAGGTCCCTCTGATTCCCGCACTGAGAATTAAAATTCCTTTGAGAGGGCATCAAGCCTCTCATTCTGAAATTTGAGATAAAATTGATAGTAACAGTGAATTTACATTAAAATGTATTGAGAGAGTAAATTTTTACTAACACAAATGTCAATGAGCTAAGAAGTAATTTTATTTCTCTGTATTTGAATTAAATTAACATACAAGCCCTAATTGCTGCTTCGCAATAGAAAACTAAAATTTTCTAATTCAAGATAAATTCAATTACTTCTGGTTTAAATCCTAACTTTTTTTTTTTTGAAAAGCACAAGTTAGCATTTAAACAAACCTCCCTCCATGTGACTTCAAGCCCCCATGCATACCCTTAATCTTCTCAGCCCTTCTGCTGGAGAATATGCCTTTTGCAATGCCAGTCTGCTTTGGGAGTGTTTCCTACTCTAGAACTTTGTAGTAGCTGTAGAAGAAACAGAAAAGGGTCCTTAACACACCATGGCAGGTACCAACCCCCTAAGGGCTATGAGGCAAGATGTCTGCCAAGCCACTCCATCTAGGAGCCAGCGAGGGCGTTTCTGATCTGGGCACTCCTGGGGGCACTGATTGCCCTCACAGTGAATCGAGACCAGCAGATGCTCTCCAAGGCTCCAGCACACCGGGACGAGAGCTGTCAGGATGTGACTCTAGACATGGGAAACCTAGTCCTTGAGTAAATTCTTAGTCAAGGGTTTTCCTCTCTTCCCACTTATTTTTGTTTAACTTTCTCCTTAAGAATGATCTTGGGTCCTGGAGTTCTTATATATGACCTTGACATTTAAGGGATGGGCAACTGAGAGGTCCTTCTTGGAAGGAGCCTCTTCTGAACTGGCTTTGGCTTTTGGCATCTGTCCTCACTGCCACTCACTGTTGATGTCTTTTCTACCCCTGCCCCATGGCTTCCAGGTCCATCCACTCTAAGGCCATTCCCAGTCCATTGCCTTTTTCCCAGCCAAACTCTTGCCCCATCTCAGGGGGAAAGGGAGGGAAGCCATGGGAAGATGTTTGCTGCTCTTCTGTGCTGCTCTGATGCTGCAGGAAATGTGTGTGGGGGAGGGTGTCCATCTCAGAGGTCCCTCTGGCTGAACCTGCCCTGTGCCAGTGCTGCTCTGGTATAGCCCTGCGTGTTGCCACGGGGCTCTCTGTGAGAATGTTTCCTTGCAGGACTCTCCATGGATGTGGAGGCACAAGTCTTCCTGCTCCCAGATCCTCAAACCCTTTGGAGAGTTTCTCTCCCTCCTACTCCTGGGGTTGGACTTTCCATCAGTGATCTTGACCAATGACTTACTTTCTTACTCTTTTTCTTATTTTTCTTTCAGCCTAGCAAAATAAAGTTTTTTGTTTGTTTGTTTAAATCACCTCTCTGTTGAGTTTAGAGGGAGGGGGAGGTTTACATAAGTTTCATTCTTTTAAATCTCTTGGTTATGGTGTAAACCCTACTGTTTAATAGTTTTGCTTTAGGTCTGGGCATTGACTATAGTCATGTAATTTGGAACCATTTTCTCAGCTTTAACAATTTAATAGAACTTTCTCACAAATTGAACAGAATGATATACTCAAATTTATTTCTTATTGGTTTTGTTCTTGGAAACACATTTGGCACAATTTCTCCTTTGCTGGGGCTCCTGGTCCATTTCTCTTGAGATGAGTGGTGATATATTGAGATCGGATGTTCACTTTTTTTCTTCAGAGATTCTCATTTTTAACATTTTAAAAAATGGTCTTGTCTGAAAAAGCCTCTGCTTGCAAGATGAACCGGAAGGCATTTAGTAGTAAATGAGAACTGTTTCTGCTGCCAGTAATGGACTGGTTTTCTAGGGCACAGATTAAGGAGGTGTTGGGTAAACATTAGGTAAAGTCTGGCTAAACCCTTTTAGTGTGTGCTATTGCAACTTTGTGTCCATTTCCCTTTTTCTGCTGGGGAATCCACTTCATGAAGAGACACCTACAAGTTCTAGGCTGCCAGAGCAAGGCCTAGATCAGCTGCTGTGATGGGCAGCTCACAGCCACAGCTTGATCTCCATCCTTCATGGTCTTGATAATAGATACACACCTCTTGCTTCCTTCAGTGCTTAACTGAGAGTAAATACCACCAAAATGGGGGGAGTTTCCTTAGGATTAAAACTTGTATATAGTTCTGTTATCCTTAATATATTTATTTGCCTTTCCTCTTTTCTCAGTTGACATTGAATCTAACATTCTAGGTGAGTAAGCAATAAACACTCACAAGATGAAAAATACAACTTGGAAGAAGAAAACCCAGGGAAAGTTTTTTATTTCCAGGTAGAGGGACAAAGCACATAAGATCTTTAACTCACACCCATACAAGCTTCTAGTCAACTGAACACAGAGCAGGGAGACTAACAAGTAACGCTCAGATGAGAAGCCCTGCTCGCCTTTTGCATCTGTATGCTGCAGACAGGGATAGTCACACGTGGGAGGCTAGATACTGACTAGCTGGTCTTTGGAGGAATATCCTCCTACCAGCTTCTCAGTGGACTCAGATTTATAAAAAGGAAAAATTGCCAAGGAATGTACTTGCTTTCACAGATTGCCCTAGGATACATTACATTAGCCTGAAAGAGTGGTTCCCCATCTTTTCAGTGCAGTAGAGGCACTACTGCTTGGCTTTGCAATTTCCACCTCTAGTACCTTCTCACTCAGGGTGACCACATAGTGGAATCTTTTACAAGGCAGCCAATGAGATTTCCGTTAAAACATTAGTCAAATGGTAACTCTAAAAGCACTGAACATTGAAAATACAACCTAATAGGATAACCTAATAAAGTGAGGGTTTGACCGATGTCCCAACACCAGCATCATGGAGTGACTCAGCTATATTCCCTCTTAAGATAAAGACAGATATAATCCATCCTTTGGAGATGTTTGTGAGAATTTTACACCACCATACAGATGATTTGATGGGATACTCTAGTATAGGGTAATGATTAGGAACCCAGTTTTTATAGTCACAGCCTTGGGTTTAAAACTCAGCTAGGGACTTCCCTGGTGGCACAGTGGTTAAGAATCCACCTGCCACTGCAGGGGACATGGGTTCGATCCCTGGTCCAGGAAGATTCCACATGCCATGGAGCAACTAGGCCCGTATGCTGTGACTACTGAAACTATGCTCTAGAGCCCGAGAGTTGCAACTATTGAGCCCTCAAGCCGCAACTACTGAAGCCTACGCGCCTAGAGCCCGTGTTCCACAAGAGAAGCCACTGCAATGAGAAGCCCGCACACTGCAACAAGGAGTAACCCCCGCTTACTACAACTAGAGAAAGCCAGTGCACAGCAACAAAGACCCAACACAGCCAATAGACAAACAAACAAACAAATTTATAAAATAAAACAGCTCAGCCTCATTCTTACCCTAGGCAAGATACTTAACCCTGTCCAAACTTGAGCTCTCCCTCCAGTGCACCATGAATGGTGTACATGTGAGCCGAGAGATTGGTCCTTTCAGCCCTGAAGGAGGTGCTGTGATGGGAAAAAGATTGAAATACCACCATAATCTGAGATGCCACATCTATCAATCATAACTGTATTATTGTCATGGGGTTGGTTTAAGTATTAGACGCAGACTCCCCCACAAAGTGCTGAGTAGAGGACTTAGTGAGCGATTACCAAATGACAGCATGCCCTATCCACACAGTCCTCGGCCAGCCATCCAAATAAGCCAGCATTTGAAAAATGTCTAAAAGGTAATTAGCTCCCACTCATTGCACAAAAAGAATCCTGAAAGCCATGAGCAAGGCCATCAAAGAAATAATTCCTTTCTAGGCAGATCAGTGTTGACTGCCATTGGAACCAACCCCTGCTCTCTCTGCCAACTTGCTCTTGAAGGCTTCCTTCTTTTATAGTAAGGAACTGAAAAGTATAAACACTTCAACCTCCTATTCCATTGGGAATAAAATAATTTCCTCAAATATGAGAGCCTGCTGCAGTTGATTTTCAATACACAGGAAGAATTAGGGCCAAGCTTTATCTTTCCTCATATAGCAAATCTTGATGAGCTACCATTTTGTTTTGTTTCACTTATGGACAACTTATAATAGTTTACTTCACTATTCTGTGCTTACTGTAGGTTATTATTAGGATCAGAGAGGTGGGAAATCTATCTTTAAAAGGCAAAAGCATAGTTAACTGGAAATGGACACTTTAAAAAGCCTAAGGGAGGGACTTCCTAGGTGGCACAGTGGTTAAGAATCTGCCTGCCAATGCAGGGGACACAGGTTCGATCCCTGACTCAGGAAGATCCCACATACCATGGAGCAACAAAGCCTGTGCGCCACAACTATTGAGCCCATGTGCTGCAACTACTGAAGCCCATGTACCTAGAGCCCATGCTCCACAACAAGAGAGGCCACCACACTGAGAAGCCCATGCACTGCAATGAAGAGTAGCCCCTGCTCGCCACAACTAGAGAAAGCCTATGAGCAGCAACAAAGACCCGACACACCCCAAATAGCCAAAGCAATCTTGAGAAGGAAAGACGGAGTTGGTGGAATCAGGCTTCCTGACTTCAAACTATACTACAAGGCTACAGTGATCAAGACAGTATGGTACTGGCACAAAAACAGAAATATAGATCAATGGAACAGGATAGAAAGCCCAGAGATAAACTATGGTCAACAAATCTATGACAAAGGAGCCAAGGATATACAATGGAGAAAAGGCAGCCTCTTCAATAAGTGGTGCTGGGAAAACTGGACAGCTACTTGTAAAAGAATGAGATTAGAACACTCCCTAACACCATACACAAAAATAAACTCCAAATGGATTAAAGACCTAAATGTAAGGCCAGACACTACAAAACTGCTAGAGGAAAACATAGGAAGAACACTCTTTGACATAAATCACAGCAAGATCTTTTTTGATCCACTCCCTAGAGTAATGGAAATAAAAACAAAAATAAATAAGTGAGACCTAATGAAACTTCAAAGCTTCTGCACAGCAAAGGAAACTATAAGCAAGACGAAAAGACGATCCTCAGAATGGGAGAAAATATTTGCAAATGAATCAACAGACAAAGGATTAATCTCTGAAATATATAAACTGTTCATCCAGCTCAATATCAAAAAAAACAAACAACCCAATCAAAAAATGGGCAGAAGACCTAAATAGGCATTTCTCCAAAGAAGACATGGGGATGGCCAAGAGGCACATGAAAAGCTGCTCCACATCACTAATTATTAGAGAAATGCAAATCAAAACTACAATGAGGTATCACCTCACACCAGTTAGAATGGGCATTATCAGAAAATCGACAAACAGTAAATGCTGGAGAGGGTGTGGAGAAAAGGGAACGCTCTTGCACTGTTGGTGGGAATGTAAATTGATACAGCCACTATGGAGAACAGGATGGAGGTTCGTTGCAAAACTAAAAATAGAGTTGCCATATGACCCAGCAATCCGACTGCTGGGCATATACCCAGAAAACACCATAATTCAAAAAGGCACATGCACTCCAATGTTCATTGCAGCACTATTTACAATAGCCAGGACATGGAAGCAACCTAAATGTGCATCAACAGATGAATGGATAAAGAAGATGTGGTACATATATACAATGGAATATTACTCAGCTGTAAAAAGGAACGAAATCGGGACATTTCTAGAGACATGGATGGACCTAGAGACTATCATACAGAATGAAGTGAGTCAGAAAGAGAAAAACAAATATGGTATATTAACACATATATGTGGAATATAGAAAAATGGTACAAATCAACTGGTTTGCAAGGCAGAAATAGAGACACAGATGCAGAGAACAAACATATAGACACCAAGTGGGGAGAGCAGGGAGGGTTGGGGGGGAATAAATGGGAGATTGGGATTGCCATATATACATTACTAATAAGAAAAAAAAGTCAAATTGTACACTCTAAATATATGCAGTTTATTGTATGTAAAAAAAAAGACCCAATACAGCCAATAAATAAATAAATTTATTAAAAAAACAAAACAAAACAAGAAACACCCAAGGCAAATGTCACCAGAGTCAGAAACCCTTGTTCCCATTGATCTAAATCCTATTTTCAGGCTGTTCCCATTGGCTCCAAGGGGCTAGCTGCTTCAGTAACTCAGCAGATAGGTAACTGTGGGCAAAAGACAGAGGCGAAGAGTCTCTAGGCATCACCTTAGAGAACACTGTTGTGGAAAAGCCAAGAATGAGCTCACAACTGGGCAGGATGTTTAAAAGTAACACACCTTGCACAGGTTTTGTATTTAAAAAACAAAGTGATAAGCATATAAAACTACCACCTCTCTCCTTGACCCAATCAGCTGTTTGAGTATAAAAAATAATAACCAAATATATGCACTTAATTGTTTTAAAAGCAGTTTGCACACAATCTGGGAAGCTGTCAATTAAGTGGCAGTTAAGGGAGTCTTACTTTAGCCAAGTTTCGTTTTTGCAACTGCTAACCACACTCCTGTGTCTGGGTAGTTAGTATCTTGGAACAGAGATGGGAATCTGGAGACTGGTTTTCTAATGCCTGCTCTGCAACTGTTTAGCTTTATGACCCTGAGGAAGATGAAGAAAATCTTGCATCATTATCTACCTGTAAAATTATTATTTATAAGTTTCAAGTGTCCATGGAGTGAAATTCAGAGACCTGGGGATCCAGTAAAGGAGATTATGCATAGAAAGACCTGGCCCCGTGTGTGGTATGCAGTAGGTGCATCATAAGATAGTCTTCTGGTGTGAGCGTAGAGCACAAAATCCCAGGATTTCAAAACAGGGTAGTGCTTTAGGGGTTATTCTGTTTCCTTCATGTGTCTTTGCTTGTTTCCACTCTGACCCATTGTGCATTGATTTTACAGATTAAATGCTCATAAAATAATCTATTTCTTGCATTTCCAAGCTCTTGGGGGTAAGGCATGACCCTTATTGGAGCTCCCAAGTTCAAATACACGTGCTTACTGGGATCACAGCACTTCCATTTGGCAGATGAATTGTCTGCTTAGCTGTCTGTTCCCCTTGACTGAGAATTCCTTGTCGTACGGGGTGTCTCACGTTGAGAGCTCTACGTCCCCGGGACCTAGCACAATGTCTGATGCAAAGCAGATGCTCAATAACTGTTCATTGTTGTCATTGTCAATTGAAATGTAAAGAAAGATGTAGCCCAAGCCAATTGAATTTAGACTTATCTGGAAACACAGTAAGTTTGCAGGAGAGTGGCGTCCTCACAGAGCCTAGACAATGATGGGACACCCAAGGGCAACTTGTCACTGTTACCTGGCACTGGAGGGATGGTCAGCATTGTTAGCCCACACTTTCTCATGATGGTCACAAGAGGAGTACAATCTCTGATGGGTGCTCTGCCCATTGTCCTGGTTCTTCATGTCCCTAAAGCTGGTCCTCCCCCCCCCCCCCCCGCCCCCAAGGAGGCTGACCCCTGTGGGCTTCACTTCTCAGTCTTCCCAGTCATCTGGCTTCTGGCAGGGACTGACCAATGGGTGGTGAATGACTAGACGGTGGGAGGAAGGCAGAGTCAGGGTATTTCACCTGTCTCTTGATCTGAAACAGTGTCTGTGACAATGTTTTGTCTTTTTCATTAGATCCTGCCTGCCTTGGTTCCATTGGGCAGACCTCCTACCCACTGGGACTGGGGGTGGGGGTAGTGGCTTCCAGCAGTGCCTGGGGAGCTCATCCTCTACCTGCACAATCAATTCCCTGTGTTTCCTTCCCTCTGTTTTAAATCCTTAGAGTGATTTCCATTTTCCTAGATCGACTCTAACTGATGCATGAACCATTCTAGCTTCCCACAGCTGGCAAGAAATCCATCCGGCATCATGTATTGATATTGATATTTTCATTGGATGTTGCCAGCCATCGGAAGATGTATTACCTAATGGATTTGGAGTTAAACTGAGTCTGAATTCCCCATATTTAATATTGGACTTTGAGGCAAATTATTTCACATTCCTCCTTTGTAAAATGGGTGCAATACTAACTGACCTCTCAAGATTGTTATTGGGATTAAGTTGATTAACTTTAGATTAACTAGCACCTGGGAAATGTTTCCAACTGAAAGTTATTGTTATATTGATGGCAATTTTTTTTTTGGGGGGGGCATCAGGTGGCATGCAGAATCTTAGTTCCCCAATCAGGAACCTGTGCCCCCTACAGTGGAAGCATGAAGTCCTAACCACTGGACCGCCAAGGAAGTCCCTATTGATGGCAATTAATAAGACAGGGGACTACTGCATAGTATCCTGACCAACATTTAATCCCCAAACTGCAACTGTAGGAAGTAGAAAACAGAATGGATAAGACATTTTAAATCAGCTATTTTATTGAGCTGATTTACTGTTTATAGAAAACCGGCCTACAATAGAAACCAGCCTCTCACTGATGGGTCATGGTCGTTTAATGAATAACCCATCACCATTAAATAAGGAGGGAGAGGCTGACCAGGAGGCACAGTGCAAACAATTCCGTGTAAGTCTCTTGGTTGTCACTGCTCCCCCACATTCATCTCCCTCCCCACAGCACAGTTTTTGAGTAATTGAACTTAGTTTGAGCAAGGATTCCAGACAGGGAAAAGCAAATACGTAAGTCAGAGGTCAGGGAGAAGAATAGGCTTGGGGGAGGAAGAAATGCCAAGCTGATAATTGAAAGATAATGAATGCGGGGTGGGTTACAGCAGCATAGTAACAGGGGGAGCCGGACACCCCGAGCTTCCTGAGGCATCTGTGCGAGGCCCAGGGTTACAACTCATCTTCAGAGGTCTATGGAGCATGGATTTCTAAATATTTGGGCCACCCAGCATGGACTTTTAGGAATGGCACTGTTGAATAAAGCCATTAACAAATTACTTTCCTTCCATTTCCTTCACTGACGGGACCTTCTGTTTATGCCTCCTTAGCAGCAACTGGAAGGAGTAAATTTGCTGAGAAGCATCCGTGAGCAGGGGGCCACTTGATGGAATTTTTATCGTGCAGAAGTGATCTCCGATGATACTGGAGAGATTGCCAGGAATCTCTGGAATCTAATTAACCCACAGTTGAACACACAGAAGTTTAATTTTAGGGTAGAGTCAAGGTAAAGAATTTGTGAAAATAAGCCATATTGATTTCCTTACTATTGCAAATATTTGAATTTTGCAACAGGCTTCCATTCCCAACTTGTTCTCAACTAAATAGGAAGCTGGATATCTGTGATATCATGGGCCAAGGATGGGTTTTGAGGTTAGATTTTTGACTGAATACCAAGCTCCACCATTTACTAGATATTTGTTAGGATTATGAACTTAATAGCCCTGTGCCTCTGTTATCTCATCTGTACAATGGGTATATAATCATCCTCATCCTGTAGGTTGTGAAAATTAAGCTAAATAATAAGCAAAGTAGACCCTGACCTTTAGGAGAACCTCAAAGTTTAAATATCCTTTTTCTTTTCTCTTCTTTCTCTTATGCCAATCTCCACTAACCCTGCCCCAGCAATTGTCTGATTTGGAATAGCCTCTGCTAAACTTCTGAAAAGTGCAGGAGACCTGAAGGCAGGAAGGGAGTGAACTGTGTGGCTGCCTGGGGGAAGGTGTTCCCAACAAAAATCCATCAGGTGCAAAGACCATGTAGTAGGTGTGTCCTTGGACAGTTTGGGGAATCTCAGCAAAGCCAGGGTGGCTGAAATAGAGTCACCCCAAGGGAGAGTGATAGGAGAAAGTCAAGGAAATACAGAGGGACAGATTGTATGATAGCATAAGGGCTTGAAGGTCATTAAGAGGACTTGAGCTTTTACTTTAAGTGGGTTGGGAAGCCATTAGATGGTGCTAAGCTGAAGAGTCACATGTTTGACTTAGTTTTAAAATGATTACTCTGGGGACTTCCCTGGTGGCGCAGAATGCAGGCAACACAGGTTTGATTCCTGGTCTGGGAAGATCCCACATGCTGTGGAGCAGCTAAGCCCATGGGCCACAACTACTTAGCCTGCGTTCTAGAGCCTGCGTGCCGTAACTACTGAAGCCCATGTGCTTAGAGCCCGTGCTCCACTGCAATGAGAAGCCTGTGTACTGCAACAAACAGTAGCCCCTGCTCACCTTAAAACCAGAGAAAGCCTGTGTGCAGCAATGAAGACCCAATGCAAATAAATAAATTAAAAAGAAAAAAAAAACATTCTGGCTGCTGCGCTGAAAATACATTATGGGACAGATATTAAATCATCGCATTGTATACGTTAAACTTATGTAGGTTATATGTCAATAATACCTCAAAAAAGCTGGGAAAAATTAAAGAGAAAGGGAGAAAGAAAATACTTTATGGAGTAGGGATGTGGAATGAGTAGATGGGGCACAAGGGCAGAAGCAGGAACACCAGTTAGGATCCCACTAAATATCCAGGTGAGAGATGGTGGCGGGTCAGAGCAGGTCAGTAGCAGTGTACGTGGTGAGAAGTAGTCAGATTGTGAACATATTTTTGATGTAGTAATTTAGGCTTTGCTGATAGATTTACTGCGCAACATGAGAGAGACTTCTTAAGGTTCTTGGGCTGAGAAATGGAAGATAGTGCTGCTATTTGCCATAAAAAGAGCAGGTTCAGGGGAACACCAAAAGTTTAATTTTAGCCTTCTAAACTTTGAGATGCTAAGTTAATATCCAATAGCAGGCAATTAAATATATGAGCCTGAAGTTCAGGTGAGATACAAGGTATAGAGAGAAAAGGGAATATAGCTGGAGGAAGATATAGGATTGGAAGTTTTGCTTTTTTAAGATGGGAGAAATAATAGAATGTTTTTCAGTAATGAGAATAATCCAATAGAGTGGGAAAATGTGATAATGTCTGAGAGCGGACAATTGCTGAAATAAGAGTAGGTGATAAAGGATGGGATCTTGGGCACTAAAGGGACCATCACTATAGCTGGTCCAACCCTAGTAACAGAAAAGATGATAAAGTACCATGTGGTGGTATGAGTTTGGGGCACTGTCTTCTGATTACATCTCTTTTCTTGGTGAAATAGAAAGCAGTGTGAGGATGGTGGTGAAGGGTTGAAGTTGAAAAAGCTATGAAATTTTTTAAAAAATATTTATTTATCTTTGGTGGCATCGAGTCTTAGTTGGCACGTGGGCTTCTCTCTAGTTGCGGCACACAGGCTTAGTTGCCCCACTGCATACAGATCTTTGTTCCCCTGCCAGGGATCGAGCCCACATCCCCTGCATTGGAAGGCAGATTCTTAACCCCTGGACCACCAGGGAAGTCCTGACAAAGCCATGAAATTAACCAGGAGAGTGAAAGAAAGAATGGCTTTGGGGAATGCCAAGTGAATGGACTCAGAATTGCCAAGTAACAGTAAGGGCTGACTTAAGATAGAAGGTCATGAGACCAGCTACTTTCATCTGTGCAGAAAAAAGTGTGGTGTAGGTGGAGAGCTTGATTCAACCAAGTCTGGGTTTTGCCAGGTGAGTATAAGGAAGAAAGAGGAGAGCAGAAGAGCTGAGGGTTTATGCAAATAACTGATTATAATGATAGTCCATGGACATTAAGATGGGTAAGGAGGGGAGTGAGCACTTCCTTGAAATGGGCGAGGAGCAGTGAAAGAGCCATAGGAACGGTGAATGGAATCAAAAAATTGTTGGAGTCAGGATAACAGAACAAACGAACTGAAAAGGGAGGAGAGGGAGTGCAAATCGAAATTACCTGAGATATAATTTCATACCCACCAGGATGCCTGTAATAACAGATACTGATACTTACTAGTGTTGAGGAGGATGTAGAGAAATTGGAATCCTCAATCACAGCTGATGGGATTATAAAATGGTACAGTGACTTTAGAAAACAGTCTGGTAGTTCCTCAAAATGTTAAAGATAGAGTTACCATATGACCCAGCAATTCCACTCCTAGGCACAGACCCAAGAGAAATGAAGGTATACATCACATTAAAAGTTGTACTTAGGGACTTCCCTGGTGGTCCAGTGGCTAAGACTCCATGCTCCCAATGCACGGGGTGTGAGTTCGATCCCTGGTCAGGGAACTAGATCCCACATGCCACAACTAAGAGTTTGCATGCCACAGCTAAAGATCCCACAGGCCTCAATGAAGATCCTGCATGTGGCAACAAAGACCTCATGTGCAGCAACTAAGACCCAGCACAGCCAAATCAATAAATACTAAGAAAAAGTTGTACATAAATGTCCAACTAATGAATGGTTAAAAATATAACATATCCGTATAATAGAGCATTATTTGGCAATAAAGGGGAATAAATTTCCAGTACTTTATTCTGCCACAATTTAGATAAGCCTTGAAAACATGCTAAGTGGAAGAAACTAGGCACAAAAGACCATGTATTATAGGATAAGAAATATTCAAAATAAACAAATAAATAGAAACACCAAGTAGATTGGCGGTTGCCTAGGCTGGGAGCAATGGGAGAATTAGGGGGTGGTGGTGAGGGCTAATAGGTATGGTGTTTTTGGGGGGAAGGTGATTAAACTATTCTAAAGTTCCTTGTGGTAATGCTTGTACAACTCTGTGAATACACTACATTGAACTGATCACTTTAAAAGACTGAATTTTATAGTATATGGGGTGGGATGCACTGGGAGATTGGGATTGCCATATATACATTACTAATAAGAAAAAAATATCAAATTGTACACTTTGAATACATGCAGTTTATTGTATGTGAATTATATCTCCGTAAAAGTTCTTAAAAAATAAAGTGATTTTTAAAAGGGAAAAAAATTACATCTCAATAAAGCTGTTACAAAAAAAACCCCACAGAAGATAAGAGGAGGTGGTCAGAGAGTGGGATGCTTGAAATTGGGATTATGGAGGGTTTGCGTTTAGATGACACAGCTAGGGTCTGACCGTGGAAGCGGGGTAGCCTCGGTGGCTTGAAGGAGGGAGTTAAGGAAGACAGAGGATCGTCAGAGGTTGTGGGCACCGTGTGTACTGGCAGGAGTAGTGTTGGTGAGAGGCTGACAGTGAGCCAGGGGCTAAGGACCTTCAGGGAATGAGGAGGGACCTGAGAGTTTGCAGGTGACTGTGGCAAAGAAGCATCCTAGCAGGTGGAAATATGGTGGCAGGCAAAACTGGGGTTGGCTGGGGTGGGGTTAGAAAGACTGTTCTGGAAGCTGGGTATTTGTGAAGAACAAAATATCCTTAAGCATTAAGGGACAGTTGTAAATATTTTCCTTCATTCATTTATTCATTCATGCAGCACATATTTATACTTTTTCTGGCACTGTTTTCTATTCATTTGGCCATCTCTGCGGATGCAGCCAAGCGTGGTAGAGCTGACTTTTAGGAGGGCTCCTCCACACACTCAGGGGACTCTGAGAATCTGGTTTGGGGCTAGAACAACCTCACATGTCTCTTTCTAAGATGTGAGAGCTGACTTAGAGGGTTCAGACACCAGAAGCTCAAGGACTCAGGGTGCAGTGGTCCCTTGTTTGTCAATCATGTCTGCTGTACTTGCTCCTACTTCAGTGTCCTGAACAGGGGTGGGCAAAGGAAGGATGGGGGGAAGGCAGGAGTCCAGGTCTCTGTGACAATGCCTGATCTGCTGCATGCAATAAGGGATGGAGGACTGAGTGTGTAAACCTCTTTACCTACTTCCCCCATAGACAGTGATGACGGTGATGATGATGGCGGTGGTGATAAAGGCTAACATTTATTGATCCCTTACCCCGTGTCAGGTATTGCACTAAGCTTTTTATTCATTATCATAATTTACTTTCATCCCCTCAGTAATCCCCAGGGGTAGGTGCTATTATCATCACCTTCCCTGTTTTTCTGGAAAGTAAACTGAGGTTTAGAGGGAAAGGAATAACTTTGCCTGACATCACACAGTTAGTGGTTATGAAGGTAGAATAATGCCCCTTCCCCAAAGTCGTCTACATCTTAAACTGGGGAATATATTGCATGGCAAAGAGGATTTACAATTAGAGGTGGAATTAAGGTTACTGATGAGCTAACCCTGAGATTGGGGAGATCTCCTAGGTTATCTGGGTGGGCCCAATGTAACCACAAGGGTCCTCATAAATGAAAGAGGAAGGCAGGAGGGTCTGTGTCAGGGTGAGGTAGCATGGGACTGGCCTTCACTGGCTTTGGAAGATGGAGGAAAGAGGCCACGAGCCACTGGGTGGCCTTTAAGAGCTGGAAAGGACAAGAGAATGGATTCTTCCCTCAAGCCCCCAGAAAGAACACAGCTATGATGACACCTTGGTGTTAGCCCAGCGAGACCCATTTTAGACTTCTGCCCTCCACAACTGCAATATAATGATTTGCTGAGTGGCTGAGGTGGCTTCAGTGAAGCTTGACTTTTACCCTACCTTTGAGATCAGATCCTTCCGCCCAGTGAGCAGTAAATCAAGAATTGTGGGCATGTCTAGGTTTTCCGGGGCTACAGCTCATTTGGATGGTCCATAAGGTGTCACAGGGTAACTTCCTGCCCTGGGACTGCTCTCTGAAATAAAAGCTTCCCCCCAAAGGAAAGACTGTCTCCTATTTCACTTGTAAATCAAGTTAACTCCTGTTCCTTGACTTTAAGTAAATAATCTCTCTTCTTCTCCAAGCAAATTTCTTCCGCTTGGTCTCTGCAGTTGCCCCCACATTCTTGTGGCGGAAACAGTCAGAGGTGTATTCAACTTATTAAATAAAATCACAAAATCCCGTAATTCAGGAAACACTTTTATGGTGCCCTTGCTGTGGGTAAGGAAACTTCGGTGTGTTAGTTCATATAATCCTCACACTAACTCCATGTGGCTAGTCTTCTTGTTCCTGTATTGAGGTTGAAGAGGTGGATGCTCAGAGATGATGCAGGCGTTGCTCACGATCGCCCAGTATTGGAAGTGAGGTTCTTTGCCACGTGGTCTGACTCGAGCTCCCAGTTTTTACACATCACATTGCTTCCACCTCTGTTCTTGGACTTTTCCATCCAGGTTGTGAGCCTTAGAAAAGAAATAATATACCTCTTAGTTAGAAAATAACAAAAGGAAGTGACTAATTTTAAATAGTAACTGTTGTATATGTATTCCAATTTAAAATAAAACTGTGGAATTTTCCCTGTTGGTCATCTTAAGTGGGAATAGATGACTAACAGGTCATGTCATGGGTGAGAGACTCACCTGGGACCCTACAGATAAAAACGGTAAAATCTGAATTAGGACCCAGGGTTCCTGACTCTTAACCCAGTATTCTTTCTTCCACTACAATACACATCACTTTATGACCTGAAAAAGGAGTTTTCACAGTATAAACCTAACAATTTGGGGTTAGATGACAAGCAGGTGATGCGAAAATGAGGCATCATACCTGTATCCTCATGTCACTCAGTGCAACTCATGGGGATGTCTCTCCATTTTGTTTAAAGTCCAGTGATTAGTTCTGGGGTCCAAGAAATGCTTGTTCTTTTCATAGGACCTGAGAGCCAGATATAGTTCCTTGGAAGAACTTATTAATTTCACTTTAATTCATTGTCCCTACTTTATGTACAGCTTAAAACCAAGAATGTCCACCAGGTTGTAATGATAGTTTCAAGTGAATAAAAAGCAGCTCTCCAACAGCTTTGTTTGAAAGATTCTTAATACTTTTTTTTTTTTCCTGTCCGTGCTGCATGGCATGCAGGATCTTAGTTCCCTGACCAGGGATTGAACCCATGTCCCCTGCATTGGGAGCACAGAGTCTTAACCACTGGACCACCAGGGAAGTCCCATAGGTTTCTTTATCTACTTATTTTTTTAATCTTTCTGTATTTTCTTATTCCTTCAATACAGTTTTTGCAGTTACAGAGAGTGTATTTCTGCTCAAATCACCAATCACACAAAACAGCAAACAAATTGTATGTTTTGTTGGACTGACCGTGAGTCACTGAATTTCCCTCTCCTCCTCATGCTCCTCCCTTGACATCATCCAGGATTGAAAGTAGTCAGGAAACGAAAAGAAATCACTCAAGAATTCAGACATTAGGATGCAGGCGAAATTCAATTGTGGTAGATGTCTACAGGATGAGTTAATTTTAATTAAAACAGAATTGTAAATGGAAACCATTCCATGTTCAGTTTTCCTTGGCCAGGACTTCTCCCTGTCCCAGGGGCACTGAAATGTCAACTCTTTTTCATGTGTAAGCTGTGAGTTCTGTTGCACTTGTGAGCTCATATAATAGCTCCCTCGTGCTTAGGATCCCTGAAAGAGAAGGGTCAGAACACAGGAGTGTTGGGTGCCAGGTTTCTTGGGCGCATGAAGGATCGGGCAGACAAGTGGAGAAGTGTTCGTGTGGGGACAGAGCCCTGGGGGATTCTCAAGGCAGCTGGCTGGTGAGCTTGGGCTATGAACTGCAGCCCCAGCTCTGCTGTTCTACTGACTTTGGGAACCTGAGCAGGTCATTTGACCCTGCTGAGCCATACTGTTTAAAAAAAGGAGATTATAATATCTTACAGTCTTTATGACGTTTAAGATGATGCAGTGAAGTTACTGAAACACAGAAGGCACTCACCAACTGATAGCAATGATGATGAGGCCTCGTTAACTCATACCGTGAACTTGGAGCAGCTCTATGTGCCCTGTGCTGTCCCGAGCACTGGGCACCCAGCAGCAAACAAAATAGACCCAAGTCCCTGCCCCCATGCGGTTGATATTCTGGTGGGGAGACAGGTGATAAACAAGATGTGTAAGCAAGAAGTATAGTGACTTACAGGGAGATCAGTTCGATGATGGGTAATGACTTAGAGGGCTGGGATAGGGAGGGTGAGAGGGAGTCGCGGGGAGGGAGGGGATGTGGGGATATATGTATAAATACAGCTGATTCACTTTGGTGTACAGCAGAAACTGGCACAGCAGTGTAAAGCAATTTTATTCCAATGAAGAGCTTAGAAAAAAAAAGTAGAGTGACTTAGATCATGACTGAAGTGCTAAAGAAAACACTGAATGATGGGAAGGAAGAGAAGAGGTTGAAATTCCAGGGGGGTGGTCAGGAAAGGCCTGCTCCAGAAGCTGAATTTGTGTAAAGACCTGGAGAAGGTGAGGGAGAAGCACGAGTGATTACTTGCGGGAAAAGCATTCCGGGCTGAGGGAACAGCAGGTACAAGGCCCTGCCTGAGGCAGGAGCGTGCCTGACAGACTCCACGTGCCGCCAGGAGGCCAGGGGCTGGTGTTGAGGAAGAAGGAGGAGAGCAGAAGGAAGTGGAAAGGTGAGGAGGCAGAATCCAGCAGGGTCCATGGTGCACGGGGCGGACTCTGGTTTCTGTTCTGAGCGTGGAGACGAGGTCGGGCGGAGGACCGTGACCTGGTCTAATTGAGGTTTGGACACGATCACTGGGCTGCTGCCCATGATGTTCTTCTGGCCGTGGTGATGCTGCAGCTGACGCTGTTGTGATGACATAGGATGGAGAACAGGACTGGGGGGCAGAGAGTCGAGGCGTTGGGTTTTGGAGGGCACAAAGCCTGGAGCAGCAGAACACAGGACCCATCCCCAGGTGGCAGCTTCCTGCTTCCGCATTTAGATGGGGTTGCAAGGGTTAAGAAAGAAGGGAGGAGACGGGCTTGACTTCTTGCCCCTCCACACACCATATCCAGCTGCTGACACAGACACACCATTCTCCCCTTTACCTATATTTGGCCTACACCTATATTTTGAATGTATTTCTATCATAGCCGGTATCAGCCAGTATTGTATTTCTTTAAAATCAGCTTCCCCAGATTTGCTTAACAAATGTTTATCAATCATTTATTATGTGCAGGCACTACGTTAGGTGCTAGATGCACCACAATGTAAAAGACTATAAATGATTCCAAAACCAACCCCTCACATGGTCATAAGAGCAAAATCAACTTAATCCTGTAGGTGTGGGTACATTTAGGATTTGAGAAGGGAAGAAGCATGCTAATTTTCCAAGTGTATAATTGCCTTCTCCCTAGTTTGTTAGCTTAGGGATTTGCCACCCAGTTATACGTGGTGCACTATCTGAAGTCATCTATCCTGTTGACAATCACATTCTTGGAATAAGTAAATTCCCTGCAGGTGAAATTGGACAAACAACGCCAGTGACCTCTTTAGCTGCTCAAGGATTGGGCCAAAGATTTAAAATAATAAGCTTCATTTTTCACTGAGGCTTGTTGACAGACAGTATCAGCAGAGCTTGAGGTTAGAAGTATAATCCTCTTTGATGAATAGTTCAAAAGAATTATTGTTAAACCTTTAGTAAATATACGTTTTTTTAAAAGTCATAATGATTTTAGATAAACAATGTGAATAATCGACATAAACTTAAGATTTATGTATTTAGTTAGCCTTAGTAGATTGAAGTCAATTATGTTACCACTGCGACAGCAAACGCATCTCAGTATCTCAGTTTCTCATTTGTGATAATAAATGGAGACAACAATATAGATTAAGGTAATTCACAGCCCTGTTTTAGCCAATAGTTTCAACTTTCTTGGCAACCAGGTTTACTACCTGAGTGACCAACAAACAGGATATCCACTGACACTGATGCTACCAAATAGGAAGGCAGCGGCAGAGGGGGAGGAGAGGAACGTGGGGAGTCGCAAGTAATGCACAGACTGCTATGGCAGCCCTTAATGTGCTTAGCTGAAAGGAGTTCGATGAGGGGTCTACACTGTGTGCCCAACTGCCTCAATTCAAGCCTCACTTGGGCCTATTGGGACTTGACATTTTGGAGTAGAACTCCTGGGTAAGTCCTAGCACCACGCAGACCTCCCAGGACTCCTTCGAGTGACTAGAAATTGCCTGACCTCCCAGGGACAGTTGTGTGTATGCATGAATTGAAGCACCCTAAGAACAGAAAGCACCCAGGCTTGTTTGGATCACTGTAAGCTCTCTGAACTGCCTCCGTGAATGTGCAAGTTTTTTAATACAAAAGATATGAAATATATTAAGAATATACTAGAATGTAAACTCCAAGAAAGGAGAACATAAAGTCTGTTTCCTTCCTTGACATTTCCCCAGGCCTAGAACAGTGCCTGACACATGGTAGATGCGCAAAAGATATTTGTGAACAAAAGAGTTTCCGACCTCCAGGAGTTTAAAACCTAGAAGAGGGGATGGGGCGTGGTCAGAAATACCCAGGACAAAGGCAGTGCTGTGGCTTGTGCCAGGCAGGTAGAAATGGTTTAGAGGAGAAAGAGAAAGATTCTATCTCAGTTGCTAAGGAGAAGTTTCATGATGGAGGGAGGGGTATTTGGAGGGAAAAGGAGGAAGAGGAAAAAAAACCCTGAAAATATAGGATAAGGGCTTATGCAAAGATTAGTGTTAGAGGAAAGGTCTAAAAGTCATCTCTGGTAGGAATTAAAACCTGAAGATAGCATGAATCAATGAGAGTTTGGAGAGATTTAAGAATCAAATCATAGAGCAGGTGCCCAACTAATGGTTTGGTAAATAAATACCATTCCCAAAAATCATCCCCAGCCCCCACTTTTTTCAGTTTTATAAATAATTATATTAATTGACTGTTTAAAAGTAAGCACTTTGGGACTTCTCTGGTGGCACGGTGGCTAAGAATCCCCTGCCAATGCAGGGGACACGGGTTCAATCCCTGGCCCAGGAAGATCCCACATGCCACGGAGCAACTAAGCCCGTGCGCCGCAACCACTGAGCCTGTGCTCTAGAGCCCACGAGCTGCAACTGCTGAGCTCATGTGCCGCAACTATTGTTGAAGCCCATGCGCCTCGAGCCCGTGCTCTGCAACACGAGAAGCCACGGCAATGACAAGCCCTCGCCCTGCAATAAAGAGTAGTCCCCGCTCACCACAACTCGAGAAAGCCCGCGCACAGCAACGAAGACCCAACTCAGCCGATAAATACATAAATAAATGTCAATACATACATACATGGAAGTAAGCACTTGAAGCCTCAACGTTCTGTACAGGGTGAAAAGGTTATGAGAAACTCTGTAAATACAAAGGGTAATAGAAATAGCTCATTAGAACAGTGAACATCCATGAAACTCCTATGACATTCCTCCTCGTAATGTTCGCTTTTGCATTAGTTCAGTCATGAGGAGAACATGCTGTAACCTACACAAGTGAGCTATTCTTTTTTTTCAATTAATTAATTAATTTATTAATTTATTATTTTGGGGGGGTACACCAAGTTCCATCATCTGTTTTTTTTAAAACTTTTATTTATTTATTTATTATTTTTTGGGGGGTACACCAAGTTCAATCATCTGTTTTTATACACATATCCCCATATTCCCTCCCTCCCTCCCTCGACTCCCCCTCCACCCTCCCTTGAGTCCCCCCCACCCTCCCCATCCCACTCCTCAAATGAGCTATTCTTGACTGTCTTTTTCTATGTAAGACATTTCTCATTTCCTAGGTCTCATTTCATTCTAGTCTCACTGAAAATGCTGACAAATAGTGCGGAGGGGGTTTAGTTCTACAGACTGAGACGTGGGACTGTTGTGTCCGTGGTGTTCATCACTGTCCCCTCGGCTTTTAGCTCCATACCTGGCACACAGTAGATGCTTGGGCACTCTCTGTTGCACGAGTGAACCAATGCGAGGAGGTCCTGTGCGCAAAGCTTGGGGGAGGCATTCTGGGGTAAGTAAAGACGGAGTCTCCGTTCCTATCTTCAGAGCTGACAGCCCAAGCTGGGGATGGGCTGGGACTGTGGGCAGGGAACAGGCACAGCTATAAACAGCTCTGCTGACAGACAGGGTGTGCTGACTGCAAAGCAGCACGTTAAAGTAGCATGAAAATACTAAACTGTCTAGATGTCACGTCACAGTTTATGTGTTATTTTATTCATTTGATTCTCTGACAAGGAGGGGAAAACGGGGTACTTTTTAGAGGACAGATTGCAGGGGCAAGGGTGTGGAGTGGCCTGAAAAAGCTCAGAGGAGACAGGATTTGAACTTGGCCTCAAAGGATGGGTAGTCATTAGAGCTCACCTTTATTGAATACGTACTATGTGCCAGGCACTGTTTAAGCCCTTTACTTGCATGAATTCACTTGATCCTCACAACAGTCTCCGTGGTAAGTTCTGTTATCGTACAGAAGAGGAAACTGAGGCACAATAAAGTTAAATAACCTGCCCAAAGTCTCTGAGCTAGGAGGTGACAGAGCCAGATAGTCTGGTTCCAGAGCCCCAGCTCTTAACCATGAGGGTGGATTGCAGCTGTTATAGGTGGCCATGGTTGCTGTAGGTGATGGGGAGCAATCCAGGTAGAGGGAAACCTGAGCTGCTGTGTAGGGCCTTTAGGTTAGAGTGTGCTCGCTGTGTTTGGGGAAACGTGAATTTATAGACGGTTGGCAGGGACGGTTAGTAGGATGAAAAGGGTAGAAAGGCGGGGGGAAATGACCAACAATAAAGAATGGCTAAATGAATCATACCAAGGTGTTAAGTAGAATCTGGTATAAATGGAAGTATCTTCATGATATACGATTTTTGAAAACAATAGCTACCACTTTTGAAATCTTACCATAAGCCAGGAACTGTGTTTACCAATTTTCATGGGGCTTATCTTGTTAATCCTCTCTGCAGGGCTGTGAGGCAGGTGCTATTTTTATCCCCATTTCATATGCAAGGAGTCTGAAGCCTAGAGAGAATAAGTGACGTCCTGTTATTTGGATTATCTGACTCCTCAAACTCTTACCCACCTCGGTTTAATGCCTCTTTGTTAAATGCCAAAAAAAGGTTGAGGGGGTGTGTACAGTGTGATATTTTTGTAAAAAGAAAAAAATATATACGGGTCCTCTTTGACTTACAATGGGATTACGTCACGATAAATTCATTCTAAGTTGATAATATCATTAAGTTGAAAATGCATTTAATACTCTAACCTACTGAACTTAGCGTAGCTTAGCCTACCTTAAACATGCTCAGAACACTTACATTAGCCTACAGTTGGGTAAGTCATCTAAAATGAAGCCTGTTTAATAATAGTGTTGAATATTTCATGTAATTTATTGACTACTATACTGAAAATGAAAACAGGATAGTTGTAAGAATGCAGAGTGGTTATAAGTGTATCAGTCATCTATCCTCGTGACCGCGTGGCTGACTGGGAGCTGGGAGCATCCTGAGAGAATACTGTACTGCATGTCACTAGCTCCGGAAAAGATCAAAATTCAAAGCACACTTTCTACTGAATGTTTATCACTTTCACACCACTGTAAAGTAGAAAAATCGTAAGCTGAACCATTGTAAGTCAGGGACAATCTGTACATGAAATTCATAAACTAAACTGTAAACAGTGGTTACCTTTAGAGAGTAACATGGAGGGAGCCGGGGTAAGATTCACTTTTCTCTTTCCCTTTACACACTTTCTGAAATATTTTCATCCTTTGTAATAAATTAATGAATATGTAGTGATTTAATAATAAATTAATGAGATTATCTTAAAAATAAAGTATTAATTTTAGCATATATTATGCTAAAATAAAAACTAGTGAGGACCAAATTTACAAAATTATTATAGCAATTTGGTTTATTTTATATATATTGAGAATTGTGAAGGTTTTTGAACATGGGAGCAATTCTGGAGAGTAATTATTAAAAAAAGGAAACATATGGGTCAGGTTTGTTTACTTGTTTTTAGTTTTGGTCTTATTTTTTCCCCTTTTTATTCCCTTTCATCATTATTGACATGCCACAGGATCAAGCATTATTTTGCTCTGTTGGTTTCCAAAGCACTTCATCAACTTCTAACATAACACATCAGTTACTTGTTTATTATGTTTAGTGTTTGCTTCCTGCCTCTGCCCTAAGCACCAGAAAAGCAAGGCTTTCTGTCTGCTTTGTCCACTGTTACAGCCTTAGCTCTGGGAACAATTTCTGGCATACAGCAAGTGTTGAATCACTTTGTTGAATGAATTAGACTTTTTAGTAGACTTTATTTTTTATAGCAGTTTTAGGTTCACAGCAAAATTAAGCAGAAAGTGGAGAGAGTTCCCATGTATCCCCTGCTCCTCACTCACTTGCATAGCCTCTCCCGTTATCAACATCCCCATCACAGTGGTGCATTTGTTACAACTGATGAGCCTACAATGATACATTATCATTCAAAGTCCACAGTTCACTGGAGGGTTGTATGGTCTATAGTATGATGTCCTGTATCCAGCCTTATAGTATCACACAACACTTTCACTGTCCTAAACATCCTGTGTGCTCTGCCTAGTCTCATCTATCTAACCACTGATCTTTCTATTGTTCCCATAAGTTTGCCTTTCCCAGAATGTCAAAAAGTTGGCATCATTCCATGTGTAACCCTTTGAGACTGACTTCTTTCACTTAATAACATGAATTTAAAGTTCTTCCATGCCTCTTCATGGCTTGTTAGTTCATTTCTTTTTAGTGCTGAATAATATTCTATTGTCTGGATGTACCACAGTTTATTTATCCAATGAGTTATAATTTTAAACCAAAAAAATGAGTTAAGAAGAACACAACTTCTAAAGGAACAAAACAGTTGCTTTGAGGGACTCTGGGGGTTGAAGATGGAGGTCATGAGTGGCTTTTGGATGGAAACTAAGTTCTTTCATGGCTTCCTTGGGTGTTTCCGAGCGCCCTCGGTGGGCCACCTGGGGGCTGAGGGGCGAGAAGGTGTGGAGATAGGAGGCCATCCCTACCTTCTGGAAATTGACCGTGGGAGTGGGGCGTGGACGCAGCGATGGGGCGGGCTCTGCGGGAGTCCAGGCAGAGCCCCAGCATCTCACCTGTGGATCTTCATCTCTCCGAGCAGATCGAAGAAGGGGGCAAAGCGGACCTGGTGAGCTCCAAACTGCGGGCCGGGGACGAGGTGGTACACATCAACGAGGTGGCGCTGAGCAGCTCCCGGAGGGAGGCCGTTTCCCTGGTGAAAGGATCCTACAAGACCTTGCGGCTGGTGGTGCGCAGGTAGGCTGGGTGGGCGCCAGGTTCCTCCTCCGCGGCACCCCCACCCCCGTAAAGAGCTTGTTCTTTAAACCTCGCCAAGTGCATCCTTGTGGTGTCCCCGCCCCAGCCCGCGCGCAATTTTCCTTTGGTCTTGCCCACCTTGTGGCTTGTGAAGACATTTCAGACACTGCTGTCTTGTGAAACCCTGGCTTTCCCAGCAGGTGTCGGCTTGGCTGGGTTCACTGTACTTTCTACATTTCGGGGCTTGATGAGAAGTGACCCTGATCCCGGATGTGGTCAGGTCGGACTCTGTGAGGTGTGGTCTCCCTGTGGGACGCAAGAAAACCATGGGCTTGGAGCCTTGTGCGGCATTCCACTAGCCTCACCCACCCCAGGCGTGGGGGGACCATCAAAACAAGTGAACTCCTGCTTTTGTTTGGTTTGGTTTGTTTTTCTGGTTGTGATAGTGGTGATTCCTCTGTTGGAAAAGGTTTGGCTTGTGGTTGATTATGATGCTTTAAAGTAAGAAGCTTCTTAGTTCCAGGAAAACAACTCGTGGTGAAGGAATTACATATGGAAAGGGGGAAGGAAGTTAAAATTTTTTTTCAATCATTATTACAAACCAAGCATCGCTGAAGATGTTCTATATTAACATGTAAATATGTTCATTGAACCTGCGCAAGAACCTGGTGAGATAGCTATCATTATCCTCATTTTATAGGCAAGAGGTTAAGTTAACTGAAGGTGGCAGAGCCGGTGAGTGGAAGAGCCACGAAGGCGTCTAGATGCCCCTGGTTCCGCTTCAGCAGGCCACTTGAGCGTTACTGCTTTGACCTACTAAGTCCTGGGCTTACACATTTTGCTTATTTGGACATTTCTTCCTTAACCAAGCTTTGGCTGCCTCACATATTTGAGGATGCTTAAGTTGGCAGGAACTTCGGGAGTCATTAATAAAATCACACCCTTTTTAAGATGTGAACAGTAAGCTGGTCTTGTCATCATGCATCGTGTAGTCTCTCAGGGGACCGTTTGCTCCTGCATCCGTTCACTCCTCAACGTTTGCTGCGTGAGCCCTTGCTCGGGGGAACAGCAGCTCCTCCCAAACCCAGAAACACAGCTGTGGGTGTGGTCCCACCACGTCCCCCGGCTCTGGTGACTCTCCGCAGTGTGCTGGGCTGTGTCTGGTTTCTCTTCAGGGCCATCTAACCAGACCTTGCTTCTCTGGTGGCCAGGGATGCAGAGTAGCTCAAAGCATAGGCACCAGAGTGAGATCAGGCCTGGGTTCAAATTCTAGACCTGTCATCTTCCAGCCCTGTGATTTTGAGCAAATTACTTAACCTTATTGAAGATTCAGTTTTCTTATTTTTAAATGGGGATTAAAATACCTACTTTACAAGGTGATTAGAACAATTTAGTGAAATCACTCTATATGGTACCTCAGGGTAACAACAGATGCTGCTGCTATTATTTTTATTTTTATTATTATTATTGGCCAGTTCTAGGCATAGGTCCATTATTTGTGGGTCAAGATTTGAGTAAAGCAAGCAGTCATCCCAAACTCCAGTTTCTCAAATAGATGGGTAAAGAGGGTCAGAACCATAAGGCCTGTTCCATGTGTCCAGAAGAGTATTGAAGGTTTTGAACTCACTTTGGCCTTGGAACCCAAAGTCCAACTTGAGAACACTGGCATTTATCTGCTGAGGCTTGGCAGGGGAATCCACACTCTCGGTATGTTTTGATGGGACTCTGGTGGTAGATTAACCTCTGGAGAGAGCTGCCCTGTTTCCTACTATGAGTAGTCTTGCTGGCTCTGGTTATGCCTTCTTGTTGATGGTGACATGAGATTTGAATGACTTCTTCTAGCAGAACAGGCAACAGACGGTCCTGGGGTTGACATCTGGCCTTGTCATTTGCCAAATTGTGTGACTTTGGGTCTCTTTATAAGCCTCGATTTTCTCATTTATAAAATAATAATAGGAAATAATAATTCCTGCCTCAAAAGGGCATTATGAAGATTTAATGTATAAAGTGTAAGTACATGGTAGATGTGAAATACTTGCTCATTATTATTCTGAATTGGGTTAGAGAGGCATGTAGCGATATGGAATGTTGTCGTATTACCAAATATGCTGGGTGCCTTGTTATCGAGAAGCCCCCACGCTCACCCTCTTATTCCTTTGGTGAATTTACCACCATTAAGGGGCTGGTCCCCTTACAGGTGCAGAGCTGGTTGTGACAGTGCCCAGGATCTCATGAAATTTAGGAACGTTAATTCACCTCATCCAAACTCACAGGAAATTGACTCATTTTGAAGAAGACAACTTGAAGTGGAATAAGTATGCCAAGGCGACCAAGAATCAGTATACTTTATCCCCACAGGAAAACAAAATAGGAAGTCTGACTATAATTAGGTCGGGAGGTTGCGTGCTGATCTCAGACTGAGAGTGAAGAGTGGGTCTGAGGCGCCAGAATGTGCTGGCATCCGCGCCGGTGGCCAGACGGCCCATCTTTCCATTAGAGACGCGTCTGTCAGGGCCAGATGCTCACGCTGCTGAACCAGGGCCCTTTCCCCTCTGGACCCCAGGGAATCATTCTGCTAAAGCGCTGCACTGCAGTCTCATTTATTCTCTGCCCTCCACACCAAATCCCGTTTCTGATTGACACATTCTTTCTTTAGATATGCTAATAGGATCGATAAGGTTACTAAAGAGTCCTTGCACTCTTTGCTTCTGCTGTGGGAAACATTTTGTCTCTAAGATGCCTTTTGAATATGTCTTATCTCTTATGTGCTGATTTTTATAGTTGAACTCTCCGAGTTTGAGGAAAAGGAGACAGTCTTTACTTCTCACACATCGTTGGAGATGGGGATTTATGAACCTGCCTTGGTAGACACGATGGACATTCCTCCCGCACATTGCAGAGGACTGGGTAGAAGCCCCTGTACTCTGGATTAATCTGGCATTGTACTTAGTAGAGCTGTCACTTTCCTGAGAGGTCTTACCTTTATGTCTTGGCACATGTCATGCCCAGAGATTTCATTTCCTTCCACTTGATTCTGACAGGGTGACCTGTGATATTTCATTTACTGGCTTTCTCTTTTTTTCCTAAGTGATCTCTATACTTTTTAAAAAGATTGAGATGGCTTCCAGGAAACATGATTGAGGGATCTGTTTCCCGGGGAAATCATTTTCGTAGTGAAAATGTGTATATATATCAGCAGTTTCACCTGTACCTGCCTCCTTTTCTCTTAAAGTTAGTTTTGGGTGGGTGAAGACAGCACCTCAGGTCAGCAGGCTTCCTCTTCCATCATAAATATGCCAAAAATGCAGAGCAGGGTAGTGGTGTTTATATAAGTTTTGAGGGTGTCTCACCCAGTGACCAAAAACAATCAAAAGTAAAAACACCTTCCTAAAAGGCTACAGTGACAAGAGAAATGCAAAGTCTCAAGTGAGTTGTGGGTCAGTGGCCTTAGCAGGTCTGCTGACCTGTAAAGAAGGCAGAGTTTAGTCCTCTGGGAGGAGGGAGTGAGGGGGTGATGTGGATGCAACGAGGACAGAGAATGCGTCTGCTGCTGAGTACACAGAGGTCTGCAGCCAGTGCTGGATAAACGGAGAAGAAATGATAAAATGAGAAGTGAGCTGAAGAAAAGACCTTCGAAAAGGAAAACAAACATCTCCCAGTTGAAGGAAAATTGAAGGAGGAAAACCTTCGTGGAATGCAAGGACAGTACAAAGGATGTAAATTAAGAAAGCAGACATGTACACAAATACGAGTCAACACTGCAAACCCTCTCTAAAATCAACAGAGACTTTATTTGGCAGATAGGTGTAAAATGCATGTCCTAGAACCAGTAATATTTAGAATGAATGCAAACTAAAGACAAAGGAAAGGTCTTCAGGTTTAATTTAAATCCCTGAGGGTGATGCAAGGTGCTTTTAGTACAGGGAGTACTCACTGCTGTTTGCAGATAACCTAAATTTTAAACTAAAAAAACCAGAGGCTACATTTCCCATTCAGAACAGACTGTTGGGGTTCATTGCTGGGTATGCATCTAACCTCATATTTTTACCCTGAGTTAAAACTCAGATTCGTGTCCTGAATCAGATCATCAGTTCAGATCATCGTCAGAACCCAATAAGAGTGCCCCCAACTCCCATTTTTCTTGGCAAATCCAGCCTCCCAACCTTCCGCATCAAGGTGCTACTTTTGCCAAATACTATCCTACTCCTAAGTTTGGTATCAGTGATTGGTTTGGCACGTTTTGGGGTATACTTCATGGTAAATGTTTTGTACTTTTTTGCAAGGCTCTTGTAAGCCATGTGAAAGTCAGATTCATTCTTTCAAGAGGAAAGGATGCGTGAGATGGTGATGGAGGTTTGATGCTGCCTGGAAAACAAGTCATTTAATTTATAGGATTCTTACCTCAAAGGATGGTTGTGAGAATTAAGTGAGAAATATGTACGTTCCGTATATAATGTAAGTGATTAAAGGAGAAATTCTCCTGAAAATAGATTGCATATTTGTGAAATAAATTGCCCCTTGGAAGAAGCCCATTTTAATCTCTAGAACACAGCACGCGGTTGGAGGTCCCAGTGGGTGGGAAGGCTGTGTGGGGCACAGGAGGCAGCAGGTCTGATTCAGAACAGTTAACAGAGGGTGGGGAAACGTGAGCTCCTTTTTAAGATGCAATCTTACTCCCTAACCTTCCCACCCTCCCTGCAAACTTGATATAGCTTCTCCCCTTCCCATTCATTTAGTCTATGAGTTGACATGTTGGAGGAGAACATTTATTTTTTATTTGACTGAATGTGTGTGTTTATGTGTGAGAAGGAGGAGTAAGAGGAGATCACATTTTACTGAGAAAAGTGAGATTGAGAAGAAAGGAGGAATCTGTAAAACAAACAAACAATAAGCATTTGCTTAAAATGTATGTACTCCCAGGCTTTGTGATTTGCCCTGTGTTCAGACTCAGATTCCTGTCCTGAATCAGATCGTCAGAATTAGTGGGAGCCAGAGTGAGAATCTAGGTCTTGTCCCTTTCAGTCCCTTTCTGCCTGGAGATAGAAATGAGGGAACTGCATCCAAAGATGTGTAGGGACTCGCCCAAGGCCGCATGCGAATAACCAAATGAGAATGGAGGTCTCCAAGAAGTAGGTCTAGAGCTTCCTGGTATCTCGAGCAGTGGGCTAGTGCTTTCCACCCAGCTGCCTCTTTCATTTAGAAATATTTGTGATGCTTTAAAACTGGCAAAAAACAAAACCAGAAAAACCAAATAAACTGTTTTTTTTAAATTCATCTAGGAAAAACTGAAATAAGTGATTCCTCACAGACCTTGAACTTCCTGGAGAATTCAGAGGAAATGCATCTCACTGCTTTGTGCACCCCTGACTCTCTGTCAGCCTCTGGAAATAAGACTATTTGTTGCCTCACAGCTGCTTCCTCCCTCATAACAAAAATGGTGATGAAATTAAGCACACCACCACCCTCAGCCCATGCTCACCGAGGAGACCATCCCACATTTCTGAGGGTTAGCAGAATAGTTCTTTTTATAAGCGGGTGAGATGACATTATCAGAATGGAATGGGGTGGGTGGCTCACACACTTGCTACCTCCGTGTCAGGTTTCTGTGACATTTTTACGTCTAGATTGAGTTGTGAGACTGTAGCTCTCCCAGGATTTGCAAGTCAGTGATCTTGTAAGACGTATCTAGTAATTAACAGAATGCTTTAAAGGCCCTCTTAAAGAATATAAAATTAACTCTAATAACTATTCATAAAAAAAAAAGGATTTTGCACATCAGTTCCTTTTCTAACTCATGGTTACATTTTATTAAAAAAAAAAACACACTGTCTTCAATATTATCACTGTCCCCTCCCCACGGCCTGCACGCTTTTTGCCACCTACCCCCCTACACCTGCCTGACTCTGTTTCCTTAGAAAAGCAGCTATGATATTAAAGCATCTTAATCCTACTCTGCTTAACCACCCAATGTCTCTTTTTTAACTATTTTAAAGCAATTTAAAGAAATAGTTCATTAAGAGCTTTAAAAAGTAAATTGAACAGAACTCCCTATTTTTAAAGCAACAAAGTTTGCAGGGAGGGTGGAAACCTTTCTAGAGCATAAAAAGCATCTTTTTTTCCCCTTATAAATTGGGACTCTCTAAACCAACAAGTTGCCAGTTCTCAGAGGTGAGATGGCAAGCAGCGTGGGAAGATATGTCCACGTCATGGGGACTCCAGTCGCAGCTCAGCTGTGTGCTGGCCGTGGTACCAGGAGCACAGCTCGGTTCCTCCAAAGTTGAGTTTAAGTGTCTTCCTAAAGTAGAGAACAGTAATGATATCTTCCCTACTGAGTTGCTGGAAGGGTAAAATAAGATAGTGAATATGAAAACGGTTCATTGGAATAAAATATTGTCATTATTCCATGAGAAGCTTCTGTTGTAGTCTCAGCTCATGAAAATCTACCTGACTGCATTCTCTTATGATTGTTCTATTTAATGCACTCATTTGACTTGTTTGTGTACATGAGAACATAGGGTTTTAAAGTGTCTGATGATAACCTTTTTGCTAAGAGGAAATGTAGTTTTAAAGATAATACCAGAGAGGCCTAAGTTCAGGATGAGGATTTAAAGAAAGAAACCACGTTCTCTGGAGAGCTTGAGTAGGAAGTGTTCTGATTCTGAAACAAGTCAGAGCTCCTTGGTGGGAGGCTGACTACGGAACAGGACCCTCCGACTGCAGCAGAGGGCTCTCAGGCAATGTCTTTCATCTCCCGGTGCATTGAACTAAATGATGAGGTTCTGTGGGCACCTGTGTGTAGCGCAGGCTGAGCAATTTGCAAAGGTAGTGTTCTTTAGCACAATGCATGGCCTCGGGGGAAATCATGAGGTCACAAAACAGCTCTCAGATAGACAGGCAGGAGTTGAGGACAAACAGAAAAGGAGTAATAATCTTTTGATAGACAGGTGCAAAACTGTTCTTGAGGCTCCAAGTACTCACTGGGTGCATGACAAATGTGGCCTCTGCTACCTCACCTGGACACAGAAGCCACGTGAGAACGGTTTTTTGTCCCCTGTAAGTTCCCAGAATTGTCTCTCAAGGTGTCAAAGAGGGCCCCATGCTGTGCTGTACGGCCGAGTGCTCTGTGGAGGTGCGGGTGGGGGGGGTGTGAGTACCAGTGCCCCCTGAGCAGATCCCTGAGCGGTGGTGGCAGCCAGGGTGGCGGGCGCGTGGCTCTGAGATTCTCATACGGGCCCTCCCACCTCTACACCTCCCTAACACTTGTGACGACGCTCTCACCTCTGCTGCCCACACCGGAACTTCACTTGTCCTCTTGCTCTTCTGCTCTCTGCAGTTTTTCACTTGAGCAAAGGCTGCAAATACCTGGGACATGAATACAGATCCCAAGCTGCGGGGCGGTCTGCATCCCATCTGAGGACCCAGGATTAGACTTCCCCAGAGGGGAAGTCAGGATAACTGAGAACTGTGGTAACTTACCCTTTCAACATTTTTTCCACTTGAGCAAGTGGTTGAGAGGAGGAGAAGGAGGCAGCTGCAGTGGCCTTCGACCCCCAGAAACTTTTCCAGGAGGCCTGGCATCATGGGAATTTGCTCAGTATGCTTTGAGGAGGTATTTCAATCCTGCTGGGACCAGACTCAGAGCAGTTTTTGGCTTCCCCGGAGTCTTAGGTTTGAATGTCACTGTCTAGAAGTATAGTATTTGATTTCCCAACCAGTTGTTCCTTCCCGTGGAAAATTCATATAACACGTTATTAGGTTTCCTAAGAGGTATGCAATAAGACTGCCTTACTGTAATGAGAAAAGGGACATTTTTCCTGTAGCACATAATGATAACTGCTATTTTTATTCATTGGGTTACATATGCTCACTGGCTATGCACTGCACACTAGCTACATACAAAGGAATGCTGTATTGTTCCCCACGAAGGAGGTTTGATGATAAAAGACCTAGTTTCATTCCTGGGATAACATGGTTTTACTTCAGACAAATTATTCCAAGCAGGAGTCACCCCTCCATGGCCAACCATTAAGGACTGGCATTCAAATATCTGTTTGAGCCTTTGTAAAAGATATGAAGTCGCAGGCCTGAGATCACACAAAAGTTATGGTGGAATCCTTTCCCCCAGTTCTAAATGTGGCCGCGTTAGCTGGAATGAATTAGTTTGGATGATTCTGATTTAGAATATGAGGCAGTTTATAATTCTGCATCCTTGCATCAAGACAGCTTAAAGCTGATGCATCTCAAACTTGGCCACACATCGGAATTACCTAGGGAGTTAAACTGATGCCTGGCCTCCATCCCCAAAGATTCGAATTTAATTGGTATAGGGTGTAGCCTGGCTTCGGACATTTTTATAGCTGCCCTGGCGATTCTCATGGGCAGTGAAGTTTGAGAACCACTGGTTTAAGCTGTAAGTTGAAGTGAAAAAGAGAAGCGATGGGTAGATAGAAAGTGAGAGGGAGAAGAGAGGCACGCAGAGCGGAAGGGGTCATAAGGATTGTAGTGGGAAGAGAATCAAGAAGGCAAGCCAAAAGAGGCTGTGAGCAGAGCAGAGCCTTGACAGTGGGGGCAACTACGGTGCAGAAACACAGCCCCCGCTGAGGTCTCTGGACCACCCAGGACCCAGAGAGGCCTGCAGGGAAGGGCCGCTCCAGCAGTGGCCCCTGCTCCTGCATTCTGTGAGATCCGTTTCTTATTACTGCTCTATGGAGGTGCTGCTTCTTAAAAAGCTCAAGTGATATTACTACTGACAAGCGGGCATGGGCAGGGAGCACTTGTCTGTCCCACCCTGGGAACACCTGTGACCTGAGCCATTATCACGTGTCATTGCCCGGAGAGTTCATTTTTAGCAGCGGGTGTTGGGGCTGCTGTTTAGAGCGGGTAGAACCATACCCATCACACTGCGGTTGCCATGTGCAGTCTACTTGCCATCTCTGGATGGCGCCTCATGAAACAAACCATGGAAGAAAGATGGCTTGACGCTATTGAATTTATTCAGTCTAACGGGATATACTGCGAGACGACAACGTCAGAAGGTCCGGAGTGAAACAAGCATATGAGCTTGTTTCATTTACTTCCTCCATCCCTGGTTTTTAAAAATCCCACTTTGTATAGCCTTGGCACCAGTCCCCCATTTCTGGGGACCCAAGGGTAGAGAAATGGTTTCTGGAAAGGATTGTGCAGAACCACCCACTACACAGGTCCTTAATGGTACATCAGAGCTTTGACGTTTCTGGCCGTTGTGTTCTGTGCTGGATAATTCCACTGTTTGCTGACCCCTTTCCTTTTGGATTATATATTTTTATGTCTTATGTAATTTTAACTGCTCCAAGATCACAGGTGTCCTAGTAAGGTCCTGGCAAGAGGCTTAAAGTACAGGTCTGGGAACACTAAAAGCCCATGCAAGTGCTTAGCCTTCCAAAGGCTGGGAACCCCCCGCGTCTGTCTGCCTGGACATGACCCCTAAGGCTCTTTCTCCTTTGACTGTTGCTAATGAAAGTGATGACCTCAACTCTGTGTTTGTTGCCGCCTGTCTTCTCATGGTTCTGTTACCTCTGGCATCCTCGCGTGTGGCAGTTCTGAAGAGCCTCGTGTGTTGTTGGTAACACTATACCTCTAAGACGAGCCTTGTTATGCCTCTGCCACTGTCACGAGCGTGTGTATTCCGCTGCCCCGCTGGCCTGGAGCCCCACGTCCCTCCCTCCATCCGCTGCCAGATGGTCTGTACAGTTAGTAATGCATTTGAAAGATGCAACTTCTCCACGCCCCTCAACGTGCTGTCAAACTCCTGTCTGATGTTGGCTTAGTGGGCGGGAGGTGTGACATTAGCCTCCGAATGGTTTCTTGATTACCGCGTGTATTGTTTATGTGGGAGGGTTGCTGTGTTGTTTTCATGAAGACTGTAACTCTAAGGAGCATTTTGAAAGGATTCTTTGGGATGTTTCTTTAAAGGTGTCTCTTAGGAATCAGCCCTTGTTATTTATTGATTGTAAATAAACAGGGCCTGCAAGCCCTGGACCCCTAAAACAGGCTTTCACGGAGCTGTCACGGGAGTGAGGTGTTTTCGTAACCTTCCGTCCTTCACCCTCGTAACATACAGGAGCAAAAGATGGAAGAGAATCACTGTTTTTCACTAGCAGCTGCATATTACTTCAGTTTCTTAAAAGTAAGTTAAAATTTTTACTCAATTATTTCCGTTTGACTTGCTCCCTCTCTTCCTTCAGGTATTTGCTCAAATGTCAGCCTTCCCTGTCCAGCCAGTTAGAAATTGCAGCGCCCTTCCGACCATGTCCCCAGCACACCTTGTTTTTTATTTTCACCTGTGAGACATGCACTCATAGAGTTCGTCAGTCTGTTTCCTCTCATTGGATTATAAACTCCTCAATGGCAGAGATTTTGTCCCGTGTGTTTCTCCCGGTGCCTGGCACATGACGTGTACCCACTGAATATTTGTGAACGTACCCACTGAAAACAGAAGCATAGCCGTCGGCAGCTGGGTGGCACGGTAGATGGGAGCACAGGCCCTGAGCCAGGTTGCCGGCCTTTGAATCCCAGCTTTAGCATTTGCTCATCGAGTGCCTTAACTGCTAACATAGTTTTATCATCTGTAAAATGGGTGTAATAACAATAGCTCCCTCACGGGTGTCATAAGTTGCTATATAAACATTGGCTGTTATGAATTGTGTCACTGGATGGGGTTAGTCCTTTTTCTTGTGTTAAGAGCTCGTCGGGGGCACTCTCTCTCAGCTGAGGTTTTAAAGCTGGTCGGATGCAAGCTCGCCGGCCGTGAGCTGCCTTTTCCATCACATGGTGACCCCTGTCTGGGAATCAAGGCAACTCAGAGGGACGCCGAAACAAGGATGGAGTTGGATTCCTGATGATGTTGTTAGAGCTCCTGGATCCAGTCAGATCCAGTCAGACCCTAGTCTTTTTGGTTGTGTGAGCCAGTAAACCTCCTCTCTGCTTTAAAATATTAAAAAAAAAAAAAAAAAGAGTTGACTGAGATGGGCAGGCTGAGCACCTCCTCACTGCCATTTCTGTTCCCTTATGGTCAAGAGTCTCATCACCAAACTGACCACACCCTTCACCAAAGAAGCCTCCTGTTTGAAGGCGTTCTGCCCTCTGTGCAATGAGACTGGCCAGGTCCCTGCTCCTTTGTGCCCCCGTGCCTCCCTCCGTGAGGCAGCTGTCTCCAGCCCTCCCTTGGGGCGTGAGGTCCTGGGAGCCTGGCTTTCGCGATGCTTCCCGTGGCAGGGCCCGCCCTTCGCTGTGCCCCTCACTGGAGTCAGGGCCTCTGCCGTCACCTGTCACACAGAGGTTGGGGTTCCTTTCTAGTCCCCGCTCCAGTGGCGGCGCTGTGCAGTGGTTACAAGCCCTGGCTTCCAGTTGAACAGGACTTGGTTGGCAACCGGCCCCTTACTGGGAGGGCTGAGCCAATGACCTCCACCTCCTGCTTTCCTTCCTTTTCCTCTGGGACGTGAAGACACTCACCCCTATTCTGTATGAAGGTTGTGATGATGAAGACAACACGTGTGAGGAACAACCCTGGGCCCTGGGTTTGCTGCGCCTCCCTTCAGTCAGGGGCTAGCTGTCAAGCAAGTAAACGCCTGTGAGTGCAGGCTTTTCCATCCTTCACCAAGAGAAGTTGTTTCTTCCCTGCATCTCACTCAGTTTTACCGCCCCAAAGCCCAAAAGATGTGGTGAGACAGCACGATTCAAGGAGGATGGGGCTTGTGTTTCCTGCCAGTGAAAGTCAAACCCAAACCGGACAGAAATTACATTTGTCAGAAGAAAATAGCAATGGGAAAAGGTGACCTGCAGATGACTGTAGATGTAAGAGAACTTTAGCACGGGGGTGGGGGTCAGAGGTCACTGGCTCTGGTCCTCTCCTGACCCCCCGAGGGGTCATTCTGGGGAAACTGCTGCCTGCTTCATGGAAGTTGAAGCACCAGAAGTGGAAGGTTGGCCATAAGTCCCATGACCAGGAACAAAGAATTAGGAAGCGAAGCCACGTTTGCTCCCATGGGTCAGCTGTGTCAGGACACCCCACTCCAAGGCCAGGCTCTTCTCTCCTTTCATCTTATGGCTTTTCCTTCCTTGTTGGTGGCAGGAACTGATAATTTGGTGTGTTCATGTTTTGCTTGATGATTCTCCCTTCTCACCCTTCAGCATCTTTCATGTTTCATGTTATCTTCTAACTATAACAGTTCTTCCTCAACATGTAAAACACATTTAAACACATTTAAACAACTTGCATCAAAATCAGCTGTGATGCCTATTTAACATGCAAATCCCTGTACTCCCCTAGATCAGACTCTCTGTGGGGGCAGCCTGCTTTTTTTTTTTTTTTTTTTTTTAATAAATTTGTTTATTTATTGGCTGTGTTGGGTCTTCATTGCTGTGTGTGGGCTTTCTGTAGTTGCGTCACATGGGCTCAATAGTTGCGGCTCATGGGCTCTAGAGCGCAGGCTCTATAGTTGTGGTGCACGGGCTTAGCTGCTCCACGGCATGTGGGATCTTCCTGGGGCAGGGCTCGAACCCGTGTCCCCTGCATTGGCAGGCGTATTCTTAACCACTGCGCCACCTAGGAAGTCCTGGGAAGTCTGCTTTTTAGCAGACTTGCCAAGTGATTCTAACGCCCACTGCGGCATGCAGCCTGCAGCGCTGAAAGATGCACCTCAGCCTTCCTCTGGCTGGGAGGTCATCCCTATGGATCTTTCCTTGTCTCTTTGGCCCACATTGGACCTTAAATGATGGGATCAATGTCCATTTGAGCGAATCCATAGTTATTCCTTGAAATGAAAGACTAGCTCCATGCCTCTTCTTGGCCGTGATATATAAGTGAAATTCAAAATTCAGATTTTCAACTTTAAATAGAGATCGAGGCTGATTCTTGTCTTCTCGGAGCTCCTTTACAAACATTTTAGAACACAACCCCAATGCACAGACATGTTCAAAAATAGCAGAAGTGTGTGGACTGCCTTCTTTCCAAGGGCTTGATGGCTTGGAGCAGTTTCTAAAAATAGACCTTTCTGGTCCAGGTCACTGAACAGGAATGGCCTCGTCACTCTGTTTGCATAGTTTCACATCTGACACCTTCCTAACAACAATGCTGACTTGATGAGGCCTGAGGGTCCTCCTCTGTCTGTGGGAATGCCTAGTGAGTGTAGCATCCCCACGAGGCCAGCAGTGTTTGGATTCAGGGCCCTTTCAACCTTTGCTTTATGATTCCTCATCCCCTTTCCATCACTGTCTCAAAGTCAGGGGCAGAGGTCAGAAACTCCAAGCCATTCCACGAGATAGTAATGAACAGAAAAATAAGCTCACGTTCAGGAATGTAAGACCCACAGTGTTTTGTTTTGTTTAATCTGTCTTGCATTTTCCCTCTGTGCACACTTGTGAGTCTACCAGGCATTGTATAGTTGCAAATGTAACTTCTAGACCTTTCAGTAGAATGTTCAGCAAAGGCTTGTCTATGATTTTTTTGGAATGGCCCTACAATAGTGAGAGGTCTTCTCTTTTTATGTAGTAATTCATGGCATCCCTAACCTGTCCCCTCAGTGCAGATGACATGAGTGGTATAAGAATGAAAATTTCTTGGGATAAACATTCTAAAATTAAGGGCATGGGACAAAAAAATGGGGGCATTTGACATTGAATATACATGAAGTGATTGAACTGGCCCACCAGACCTTCACGTTCATAAGATTCATAGTAGGTTCTGAAGAAGTAGATTAATTTGGGTCAAATGCAGAATGTTATCTCTAGGAGTCAATTTTGATTTATGAGTTAGGCTGCCACCTCTAAAGAAATAATTTTTGTAAGCTCTTACCTGTTAGCTTTGGGTGTTTTAAACATTTCATTATCTCATTTAATTCTTACAACAACCCCAAGAAATAGGTATTATTATTACTCTGTATTACAGTTGAGGAAACAGAGTTTTTAATAGGATAGCTTGGCCAAGGGGACACATCTATTAAGTGTGGATTTGAACTCCAATCTGTCTTACACAAAAGCCCAGGCTTTTAAATCAGTAAGTGTTCAGATGAGCTGGTTTTCTGTGGTTGTTGAAACCTGAAATGTGGTTGTTCTACAGCGTGGGTTCTTCAACCCCTGGGCAGCCACAGTTAGGTTCCATCAATGCTTTTATTTGTTTTGCTTCAAAGACAGTATTCACTGGTGCCTTTTGTTTTCCCAGCAGTGTTGATCCACATTCCCTTAAATAAATTAACCCTCCCATCTTGTCTAACTCATTTGATGGGAGCAAGTCCACATGCCAGTAAAAATAGAAATAGTAGAAGCAATGCAGCAAGAAGGGAGAAGTGACAGAGGATTTTATGGTTATTAAGATATGAATATAGGCTCATCATCTTCTACTCTCCCCCAAACAAAACAAAAGACCCCTACGACTTGATTCCAATCACAGTTTGTTCTATAATTTTTAAATGGTTGAAATACGTGATTAATATTGAGATGTTGGAACATCCATTGTTTTATAAGAGAACTTTTGAGATTTTATCACTTGTCTCCCAGTTAGTAGATGCTTGATAAATGATGTTGAATTTAAGTGCTAGACTTATGAGTACTTACCCATAATCTTCTTACCCTAGAAGACTCGCTGTCCACTGCAGGATGGACTCATCCAGCTTCTGAAGAAGATGCAGTTTGTGTTTGTGCTCTATTCTGGCCAGCACCCGAATGAAGCCCCCTGACTTCTCCCCATCTCAGTACCCACTGCTCTCTGCCCACCTCACCCCATCTCTCTCAAATTTCTCCTCTTCTAGGAAGTGTTCCTCCACACCTGTATGTGTCCTGGTTCCTCATTCAAACTCGCCTTTCCATTTCTTGCTCCCTCAAAACCTTGCTGGGGGATGACTTGCAAAACTCCAAAGACATGGCTAAGAATAGCTGTAGTCCTTTGAGAACAATATCATCTTACACGAGTATAAAATGGCAGTAATAAAGCTATTATTCATGTTTTTTAAAGTGATTTGTAGGTTATTAATACCTTACCGTAAAAGAATGTTTTCCCTGTGGTGTTATCTATATGACAAATTGGTTGGAGCTATCTGAGGATAGGGGGCTCTTGTCATTAGAAGCCTTCAAGTCATGGACAGAAGGTGACCTCAGCCTCATAAGGCTGATACTGGCCATTCAGCCTGCATGGCTGACACAGCCCCCTGAGGACTCCTCCCAGTGCAGTCAGCAGGGAGCCTTAGTGGCCAGTGACAGTGGGCCCTGGGGATGAGGGTTAGAAGATACATCAGCTATCTTTTTTTTTTCTTTTTTGGCTACATGGCATATGGAATCTTAGTTCCCCGACCAGGGATCAAACCCGCAGCCCCTGTGTTGGAAGCACAGAGTCTTAACCACTGGACTGCCAGGGAAGTCCCTACCTCAGCTATCTTGACAGTATAATTAAAATGCTCATTTCACAATTTTGGAAATCATCCAAAAAATGTATTGTGATAATCTGAATGTGAATGTCCACATTTGAATGTAATGTAAAGAAAGTAATCGGTATGTGTTGGGTATGGATTTGCCCCTTTGTGGAATTGTCTGAACTAGTTTTTCTCTGCTATTGGACTGTTTCTGAAATATTAACACAAGCTTGAAACCCAGTATGTGTAAATTGGGGTTTCGCTCTGTCAATTGCCCTCATTTGGCACAGCATTGAGGCTGTTCATGGTTGAGAATTGTGGGCTGCAGTGCGATGCAGGGACTCTCTAATAACTTTATCACCACGTGTATACATGCAATAGTAGGTCCCATGCAGGGTCACCAGATTTAGCGCATTGGAAAACAGGATGCCCAGTTGTATTTGAATTTCAGTTGGCAAATAATTTTTTAGTGAAAGTATGTCACTGATTTTATCTAACAACCCTAGTCACATGACAACTTAGATGTACAGGAAGAAAAAATGCAGGTTCTTTATTCTATCTAAACTTTAAAAAAAATTGAAGTATGGTTGATTTACAGTATTGTGCTAGTTTCAGGTGTACAGCATAGTGATTCAGTATTTTTGCAGGTGATATTTCATTGTTGGTTACTACAGGGTAATGGGTACGGTTCCCTGTGCTGTACAGTGGGTCCTTGTTGGTTATCTATTTTATATATTGTAGTTTGTGTCTGTTAATCCCAAACCCCTAATCTGTCCCCTCCTCCCTTCTCTCTCCCCTTTGTTAACCACAAGTTTGTTTTCTATGTTTGTGAGTCTGTTTCTGTTTTGTATATACATTCCGTTGTATTATTTTTTTCATTCCACATATACGTGGTATCATATAGTGTTGATATTTGTTGTTCTCTGACATTTCACTGAGCGTGTCTCCATCCATGTTGCTGCAAATGGCAGTGTTTCATTCTTTTTTATGGCCGAATAATATTCTATTATATATTTATATCTATATCTATCATGCCATCAATCACATCTATCACATCTTATTAATCCAATCATCTGTCGATGGGCACTTGGGTTGCTTCCATGTCTTAGCTACTGTACCTAGTGCTGCTGTGAACATTGGGATGTATGTGTCTTTTCAAATGAGTGTTTTTGTTTTTTTCTGGACATATATCCAGGAGTGGAATTGATGGATCATAGGGTAGTTCTATTTTTAGTTTTTTAAGGAGCCTCCATACTATTTTCTGTGGTGGCTCCACCAATGTACATTCCCACCACTAGTGTGCGAGGATTCCCCTTTATTCTGACAAAACTTAATCTGGTCTTCCTCACACACTCACACTTGCTGGTTAGCAAGGAAACAAAATAATACATTTTAGTCCTAGCCAAATTAAAAACTGGCCTGGTCTAATCGTTTGAATAGTCAGTCCACTGAGGTAATGCTCAGTCTCTAACACATCAATAAAATGCTCCCTCTCTCAGATGTCATCTTCTGTCTTCACTGCCCAACTGCTTCACCAGAATACTGTCTGGGGGTTTGGACAGTGGTGAGTACAGGTCTTTGGACAAACTATCCCCTGGTCCCTAGGCTCTGTTTGTGGTCTCCCTTGTCACTGCTGGCGTCACTGTAGAATTCTGCAGCTGGTGAATCCGTGGTGAGCGTTGGCCTGGGCAATGCCCCTGGGGATCCCTGGCACTCTCCCACTGGCAGACTCCGCCTTTGCTTCTCTCCCAGTAGCTTCAGACACCTTAGTGGCTGCCAAGTTCTCCATCTCAACATCCCCCTGGCCCAGGGGTCCACCCCAGGATCATCGCACTCATCATAGCTGCCTCATTCCAAGTCTACTGGTTGGCATCCCATGTCCATCTAAATTGAGCTGAGTCAGGCGCCCCTCACAGTGACCTCCTGGAGTCTCCAGCGGAGCAGTGGAGCCAAGATTCCCTGACACCCTGGACCTTCCCCTCACTTTTCTCGCATGCTTGCCCTGTTCTCCCTGAGGCCAGAGAGGTGAAACCAGAACTTGGTTGCGACAGTGTGACTTGCCACCAATCTCTCCCTTGTGCCCACAATATCGTGGAATGGCGAGAGCTGGACTTTCTTACTATTTCTTACTCTGCGCTATGCTTCCCTTCTTCTATAACTGCAAGTCTCCTGTCTTAGGCGGGAAAACACTAATTCTAAAAGATACATGCACCCTAGTGTTTAAAGCAGCACTGTTTACAATAGCCACGGCATGGAAGCAACCCCAGGGCCCATCAGCAGATGACTGGGTTAAGGTGCTGTGACATGAATATGTACTATTACTCGGCTGCTTTGTGCTATGGGAAATCTTTGGTAATTGGAATCCTCCAGGCTTAACCCTGAGTGGATCACAGTGGTTCTCAAAAGTGTGGTCACTGACCAGGACCTCCTATGAAATGCAAATTCTAGGGCCCTCCTCTAGACCTACTGTATCAGAAACCCTAGGGTTTTGGCTGAGTGATTGATGGTTCATCTAGCTTTCCAGGTGGTTCTGATGCACCCTAAAGAACCACAGCTTTAAAGATTTCAGCAGATTATCTCATTCCCTCTCTTATGGTTTCCAAGCCTAAAGTATTATTAAACAGACCAAATACTCCCCCTCAATCTAGTTGATTGATTAACTTGCTATATAAACTTGAAACATTTTATGGTCAAGAAAAGGAATTTGCAAAAGGAAGGAAATTTTGACACATGCTACAACACTGAGGAATCTTGAGGATATTATGCTAAATTAAATAAGCCAGTTACAAAAAGACAGATACTGTATGCTTCCATTTAGATGAGGTACCTAGAGTAGTCAAATTCAGGGATACGAAAAGTAGAATGGTGGTTGACAGGGCCTGGGGGAGGGGGAGCGGGGAGTTATTGTTTTATGGGTGCAGAGTTGCACCTTTGTAAGATGAACAGAGTTCTGGACATGGGTGGTGGTAATGGTCACACAACAACATGATTGCACTTAAAACCACTGATGTGTACGTTAAAAAATGGTTATGGTGGTAAATTTTTTGTTAGGTGTATTTTACCACAATGAAAATTTTTAAAATAAAATTAGAAAAAAAAAGTTTGGTGACTAAAGCAAAGATTAAAGTTGTGAGTTAAAAATGGCTTAAGTTCTTAAGCAACAGGTATTGATTTGAGGAAAGGTCGCATGCCTAACTCAGCTGGTTATCCATGGGCCACAATCCTGGACATTAGAGTTCCGATCTGAATTTTGAAACACATGCTCCTCATAAACTTGGGTATTCCCAGATGTTAGTTGAGTTTCTGAGCTATCTAAAGTAGAAGAAGAAGCTGATCCAATAGATCCGGCTCTAGAGTTCAAACAGGTTGACTATTGAGGTAAAAGGTAATATATGTACTCGGAATTTTTGCATGTATGAGACTAAAAAGCGTTGGGCATGAATGAACTCCTGTTGGTTTATATCATTCTACATGAGAAGTATTGGGAAGCTTCTCCCCATTTGTTAACAGGATGAGCCACCAGGAGAGCTTTGTCTGTTGATTTTAATAGTCGGTCTTCTAGCTCCTTTTATTGTTGCTGCTCTTCCAGTCATTTGGCTTCAGGTGCATAAGCCCATCCTCCCTACAGGCAGCAACACAGGGGTGGTATTGGCAGACAGTGGAGCTTTGAATCCCTCTCTCCACCTCCCAATAAGATGCATTAGTTGCCCACCCAATAAAATAATATGCTTTGCTATAAACAATTGATGTTTTCTCAGTCTTGTTGAAGGATGAATGAAAGCATCTTTAGAAAATGGCTCTGATCTAAGTAAAAAGGTTGAACTGACCATGCAGAGCATAGCTTCAAGACAAGTTCCCTGCAACTCCTGCACGATCCACTTACCATCAGAGAGCACCTCTTATAGCAAATTCTGTAGCCACCACTGTTCTGATCCCATTTCCATGCTGCACAAATTTCCTGGCAGAGAGAAAAACCTTTAAACATCCAAATCTTCTTCCTGTCTCAGAACTACACCGATACAAGACAATGTTCTCATAAGCCCCAGGAAATTAGTTTAGGTAAATAAAGATGGATAAGACCTATGCTAAATATACATATATATATTTTTCCACTGTGTTCATTAAGTTGTTTTATTCTTATTTTATTTTGACAGAGGGAGATTTGTTTATCAAATTTGTGAGTAATACATCATCACAAAGGAGGGACAGATTATGCAATTATAATGTCATTTTTTTTCTTAAATGAGATGTTAGCATGACTTGCTCTGAGCAAGCCCAGGGTGGCTTCTAGTGACCACAGACGACTTTCCGGGTGTTTATGAACCATCAAATTAATCTCCTGCAGATTTTTTTTCTGGAGGTCTGTATGAAATCCACCTGTCCACTGTTTCTAGAATCTATTGCCATCTACTGCTCCACTTGAAAAAAATCATATTTTTCCAGACTTTCATATTTTCCATTATTTCTTGACTATTGTTCACCCAGAATGGTTCCAGAATCATATCTTCAAATTGTTTCAATATCCTGGGAATTTAATTTGTTGGGCCTTGTAATCAGATTGGTTTTAAACAACCCATCATCATCGTCATCATGATAGCTAACATTTATTTGTTTTTGTGTGTCAGGTATTGAGCTTTTCTTTTTTTTAATATAGTTTCAGGTATACAGCAAAGTGATTCAGATATATTTATCTATATGTGTACACATATACACATATATATTCTCACTCAGTTGTTTTAAAAATAAAAGTACCTCAATAATAAAGGTCAGCTTTTGAACCACCACCACCACCAATCCTTATAATGTGAAGCATGAACTCCTAGTCAGATGCTGCATTCAGTAAGGTTCATTATGTTCCTGGTTAAGAACTGAAATTTATCATATTCCTGCGGAAGAGTTAAGAAAAGACACCATTTGCTAATTTCATGGGGAGGCTGTGTGGTCCAGTGGAAAGGTACCTGGGCTTTGTAATAGCCCTTCCTTTGAACTTAGATGTTGCACAGCGTGGCTGTGTAGTTTTCTTTAGCTGTACGGTTGGAATACCTTTTATCTAAATTTGTATCGCAGAGGGGTTTTGTGATGCTTGAATGAGATGACTATGTAGAGTGACAAGTACATAGTTGGCATATGTTATTCACATAGGAAAAGACAGTTATCAGAAAGAACAGGTGCATGAAACGGATCAACAGACAAAATCTCCAAAATATACAAACAGTTCATCCAGCTCAATATCAAAAAAACAAACAACCCAATCAAAAAATGGGCAGAAGACCTAAATAGGCATTTCTCCAAAGAAGACATATAGATGGCCAAGAGGCACACGAAAAGCTGCTCCACATCACTAATTATTAGAGAAACGCAAATCAAAACTACAATGAGGTATCACCTCACACCGGTTAGAATGGGCATCATCAGAAAATCTACGAATAGTAAATGCTGGAGACAGTGTGGAGAAAAGGGAACGCTCTTGCACTGTTGGTGGGAATGTAAATTGACACAGCCACTATGGAGAACAATATGGAGGTTCATTGAAAAAGTAAAAATAGAACTACCATGTGACCCAGCAATCCCACTACTGGGCATATACCCAGAGAACACCATAATTCAAAAAGGCACATGCACTCCAATGTTCATTGCAGCACTATTTACAATAGCCAGGACATGGAAGCAACCTAAATGCCCACCAACAGATGAATGGATAAAGAAGATGTGGTACATATATACAATGGAATATTACTCAGCTGTAAAAAGGAACGAAATTGGGACATTTGTAGAGACATGTATGGACCTAGAGACTATCATACAGAATGAAGTGAGTCAGAAAGAGAAAAACAAATATGGTATATTAACACATATATGTGGAATATAGAAAAATGGTACAAATCAACCAGTTTGCGAGGCAGAAATAGAGACACAGATGCAGAGAACAAATATATGGACACCAAGTGGGGAAAGTAGCGGGGGAGGGGAATGAGTTGGGAGATTGGGATTGCCATATATACATTACTAATAAGAAAAAAAAATCAAATTGTATCCTTTAAATATATGCAGTTTATTATATGTCAATTGTATCTCAATAAAAGATCTTAAAGAAAAAAAAAATAGGTGCATGAAAGCCAAAAGCATCAGAACTTGAAACGCACTGGGCTAACTGCATGGTTCCATCGTGGCGTTGGGTTTACCGTGACTCTTTTTGGTTGTACCTTTATTTGTTTAAACCTAGTTTTCTTTCTTTCGGACCTGAAGCAACAACATCTGGTATCAATTTCTTGTGATTAAGATTGGAACTAGGCAACAACAGGCAAAGCTAATTGATGATGGAGGTCAAAAGTGGGGTGGGGAATCTGGAATAGGCTGGAAAAGTCTGGAAGAAGCCTCATGAGGATGCTGGAAATACTCTATATCATTTTTGCTGTTTACGTAAGTGTACCTTATATATTCTGTGTATGTTATGTCAATAAAAAATTTTAAATGATCTGAACTAGGTGTACGTAAAGGATCTGAAGGTCAAAATATACCAAATCCACTATTAAAGCTAGTCAATTTTATTTTATTTATTCATTTGATTGATTTATTTATTTTATTTATTTATTGGCTACGTTGGGTCTTTGTTGCTGCACACAGGCTTTCTCTAGTTGTTGTGAGCGGGGGCTACTCTTCATTGTGGTGCGCAGGCTCCTCATTATAGTGGCTTCTCTTGTTGTGGAGCACGGGCTATAGGCGCGTGGGCTTCAGTAATTGCAGCACATGGGCTCAGTAGTTGTGGCTCACGGGCTCTAGAGCACAGGCTCAATAGCTGTGGCACACGGGCTTAGTTGCTCCGTGGCATGTGGGATCTTCCCAGGGCAGGGCTCAAACCCATGCGCCCTGCATTGGCAGGTGGATTCTTTACCACTGCGCCACCTAGGAAGTCTGATTTTATTTTTAAAGAGTCAACTCAGTGAATTTAACAAAGTTCTTTGACTGAACTTTAAAACAGAACTTGAAAACTACATCTTACAGAAGTATTTAGCCTGCAGATATTTGTTTGATCTAGAAGTATTTGGCCTACAAACATTTGTTTAATCCTTCTTAATAATATGGAAGTTTGCCACAAGAATCTGGCTTCTGGAAAAATCAGACAATATGACAGCAGTAAGTTGGAGCTGTGTGAAGCCCCATCAGGTGAGGGATACTCCCTCCAGTTTGCTTTGGGGCTCCGGTGCTTCCTATGATCTGATACCTGCCACTCTGCCCGTTGACCTTGCCTGCCTGGCCCAGTAGGCATTTGAGTTTGCCGGCAGCTCAAACACTGGTTGCCCAGTTATCTTTTTTCACCTCCAACCAGTTGTCCAGACTGAGTCTTTTCCAGTAGAGGGATGGTTGACCATTTCCAGTACTAAACTGGGGCAGGAAATTACTGTGTCTTACCCTCTTTTTTTTTTAAGGGCTTGTGATTTTTTTTTAAACTCTTTATTGGAGTATAATTGGCTTACACTGTTGTGCCAGTTTCTGCTGTACTACAGAGTGAATCAGCTGTATTTACACATATATCCCCATATCCCCTCCCTCCCGTGACGCCTTCCCACCCTCCCTATCCCACCCCTCTAAGTCCTCATCAGTCATTAAGTGATCCCCCTGTGTTATGCAGCAGCTTCCCACTAGCTATCTCTTTTACATTTTCTTACCCTCTTAGATCTCTCCAGTGCCCACCGTAGCAGGCACTCATGAAATGTTTGCTGACTAGGTGAAAATTCCACATACTGTGCTGCCTGCCTGCCTGTGTGTGTCTCCTGTCACATTTCTTTTTAAGGAACATGGGTTTGCTAGCCCCACTGTGATCCAAACTGCCTTTTTTGACTGTAGACAAGATGGAGAGTTAGGAAAGCGAAAGGGAGAATGTTCTCCACACTGTCCGTTTAAATTATGATTTGAAGCGGGTTTTATTATACCAAATTATCATCAGGCTAATTGCTTGACAGCCTCTCTCGTTACTGCTCGCTGGCGCCATTCAGCTGATCTACTCGGCTGATATGTGGCTGGGGGCGGTGTGGCATATTCTCCCTAAGGAGAAATCTGCCAGCTGGAAAAATACCTCAACATTGTACATGCTATACACATGCCATTTCTAAGTCACAGCAGATCTAGCATAGACAGTAGTGTTTAAGAGCATATTCTTTGAGGGACTTCCCTGGTGGTCCATTGGTTAAGAATCTGCCTTCCCATGCAGTGGAAGCGGGTTCAATCCCTGGTCAGGGAACTAAGATCCCACATGCCGTGGGGCAGCTAAACCTGCGCGCCACAACTAGAGAGCCCACGTGGGCAACTACAGAGCCCACATGCTCTGGAGCCCACGTGCCCGTGAGCTGCAACTAAGACCCGATGCAGCCGTAAACAAATTTTTTTTTTTTTTTTAAAGAGCATATTCTTTGAAATAGGACTGCCCAGGTTCAAATCCTGTTACCACCACTTGGTAGTTTTGTGATCTTGGGCAAGTTTTTAATCTCTCTGTGCCTGAGCTTCTTCACCTGTGAAGTGGGTATAATAATAGTACCTCCCTAGTAGAGTTGTTGGAACAGCTAAAGTATGTAAAGTATTTGGTGTCCTCCCTGACACAGAGTAAGCACCCTGCTAAGAAACTAAATATGAACATGTCTATGAATGAAAGTGGTATTTGTTGTTCCCATCACACCTTACTCATTTTTTATATTAGCTGTGTAATTTTCCTAGAGGTCGAAATGAGTCATTAAGAATACTGTAATTTGTGTTCCTCGATGCTTTTTTTCCAGGGTTCTCTTTTTATCCCTGAGGGTAAAGTGTGAACCCAAACGTAATTCTCTACCTGTTATTCTTAGCAACAGATGGTAACTTGGGGTTCCCCATTGGAGATACTGGGACTTTGAAGGGATGACTGAACCGCATGCCTTTATTTGCTACATTCTGGCCACTAACATTCTTCTGAAAAAATACCTTGATTCCCCAAAGAATTAGAGAACGTAAAGAGATAAAAAGAACAAGAGTGATACAATTACTTTAGGCCTGTTGGTCTCTGTGGTCAGAGATGGCACAACAGGAGAAGAATTAAATTGAAGTGTGACTCTCATCCGTGTTAGCGATGAGAAAATATCATGCTTTCTGATTTCTGTATCATAAATGGTTTACATCCTGCAATTATTATACAGGAAAGGTATTGCGTAATAATACTTTGGAGTTAACTGACATCTTTTATGACACTCAGAAGCCTGTAAAGCATTACTCATCAACCTTGATGTCAACATGTGGTCAGATCGGGATAAAAAAAATGTTCACTTGAACACAAAGTGAGCATGGCTCAACTGCTCAGTCTCCATGGAGTGTCCTCAAGGATCTGACTCCTTTAGATACACTTAGAGTTCTCCACCAAATACAATTTCCCATGAAATTGAAGGAAGATGGACTAGAAAAGAGAAACTTAGCGTATGAAGTTTCTCTCTTGACTTACTGCCCAGTTTTCTTTCAGCCTGGAACTTCCATGTGGGAATTTGCAGAGGTGGGCTAAACTGCTTCGGAACCCACGTTTGTTACTTTTTGCGCCTTACACACCATCCTTACCATGGTCATTATCACTACCCTTGCTGGTGTGGTCCTTTGTACAGTACCTCTTCTTTCTGACGATGAAGTATGATTTCTAAAAGTGAGATGTGTAGGGTACAGTTCTACCTACATCGTTTACATAGTTTTATTAAGTTTAATTTATTTATTGAGCATCTAATATATGGCCAGTTGTTGCTCTAGGTGCTTGGGACTCAGCCATGGTCTGACACATCTCTGTCCTCATGGCATCCTTGTGAGCAGAGGAAATGAATAATGAACACAGTACATATGTAAATTATCCAGTATGTTAGAAGGTGGTGAGTGCTCTATGGAAAGAAAGCAGCTCAGAGGCCAAGAACCTGTTTTTATCTCCTCCAGACATAAAAGTCTTTTAATTCCTCCTGGGAGTATGGAGAACAAACTTTTGTAGGGGTGGGTAGGGGGAAGGAGGGGAAGGGGAGAGGGTATAGGAAGTGCCTTTATTTTTTATTTATTTTTTATTTTTTGAAGTATAGTTGATTTGCAGTGTTGTATTAGTTTCTGCTGTACAGCAAAGTGATTCAGTTATGCGTATGTATACGTTCTTTTCAAATATTCTTTTCCATTATGGTTTGTCACAGGATATTTAACATTAAAGTATTTAATTTTTTAAAATAAATGTATTTATTTATTTTTGGCTGCTTTGGGTCTTTGTTGCTGTGTGCGGGGTTTCTCTAGCTTCAACCAGTGGGGGCTACTCTTCATTGCGGTGCTTGGGCTTCTCATTGCCGTGGCTTCTCTTGTTGTGGAGCACGGGCTCTAGACACGCAGGCTTCAGTAGTTGCAGCAAGAGGGCTCAGTAGTTGTGGCGCACAGGCTTAGTTGTTCCATGGCTAATGTGGGATCTTCCCGGACCAGGGCTCAAATCTGTGTCCCCTGCATTGGCAGGCGGATTCTTAACCACTGTGCCACCAGGGAAGTCCAAAATATTTAATTATTTAATTATTTATTTTTTATTTTTATTTTTTCAATTTTTATTGGCATTTAATAACTTTATACTGTTGTGCCAGTTTCCACTGTACAACAGAGCAAATCAGCTGTATTTATACATATATCCCCATATCCCCTCCCTCGTGAACCTCCCTCCCTTAATTTTTAAAAGCATCCTCTGTGAATGGAAGATGCCTTAGAGGACTGGGGCGGGGAGGGTGGGGGGGACTCGAAGGGGGGGGGAGTCAAGGAAGGGAGGGAATACGGGAATATGTGTATAAAAACAGATGATTGAACCTGGTGTACCCCCAAAAAAATAATTAAAAAAAAAAGCATCCTCTGTGAAAGTACTTTATGCTTCTGGAGTTTGCCGTAAACATATAGGCAAGTGAGTGCCCTGCAGGCATCCACGTCCACCTCCCACAGTGGATGAGTCTACCTGACGCCTGCGGGAGAACCGTGTGACTTATGCATAGACACAGACACAAAGAAATTGAAAATAAATAAGGAAACCATGCTTTCTTCATTATTTAGTGAGGCTTTCACTCCATAGACTGCCATGTCTAACCACAAACAAGCACCCTACGAGGACATGTGCAAATCATGAAGGACAAATACCATGGAAGTCTGGCATTCCGAAATCAAGGCCATCTATCTTGGTCTGCAGTTTATCAACAGAGTAACATAAAACTCTCCCACCTGTGGGTGTTTAAAAGGTAATCGGAAGGAAACAGGTTGTGCCTGAGTAGAGGAGCTACTAGCTTTTATAGGAAAGGAAAGCACCCCACCACCCCCTGGTCCAGTGCTGTGGGTTCACAGCTCTGCGTCCAGATTAGATCATCAGTACGTCTTCAAACATGGATTGCCTAACCCTCTACAGCTGATTGCCAAAGAAGCTAGGCGGTAATAAACGAGAAATCTAAGGTGTTGGTGAAAGTGTTCCAGATTCTCAGCAGAAATCTGAAGTAGCGTGAGCAGGAAGTAGACGATGGGGCTGAGGGCAGGGTTTGGGGGGCAGCATGGCGGGAAGGAGGGCTGCTGCACATTCCCGTGTGAAGAATTTTCTGTGCGCCAAAGTAACCATCACTGACTCGAAGGGCAGTGCTTCCAGACTTGAGGACCCAAGCTGCACTGTCTTTCTGCCCATGTGTGGCCGCTGCACCACCAGAGGATAATGGGGGCGTGATGTGGGATGTCACTTCAGGTCCTGGTGAAGGTGGCAGAGTGACTGCCCTGCCGGTACCATCACTGTGAGGTGACATTTGAACTCCTCCCCTGGGCCGGGCCCTGTGCTAAGTGCTTTGCTTACATCATCACGTTCTGTCCTCACATCAGCTAGATTCTATAATCAGTCCCATTTCAGAGAAGAGAAAACTGAGGCCTGGAGAAGTTTAGTAATCGGCCCAGGGTCACAAAGCTAGTGAATGTCGAAGTTAGCTTTCAAATTCTCCTTCATGGAAGGCGGTGGCTCAGAGCATGAGCTCCAGGGGCAGATCACCAGGTGTGAATCCCAGCTCCCATTCCTTAGTCTCCCCAAGCCTCCCTTTCCTCATCTGTAAAGTTGTAACAATAATTATAGTATTTACCTTACAGAATTGTGGTGGTTAGAGAATGTAACATAGTAACTACGTATTGACATAGTTAATTAGTAGGTGTGTAGTAGATAACTGTAGTTCAGCTACAGGTTGAATCACACGAAATTGCTATTGTAAGTTGACCAAAAATTGTCAAATGTTAACAATTTCATATGGTTCAGTCTAATACGATATAGTCATTCATTCTTTGTAAATGTAACAATGACTCCCTTATTCATCTCATAATTTGTGAGAGGACAGGTGATTTGATTGCTTCAATACATTTTTTTTTCTTTACTTGCCTGCTTATTTTAGTTTCTCTAAAGAACCACATAAGGATATCTCCTCATGTAACATAGCACGCATGAGGACATACACAATGACATAGTTCCTGGAGCCACTAGTCTGTTGAGGATGTTGTCACAGGGAGCTTGGACAGGAGTAGGTGTGAAGTGAGCTTAGATTGCACAGAGCTGGACTAGGAAATTACTGGTGAAATGAAGAGGGGACAGACTCCTGGCTCCTTTAAACCACTGGGAATGTTCTGCTGGTTGAAGGAATGGCATTCCCATACTAGATGGCTGGTTGTGATAAACAGATGTCAAGCAGAACCATTTGTCACTGTGCACTGCGGAGACCAGCTTCTTGTCAGCGGCAGGAGGTTGTTAAATTTGACACATTCAAAATGAATTTTGTGGCCCTGCTGCCCTTGAACTTTGGTCTGGTGGGAGTAGCCTGTGATGGAAGGACACACTACTCAGTTGTGATATCTGGGGAGGCTGTAGGGTAGGGGAGGAAAACATAGAACTGGGATAAGAATTTTGCCTTCCTCAAAGGAAAGAAGGCTACTATTGAAAGACTGCATCCAGAGTGCAAGATCTAGCGAAGGTTTCTTTTTTGAAAGAGGGTTCTCTGCCCCACTCCCACCACTGTTCCCATCCCACGCTTGACTCAATCCTGTTTCCTTAATTTCGTATTATAGGAATAGAAATAGCTCTGGAATTCAAGTGGAGCATTCTGGAGAGACAGCCTTGTTAGTTAATACAGGAACAATCTCTAAGTAAAATTAGCCTCACCTTTGAAATGCACTGACATCATCAAGGATGTTTCAAACTTTCTTGGTGTCTGGAGTGGAGATTACTAATGTATTTAGAGAATAATGCCCCCTGTGATGTCAGAATTTTGCTCTGTGTGTGTGTGTGAACATGCTCCCTTTCCTTCTTTTTTTCCACATCTTAAAAAAATAATCAGGAAGTCTTTTACAGCTTCTATAGCAAGGAGGTTTGCAGATGATGTGTGGACCCCATGATCTATTTTTTCCCACCATGACAGCCATGAACTAATGAAAATGCGTTTGTATACCCACGAATTACGACACTTGGAGTCGTTTTCTTTCTGTGTGCCCTATGCCTTTTCTCTGTCTTTGTGTCTGTGGTTACTGTTAAGATGACCCCTACCATCTGGGGCAAGTACCAGAACTTGATTCAGGCACTGCTTCTCCATACAGCTGCAAAGGCCTGCAGTTTCAGAGGCTCAGATGACAGTTTTAAGTGAAATTCCTTTAACTGGTTGCAGTTCAGGAAACCTGCCAGGATTTCATGCATAAAGGTGAGCTGCGTGGCACTCCACCGTGCTGAATTTTCAAGTGCAGTGTCCTGTTGTTCTTGTTTTGTTTTTTCCAAGCACCTCTTTTATAAATTTTTGTGTCTCTGGGGGTTGTTATAATATTGAATGTGATCATTGGAAACAATGACCGTAGAAAGATTGTCCTTTTTATTTGTCTCCCCTCCTAGTTTCTGTGAGAAACTGTTGGTTGCAAAAACCGTAGCTAATTAAAAATTGAACTTATTCAGCTGCACAGAAGCCTGAGTGGGGACTGGCAAGGGGAGGGAGGAAGAGCAGACGGGGCGCCCTATGAGAGAAGCAGCCAGCGCCGTTCATTCTGTCGTCCTTCCCTTCGATTTAACCGTCATCACAGTGCATCGAGTTTATGTGAGTCCAAGGACCCTGGAGCGACCTTTAGGAACGGGCAGGAGAGGGCTTACCCTTTGCCACATGCTCTACTTTCAACAGCCTGACAAGCAGTTTCTGCAGAGCGCCGGCCAGAGTGCACGGGGCTGCGTGCCCACGGCCACTGTAGAAACCGGTTCTCGGGTTCTGGCCGCATGTCCTTCCCCTTACATCAGGGGGCCTGCTGCTGTCAGGCAGGCTGGCCGGCGATTGGTTGGGAGGAGGGCAGTAATCCGAACTGCCTTTTGTACTTGGCTAATCAGGGCAGCCGTCTGATTGCAGGTTCCAAGCGGAGGTGCCCGGGTGGTGTCTGACACCTGTGTCTTAGCTTTCGCCTTCCCAGGGCTGCTTCCTGCAGCTTCTTTCCGGGTCGGAATCGTGTCTCTATACTGCCTCCTCCAAGCCACTGAGCCCCCTCGGCAGCTGGCTTGGCCCAGTGTCATGCTGGACAGAGATGTCCAACAGATAACTGAGGACAGTGGAAATGCCGGACTTTCTTAAGGTAAGTGCTTTTAAATCAGATATTCCTCGACGTGATTTCTACGTTTACTTTGGCCAAAATGCCAGTGTTGGGAAGGTGAACTAAAGAGAGGCAAGGACGTTGTTTTAGTTTAGGCTTTTCTGATGAAATTCCTAAGTGATTCAGCTGTCAGATGTGCTGGCAAAATGATACCAAGGCAGAAATAAAGATATAAATGGAGAGAGGGGTACTTGACAAATCACCGTCATCCTTGCAGGCAGTTGGCTCCTCACTGTGCACTCCTTCCTGTTTGATGAGAAGCTCGAGTGATGGTAGAATAAAGAAGCTTTTCATCCAGGCCAACAAATATATATGCTTGTGCAATAGGCTTCTTCCAACCATGGATTTATCCTCTAATTCTACTTACCACTTATTTTTAAAGCTGCCTTTAACTTTTTCCTCTTGTGATAGGAAAGCAGCTTTTTTTTTTTTAAGGTTTGCTCAGCCTGGGGGAGTCAGTGACTGTCACTGCAGCATGGGGTTTGATTGTACTGCTCCGCACACTCCACCCCTCATGGTCCAGAGAAAGTCAGATTCTAGGCGGAAGCACCTAAATTTGAGCAACGGTGAGATGCTCAGGAATGTTAAGCCATGATTCCAATTAAGCTTAAGCTCTACTCTGATTTTATTTTATGTACTTTTAAGTTGATAGACACATACTTCGGGGACCATCCTGTCTTCCTTTGGGGACTTCCTCTTGGATTGCTGTCTGCATACTTTCATTCTAGCGTTTAGCAATCCAAGGTTAATAAAAAGACTCGTGGTTCAGACTCGTGCTTACACCTCTTGCCTGTTTGTCATGATAGGGAGGAAACAATTTTTTTTTTTTAATGAAAACTTTCTGTAAATGGGTGAAGGTCCATTTCTAAATCCAAAGAGGTTCTGAGACCACTTTTCCCACCATATGCCAAAGATAGTAGGAAGGTGTCCCCCAATTCTAAATGATTCTATTTAAGTAGTAAACAGGAATAGAACAGACAGAGGTGGTGAAAAACAGGGGATACACATTCAGAAACCATATGCTTGTAATCTGTTAATCATCTTGAAATATGCTTTTTTCTTCCATTATCTATAGCCAGTTGGAAATCTCCATCTTTCTCAGCTGTTAACTAACTCTTGTTTATAAAGACATCTTCCTGTAATAAGGTCAACGTGTTGGTAGTACTAAACATAAATACTAAAAGTGACTGCTCGGATGAATAGAAGCATCAGAGATGACATTGCCCATGCGGTGCCGTGTGATCATGACAGAAGTCTACAGAAATCATTTAAAATATAATGTGTGTGCAAATAGTACGGATGGTTGTTGATAATTGAAAAATTAGGTCCGTTGGTAGGTAGATACTAAGTGACTTTATAAATGTTGAGGGAGTTAAAGGAGAAATGAATGTTGGAAAGCTAAATGTTGAATATTTAGCATTGATTCAAATTTCAAAATTCTACCTTTGCTTATTAATTACAACCTAGAGAGTGTATAAATCAAAGATGATCTCCTGGCTTAAGGATAAGTCGTTGTTGTGTAAATACCATCTCAGCCCTAATCACTATCTTAAAAAAAAAATCACTATCCATAAAAACCTCAGTGTCCTGAAAAGGTACAGAAAGGAAGAGAGAGCTAGTTGGAGAACCTTTATCTCTAGTTAAAAAGGAAATAAAGTCACGAAAACCTCACATTTCATACTGAGTGTAGAAAACCCTGTCCCTAAGTGTGTAATTTAACACAATTGTTAATAACTAATACATGTGCACATGCATACATGCTCACACACACACATTTCATCCCGAGAACAATATCATTAGCGTTAGATCGGGGCAAGGGATTAAGTATCTTATTTTTTTTTTTTTCCCCAGTGTCTCCTTTCTGGAGCTGTGGAATGCCCGCCAGGCTCCCTTGCCTGCAGCAGGCGTGGTGGCGGCCCGCTCTGGGGTCGTGGATAGCACACAATGGGGCACAATAGAGTGCACTCAGCCTCGCCCTCCCAGACACAGCGTGTGCCCCATTGGCTCTGCTTGAAAGGGTCAGCTGTGCACATGAAGCCGTCCACGTCGGACGCTGCCCTCCCCTTACCTCTCCTTCTCCTCCTCTCCTCCTTCGAAACAGCCCCAGGTTCCAGCCTTTGCCCCAGACTTTTCTGACTGGGGGTTGGGGGGTAGGGCCGCTGTAAGCTCAGAAGCTGAACAGCTGGGCAGAGCTTCCCTTTGCTGGGTGTGCTTCCGTAGCCCTAGACAAATGGAGAAAGAAGCCACTTCCTCACCTCCACACCCTCTGTAGATGGCTTCATTAAAATGTCCGTGGTTAATAGGAAAACGTTGGCACCTTGTTAGGCCAAACCTCTAAAAGGCATTTTTTTATTCTTAATTGCTTCCAGCAGCCCTAACGTTCTCATTTTGGAGAAGGGAGGGAAGCTTTACGTCAGAACAGATGGGTGATCTTGGAAGGTGGGAACCTGAGCAGTCTCCAGTCGTTTTGCTTCTAGTTGCACAGATTGGATTAAAACACGAACGTCAAATGACGGTGGCGGTGCGGTATTTGTGGCCTAGCATCTGATATCGTGGGGAGAAAAGCTCTTAACAAACGTCTGTGAACTGAAACTGGTAGGATTGCTCTGAGGTCCCGTCAAGTGATCCAGGGAGCGCTGGCGTCAGACACTTAAGTAGGAATTTGCTTGTGCACTCTGGGCCTGGTTTTGCAGCGACAACTCAGGGGATGGAATTTAAATGAGCCCCACCCTGAACAGCTATGGCTGTTTAGAATCACTTGTTTTTTTCCAAGTCCCAAAATCTCCTTTACTGACTGGTAAAGCTGCCGGTAGACTTTTTCCACCGAGACCTGTGGTCAGCAATCCAGACCAGCCCTCCAGGGGTGGTGGTCCCTGTAGTTAGACTCCGAGGTGCCCACTTCCAAGTTCCTCCCTTGTCTTTTCCCTGGTGGCCGTGGAGGCTGGTCCTATGAACCTGATATTTATGCAGTGATTTCACAGTTGTTTCTTAATCATGGTTCATCAGTTCCTCTATCTGATGCATGTAGGTCAGTATCATTATCCCAGTTTGGAAGAGCGAGAAAAATGATGATGTGGAATGATTTGTCCGACAGCACCAAGAAGTTAGTGAGAAAGTAGAATCTGACATGCCTTGCTTTTCTCCTTTCCTTCCTGTCTTTCTGTCGAAAGAGAAATCAGGAATTCTTAAACGTCTTCCTCAGCAACTTTGGGCACTAAAAAGGTTTCAGTCCCAAACTCTGCTGCTCTCAACTGGATCACCATGGCAGGAAGGGGTCAGAGGCTTACAAACAACGAAGTGAGTTGGGTGTGGAGTGAGGTGTGCGTGGGCGTGTGTGCGTGTGTGTGTGTTTGTATATCTGCACACACATGTGCGCTCACCTGCTCACCTGAACGCTCAAAACCCCAGGGGTATGTTGTAAAGTTTGTCTGAAGCCTCAACTGAGAAGGACGGCAACGTCTGTGCTATGGCCTTTTCCTAGAGAGGCCTGATCATTCACTTATAACAAATCTCAGCCCTGGCCCCGTGGCCAGGGAGGCCAGCCCAGGAGCTGCGGGTGAGCTAGTGTGAGGGCGGCTGGGCCACAGTCGCCTCCGAAAGTATTTCAGGAATGTTAATGGTATGCCTGAGCGGAGGGCCTCAGAGCCCGGAGCTGGGGCTGAGAACTGCTCTGTGGCCATCTGTCGAGGCCCAGGAAGTCTCACAGCAACAGCTTCTCAAGAATGGTGCTTTTTTTTTTTTTTTTTTAAATTAAAATTAACTAACACAAAACCAAAACCTGCTCCACTGCTCAAGAAGAATCAGGGCAGGGTTCGGATTCTTTCTACAGAGTGATGATCTTTTAAGGAGGAAAAGCACCCTCCTCCTTAATGCCTGTTCTTTAAATGAGCAATTTGTACTTGGTTTGAGGTCTTAATTTTTTTTTCCCCTGGGGCAGAATTCTCTTTTGGAAAAGGGTAGAGGTGAAAACAAGTTTCCAAAGCTATGGAGAAATCATTGGCAAAACTCCGGTTAAGAAAAAAAGTGGTCCGAGTTTTGAGATTTTCCTGGTATTTGTTGCTCTTAGCAATCCTGTCAGCAGCTGCATTTTTTTCCCTTCTGTAATAATGTGAGCTTTATAAACCTGCATGTTTAGTTAGTAAAATGAACTTCAGACAAAGCCTGCTTTTACTGTGATGATGTCGGGGCTCCCCTATGAGTGCTTGAATCTGTATAAGAGCAGACCTTGGAAAAAGAAAGAGGCCAAGTATTCGTAAAATTTGTAGCTTTTAATTTTTCAGTTGATGGGGCACTAAGTTAGCTATTTATGGTCACTGAGTGACTTCCTCAGGATAGAAGATCCTGTAAAATAATAAACACCTGAAGCCTAACCAGCCGCTGAGAGTACAGGGCTTTTGTCTCCACTCTAGATGGAGACAAAAGAATTATATTCTGTTCTAAATTCTGCCCCATGCTGGGCTGTTTTAGGAAGGTGCACAACCTGTTAGAGTGCAGTCCCTCATCTGCAAATTGGATTTCTGCATTATTAGGAAGGTTAAATATAATTACGTAAAATGAACTCGGGAAATGATCCTTGAACCTGAGTGGCATCTATAAAGGAGTTGCTGTAATCTGTCATTTTTGCTGTTGTACAACCCTGGGAAAATATGTCCATGAGAATGAATATATACGTATATTCAAATGTTTATATATTGAAGTACTTATATTTTCATTTAAAAAGCTGAAGAGGATATAAGTGTATGTATAGCCTCAAATCTTGTCAGATAAAATTTTCCTATGGAGTCCGAAAATATTCTGACAAGTGATTGTTCCTAGGCATATAGTACACGTGTGGAATACTTCCTTACACTTTTGATCACTAGTATTTCTCAGAGGTGTCATTCGGATCTAACATATTGCCTCCCTCTTCCCCCCACGGTCACAAATAATGTCAGCAACCCTTGGGAAAAGGATGTATACTCCGAGTTTGTTTTCTGCAATGTGGGCTCCTAATGAAGTCTTCCTTTCTATGAAAAGCATAACCACTTACCCTCTCTGTACCTACTGCCTCATGTATAAAATTTAACCAGGAAGTGTTTATGGAGCGCCTATCGCGTGCCAGCTGTGTTTCTGCGTGCTGGGTTTAGGGTTGTAAACCAAAGCAGGCAAAAATCCTTGCATACATTCTGGTCAAAGGAGACAGATAACAAAGCCCCAAATAAGTCAATTGCGTCATAGGTTATAAAATGATAACTGCTATGGAAAAACCTAAAACGGGATATACGCAGAGGGGATATTGCAGTTTTCTAAAGGGTGGTAAGAGAAGGCCCACTAGGAAGGTGATGAAGGAAGACTAAGTAAGACTTGAAGGAGGTGAGAGACTGAGCCTTGGGGTGCGAAGGGGAAGAGGCTAGAAGCAGAGAAAACAGCAAGTGCAGAGGCCCTGGGGGCAGCGGAGGTGGCTTGAGTGAGGAAGAGCCAGGTGAGTGCAGCAGGGGCAAAGGTCAGGGCCCTCCGGGCCCGCTGGAAGGCATCTGACTCTTACTCTGAATGAACCCTACGAGAACTTACTTCACAGAGCTGTTGCAAGGTGTAAATGAAATAATTTGATTGAAGCCTTTAGCACAGTATCTACCACATAAAGGAAATCTTCTGTAGTTGTTAGCCATTGTTCATTTGTTCATTATTACCACTACCTAGAATTTAAAGATAGGACAACGTGAACATACAGAAGAGAGTTTTGTTCTGATTAAAGCTGATTGTTCTTAGGAGAATTTAACTCCCAGCCTTGGTCCTTTAGCTATTCAAGTCTGTCACCTAAGAAAGTCCCTTCTATATCTTCAAATATACAAGGGGAAAGCTTACTTTCTAAAAACTGGCCTTGTTTAAGCTACACCATTGTGTCTATTAGGAAAGTACTAAGTCCATACTCTCTAGGGACAGGTGTATTTTGATACATTTGGTTTAAGTTTCAGCTACAGAAGTGCTGTTGAATTCCACTGAACTCACATGCTGTCACCAGGTACTCATGTTGATAGGGGTCCACTTCTCTAGGCCCCAGAATCCCAGGTGGGGAGGAACCTACTGCAGAGATGATGAAAGCAAGGAATCCATGTCTTTACCTTCTCTCCTGAGCCCAGAAGCAAGATTGGTTTTTCCAGGTGCTTCAAGAGAGCGCTCTTTCAAAATGATCTTCATAGACACCCCTCTGAGTCTCCTTCTTTGAACTTGAAGGATATTGGTAGGAACTCATGTCAAGTAGTGACTATCTCAGAAACTAGAAGAGAGGGAATCCTCTTCTCCAAGTATTTGAAGACCATCATTAATATTTATTTATTTATTTATTAAATTTATTTTTTGGCTGTGTTGGATCTTTGTTGCTGCGTGAGAGTTTTCTCTAGTTTCAGCGAGCGGGGGCTACTCTTCGTTGCGGTGTGTGGGCTTCTCATTTGTGGTGGCTTCTCTTGTTGCAGAGCACAGGCTCTATGCACATGGGCTTCAGTAGTTGTGGCTCGTGGGCTGCAGAACGCAGGCTCAGTAGTTGTGGTGGCGGCATGTGGGATCTTCCCAGACCAGGGATCAAACCCATGTCCCCTGCACTGGCAGGCAGATTCTTTTTCTTTCTTTTCTTTTCTTTTTTTTTTAACTTTTATTGAGATACAATTGACATACAATAAACTGCATATATTTAAAGCATACAATTTGATATTTTTTCCTCATTAGTAATGTATGTATGGCAATCCCAATCTCTCAGTTCATCCCACCCCACCCCCACCCCACTTTGCCCCCTTGGTGGCCATATGTTTGCTCTCTGCATCTGTGTCTCTCTTTCTGCCTTGCAAACCAGTTGATTTGTACCATTTTTCTATATTCCGCATATATGTGTTAATATACGATATTTGTTTTTCTCTTTCTGACTCACTTCACTCTGTATGACAGTCTCTAGGTCCATCCATGTCTCTACAAATGTCCCAGTTTCCTTGCTTTTTACAGCTGAGTAATATTCCATTGTATGTATGTACCACATCTTCTTTATCCACTCATCTGTTGATGGACATTTAGGTTGCTTCCATGTCCCAGCTATTGTAAATAGTGCTGCAGTGAACATTGGAGTGCATGTGTCTTTTTGAATTATGGTGTTCTCTGGGTATATGCCTAGGAATGGGATTGCTGGGTCATCTGGTAACTCTGTTTTTAGTTTTGCAAGGAACCTCCATCCTGTTCTCCATAGTGGCTGTATCAATTTACATTCCCACCAACAGTGCAAGAGTGTTCACTTTTCTCCACACCCTCTCCAGCATTTACTGTTTGTAGATTTTCTGGTGATGCCCATTCTAACCAGTGTGAGGTGATACCTCATTGTAGTTTTGATTTGCATTCCTCTAATAATTGGTGATGTTGACAGGCAGATTCTTAACCACTGCACCACCAGGGAAGTCCCAAGACCATCACTTAGAATCAGGGTTATATTATCCTTACTCCAGAACCAGAAAAAGTAGTCTGGGGACAACAAAAGGAGGTGCTTGACGATAGCTAGAGATGATCGGTAAAGGAAAAGGCTAACTAAAAACATGCACCCTCATCAATAGGAATGTTCCAGTAGAGGCTGGGTAACCAGCGGGCAGAGGGGTTATCAAACATCTGGATGACAGCTGACTTCTAAGATCTCTTCCAAATGTGTGGTTCTGCTTTCTTCCAAGATATGTTTATTGAAAACTAAATTCTGCAGGGAAGTTCACCTTAAATTTTCTTTAACTCTCATCTTAGATTGGGGATTCTGAGAGCAAGAAACAACTGATTGTGGAAGCTCTGTTTTACTTAGGGGGGTGGTCAGATGGGCCATCTTCCTGCAGTGGTGACTCTGGTCCTGGTGCCTGGGACCCCAGTCCTCCCAACACGGACAGTGCTGTGCTCCGTGTTTGCAGATTCCAAGATCAGCGTGTTGTCATGTTGCCACTGCTTGCTGTGAAGTTGCTTAGTCATGATCAGTGGGTGGAAGAGACTATAGCTCGCTTTTCCTTTTGAACAAATACTTGAATGTATTTATGTTCTGAATGACTTTAAAAAACGCTCCCCTGAAAAGCCTACTGACAAAGCTACAGTTTTAATCTCCATTTAACAGGTTATTAAACAATTGAGATACCAATTCAGTAACTAATCAAAGGTCAAATGAGTGAGAGAACTGGAATTTGAACCCAGGAAATCGGCCAGCGGGATGTGCTCACAAACTGCTTTGTCGAGTCCTATGAACCTTTTTCGTTTGTGGCAGCCCTCCTGATCTAGAGAAAAAATGATATGGCATATTATTATACTTTATTGCCATCGGTGAGGGCAAAGAATGAAAACTGTTGATACCCCGTGCCTAGCATAGTGTCTGGGGCATGGCAGATACTCAAATATTTGTTGAATAAATGAGGGAGTAAGGGTGTGACATGAATAAACAGTAGTAAGGCCAAAGAAATTCCTTCTTAATCTTATAGAGCCACAGAGATATATGTGAATACAGGATGTCACAATGCAAAAACTTTGAAAAGTTAAAAACCAGCTAAAATTAGAGGTGAGAATGTCACAGGGCAGTGTCAACAGTTTCATCTCTTATTAGGTGCTCATTAATATTTTAATTAACAAGTCCTATCACAGTAGAAATAGTGCCCGTAAAAGACCCCAAACGAACACTGGCCATGTGACAACTGGGGAAGGAGCGAGCCAGGGAAACACGGATCCCACCAAATCAGGATTTTAAAGTGGGATTTGGACTCAATGCATTTAACAAATGGACACTGAGATTCACAGATTTATTAAGGGACTGAGAAAGGAAGCCTGAGTTTGGCCAATGCCAGTGCCTGAGGGAACATTGGGTGCAGTGAAAGTAAACACTCAGACCAGCTCAAATAAAAAGAGGGTTCTTTGAAAAGAAAGGAGGGAAGCTTGAGGAATCCAACTGCAGCAAGTCAGGAACACTTTGAAGTGTAACCTAATAATTAAATCAGAAGGAGTCAGAAGTGAGTGAATTCCTACCTTGGCACTGAATAAATTCCTCAGAGTTTCTGGACCTTGCTTTACCCATCTGAAAAGTAGGGAATAATGAAAGTGTCTACTTTGCAGGGTTGCTGTGTAGAATAAATGAGGTAATACATATAAAACACTTGGAACACTGCCTCGCACATAGTAAGAGGTCTGTAACCACCAACCTTTACTGTGATTACTGTGATTTAGCAAGTAGGCAGCTATTCAGTTTCTGCTTGGACTGTATAGTCCCTCATTTCAGTTGACTTTGAAAATCAGTTCCCTTACTCTTCCTGCAGACTGGCTTCCTGAAGGACGTGGTTCCAGGGTTAATTGAATGGCATAGTGATGTCATCAAGGCTCCAGGTTTATCTATGTCCATTCTGCCTCCCTCTGCATGACGCGTTTATTCTTCAGATTTGTCCCTCAAGATTACAAGATGGCTGCTGCAGCTCCAGGCATCATGTCTTTGTCCAAAGGCAGGAATGAGTCCCGGTTTGGTGTATTTTAGCAAGGATGAGCAACACTTTCCCAAAAACTCTCCTACGGACTTTCCTTTGGATCAGAGCCCATTAGCTAGGGTTGTACTGTACCCATGCCTGGACTCGTAATTGGCAGGGGAGTCAGAGCACCATGATTGGTGTAGATGAAGAATAATTTATCTTTTGGGGCTGCGGAAGGATCCCCCTTCCAGGACATGTAGTCATCTGATACCACAGTGGGATCAGCATTACGTTTGTGAGGAAGGGGGGAACTGTAACTGTTGAATAAACAATCATAAGGACCTGTCTTACATAAGCACGTGTACAAGCCAGCAAAATCAGAGTCTGCCCCTGAGATTTTATACACAATCTAAGAGAAGGCAGAGCTTGCTTTCTTTTTTTGAAGTGGCTAATATGGGATGAAGTAAAACTGAAGTTCTCTGCTTTGTGGTTGTTTTCTCCATCCCCCTAACAACCACACACACACACACACACACACACTCTGAAGAACAGTCCTGTTTACTGTAGAAAAAAGAGTATGTATGAAAAAGAGAGAGAAAGAGAAAGATATAGCAAGTGACACAGACAGACAGATACACACACACATCCAAAGAAATGAGGATGAGGGAGAACCTGAAAATATTTTCAGTCCCTGAGGCCGTCTCCATCCTTGGCCTTCCCAAGAAATTCCCATTTTTGCTTAAATTTCTTTGTAGGTTCGATGCCGTATCATTTGCAATAACAACCACAAAATCCTGTCTGATGCATTCCCCGCAACTTCGGAGTTTCTGTCCCCCCACATCTGCTTGTGTGTGGCACTGGCTCACCACACAGCCATGGGTCCTACACCATGTGTCCTCCAGGCTCTCAAGCTTTCATCACCTTGTTAACTCAGGCCCTGGGCCCCAGTTCCAAGTTCCATGGGCAACAACCCGAATGACTCTGCTTGTAGCCAAGGAAGAGCGGGTCCAGCCTTGCCCCTGCAGCAGAGGCTTGGTCAGGGCTGTGCTCCCTTAGAACAGTTGTGAGCAGGGAGATAGTATTAACATCTCTGACTAAAACTGTGTGATAGCTGTCCAGTCCTTCCTAACATGGCTCATACCCAATTGGAAAAGTACATTTTTCACAAGTAAAATAGCTAGATTTCAGATATACAAGTGTTTTTGACAGGAACTTAAAGTCTGGAGGTTCTGCTTCCTGTGTCCTGACTTGAATAGAGAAGAGAATTCTATATTTGTATCAGGAGGGAATTGGCGAGGGGTTTGAGGAGAGAGTGAGTAGGAAAGCTGAGCAAAGTTGTAAATGAAGTCAGTGTGGCCGTCAGGGACAGGCCTACTCGGAGAGGAACAATGGGGAAGATCCCAAGAAAGGCAGAAATACAAGAAGTTGGGTCTGTGGTTCCAAAGCATGGCAAACTCTCTATTTTTTTAAATATTTATTTTCACTTTCTTTAAAAATTATGAAGACATCCAAACACTAGTGAAAGTAGAGGGTACCACACATTCTACCCCATCACCCTGACACACACATCCACCATCCAGCTGGATGGCTCTTGTTTAGGAGAAGTCTGGGAGGAGGAGATGAAAAAAGAAAGGAGAGAGTCCAGTGAAAGACAAAATAGTCAATGACAGATGTATTAGTGAACTCCACAGAAGGGGACAGGAAATTGTAATCTAAGATGTTTGTTCTTCTTAATCATAGGTTAATGAAATGATTGCTAAATGAGATCTGGCTTCTGGTTATTTGAGTAGGGATTATGTAATCTGAGGCAGCAGACCCCACTGTGGCCTAATCTCCAAATTGTTGGGGTCTTAAATGGTGACAAGACAAAGAAAGCAGGAGGCATCATTCATTTGACATTCAGCAACTGTTGGTCTGCAGTCTCCCAGGCACTGTGCTAGGCTTACTAAGCAGGCAGATCTGAAAGACAGAGTCCTTGTTTTCACAGAATGTAGTGTCTAGTGGGGGGAAATGGACAAGAAAATCTATAATGGGCATATTATGACGAAGTTTTTCTGGTAGCATAGGTTAGGTGAATGCTTCTTGGAGGGGGACGATTGTCTTGATTTTCAGAAGGTTGAATAGGAGTTGGGTAAAGAGATTAGTAGGTAAAGGTGTTCTAGACAAAGTAAACAAAGAGGTGCTTGAAGAGAACCTGAAGTCAGGGATGTAGGGCTGATCGCACACTTGTGACCCACAAAAAGGACGGGGTAGGAGCAGGGCTGAAATACAGCCTGGGCTTTGCTCCCTGGAGCAGCTGCACCCACCTGGAGTAGGCAGTGCCTTTGTCTAATTTGCTCAAGGTGCCGAGTAGGCTGGGGGTAGCCCTGTAGGAATATATTTGGTATTTTTTGATTGGGGGTAGCCCTGTCTGAATATATATATATATTTATGCTAATAAGTTTGAGCAGGACCCTGAAGGTGATGGGGAGCTAGTGAATAATTTAGAAGGCAGATCAGGGGTAGATGAAATAATGCCATTTGCAGCAATATGGATGGACCTAGAGATTATCATACTAAGTGAAGTTAGACAGACAAATATCATATGATATCACTTATGTGTGGGATCTTAAAAAAATGATACAAATGAACTTATTTACAAAACAGAAACAGACTCACAGACAGAAAACAAACTTATGGTTACCATAGGGGAAAGGAGGGGGAAGGGATAAATTGGGAATTTGGGATTAGCAGATACAAACTACTATATATAAAACAGATCAACAAGGACCTACTATATAGTACAGGGAACCGTATTTAATATCTTGTAGTAACTCGTATTGGAAAAGAATCTGGAAAAGTACTGAATCACTTTGCCATGTACCTGAAATATTGTAAGTCAACTATACTTTGATTAAAAAAAATGCAACGTAGATCCGCAGCAAAGTCAGATTTGTGTTTGGGAGGGACCCATTCTGGCTACATTTTGGAGGGTGGTTTGAAGATGGACGTCTAGAGGAACAGAAACTCGTGAGCGAAGACTGGCCCAGTGAGAACAGTGAAGGCCTGCACTGAGGCTACGGCAGGCGAAGGGAAGGAGGTGGTGGATTGGACAGTTAGAAGGTAGAACGGGTAGACTTGATGACAGCCTGGCTCTCTGGGTGAGGGAGGAGGAGGTGATTAGGATGCATCCCCAGTTTTTAACTTCAGCAGCTCAGCAGAAGGTTCTGGCTTCCTAGCAAAGATTGATAAACCCAAGAACTTTGACACACTGTGTAGTAAGGTGTTAGCTGTTGAGTAACAATAAAAACTTCCTTATATAAGCCTGTAGTTAAAAATTAAGTTGCTTTTGAGATAGAGGGGAAACACCCCGGTCTTGAGCTGTGTCCCGTCAGAGAATGGCCTACTGATATTGCAGGAAATGGTTACTTCCCCTTTCAAGTACAGCAAAACCTCCTGCAGTGGATAACCACTTTCCAAGATAGTAATGCCCAGTTTCAGACAGCTAGTTCATCACCCTTATTCTTTCAAGAGTAAAATGATATAAACCTAGGGTATCCCAAACCCGTTCCCCAGTCTTCTGAAGAAAGCATTTTTTTGTTTGGTTCCTGATAGTGGACATGCCAACAGGGTTCCTTCTATCTCCCTGTGTTTGTCATGATGGGATAATAGCTCAGGCTTTGGCGTTGAATGGTCCTGGGTTCGAATGCCAAGTCAATATTTTCTGTCACTTTGGGCAGGATACTTACCTTTAAGAACCTCCTCTGTAAAATGGGGGAAATATGACAGCTCACAGAGCTGTTGTCAGGGTTAAGGGGTGATGAAAGTGAAGTGCTTGGCATCGGGCCTGCCAGGTAGAACGCTGGTCACAAGTGGTGGCAGAAGTGGCTGTTGTTGTTGTTCTTGTTATTAATGTTCAGACGTTAAGGAGAGGCACAGTTTGCTTTTGCAGACTTTGATTTTTCCTTGGGCTAGCATCTGTTAGATGATATATATGGGTGATATTGCCTTCTTGATGAGTTGGCCCAAGGAGAGAAAGGTGCATGTTACCTGCATCAGAGGGAAGCTTCCATACGCTGCCTGCTCCTTCCTGAGGTGCCTTGGGAGGTTAAGCTGACTGTGCTGGGGATGGAGATGCATACCATTAGACTACAGAAACCACTGGAAGGAAGGCAGAGAACTATGGTACTCTTGGTTTTCACATGACTGAGATGTTTTTCTAGGATACAATCCACCACTGAAGCTACATTTGATATTTTACATTTAATAATCCAATGACGAGTATTTCTCGTTAACTGCTAGCATGTGGTTTCACTAGCCAGTTGCACCCAAAGTGTGCTTAACTTTCCTTACCGAGAAACTCTCCTTATCAAGAACGGTCATTGGTCTGGAATGTCCCTGATGGTTGTGCCAGTTTTCATTGCCCATAGGTGTGATATTTTTGTAAATACCCCCATTTTATGCTTTCACAGATTAAAAATGTTTTATGCTGCCCTATAACTGAAAACAAACAACTTGTGTGCTTCTATCTCACCTGTAAGAAGGGGAGTGGTGAGAATTCACATTGTTAAAGTGCCTGGGATAAGAAATATACATTGAAGCATGAACTATTATTTTTCTTGATTGTCACTGAGTCCTTGTGAAGCAATTGTGAGAATTAGAGTCAGAGACTGGGGAAGGTGTAAAGTCTGTCTTTTATACTACTCTGGACTCTACTGTGCCTTTGAGAAAGAAAGAAAAAAGCTTTTAAAATCTTTAAAATGAACCATCCATAATTTGTTTGCTATGACAGAGAAGGAAGAAAATTCAGTCATAGTGAATTATTTAAATTAGAGGTTCTCAACTGGAGGTGGTTTGCTCCCAGGGAACCTTTAGCAAACTCTGGAGACGGTTGTGGTTGTCATGGCTGGGGAGGTTGTGCTACTGGCTCTAGTGGAGAGAGGTCAGGTCCTACGGTGCCCAGGACAGCCCCCACAAGAAAGAATTATGTGGCCCAAGTGGTGCCAGGTTGAGAAATCCTGAGTTAAATAATGGCCGTTGGGAGCATGAGATGATTATTGTACAATACTGCACTGTCTCTTTTAGCGAGAAATTAGCTATGCAATTGCTTTCTGAGAAATGAGATTATTTTCCTCTGTCTGTATAGAGAAACAGCTGCTAATCCTTCTTATAGGTTTCGTCTGGGCTGTCTTCCTTCTCCATAACTCTCAAATTATCAGACACTCCAGTCCAAAAAAATCATCAGGCCAGGTGCTTGGGAGATTGTGGGTGGGAAAAAAAAACAACAACCAGATTTACTAAGTATTCACTTTTCAACTAGGGAGGGTTAGCCCTCTGTGGACACACAGCTGATCTGTGGTGAAAGAGGGAGGAGGCAAAGAGAGAGGCTGGGTGAGAAAATGCCTCACATTTCAACACTTTTCTTTAAGGAAAGGGAAGGTTGACTCTTCCAGTACTTGCCAAGTGTGAAGCCATCCAGGGGTAATCATAGAACTTTCCTTTTGTTCTTTCTTCTCTGTTCTCCTTGATCACCTTTATTTCACAAACTATCGATTGAATGCTTTCCAACCCAACCCCTGTGATAAGTGCTGCTCGTGATATAAAAAAACAACTCAGTGAGTTTAAGAATAGCTACAAAGTCCTGTAGGTAATCGCATCATCTCAAAAAGAAATTGAACACAGGGCTTTTTCCCCAGATTTTATGCATTTCAATCTTGCAAGGTATAAAGTTAATCCACATTTTGCTCTGCATTTAATTGTCTTTATTGAAAGCTGTAAAATTATATAAATTCATACATAAATGACTGCTGCAGTCCTTTGTCAATTTTCCTGCTTTTGTTCTCTGTCAAAAGCTTTTACTTTGTCTTTGAAAGATTACCCACTAGTACCCAGGCTTACTAGTGGAGGTAGATTGATAAAGAGTAGGGAAAAGTAAATTTAATTACAGTAATAAACTCAGTCAGTGATATGAAATGTTTTGTTGTTGTTGTTTTAAAGTCCAATGATTTTTTTTTTAATTTATTTATTTTATTTTTTATTTATTGGCTGCACTGGATCTTTGTTACTGCGTGTGGGCTTTCTCCAGTTGTGGCGAGTGGGGGCTACTCTTAATTATGAAATGGTTTTTAAGTTGAATCCCTCTTGGTTGGCCTTCAGGAAAACAAATTACTTTTCACTGTTGTGAATGTTAGCACACCTTCAGATGCTTCACTGGAACTCCCTGTGCACGTGTGACGTGAGTTTGGCGAGGAGCCCCTTGAGCCAGACTGCCTGAATTCAGATCCTGGATCTGTCACTGACCCTGTGACTCTGGAACCTTGCACAGATCGCTTCTCTCCCAGTGCCTCAGTTTCCTTACCTTCAAAATGAGGATGATAGTATTTTCCTCAGAGTGATTGTGAGGATTAAATGGGCCAATGCACGTAACTAGTGCAAAGTAAGTGCTCGACAAGTGTTGGTTAATTTCATTGTGCCCATTATCATTGTTGCATTGTATTTTATTATTCTGCATTTGTGCTAAGAGGGAGACCAATGGATGGGCCATTGCTGCTTGCCTAAATCAACGTGGTGTAAATGTACCTATTCTTGATCACCTCGTGTTCCTTGAAACAATCATCTTTTAAAAACACATACTTTGGAACTAACAGGATGGAGATTTATTGTTTTATCACCTAATCCTCTGGCTTTCTATGCAGTGTGATCATTTGAAACACTGGAATAAGATTAGCACCTTGGATTCCCAAGCCTCAAATGCATCCTAGTCTTCAGGCAGCAGGGGACACATATTAGAATTTGAGCTTCTGATTGCCTTCAAAGAGGATGCTTTCAGCTCTTTTAGCCTGTGTTATACTTGAGGGTTTGGGTGATTGTGCTCTAAGGGATGTTTATATCAAATGTATTCTGGCTCTATTTATGCCAAGTTACTGACATGTTATATTTATTGTCCCTAAAGCAGGATAGGATCAAAATGCTGTGTATAAAGGTGGGGAAGATTTCATAGCTTTGGTTTTACAGTTTATTTCCTAGAAACATATCTCATTTGCTCGCCTAAGTGAAGACACGTGATTGCTTTTGAGCTTAACTACATCATTTAGGTATGTACCTCCTTCTTAGCGTGGCATCTAAGTTGCCCGTGTGTTATTACAGTAAACAAAGGCACTTGATCAAAATGATCTCTTGAAAGTCTAAATTTTCTTCTTAAAATGTTAAAATAAGAACCATCCATCTAAGGAGAGCCTTGAAAATATTAGAAATCATTGTTTTTCAAGGATTAATGTTAGTAATTGCTGTACAGTGTCTGAAACTTCTGAAATCATAACCACCTAAAAGCAGTAGTGGAAATTGAGAATAAAGATGTAGAAACACTAAAATTGTAAGTTTTATAAGATAAAAGTGATACTGCACTCAAAATAAGAGATCTAAGAATTATATTCTATTCATTCTAGATTGAATTCCAAATAAATGACAAATTACTTGAATATGTAAAGCTAAGGATTTACTCATCTATAAATTAAAAATATGAACTAGTTGATGTCTCAGGTACATTTTGTCTCTAAAATGTCAAAATCAATGTAATGTGGCTTTTGGGTTGAATTCTTCAAGGGGCAAAGTAGATGCACATTTGATTCAGTGCCAAACAAAGCCTTGCCAGTAGACATTAAACTGATTTGGATTTAAACACCCTCTTCTACAACGTAAACGCTGTACAAAGTTATGTCCCCAAAGTACTAAGAGATCAGTATGAGGGTATGTGTGGAGAGATTGCTGTAGGAAGGTAAGTTGGCTCTATTTCATGCTAACTTCAGCAGTGTAGGCACCACCATGGAGGTGATGGTCTGGACGGCATCATCAGAGTAAACCTTAATTACAAACCTGAGTGGAGAGATGGAGAGCCTAGTCTTACCCAGGAAACGACAATGTATGAGTGACATTCAGCTCAGAAGAGAGGTCTTTGAAACCCCATTTTATTGCCTGTTAGTGGGAGAGAATAGTTCTCGTTACAGAAATTCTAAGAAGAGTTGGAAAAATAGTGAGCACCATAAATTAGATTTGAATTTGACCAGCATTGTAGCCTCAAATTCTGTATCTCATTAACTATTGTGTATCCCATTAAACTATTAGATGCTGTCAGAGAGCAAGTAAGTGTAACCCATCTCTCTAACTTGGTTAAGCAGAAGTGATAACAATCTGATTTAAGATATAAATAGTAAAAGGAAGTAGTAATAAGGAAATAGTCAAATAGAACTGCCCATGTGGTTGAGGCACTGTGCAACTCAGATAAGTGACACCAATGGGAAAGCCTAATGGAATTGCTGAAGAAGGGAAAATTTATGCCACTATTTTTAGTGGCATAAATCCCAGAGCACAGAAAAAAATAAGGAAAATGTGTGGACTTTTAAATAGATGGAAAATCCTTGTTTCTTTAAATGCATCTGTAAAGACATTCAGTGGAAATTCTAATAGCTACAATTAAATTTCTTTCTAATAATAAATATTTAGATACAGGCTCATTCTTTATCATTTCAGATTTCCAAGAATTTGTCAAAAGCATGGTACTATATATTTTAAATAAGCAAATATTTTTAAGTGTCATACTTTCTACTGAATTTGCTGCCTACCATGTGGTGCACGATAACTGCTCTGAATCTCAGATTTCTTATCTATAAAATGGGGGTAAAAATCTTTGCCTGCAGAGTTACCCGCATTATTAATTACATACATATATACATTAAATTAAATACATAGTATTGGACTGAGTAGCTGGCAAGAGTCCAATAAATGCTGGAGGGGCATGCAGGAAGTGGTTTTGGTTTGTTTGTTGTTATTGTTTCTTTAAAATCAGATAATTAGTTTTCTTTTTTTTTCTTTAGATCTTTATTGAAGTATAATTGCTTTACGCTCTTGTACCAGCTTTTGAGGTACACCAAAGTGAATCAGCTGTATTTATACAGATAACCCCATATCCCCTCCTTCTTGAACCTTCCTCCCACCCTCCCTATCCTACCCCTCTAGGTCATCACCAAGCATTGAGTTGATCCAGGGAGTGGTTTTGGAACGTTAAACTCTACCCAGACTCTGACACAACGTGCATATATTTTACCAAATCAGTTTATCGAGTCTTAATTTCGGACTCTGCAAAGGTGGAAAGAGGGAGCTGTGTGTGTGTGTGTGTGTGTGTGTGTGCATGAAACCTTTGAGATTTGAAATCTGCTCATAAATATAAAACATCTTGGAAAAAAAAGATGCCGCTCAGATACAAATTTCCTACAGTTTCGTTGACTAAAAACCATAAGTTGTAACATCTCATCATAATCGTATCCATTTCTGTCCTACAGAATTAAAACTTGATTCAAGACATGTTTTGTGGTCTTTCTGGGTCTAGAAGATGAACAGGCCGAACTGGAGATAAAGCCAGGAATCTTGAGCAAGAGTGTAGAGACCTATTCACTCCCACTGCCTGAGGAATTTATGACCTGTACGTTGTCCTCTAATGAGCACAGAATGAGAGCATTGCATCTTCTCCTAATTAGTTTGACAGATATTCATTTAAATTTGAAAAGATTCCCAGGCTTGGGATAGCAAAGGAAGGTTGTGAATTCTTTGCGTCTTAATTCTGTTTTTGTTTTGATGGCTCCAGGGACTGTCAACATCTGAAGACAAATAAAGCCCCCGTCTTCATCCGGGGACCCCCACATTTTCTCTTTAGAAGTGCCTGCGAACCACCACGCTTTTGCTTTGCAGCTGTGAAGTCCAACACAAAGCGCCAGGTTCTGCAAGAATACTGTTGGGCTTGGTGTCTGTGAGGAATGGATTTTTTTTTCTCATGCTTAATAAGGGATAGAGCTTCAAGGCTGGCCTTAAATAGCCAGCTTTACATCAGAATAGGTCACTGATTGGGGCGTAATGGCCTGAAGTACACACCAAAGTTGGTGAATTCACTAAACTATGATTTCTTTTCATTCTCAGTACTTAAAACCATCATGGATATGAGGTTACCACCAGCCTTTGGTTATCCATGGAAGCTAGTAATCCCTCTCTCTCTATCCATCTATATGTACCCCCTTTCAGCCAATAATAACACTAACCTTTATCAGAATTGTCTCTCTGCAACTTATCACTTCATCTCTGGCTGCTCACCCGGGCAGTGCCCAGTTAAAGAGGATGTAGGGACCGAAACCCACCACCCTGGTGGGCCTGGCCAGGCACGGTGATGCTGGGGGGCGGGGAGGGAGGGGGGGCGGTGCCTTTACCCCATACACACAGAGAAAGGCGCCTCTGGGCTAGTCGTGGTCCCGACATCAGGGAAATGTCTAAACACAGACAGCTTTGGGAGGAAGGTGCAACACTTGCCTAATGTATCAAAGCCAAACATGTGGGTCTTGAGCGAGTCCATTCATCGGGTCAGGCTGGTCCAGCTGTACTTTGGCGGCGGGTCCCAGCCCCGCCTCCCCACCACCACCATTTTCCTCCCTGCCATAAAGCAGATGTCTTTGCCTTTATCAGTTCATCTTAATTGGACATAACATCCAAGGAAAGGGGTCCAGAATTTTAGTCCTGACTTAAACAAAGAGAGACAGAGCTTTCAAAGCATCACCGATTCTCTCAAGTCCGTTGCCTTGGTCATTAGAGTATATTCTCTGTGAACCTTATCTGACTTCTCGTGGGCAGAGATGGTGCAATGCTTGCCAGCTTGGGAGGGCGCGGTGACAGTCCCTGCTTTTTACCACTTGTTAGAATAACATCGAGCAAGTTCTACCTCTTTATGAGTATACATTTCATCTTCTGTAAAACAGGAAAGATAATGTGAGGTGTAGATGAGATAAAAATGTAAAGTGCTTAACAATGCTGCCTTGGAGCGGTGGCTCCCAAAGTGTGGGCCCCTGGAGTCTCAGCCTCACCTGGGAACTTGTTAGAAATGCAAATTCTCAGACCTCAGATAAAAAAGTCAGGGATGTGGAAAAAATATTTGCAAATCATGTACCTGATAAAGGGTTAATATCCAGAATATATAAATATAAAATTCCCAGAACTCAACAACAAAACAAACTGATTTTTTTAAAAGGCAAAGGACTTGAATAGACATTTCTTCAAAGATGAAATCCAAATGATCAGAAAACACATGAAAAGATGCTCAACGTCACTAATCATTAGGGAAATGCAAATCAAAACCACAGCGCGATACCACCTCACACCCATTGGGATGGCTACTATCAAAAAAACAAAATCAGAGGACGTGGGATTGGAACCCTTGTGCACTGTTGGTGAGATTGTAAAATGGTACAGCAGCTATGGACACCAGTGAGGTAGTTCCTCAGTAAAGTAAACATAGGATTACCATATGATCCAGCAATCCCACTTTTTGGTATAGAGCCAAAAATAATTGAAAGCAGGGTCTCAGAGAGACATTTGTACACCTGTGCTCTTAGCAGCAGCATTCACAAGAGCCAAAAGATGGAAGCAACTCTAATGCTCATCTATGGGTAAATGGATAAACACAGTGTGTCCTATATATGCAGTGGGCTATCACTCAGCCTTTCAAAGGAAGGAGACTCTGACACATGCTGCAACACAGATGAACCTTGAAGACATTATGTTAAGTGAAATAAGCTAGTCGCAAAAAGACAAATACTATATGATTCCACTTATATGAAGTACCTAGAGTAGTTTAACTTATAGAGACAGCAAGTAGGTGGTTGCCGGGGGCGGACGGGAAAAATGCAGAGCTGTTGTTTCATGGGTATAGAGTTTCAGTTTCGCAAGATGGAAGTCATTTGATTGGTGGTAGCAGATTGGTTGCACAACAGTGTAAATGAACTTCACACTACTGAACCATACACTTAAACATGGTTAAGATGGTGAATGTTATTTTATGTGTATTTTATCGTAATTAAAAAATAATAATTCAAGGGTGGAGCCCAGCAATCTGAGTTTTAATAAGGCCTCCGGGCAGTTCTGATGCTTCAGTCTGAGACCCGCTGATGTTGAACACACAGTTGGTAAGTGATGGCTGCCCTGATGATACTAATAGTTACTGTTGTCCTCATTATTATAATCTCATCAGTAAATTATAAAGGATGTTCCATAGAGTTTAAAATATACTTCCTGATATTCTAATTTTTGAAAATTAGTGAGTTGTATTTGGAAAATCTTACTGAGTAAATCAGGATATGCAGTTAACAAGAAGACTCCTCTTCCCTAACCATTTTACATTTAGGAAAGCTTTATGTGTTGTTAGTTTTCTGAGAGCTGAATAGAGAAGGGCAGTCATTTCATTTCTGGAGGACATGCTCAGCCGTGTAAAGCCAAGGAATCATTTTTTCCAGGCTCTCAGAACCTCACAGTCCATATACATTTCTAGAATCTGGTTCTGGTCATTATTGTCCTTAAGATCACAGTCCTACCTTTTTTCTTTTCTTCCTTCCTTCCTTTTTCTTTCTTTCCTCCTTCCTTCCTTCCTTCCTTCCTTCCTTCCTTCCTTCCTTCCTTTCCTTCCTTCCTTCCTTTCTTTCTTTCTTTTCTTTCTTTCTTTCCTCTCTTTCTTTCCGTCCGTCTGTCTTTCTAAATGTGCAAAGCCAAACAGTGTTGTAAACTCTTTCTGCCCTTTCACATGGCCCCGTCAGGATCTGAATAGGCGGCAGGAGCCGTGTTAGCTAGCGACTCTGTGCCCATCCACGATGTTCTAACACTTAACTACATAGACTGAGTCTAGAATTATCAACAGAAGAGACAGCATTTCTTTACTTTTTCAGTAGATTCCACTGAGCTGTAAACATCTCACTAGCCTTGAGTTTAGATTCTCAAACTTGTTCCAGGCAGCTTTTGCCACCTGGTACTCATTTTGCTTTATTTTTATTTATCTTTTGGAGGGCAGAGGGCAAAGGGCTTTGAAGAATCCCCCAGACAAGCAAGGAGAAGCATTTTCTGCAAGGAAAATTGATGGTGCGTTGTTTTTCTTTCCAAAAGGCACTGAGGATATAATCTCAATGCTACACTTGACCATCATCTGTCAAACCAAAGCAAATAAGCCGGTGCAGTCTTTCGTTATTGTAAAATGAGGACAGAAAACAACCGCCATATGGTGGTTGTCCAGCCAAAGAAAACCACCCTCGTTTCAGAACATGTTTATTTTTCTGCCCTGACTGATGTGCTACCAAGGTGTGAGTTGTTACAGCGTTTTGTGGAAACGTTTTACTTGTGTAGCAATCTCACAGGTGTTCATTTTTGGTGATTTTGGCTTTCTGTAGCAGTGACAGTAGGTTCTGAGGGTTTTTCTGCTTTGAAGATGAGGAAATTGAAGCATCAAAAAAAGAGTAGAGCGCTTAGCGTTAGATGTATTAATGTGAAATTTGGAGATCAGATATCCTCATTTGCAGAAATAACTGCACCCCCTTGTTTTATGTCATCCACTTTTATATATTTTTGAAATAGCTGTGTATCTTGATACACTCTATGGTAATCCTTGTTTTGTTTGTATGTGTATTTTTTAGAGTCGGATCCACCCCCACTCCAACCCATCCCTGCCTTTCAATTTCCCATGTTATCCTCCGTAACCTGGGGTTTTACTTTTAAACGCTCTTGGTGTCCCTGAGAAGGGATCCTGGTGTTACTCCTCTCCAAGCCAGGTTGCAGGATCATCTCCCTCTTTGTTGACTGAGAGATCTAGGTTTTACGGTGGATCAGGGATGCTGTGAGCAACTTCTCACTAGTGGACAAGTCCGCTCCAGACTCAGCTAAGGTGGGGCTGAGATTCTGCTGCTCAGTGATGTGAGGGGTTGCACCTACCTTAGTTCAGTAGCCCTTGTTCAAATGAAAAACTTAAGAGGTTTCACCATCTCATCCAGTTTGCCCAACACCGTGGGTGGGGATGGGAGAAGGACGTGCTTGATGGTGATTTTTTTCCCCTTAAAAAAAATCTTGGTAAGGTATACTGACATACACTGAATATGTGTCCCCCCCAAAATTCGTATTTTGAAATCAAATCTGCAATGTGATGGTATTAAGAGCTGGGGCCTTTGGAGGTGATTTTGTCATGAGAGTGGAGCCCTCATGAATGGGATCCGTGCCCTTATAAAAGAGATCCCAGAGATCTCATCCCTCTACCATGTGAGGTTATAGGGAGACGATAGGATAGCCATCTGTGATCCAGGAAGTGAGCTCTCAGCAGACACAGAATCTGCTGGTGCCTTCATCTTGGACTTCCTGGCCTCCACTGTGAGAAATAAATTTCTCTTGTTTATAAACCGTCTAATCTATGGTATTTTTTATAGCAGTCCAAGCAGACTAAGATCTATACATAACATAAAGTCAGCCATTTTAACCACTTTTAAGTGTACGATTCATCGTTATTAAGCATGTTTACATTGCTGTGCAACCACCACTGCTGTCTGTCTCCAGACCGCCAAGGTGATCTTTATAAAGTCCTTTCTGGCCTCAGCTCCCTAATTCCAGTTAACTGTGCCGCAGTCTGTCTCTCAGTGTTCCTTTCCTGATTATTTTACTTGGAGACGGGAAGGATTTATTTTTTAACACTACATGATGAATTGCTTTCAGTGGAATTCAAGTGATCTTGTTGTTTGGGTTATTTCTCATTGGGAATGCTGAATTTTTTTCCTAAGAATGATGGCCGAGGTGAAGGGGCAAAAGGGAAGCACCTCTGTTGTGTGTCAGTTTAACAAAAGAGAGGAAATGGTGAGGTGGCATTAAATCATTCTTGGAAACATCAACATATCCTGGGTGCTAAAGGGGCATGTTGGTGTTCTCCAAGAACCGAGACTCCCAGCTTTTCCCTAGGAAGCTTTCTGGCTGTACCTTAGGGCAACCTCCTTAGTGTTTTTCTATTTGCTCTCCCTTGATAAGCACTGCTTAAGGTCATGATGCCCTTGGGTTCCCATTAAGCTGGGTAGAGGGAAGTTCTTTATTATTTACTTAGCCAGCACAGCATACCAGGAACTCTACAGCAGATACACGAACGTGCCCCGCCTCTAGCTCGAACTGATGAGGGAAGATTTCCTCATAGGCAACCCTCTGCTGCTCCCAGCTTCTGGAGTTTCAAGGGAATACCTGAAGGAATGATTATTTTCTTCACCTGGTGTCTAAATTATCGGCCATGGAAGTGTTTGTACAATACAGGGCGAATCGATCACACGTTGGATCGGATACACTTTGCTTCCTGGAATATTCTTGGAACAATTTCATTGCATTTTTCCCAAGAGAAACTTGCTCAGACATATTTCTTTCTGATCCAAACACCTTGTCCTCCTTTGCCTCCCCCTTCATTGTTGTTAATCCCACACGTTTCTATTCCTCTGCTCTAAACCCTCTCTGGGGGAGTTCTGCATTTCGTTTTGCAAGTATTTTTTCCTCCAGAGATGGCTGTGTCCAGGAATATTATATCAGAAGCAAGCAGCAGAATTTTAATCTCTGTGTGGCTGCTCGCACATCTTGTCTCCTAAGGCAGGATTTCCAAGTTAAATCTCTGGCTAATTAAGATGATAATCTTAGCTATGGCACTAGTTTGTTTCACCAAACAAGAAAAATATGAGTGGAAACGGTACTCATGTTATAGGAACACTCAAAGCTTTGTGGAGACAAACTGAAAACCCAACGGTGTGTCAGCCCGGCTGTTTTAATTCTCTTTATAATTGCTGATCAACCCCAGGGCTCCACTTGTGAGGTACCAAGTCGCCTCTAAAGCGAATATAGTCAAGCTTTAAAATGGTTTCTTTTTGCCAGAGCTTTAGTGGGCTTCCTATTTTGTACCAGTTGCTGTTATTATTAAATTTTCTATACTGAAGAATAATTCAGTGTAGTAATGTTGTTTACTTCAGGCAAGATTTAGTCACATGGCACGAATACTCTGAAAGGTAGAAAGTTATCAATTTACGGTTCGTTTAAAACAAACACTGTTGGATAACCAAGTTCAAGCCGAATCCATGGACTTATCAGTCATCCTAGCATCTTGTGAGGTGGGTAAACACTAAATCAGCGGGCTTCTAAGTTATAGAAGGTAAAAGAAAACACCCCCACACCCCCACAGGGAGAATTCCCAGCATACGGAGTCGGAGGGGCTCCCCACACTTCCCCAGCCCCCCACCCCACCACTGTGTCCAGTGCAGGGAACTCCTACAGTATCTAGGACAGAGGCTCATCCAGCCTCGCCTTGCATAGTTTCAGGGTCCTGACAATCAGCTCATTCCTCCTTGCACGGCTCTCACTGTTAGAAAGCTGAATCTACGAGTCCTCCACTCTCTGCCTTAAGTAACCACTGACCATCCTCCTTGCCAGGGTGGGTGTTATTTAGTGCTGTTTTATGTTTTATGAACACATGTGCATAGCTCAAATAAAGAATTTACCACGGACTGTTCTTATTTCAGCACGTTATGACCTTGCAAGGACTCATTTGGCGACATTACATGAGAAATATCTTATCCGTTTGACTAAAGTCTCCTTCCTTGGCTTTGCCAAAAAGCCCTCAGGTGGTCTGGGAACACACTATAGATGGGCAAGTTGGCATGGAAGTTAGAAAAATCAGATAGGACTTTGACAGACGTCACCATTCACACCTGAACTTCAACTTCCACTTGGCTCCTCTTGTTACGATGGTGGTGTTGGGGAAGAGAGGACCGTACCTGAGAAGAAGGCTAGGGGGAGTAGATGGTCACTCAGTCACAGCTGTCATTGGTCAGGCTGTGTCCTCATCCTTACTACTGAGGAAATGGGATCAAGAACAACACGATATCATTTTTGCTCAGCAAGCCACTAAGTTATATTTTCTTGGAGATGGAAGGCCAACCCCAGTATTTTACAGATAGGAGAACAGATTTAATAGTCTTGGACAGAATATCTACCAGGTTTGCAAACTTAAGTGGCTACAGGACCAAGGAAGAATCACAAATGAATGAAGAGGGCAAGGTACAAAATGTAAAGAGCCTTTTTGTAAGAACACAATGCGGAATGGTGAAGAAGCAGGCAAAACGGTGGGGGCTGGGGCAAACAGGACCTGTCTGAAGAGAGCAGTGGGTTCTCAACCCTGAAGGGTTCTTATTATGAAGGAAGGCAGCCCCCGTGTTGCCAGAAATCTGGATTTTTATGTGAAAGATCCAAATGATTAAATGTTCACACTGAAAGCCCTGTGTGAACTAACATAGTGCAGGCCAGCTGAAACAAGCCGTGAGCCAATTTCTGTCTGCAGATGCTGGTCTGGGGTGTGCGAAGCTCATGGATGGCTTGTGTCCTGAGTTAGGGGCGTTAAGCAGTGGGGCCGTGAGTGGATCCAGATGGTTTTCTGCAGTTGACCTTTGCCAGTCCCTCCCCTTCTCCAGAAAAGATTAACTTAATCTCCGTGTCACCCCTGGAGAAATGCCTGCTTGCCCTCTGAGATCCATCGACCTTATCATGGTGCAAAGGAGGAAACTGGCTGAGGAGGGGAAAGCGTGGGGAGTGAATACTCAATAAGGGAGAAAAGAACAGGAACATGAGAGACCACAGAAAGATCAAGCGCATTTGAAGACATGTCTAAACTTTTCTTTCCTAAAAAATGTCCCTTTACTTAGTGCATATTTCAACCAAAAGCGTAGTTAATGGACTTGAAATCTGTGCTGTCTAGTCTTCTGGGACACAGGGATAGGCCAGTGACCTGTGATCTCGACTGACACGTGCTCTTCAGGGGCTCAGATGAGAAAGGTGCCTGACAGGAACGCTGGTGAAGTTCAGCCCTGATTTGAAATGAATGATTTATGCCAACTAATGCTGAAATGCAGTGCATTTCCTTTTAAGAGGACCTTCTAGAGGAATGCAGCTTTGGGGCCTCTCCTCACTTATCATGGTGTTTACAAATCCTGTTTGAAGTTGAAAATAAATCATCCTCCTGCTGCTTTGCGGCTGTTTTACAGCTAAGAATTTTAGAGGTGATTGAGCACTAACCCGGTGGTGGCGTCATGTGAAGGGGCGAAGGGAGGGGCCACGGGGAAGTACCCTGGCATGTGGCATCCTTAACCAAGGAAAGGTGCCCATGGCCAAGTCCTGAAAGAGGGGACGCTCTTCTTCCCAAAATTATGGAGCCCGTTGAATGGCACTGGGTATAGAAAATGAATCTATACAGTGAGTTGAATCTATAAAATGCAGGGTTAGCTGAGATGTGGAGTTTTGATCGGGCAATAGAATCAAAGAACAGTCTGGTCCCTCAGTTTCAAATATGTATGTAAAGTGTGAGCGGTGGGAATTCCCTGGTGGTCCAGTGGTTAGGACGTGGCGCTTTCACTGCCGGGGCTGGTTGGGGAGCTAAGAACCCGAAGTCACGTGGCTTGGCCAAAAATAAAGTAAAATAAAAATGTGAGTGGTGCATCAAGTGAGGACGATAAAGCCTTCACTTTGTGAACCTCTGCTAACCTAACACTCCAGCTTCATGGTCGTCACAGCTGGGCATGTTTATCTTAGAGAGAGAAGACCCGGAGGGGTTGTGTGTCCCTTTCCGTACATCAAGGATTATTAAGCAAAAGCAGAATTAGACTCCAGAGGGGCGCTAAAGGGAGGCAGTATCAGGTTTGACATTAAGAAGACTTTTCTAACAATTAGAATGATTTGAAAATAGAAAGGGCCTCGAGTCAGGGTGGAACAACAGAGATTCAGGCGTCCTATGGGGCCATGAGAGTCTACGATTCTAATAATCTGGCTTGAAATCCAAAACGATCAACCCTCTTGCATTTCCTGCTTCCTGGATCATAAATCATGTTTTAAAAGACAACAGTCCAGTTTCTTTGCCTACCAATTGGGTTTCTTTCCCTAATGCAGAAATTAAGATACAACTGATAGTGAAGTTAAATAGGTAATATAAGCAATATGAACTGGGAGGAAATCTCAGGTAGTAAAAACTAGGTGAACGTGTGTTTAAAAATCACCTTCACAGTTGAAAGCTGAATCAGAGCGGTTTGTGTTTTATGTAAATGAACACAACTGGTGGTTAAGAGCACAGACTCTGGGGTCAGGTTGCTGGTGTTCGAGACCTAGTTCTGCTTTAGACTAGACCTTGAGCAAATCACTTAACCTTTCAGTGCCTCAGTTTCATCATCTGTGAAATGGAGTTAATGATAGTACCCACCGCATAGAATTTACGGGAAGAGTAAGAGGGTTGAGGGCATATAGAACATTGAGAGTTGAGCAGGGTGATCTATAAGGCCAGCTGCTGCCACCGCTGCTGTTGTCATACAGCAGAATGACAGGCTGTGTTGACAGAGCTGACCCGATGGACTAGATTTTACTTTTTTTCCCTAAAGAATTTATTTGTTTCAAATAATAGCCCAGGTTGGTGTTTGAATGATATTTAAATATTTTAACTGAATGTTTTTCTGTCCAACCTGGTGACATTATGAGGACTCTTTGTTACAATAATGATGCATTGATAAAAGGATTAAAGACAGTTTTTGTTATCTGAGGAAATTTACCTTTGACCACAGTCAGATATTTTTCAGACTTCAGCGGTATAGACTTGTACAAATAATATGTTTGACTACCTCGCTGCATTACAGAAATGGAATTTAACCAACTTGGGGTCTTTTGTTTGTTAATTTTCAAAGAATTTAGTTCTCTAAGGTGTTCTGAGTTATAGGAATTGGCTCACATTTATTCCATTTGTTTTACCAGCAATTAACACATAGAATCTTAATTAAAAATGATAGCTTATATATATTATCAAATCACTTTCCTGTACACATAAAACTAATACAACATTGTAAATTAAGTATAATTCAATTAAAAATGGTTAAAAAATACAAATGATAGCTAAGTTTAGAATACTTGGGTAGTCCTGTAGAACCCTGATTTTTTAGTGCTAAAATATGAAATGTTAGAATGACGACTTGACACTAATATACATATATGTGTTTGTATATGTATATTGTATTTTGCTTATTTTATATATATATTTGTATACATGTATATTGTATTATGCTGTCCTCAAATTTATCTTCACGTGAGTGTAATTTGAGCTGAATTTAGGGACCGGATGTTGGAAAGCATGGAAAAGGTGAATGTCATGAACATAAATGTTACCTAAGCAGATACTAAATTAATGGTTTTTGCACTGGACATTCATTCTTCAAATATTTTTTGATTCTCTGGAATGTGCAGGGCTCCCCTGCTTATGTGTAATACACATATGAGGACTTACTTCTTTAAAATCTTTTAACTTTTTATTTGAAAATAATTTCAAAATTATAGAAAATTTGCAAGAATAAGAATAGCTCACAGAACACTCACGTATCCTTTACCCAGATTCACATATTACTGACCTTTTATCCCTCTTGCGTTATCGTGTGTGCCATCTGTCTCATATTTTTTGAACCACTTGAGGGTAAGTTACAGATGACCCTTTTACTTCTAAATATTTTAGTGTATATTTCCTAAGAATAGGGATATTCTTTTTCATAACTGCAGTACAATTATCAACTCTAGTCATTGGAACATGGAGACAGTACTTTACTATTTGTAGTTCAGTTTTATCAACTGACACAATAATGCCCTTTACAACCTACTTTTTCCTTCCAGTGCTGGATCCACTCCTGGGCCAGGGATGGCAATTAGTTAGCATGTCTTTTTATCTGGATCACGTGCACAGCCTCTCTTTGTCTTTAATGAAATTGTCATTTTTGAAGAAGATAATCTTCCTTTTTAAAAACAGAATACTGAGGACCCTTCATTTGAGCTTGGGACCTACATTGTATTTGAAGGAAGGATGATTTACTCTGATGAGTTCCCAGGGCGAGCCCTGCATCACCTGGTGAATCCCCGTGTCATGGTGCTTGGACCTGGTATATGACTTTTCTATACGGACCATTCCAGTCTTGGGAGAGAGCTTGCCCTTAAAGAGGTTTAATGAGGCCACTGACCAGATGTCCTCAAAGCTTAGTGAAATTTGTAAACATACAAGCATTCTCCTATTTTTAAATTTTCCAAAATAGCAAATAATCCTTTGTTATTTGTCTCTTGTTCACTTATTTTTGTAGAATTATGAGAGCAAGTGATGAAAGACCTGAAGTGTGTAGAAAATTCATTGGAAACGTGGGGATTCGTGCTGTTGAAGAATGGCGGTGAGAGGGCAAGCTAGTTTTTTGTTTGTTTGTTTTTATTATTTATTTATTGGCTGCGTTAGGTCTTCGATGCTGCACACGGGCTTTCTCTAGTTGTGGTGAGCGGCGGCCAGTCTTCATTGTAGTGCGCAGGCTCCTCATTGCCGTGGCTTCTTTTGCTGTGGAGCATGGGCTCTAGGCGCGTGGGCTTCAGGAGCTGCAGCACACGGGCTCAATAGTTGTGGCTCATGGGCTCTAGAGCACAGGCGCAATCGTTGTGGCACACGGACCTAGTTGCTCCGCGGCATGTGGAATCTTCCTGGAGCAGGGATCGAACCCGTGTCCTCTGCATTGGCAGGCGGATTCTTAACCACTGAGCCACCTAGGAAGTCCCTAGTATTTTTATTGTAAGAGAAAGACGTGTCGTTTAGGGGAAAGGTCACCAAGACCTGAATTAGGGTGGTAATACTAGAAATGAAAGGCACGGGATGGTCAGAATGGGCCCTGGATTTGATCCCTAATTGGGAGGGATGTTGAAACCCATTGACTTGTGGAAGTGTGAGGTCGTTAGTAGAAACAGGCCATTCAGAATGGGGATCTGGGATTTTTTTGTTTGGAAAAAGATGATGATTTTGCTGTTGAACTGGTCTTAGACTCTGCTTGTGAAGGTGTCCAACAGGCAGTTGGAAATGCAGGACAAAGCAGGGGAAAAGTGTCTGAAGCAGTGCTATAGATTTAGGAATTATCTGCATAAAGGTGATCATTACAGATGAGAATCATGAGATCCTGAGGAAGGGAACAGAAGTAGCGGAGAGAGGAGGAGACAGGAGGGCCCTGTACCCTGGTACTTAGAGGAAGAAACAATATAGCAAAAGGGCCGCAGCAGGGAATAATGAGAAGAGGCTGTTCTGGAAGGCCGGGGAGAAAGTTTGAAGGGGATGTAGTGGTTAGCAATGCGGACATTGAAGGGGGATGTCAGGGGACACAGAGGAGAGGCAGCCGGGTTTGGCAGTTGAGGACAACTGTGAACTCCAAAGCCTGCCTGCAGGGGTTAATAGATGCAAGTGGAGAAGGAGGCAGGGCTGAAAGGGCAGAAGACTCTTCAGAGACCTACAGTAAAGGAGGCAGTGAGAAGGTGGGAGCTCAGCTCACCAGGCTGAGGGACCCCATAACTACATAACCCCCAGTCCTTCACCACAGCCTGGTAGCATTTCCCCATCTTTAATGAATCTTTGAAATCATTCAACAGTCACTTCTATCCCAGAAGCAGTTGAGAGAATGAAGGGGCGTTCTTGCCTGGGTCAGTCCTCTGGCCTCATAGCTGAGGTTCTGCCAGCAAACAGCACCTTACCTGCACCATTAAGTGATTTGAAGGGACTAGGATGACCTAAAGGAAAATCCTCAGGCATTCAGCCCTTGAAAGGGAGTGCAAAACACAAAGCAGCCCCTTATGATGGGAAAAGTCCAGAAAAGTGAAGCTGACTTCAGTGGGATTTTTGTAGTTTTCTCCTTTGCTTTCCCATCTCCAAGAGCCTCTTATTGCCAAGTTTGGGTATTTTTTAAAAGCCTTCAATCAATCAAGGGCAGAGTCTCAGCACCAAGGAGAGCCCCACACTTGACCTACACCTGTCACCAGAAAGTTAGGAACCGCCAACTCGTCATCTGTTACAGGCAAAGTTACCTGAGGACGTCCAACTGATGCTCCCAAAAGCTCACTTCAGAGAAATTGAACTGACTTACACTGAATGAGACAAAACACAAACAATATAAAGAAGGATTTCTGATAAGAATTATTTTATGTTTTCCTAATCCCTGAACCACCACCTTTACACCAAAGCCAACTTGGGACATTGAGCCTTGGAGGTTGTTTATTTATTTATACAGTGGTTTCAGTGAAGCCTTATTTTCTCTCCCCCAGTATTTCTTTTTCCTTCCACCATAGGTGGGAGGTCCCAGTTGCCTATAAAATATAGTTCCAGTATTTTAAGTTTGATGTAATTTAGATTTTCTTACATTCTTTGTATCCTATTTAGTTTTGGACATTTGGATGAGTAGACTGGTGAGTTTTCATGGGGGCACTCCTGTACTTGATGTCAAAATTATCCTTTGTTTTTCCTAGACATTTCATCTTTGTGACTTTGTCATTTAAAGGGTAGCTACATAGCCAAGAAATGGAAGCAACCTAAATGCCCATCAACAGATGAATGGATCAAGAAGATGTGGCACATATATACAATGGAATATTACTCAGCCATAAAAAGGAATGAAATTGAGTTATTTGTAGTGAGGTGGATGGACCTAGAGTCTGCCATACAGAGTGAAGTAAGCCAGAAAGAGAAAAACAAAATACCATATGCTGACTCATATATATGGAATCTAAAAAAATGGAACTGATGAACCCAGTGCCAGGGCAAGAATAAAGATGCAGATGCAGAGAACGGACTTGAGGACACGGGGGTGGGGGGTTGGGGGGGCAAAGGGGAAGCTGGGACGAAGTGAGAGGGTAGCATTGACACATATACACCACCAAATGTAAAATAGATAGCTAGTGGGAAGCTGTTGCATAGCACAGGGAGATCAACTCGATGATGGGTGATGACTTAGAGGGGTGGGATAGGGAGGATGGGAAGGAGTCACGGGAGGGAGGGGATATGGGGATATATGTGTAAATACAGCTGATTCACTTTGTTGTACAGCAGAAACTGGCACAACAGTGTAAAGCAATTATATTCCAATTTTTTTAAAAAAAGTGTACCTACATCACAACGAGCTCCTCTAGTATTGTAGAATACCAGGTCACAGAACTGTAGTTCCTGTGCTCACTCCTACCCTCTTTTCCTGAAGTCAATTCTTACTTGAATGTCAGTAAAATGGCAGGCTCTCAGCAAGGGAGCATTCTTGATTCCTGAGGCAGGGAACAAAGCCAGGCACTTGTACCTTTATTTTCAAATGAACTGGTTCTTATGTTGTAAATATTTAACTATTCACTGTAGTACTCCTACCGAAGTTTCCATTAGGTTTTCAGCTAATTCCACTTCCCACAGGCAGATAAAGATTCTCTAGCTTTCCAGAACCCTCTTTAAGCAAATAGAGATTGTACTCCAGGGAGTTTGGTTTGAGAAGGAACAAAAAAGTGGGACCTGGAAGGCATATTTTCCCCTTGGTGGAGGCAAGGAGGCCATGGAGAACGAAGTCTGCCAGCAAAGAATGGATGTAATGGTGAATCTTATTGAGGGCTCTGAATATTTTTATCATTCCCTGTGCTGCCTTTGCTTAAATTGTGGTAGTGATGGCTGAAAGCAGAGGGGCATTTCCTTTTCGGTTTGTGGTGTTGAGAATCAGAATCAGATGGAGGACCATTAGCTGTTAAAGCTACTGAAGAGGCCCAGGTGATCTTATCTCTCTAATGAAAATGACTCAAGTCGGCCTGCCCTAACGTCTGCAGTGTCTGGGTTTCTGAACACCCATTTCTTCTCACTGGCATTTGCTCTCAGGAGGAAGCTCGTGGAATGCATTAGGCAGAAGATTTTGATTTACAGTTCGCCTTTGTTTACTCTCTTAGTGCTATATTTGTTTATTCTAAGGGAGAGAGCTTCCTATAAGATATATTTTATGCTTTTGTATCCTTTAATGACTCAAGTTTGGGATATTTTGCCTTCAAGAAATGTATTCTGTTTTTTTCCTCTTCCTTCCTTCCTTTTCTGCAACATGTATCTCCTGCTTTCCCAAGTCTGCAGACAGCAAGGCAAGAAGTCAACCCAAGTCTGAATGTCTAAGCTTATCACTGAGGACACTACCCTTCAGAATGTCTGATGGCACTCGGACCGCAAATGACTGCTAAGGTCAAAGACCATAGCCGGAGTCAAATTGGAAACATTACCTTGCAGAGCCAGTCTGTCTGTCTGGTCACTTAGCAGTTTATAAAACTTAACTCCTAGCTAGAGAGCTTATTGCGGGGGTGGGGCTGGGGGTGGGCCCAAAGAAAGCACTGGGCTCCGAGCTCCTCATGTATGAGGTAATCTAGACAATGACCTGGACCTTTTCAAGGACTCAGCAAGAACATTCGACCTTTTGTCATCCAACGACACAAACGTTTCTTTAAAGAAAGAGGATATTTTAAAAATTATTAGTCAGTTGAACACTTCTTCAATAAAAGCCTTTTTTCCTGGTACCTGACAAACAGGATATAGAACCATGGTCTTCCACATTATGCTTCAAAATCTTTTTTCTGCATCTTTCCTGTTTAGCTGCAGATTTGCACGAAACCCAAAGTGTTTTTCAGCAGTGTGAGCTGGGAATGTGAAACTGAAAGAATACTCTTGGAATCTGAAATAAGAGACGTTCGGGGTTGGGGGGGGAGCGGAGGGAGCAAATAAGTTCCCTGCACACTCAGAGGTACCTTAACTGAGGATTCGGCGTTTTCTTTCCAAAGTGGAGAGAGCGTAGGTCCAGTTCTGAGGGAAATTCTTGTTTGCTTTTGTTTTGCTTTTAATTCCCAGAGTGTTAGTATTTGTAATTCATGTACATGGATTTTAAATTTAGCTTATGTCCATTTCCCTAATCAAATATTTTTAAAGTATCCATTTAAGTAGGAGTGAAATGGATATTCCAAAAGAATTAGCTGGTAGTCTTAACACACAAATAAAATCACTAGAAAGCCTTCACATCTCTCTTTTATTTCTCATGAACATGCCAGAGTGATAAACACCCGCGGGCGATGCTGTGCATTCAGACGTCTCAGCGGGCTGTGCTTCTGCCCTCTTGTCCGGGCCCACCTATCTGTGATCAGATTTTTGAGTCCTGATAGACGCTTTCTTCTAGATGCTGTGCCTGCCCTTGGTCTTGTGGCTTTGACACTGAAGCACTGTCTGCAAAAGACAGTAAATTTCAGCTCCAGGGTTCACTCGGCTGCCTGCTTGGCCGCTGTAACCTCATTCTTGGGAAGTTTCTGGGTTTCCTGGGAGATGAAGCATGAGCCACGTTCGCTCTAGCCTGAGTAACTTGGGAAGCCTTGAGTCTGTTTTGTTCTTCAGTTTTCCAAGAGTGGATGAGGGGCATGAGAACTCCCAGCGAGACCCATTACCACTGCATGTTCAAATCTGGTGCCCTGCATCCCTCCTCTGTCACATTTTTGTAAAGAGTGGTTATCGTGGTATTTCTTAAGTTGGGCTGTGCTTGAAGAAGCCAGACAGAAATGAGAACAAAGTGTCTGACATGTATCAGTGTGTTAAAAGCACATCTGGGCCAATATGGAGTAAAGGTATATGTTACATCTTTCAGGCCTGCTTCAAATCCTTTCTGGATTTAATAATATTGAACATTGGAAAGATTGTTTGAATTAAAGCCAGGTGAGAGTTGAAACATTTGCAAAAAACGTTGAAGTAGTCTGTAATGGATTTTAATAGTTTTCTGAGTTAAAAGGAATGATAGTATATGATTTATAATTTTTCCCCTTATGACATATTATGTTATTGTTGGAAGTGAAAAGGCCCTCATGTGCAAAGCTGATATGTAAGCCTCGCTCAGTAATTCAGGCATCCTTGAATCATATAAGGAGAGCAGAAATAGTTTAATGTCACACTCCTAGTTTATTCATTGCCTTGGGATACAGTTCCTGTATTAAATGAGATGACCAGCCACATCCTTGCCTCCCTAGGAGGCCAGAAAAATTTCCAAACTACAGTGGCAGTATGGTTACAGCTTCATCCACCCCAAAGTAAGTTCTAATAGGTGCTGTCAAACATATGGTTTAAAATTTCCTGATGAAAAGCTATAGGCCTTAAATTTTTTGTTTTCGAAAAAATAAAATAAAATAAAAGCCAAATAACCCCTCATACTACTTGGTTTAATTGCTACTTGGTTATGCAGCTATGCCAAAATGAAATACAAGGGAACATTCTTCTTTGGGGAACCTGAGACAAATCCTTCCATTTTCAACAGTGATAACCTCTCTCTCCCCTTCCTCCTTCTCTCTGTCCCCTCATCTGTCTATCCTCTCTTGAATTATTAATACTTAAAGCCCTAGTTGCTCCACATTGCCTATAGGATGAAAGTCAAGATTTATATACAGTATGCAAGGTTTTCTTCTCCAGCCTCCTACCTGACCAGGGAGGCCCTGCTTCCTTTCCTGCTTCACACTTCCAGCACCTGAGCATACCATGCTTTCTCTCTCCTGCTTTGGTACAGGTTACTTCTCCAGGATGCTCGTCCTCCTCTCCCTAAAGCTGGTGAGTATTCTCATAACATCATATCCTTGCTTACCCCATAACCAACAACCTGGTGTTGTGAACTCATTCATCTTCCCCTTTAGACTTTAAGCAACTTGGGAGCAAAGGCTGTGTCTGTTTTGTTCACCATTGTACCCCTCAGAGCCTAGCACAGTGCCTGGCATAGAGTAGGTGGTCACTAAATCTTTGCTGAAGGCTCGATTGAGTCTGAGTGTCACTCAGCTTGCTTTACCTGCAGAAAAATTCCTTGACCTTTCATTTTATTGATGAAGGAAGTAGAGCAGAGGGGCAGAGGGTACCCAGGGGTGTTTTGTAACTGTACAAGGAGTCAGCGCCTGATGGTTTGAGGGTAGAGTTGGCATTATATAGACTTCAGACTAAAGCATAGGAGAGCTGTAATGAGGAAGCAGGTAGGGCCATTTCATCAGGCTCACCCTCAGTCATGTAACCTGCGGTGTTAGGAAATCCAAAGAAAGAAAAATCACTCCCTCCAAGTGAACAGTGATTCTAGTGATAAAAATGATCATGGGATTTTCCATCTCTGGGTTGAGATTATTTTAAAATTTGCCTCTTATCTTTAGTGAGAAAGTATCATCTGCTCCTTTAAAAGTAATTCAGACTACTTGTCCAAACATTAATTGTTGGTATTTAAATAAGCTGAGTTTCACAAATGCTGCTTGTTGCTGCATTTCCACTAAAAAGTTGACTTAAAACTGTTCTTCCTTAAACTGTTCCTTTTAAATATTCATACCCACTGCCTGTCTCAAATACTGCTTACCATTCATCTCCAAGTTGCACTAACAATAAAAATGTCTGATAACGGTGTTCACAGTTAAGGAATGGCGATTAAGAAATTGTTGGAATTTAGAAATATAATCTTAGTTTAACCTGGGTAGAATTACCTACAGGAGCTTCCGTTTATGTCAGGCATTTTATCTGCATCATCTGATCATGTCAACAACCCTTATAGGTAAATGGTACTGTCCCTCTTTATAGCTGATGTAATTAAACTCAGAAAGGTGAAACACCTTTATTCCAAGATCGCATGGTACATGACAAATCTGGGCTTTGAAATTTGATTGGTCTGCCCCAAAGTCCCTGTTCTCACTATATGTTTTTCCTTTATAATAAGAGCACCACTGTTTTCCCAGGCATTGGATGTTTGCCTGTTATCATTGTAAACACTGTCCTTTGTATGTACCATGATGACACAGTGGCTGACGTTGGCCACTAGGAGCAGCATTGTCTCGTCATTCTTGAATTTGTAGTCGCAGACAGTGTTTGTAGAACTTTGGGATGTTAATTCAAACTGTTGGGAGTCTGTCCAAAAAGCTCAAGTGATTAGTCATTGCCAGGCCGATGAGTCTATGACTGTGTTTCCCAGAACTCTATAGACGTGTCACAGTGTATAGGGCGTGTCTGTCCACGTTATACTATTGATTATTATTTGTTAGGTTCACACCACTCTTGGGGATGCTGGCATGGACTTTTTCTCTACCATTTCTCTCGGACGTTCTCCCAACTTCCTGACTAGTCCCAGGAGGTAAATCAACGAGCTTCTGGAGAGCAGCCTGCAGCAGAGAGCACCTCAGGTTCATGTAAAGCTTAAGAACAGTCTAAAACCTGGGGCCTGAGTCAGACCCTCCAGAGCAAGATACAACCCAGTAGCCATGTCTTCAGGGACTTGTGGCTGAGTTAGTTCTAATGTGTTAAAAACAACAACAACAACAAACCCCTAAGTTTCAAGTCTTCCAGTTATGCCAGTGAGACCGCCACTGGCTCGAGATTCCCTGCAGTGCAGTGTTCTGCATTGTTTGTATTCTGTACATGATGATGGCGGTAGCAAGCATGTAGGGAGAATACCTGTTTCAAGCTCTCTGAAAGTCAACCACCAAGAAAATCAGCAATTCCTAAGATTATCATAGCCTGTGATTATCGTAAATTTAAGGGCACATACATTCCTCTGTTTTGCACAAGTCTTACTGTTTCTTTTCATTAACAAAGGTAATTCAGAAGGGGGTATTGACTCCAACCTATAGAAGCTATAAATATCAGAACCAAGTGAATTGCTATAACTTGACACTGACAGCTCCCCTTTGAGGGGACTCTCCTTTCAAATGATTCCACTTCCTTTCTCTGTATTGGATTACCAGATGGGCTTTTTGGAATTACAAATCCTGCTTTCTGATAGTTGGGCAGACTAATAGGTCTTTATGAAAAGGCATGGAAAATGGAGGTATGATTTACCCAAAGAAATGTAAAAATGGCTTTAAAAAATTTTAGAAGGTGAGACATAAAAAAAAATTGCCGAGTTAAAATTGCTGTTGGGAAAGGAAGAAGGGTGCCTAGATCTTACAGTAGTGTATTTGGTTTCTTTTTTCACTATTAGCAGATTAATTGATTATGGATCACTGTTTTTCTTTTTTCTTTTTTTTTCCTGTTTCTGAGATCCACAGTTCAATGGAGGAAATAGGCTTAAAATCAAAGAAAGCAAGGATTGTCATTATGAGCCATTGTGGTTCAGTGAATAGGTTGGATCTCATGAGAGTCTTGATAATAGGATGGGATCAACCAAGAGGACAGTGCTAAGTAAACGTTAGAGAAGCTTTTCTAGGAAGTGGGTGCAGTGAGGGCACAGACATTGGGATACTCCTAACCTGTGATGATACTCATTTTTCATTTCGCTCAGCATGTATTTACTGCATGTCTATTTGTAGCAGGCCCAAACATACCAGAATCCTTGCCTTTATTGAGACTATACTTAGAGCAGGAGTATAGGCAATAAACATTAAACATAAATATTTAACTACATTAGATAATAAACGAGGAAACAAATAAGTGAAGAAGATAATTCCAGATGGTAATACGTGCTACGAAGAAAATAGAACAGGGTCCTAAGATAGAGATTGGTGGGCTACTTTTAAGCAGGAGGGTCGGAGAACGTCAGGTGACTTTTGAACTAAAATCTAAATAGTAAGAAGGAGGCTGCCACATGGAAGTGTGGGGCATTCCAGGCAGCAGGGGAATTCAAGAGCAAGGTCCTTGCAGTGGGAACAATCTTGGGATGTTGAAGGACGTGAAAGGCCAGTATGGCTAAAGCATTGTGAACAAGGTAGGCTGGGGCGACGTCATGTAGGGCCTCATAGGCCATAGTAAGGAAGTGAATTGTAGTCTAAGTGTATCAGGAGATCATTGGAAGATTTTAAGCAAGGGAACAATATTATCAAGTTTATTTCTTCGAGATAACACTGAGATTCCTTTTTGAGGACTAGCGTATGTAAGGGCAAGAATAGGAGCAGAGAGACTGGTGAGGAAGCTATTATACTAATCTAAGGATGTGATAGTAGCTTGTTCTAGGATGATGGCAGTGGAGGTGGCTGAAGTGATGAGATTTGACACAGATTTCTGAGATAGCATCAGCTAACTTACTGATGGATTGAATAAAAGATTAAGGGAGGACTTCCCTGGTGGCACAGTGGTTGAGAATCCGCCTGCCAATGCAGGGAACGCGGGTTTGATCCCTGGTCTGGGAAGATCCCACATGCCGCGGAGCAACTAAGCCCATGTGCCACAACTACGGAGCCTGTGCTCTAGAGCCCACGAGCCACAACTACTGAGCCCACGTACCCCCACATACCTAGAGCTCGTGCTCTGCAACAAGAGAAGCCACTGCAATGAAGAGTAGTACCCGCTCGCCACAACTAGAGAAAGCTCTTGGCACAGCAACGAAGACCCAACACAGCCAATAAATAAATTAATTAAAAGAAAAGATTAAGGGAAAGAATAAGGAAGGTGATGGTTGGATTTGGGGCTGTACAATTGGATAATGGGGCCATTAATTAAGATGGAGAAAACTGGAAAACAGCAGGTTTGGAGGGTAGGGGTGGGGGGTGGAGGGTGCCAGGGAATAGCAGAAGCAAGAGTTCTATTTCTAACATATTATTTTTGATAAGCCAATCAGATATCTGGGTAGGTAGTCATATGTAAGAGTCTGGAGTCCAGGGGAGAGGTCAGAGCTGGGGAGAGAAAACTGAGTCATCTACACATAAACAGTATTTAAAGCCACAGGACTTGATTTACTCACCAGAGAGAGTTTAACTAGAGAAAAGATGTGAAGACCAAACCCCAGGGTGTAGCAACCTTGAGAGGAGGAAGACCCAGCAAAGGCAACTGAGAAGAAACTGTCAGTGAGTTGGGGGAGAGGCTAAACCCAAGAGGGTGTGGTGTTGCGGAAGTCAAGAAAAGAAAGTGTTTCTTGAAGAGGGAACAGTCACCTGTGTTGAATGCTGCTGCTGAGGGATCCCATGAGGTGATCACAAACCACTGACCTTGGCAAATAGAGAATGATGTGACTTTGACAGGAGCAGGTGAAAAGGAGTGATGGTGATGAAAGCTGGAATGCAGTGGGTTGAAGAGAGAACAGGTGATGATAAAATGACGACAAGCGCAGAGAGTGTATTAACAGGGATGGTTTCTGTTACCGTTTTAGCTAGGGATTTGGTAATGAGGTAGGACCATTACCAAGATTGCTAGAAAGTCTCCTAATCTTAAGTTTTAAAATGGTGAATTAAAACTAATATATATTCCTAGGAAATTTGATCTACTGTGTGTACTTGGGGGGATGAAGCTTTCCCGGGGTCACCCTGATGTTTATCCATGCTGCTACTCCTAATCACCCCTTGACACTAGTTTCTTGGGTCTGTTTCCTGCTGCGAAACCCAAGTAGAACATAAGGCAATAATAATTAAAAACCAGTATTTATGGAGCACTTAGTGTGCTGTTTAGAGCTGTAATAACTATTTAATCCTTACTTCACGTGGTAGGGACTGTCATAATCCCTTTATATAAGGTCACACTGCATTCGCTAGAAGCCAGGTAATTAACTTATCATTGAAATCTTGCAACACAGTTTGAACTTAGTGGGGTAATGCTTGTATTTTAGCAAAATGTTAAATTTTATCACTCTCCTTTACACCCACATACCAAAAACCATGCTTACGTGGCAGTTTGGGTTTGAAACTCAGGCAGTCTGGGAGCTGCAGGAACCTGCTCTTCAACCAGCATCCTTTATCTCAAGGCATGTGGAAAGAAGATTCCAGAAAGGAAAAGCAGATGACATTCGACAAAACCAGTGTTGGTACAAAACTGCATGAAAGTTATAATGCATAAAAGTTGGGCTAGAAATGAAAGAGGATGCTACTGCTAGAATTAATGAATAGTCAACAGTAGACTTGAAATTTAAATAAAAATTGTTGGGGGGATATAAAAAAGAGAATAGTCAAGGGTTTGGAATTGTCACAAAAAGAGTCTTAAAGGAAACATGGGCTATCAACTCTACTTTTGTTTTAGCGTGTGCATGTGTGTGTGTTTTAACATAGTTTAATACGTCTCTGTCAAAGTCACACCAACCTCAACATTTTTTCCTGCTTATATAATAATACACGGTTGTTTTTTAAAAACTCAGAAATTAACAAAGTCAGCCTTTGAAGAACAGGTGAACACTCACACATATGAAATGTGGTTGGAGATTGTCTTTAATCATTTTGGAATTTGAGGATGCTTTCTCTTTTGGCCACACTGCAGATGAAGAGCTTAGAATTTGATAAATTATAAACCTAATGAGGTTTCTAACTCCTCTAGCCAGTCATTAGCTGCCAGGAAATGATCATTGTTACTTAATTATAAGATGAAACTAAACATTGAGAAATGTTGAAAGTAATCTGATTGGCCAATATTCCAAGGACTAATTTCACAGGCATGCCTTCTACATACCAATTAAAGATGCGTCACCCATAATAAAATGCTGCATGCCGTCGGCTGTGTTCTATGTTGTCATTTTCAGATTAGAACAACAAAAACAATTCCAGTCTAGGGCACTTCCAATGACTGCCAGGCTGTTCTAATTTAGAGGATAAGGACTCCTCCTATGGGCTGATTACTCCTCATATTTTCACTTTGACCACACCCAAAATAAGAGTCTGTTTTAAAGATAATAAAAGCAGCCAATCAATCAATCATCCAATTTAGCTGTCAGGTAGAAAAATACCAAAAAGCTTTCCAAAAGAAAAGTTTAGATGCATGACATCTTATTCTGATTTTGAGGGGCAATTCATTACTGTCCACCTGTTTAACAAATACCGCAACCATTAGGAACCCAAGGGGAAACAAGTTGGTAATTATTTAATGGATATCCTGTATAGCTTTTTTCACAGAAAGTGTAGGTAGAGACTCAGAAGCAGACTTTTATTTCATCTCTGAAATTACTACTAATTTAAAGTCACTTTTCCTAATGTGCCTAGCCATCCCATTTGCCTATAATTTCCCAAGAATTATAGTCTCTGAATTCATTCCTTGATGGGAAGAAAGATAGTTCTATATGATATACAATTTTATTTAAGTAACCTATAGTTTTCAAAAGAAAGAAGGCATTACAGTACTTTTCTGAATAGGCATCCTGTGTCATGGAAAGATGGGCCTGGAGGGATTGAACCCAAACACTTACACGTGCACTAGATTAGCGAAAGCCTCTCTGTTTTGCATTGTTTTTCTAGGTGTAATGAAAACAAGGATTGAGGGCTTGGCCTCAGCCTGGTAATATAATCAGGAATGGAACCTCGGTAGCAAAAATGAGGGCAACAGAAGAATCATTAGGTTTAGGGGAAGGAAAAAATCTCAAAAAAGAGAGACTACTCGGAACAACTCAGGCTTCTTTTCTCTTTCTTCAAATGTTTTTTTTTTTTTATGGCGCACGGGCTTAGTTGCTCCGTGGCATGTGGAATCTTCCCAGAGCAGGGCTCAAACCCATGTCTCCTGCCTTGGCAGGCAGATTCTTTACCACTGCACCACCTAGGAAGTCCTCCTTTTCTCTTTTTCTTGTGTGAAATCAATGTTTCCCTTCTCCTTGCAGCCTCTGCAGAGGGGAGTGTTATTTTGAGAAGAAACATATGCTCAGGGTTTTAGAAGCGGATGCAGCCTCCCAGTCACTGGCTCCTCTGGCCAATGAGAGACCTGCTAAAGGAAACAAACTATGAAGGTTGAAAATTCTGCCCTGAATGACGAATCTATGTATTCTAAGGATGATTCCGAGCTTTAGAGGTTGTGGGAATGTCCTCAGTCAGAAGTGAGTCAAAACCCTTTCAATGGTTTGCACTGGAGAAACACCCTCATTACGAGGCCCAGGGATCCTGAGTCAAAGCCAAGGAGTGGAGGAATCGTGCTGAATTTGTGTGTTGTTGAGCCCTGAAAAGAGCGTGCAAGGTTCTGGGTTCAGCGCCTCTCCTATAATGCCTTTCCCCTCCCAGGTCTCCAGGTCAGGTCTGGCAGGATATCATGACTTCGAATCTCTGCAATGAGTGGCATCTGGATAGCCCAGGGGGACTAGGCAACACCACCCAGCCTGCACTGGGATTGGAGGTTGGGTGGAGTGACTGGGAGCTGGACGCCTAAGAGGTTGTCTTCTTGGGAACATCAGAGAAAGCTTTTGCCAAGCCTGTTAGGTGAGTCAACAAGAGACTTCAAGCTCTGCTTTTGTCTATCTTAATTTTTTTAAATAGCACTGAATGTAGAGAAACTTCAGAAACATCAATTGCATGTTTATATTTACCCCTAAAAAGAGAGATTGGTTGGTTGATGGGTTAAAAGTTATTTCCTGTGCTTGGGTTGCCTTTGTACTCTGGGCGAAAATGTTAAAGAAATCAAAAATACTTTTAGTCAAAATCTTCTTTCAAGCGACCTAGTTAAAGGTGAACTGTCCAGCATGCAGTGTGACCCGGCCAAGTGGGTTCAACACGTTAAATACCATGAGTCGTCTGTGAAAACCATCCCTTCTCATTGTCTTGAGTCTTCATCTGCAAAAATTTAAAATTACCTTGAGGAATAAGGTGACATGGCTGAATTTTGTTTTTTAAACAAATTCAAAAAGATAGACAGGAAATGATCCCTTCAAATATATGCTTCCCCTGCAGTCCGGCCATAGGAATAGGTCTCCGTGGATCAGATCAAGAGAGATGGTGTGTTTACTACTTCCGAAGACTCACAGCTTTTGCTAACCCCAGAAGTGACCTAACCTCTTGTGGAAGGGGCATTAGGTCATGAGTGACATAGACCAACCCAGAACTCCCATGGACCTAGGAGCCCTTGCTTCTGTAGAAACCGGAATGGGCTCTAGGGGAAGAGGGGAAGGGTGAGAGAATAACCTGCCCCCACCCACACACACATTTGTGAGGTAGCACCCTTGAAGCAGCCAGAAGCCAGATCTTTGAGGGAGTCTCAGAAACTACCTTAACTTGGGTCTCGAAGAACTGCTCACACCTTTGGCCGGAGGTTCTGGTTATAGGGAGACATTCTAAACAGAAGCCAGTAGCCCTGTACTGAGTACCTAATATATCCATGTGTAATTCCGTGCTCCCTGCTCTTGAGGGGTGTGCATTTTGTTGAAGAGCCCTGGAATCACCAAGCCCCTGCGGAAAGGCTTGTTTCTCTGAGGAATACTTGGGGTCTCTGGTTTGTTTCCCACCTGTGGGCCATTTCCCCTGGTCCGGCTCTCTTCCCTTCCACGCCCACAGCAGGGCCTATGACTGCAGCTTGGTGTTGAGGCAAGGCCGGGGGGAGGTGCTCGTGCACGGGGGAGTGCTGTTGTTTCTATAACCAGTGCCAGCTCTGAGTGCATGGTGAGTAAGAGCCTCTTCCTCTTCCCTCTGGGGTGTCCTCCTCTCCCGTACCAGTCTGGTTGCTGGCCTGTTTCAGATATGGTGCTAAGCAAGGGCAGCTGCCTGGCTCGGATGTTCCCCAGGCTTGGGACCCAAAACTCGAGAAGGCAGCCAAATCCGTAAGTGAGGGTGGCGTTGGCCTGGGTTTCCTGTTAGCCGGCCCTATTCCCACATGAGGGCTTCTGGGGAGAGGTGGAATGTGAAGGCAGTGATACAGCAGAAGTTACTCTTACTTCCTCCATTAGGTAAATCGAAAGTGTTGCATGGCACACAAGAGCAACATGGGTGTTGAGTGCATCTTCCAGCAACCTGGGGGCTGATTTTAGGTTCGATGGTCTTTTCTCTAAGAGAATCCTATTTCTGGCAAACTTCTTTTTTAAATAGAAATAACAGCTGCTTGTTCATTCTTATGTGTGAACATTAAAATGTAAGAACAATTATGGTTATCCATACTTTACTGGACATTTATTTTGCCATTTTTTGTTCGGCTTATGAGAGTATATTTGTTTTGGATTTTAGCTGCTCTTTTGTATACCTCAATAACATATGTACCAGCTGCCAGATTATTACAATCAGATAAAAAGGGGAGTTTTCTTCTAGAGGGACTTCCACAGCTCATGCTCAAATAATTTGTTTTTTATACTCTGCAGGGGAAAAAAAGTAATTCATTGGTGTCTTTGTGTGTGTGTATGTGGTTTCTTTCTTTTTTGCTAGCTGTAATCTGCAAAGTTTCTGCATCTTTAAGCATAAAGATGGATTTCTCATTTTGTAACGTGAGTTCTTTTAAAACTTGTAGTTTAATTGAATCCAGCTTTGAGTGACACTTTAGAAAATGCTCTCCTGCATCAGAAGTGCTTCTCCAAACCAGGTGTTCTTCGTGCTCACCTGCTGGCAGTGTTTGATTAGCAGCCAGCTACACCCGGGTGTTCTGATTTGTGCCAAGTCCCTTCTATACACGGGAGTCTGTGCTTGAGAAGACGAGCCATGCTCGTTACCCAGACCTCTTCCTTAGGAGTAATGTGCCAAATTCACAGAAGCAGAAAAGCCAGAAACACTATGAGGCTTGATATTGATGGACCATAAAATCAGAATTTCACCTCATAATTTTGCTTTGTTCTTGGATACATCATCCCTTCCAGCTATGAGCTCACCAACCCTTGCTCTATCCCTGGGCCAGTTGGCATCCTTGCCATTCTACAGACGGAGAATGGGAGATGCAGCCGGACAAGCCAAATTGCCCCCAAGCCAGGTGATCTCCCTAGAACTGGGAGCCAACTCCCATGACTCCTCTCCAGCCCCTTGCTGTCTGAGACAACGGGGCTTAGAAGAGAGAGCTAGAGGCGAAGCTGAAACTGCCAATGTAGCCCGAAAGCAATCAGTATTTGAATGATCATTCAGAAGCCAGGAGAAACCAAACAGGGGGTCAAACAGTGGAGTCATAAATGGAGACTGGGAGAAGACAGCAGAGAAGAAGGTTAAAAATAAGGCAATTGGTGATCTAAGTTCAAGAATGTAGAGAATATGCCGGAAGATCCTTTTGATGCAGGCCGCATGCCTCTGTTAACTGTGGGCTGAAGTATGCTAGATGATATCTGGCATACAGAAGGTAAAGAATGTTCTCCAGTAGGAAATGGTAATCAAAGTAAAGCTAATGCATAAACTTAAATCATTAATTTCATAAATATTTCCTGAATACCTCCCTTGAGCCAGGTCCTGTGATATTCATCTTCGTAGCCTCACCGCCTATCACGTGGTAGATGGATAACATGAATGATGGATTGATGGATAGTTGGACACTATTGTTCAGGAAATTTTATCTGAATGATTTCCTGTCTTCGCCCTGCTCTTCCTCCCTTGGGACTGCCCATGTAATCCAACAGAGACTCCTGCCTCACCCCTCCCAGAACCTCCCACTCATAGGAAGGAGAATTTCCTTAATGAAGACAAGTAAACACGGGCCTGTGTGCTCACAGGGAGGAAACCCTCATGTGCTTTTACCCAGATTGAACCTGAGAAAATCAAGTCAGGAAGGTCACACCCTAACCGACTCAGTGCAGTACTATTTGCCTGTGAAGGCTTCAGTGCAGCAAGTCCCACAGGTGTATCATTCCCTGAGTCAGGCAATCAGAGCAAATTTGCCTCGTGGTCTCCAGAGCTCTACCACCCTCCATCCACTATCTCTTGGGCTTGCCTTCTAGGATCCCAGCTTCGTCTTAGACCTTTACAGCCAGGATCTAGGAAAGGCACACCAGGCACCATTATTTATTGAATGCCCTCAATGCATTGGCTTCAAACCAAATGCAAACTTAGATTACTGTACCTGACCAGTTGGTTCACGTTGTAAACAAATTCTCAAATAGAGGTGAACTAAGTATCAGGGGAGGTGGAAATAACTCCAGGGAAAGGCTGGTGTCAGAGAGGGGAAACCGGTCAGAGCCTATCATTTGGAGACCTTACGTAGGACAGGGTCTTAAAATGTTTCAGATCCAGTTCCATGTTTTTGATCAGCCAGAAGAAGGGCAAATTTGGTTGGGAGAGAGAAAGATAAGCCCTTCAACAGCACTTTGAGCCCTTAATGTTGATTCATTCTTTTGTGGTTTTCTCTGTCTTTGGGCCACCGCTGTACCTTGTATATGCCTCTGACAAAGCATATGGCCAAGCAATCATTTGTTTACTTTCTGTCTTCTCTAATAGAACATGGGCTCAGTGAGGATAGGGACTTTGCATTCTTCATCTCTGAATTCCCAAAAGCCTGATCCATAAATGCTTGTTGAATTTACATACGAAACCCCACCTCAGTGACTATAATTGAGTCTCCAATGAGAGCTTGGGCCAGGATGTCAGATGCTCTAGGAGTTTAAAATAGAGGTAACTGTGGATTCGAGTGGTCAGACAGTTTTCTTGAATCTAGTATTACTGACTGAGATCTTGAGCTGAGGGGGTTGAGAGTGGGGGATGGGCAGTCCCCTGAGGCAAAGCCTCAGAATCAGAGGTGCTTTCGTGGTTCTCTGGGAACAGTGCGGCTGAGGCCACTGTGGTTTGTGTTTGAAGTACGTGTCACATATAAGAAAGGTAGGATGTGGGGGCAAGGGATAAATTAGGAATGTGGGATTAACAGATATGCATTACTATATATAAAATAGGTAAACAAGGACCTACTTTATAGCACAGGGAACTATATTCAATATCTTGTACTTACCTGTAATGGAAAAATCTGAAAAAGAATATATATATATATATGTACAACTGAATCACTTTGCTGTACACTTGAAACTAACACTACATTGTAATTAACTAAAGTTAGAAAAAGTAGGATGAAGCTGGTGTATGAAGGGACAGATGAAGGTGTTTGACATTTAACCTTTCAACAGTGGGAAACTACTGAAGCCATCTAAGCCAAACTGTAAGAGTTAAAAGGAAAGCTCAAAAGAGCTGGATCCAGCAGTGTCTGGAAAGATAAGTTGGAGCAAGAAGCCTGCGTAGGAAGATACATGAATTAAGTGATAAAATTCTAGTCTTGGAGAGGTGGCAGTGGGAATAAATTTCAAGATTCTGGGGGGTTTGTTGTGTTGTTTTGAGATAAAAGTATCGTTTGGATCCACAGTTTTCTCTAAATGAGGAATAAAATAATGATGGGCAGACTCTTTATTTAGTGCTTACTACATGCCAGTCCCTGTTCTAAGCATTTCACATACAGTATCTCAGTTCATACAACGCCCCTTTGAGGTACTACTATTAGTCCCATTTGACAGGTCAAGTAACTGAGGCACAGTGACTAAGAAACCTGCCCAAGGTCATACGGTTAGTGAGACACAGAGCTGGATACAAACCAGGACATAAGGCCAAACAGCTCAGAGCATTAACCACAAATAACTACTTCAGTGGGCTCACGGGCAGATTTATGGTAGGATGAAAGAGGTTCTAAAATGTGATGTATGTTGTCATTTTGAAAGGAGAATAGAGAAGCAGTTCCTGCATCCACTTATCTCTCTTCATTATTTTTTTAAAAATATGTGTTTATTTATTTTGGCTGCACTGGGTCTTAGTTGCGGCGTGCATGCAGGACCTAGTTCCCTGGCCAGGGATCGAACCGGGGCACCGTGCTTTGGCAGCACTGCCTACTCCAGTTTAAGGTGATCAGTATACAGTGCAATGTAAAATCTGTAGTAGGATAATATGTTTTTCCTTTTTAAACGTTGATTTTCCTAATTTAAAAATGAATAGTATTCTTTATGAACATCCAGTTATTTCAGAAATAACAAATATAGAGTAAATGTCCCATGCAATCCTAAATTGTTATCCATTGTTATTGTTATCCATTGTTGGGTGGAAGTTCCTCCAGCTCTTCTCTTTTATAGATGCTGACATGTTACCATCATATATGTTAATAGTAATCCTTTTCTCCCATAGGTGATCACACTTTTCTAACATGTGTGTTCATTTAATAATTTTGGACATCTCTCCATGTCAGAAAATACTGTTTCATTTTATTCCCTTTAAAAATTGTATAGGATTCACTTTCACTTTCAGCAGCCCCAGTCTGGGTTCATGTTCTTTTCCAATCAGCAGAGCCACAGGTCTGATGTGACCTAGATTCTTACCTCAATGCCGCTTTTGTTCCTTTTGTGTCTTGGACAGGACTCAAGGAGAAGCAAGCTCAGGAGGGGTTCAGTTTTCTGTTTCTGTGAACGTAACAGAAGCTAGCATTTCTCTAGCACTCAGGATGAGCCCCCCACTATTCCTAGCCCCATTTTATAGATGAGGAAACTGAGGCCTAGAGGGGTTAGGTAAGCTACTTGCTCAAGGTCAGAAAGACGAGCTCTGCTCCTTCTCTTTACGGCACACTTCACAAATACCAGCATGAAAAGGGAGTTGTTGGAGGAAGCACCTTCTTTTCTGCTGTTTCTCTCTCCATCCCTTCCCTGTAGGTCACTAGTTAGTCTGAGTTTGACCCACTCCCTCTCAATGGCCCCAGACGATGCCTCCCAGGGCTTGAACCTCATTTAGTCTCTCCCCTGCTGATGGAGGCCATGAGGGGATCGCTGCTGAAGGTTCCTGGGGGGAGTGGAGGAACCTTCTCTACATCCCAGCTGGATGACATGATGGCTGCAGAAAGCCTGCATCCTTCCAGCACAACCCACACAGAAATTTCAGAAGAGCCAATTTAAGTAGACGAGTATAGATAAACAATCTCGTGGAGCACCCTTAAAAGGACTATGTTGTTTTGTTTTGTTTTGTTTTTGTCTTAGTGAACTAGACTGGTTTAACATACAGTCTCGTTTAAAGGAATAAAGTAGCTCCTTAGTTTTGTGCTAGAAAAGCCTACACAAAGACAACACAAGATAATCCTATGTCCTGGGTCCCTGAAACCATTAATATTTGAATTATTTTGTTGTACCTAATTTTGTTGCATCAGTGATTTCTCCCCAAGGCAGGCATTTTCATAGAACTTGAGGGTGAGAAGGGAACCGAAAATCCAAGAGGTTCAGTTTCTTGTCTCACGCATTTTACAACGGTCCTCTAGAGTGGTCCGTCAGCCTCCACTTGGACTCCATCAGGGAAAGTGAACTCCTAAGTACCAAAGCTGACTATTTCATTTTTAGATCGCTTCAAATTACAGTGATGTGCTCCTTTATACTAATTCTATTGTAACTTCAGTCCTTTCATCCTTCTTGGACCAAATAAAAGATATTGGATGGTTTTTCCACTTTACTACTTTCCAACCTTTTGAGGACAGTTAACATTTTTCTGCCAAATCTTTTCCAGGTTGCTTAGCCTTTAATTCCTTCACCTGTTATTTCCATGTTGTGATCTAGAGACCTGGGCTGTTAAGGTCCTTCTTCCTTGATTGTGTTCTAAATTGTCCATGTCATTCTCTTTTGTGGGTGACATGTAACACAGAACACAGTGCTTGAGGGAAAACTAGATGAGGACAATTGCTTACCTTGCTTTTGATGGTCTACTTCCATTAGGTGGATTAAACTTAGGATTTCACCCAATTCTTCAAAAGAAGGGGAAACCAAGGAACTTTATTCTGGAAAGTTTGTAAAAAAAAAAAAAAAAAGTCACTTTATCAGTTTATTTTTCTTCAAGCAATAATATAGAAAAAAGAAACCTGTGGACCTAGATTTAAAATTTTGTGTATTGTATCATCTTTCTAATATGCCATTTTTCATAATATTTATCCATGGTCCATCTATAAGAGAGGAATAGTGTGGAAATAATAATGCTTAACTTTTCATAAGTGTCTGAGTAATGACTCCTGAGGTACCAAACATTGAGGTTTCTTAAAAGTGTCTTGATAATTAAAGAGATGAAATATTGTAGAGTATTTCTTTATATCAGTGATTCTTTGAAGTGGAAGGCTAGCCCCTTAAGGACTAGGATTTTTTCAGCAGCTCTCCCCCTCCCCTCTTTACTGCTGCCTTGATGGAGTCAAGTTTCTGTGAATTCTTTCAGATCCTTGAAAGGTTTACTACTTCCCTCCTCCACTGCAGGATTTAGGTACCCACTCCAGAGCCAGATTAGTTTTTGTAACACTAGAAGAAAGTAAAGTAATAGGGTAAGATTCCCTCAAAAAGCTTTCTTTGATTGTAAACTGTGTCCATGTATATGTAAGATTTGATTACACTTTAAACTTCTTTGGAGAAATTACTGCTAGAATATACAAGACAATGTGGGGGATACCTGAAGGTGGGAGAATAGATTAGATGCCCTTGTATCATTTTTTAAAAAGTATATGATTGGGGTGTCTGCATAGGAGAGTGTCACCAAAAGTTATTGCATATAAGGAAACCACTGTCAAAATTAACACTGCCCCTCAGCCACTGGCTAAATTAAAAAAGGAGGACAAAATCTTAAAGACAAATGAATTTTAAGTAAAAGCTAACTAATTATAGCAGGGTATATGTTGGGTATATGTAATTATGTGGAACATTATATTGAAAATGTTTAGGAGGTAATCACATACCACGTAAACATTTGCTGGGGGGGTGAATCTGCCCCCTGCAACCATCCCTTTCTGATCTCAAAGACCCACATTGGCTTTGTGAAATGTATGATATGGCTTCCTCTTCTTAAAACGGTGACCTTTTCCAGGCCAATTAAAAGGTGCTGCTTTGAGGACATTGGAACCCAGGCTCAAAGGGATAAAAGGAAATTGAAACTTCTATTAAGAGGAGCTAATGATGCCTGGAGCAGTTGGGATTAAAAAAGAACAAAGTCAATTTTAAAAAGATCCCCAAATCAAAGAGCTGCTTCTCTCATCAAATACCAAGAGAAAGCAAAATGATTTTTAATGAAAACTGGGGCAATGAAATCAGCCTTTTGCCTAGATCCTGGGGCTTCAGTCAAAACCAGTGAGAAGTTTTGAGTAAAATCCTTTGGACTTCTTGGGAAAAATGTGCTACATAAATTTAAGATAATGTCATGAAAGATAAACTAGCTTTTCTCCCAAATTAGATGAAATGATCTGGGAAGATATTAAAATTATGTCAATAAAAAGGAGTGTACGTATAGGATTAATTTATAATTGATTCCTCATCTTGGATAAAATAAATCCTGGGTTAAAATGTAGCATTTTTGAAAATTTAGATATAATAGGCATATAACATTGTATTAGTTTTAGGTGTGTGACATAATGATTTGATATATGTGTACGTTGCTAAATGATCACCACAGTAATAGTTGACACTCATCATCACAGGTTGTTGTAATTTTTTTCTTGTGATGAGAAGTTTTAAGATTTATTCTCTTAGCGACTTTCAAATGTACAACAGATTATTGTTAACTAAGTCACTATGCTGTGCACCACATCTCCAGCACTTATTTATCTTACATTTGGAAGTTTGACCACCTTCACCCATTCTCCCACCCCCATCCTCTTTGTATAGCAATCACCAGTTTGTTCTCTGCATCTGTGAGGGTTGTTTGTTTGTTTGTTTTAAAGATTCCACATATAAATGAAATTTATACAGTATTTGTTTTTCCCTGTTTGACTTATTTCACTTGGCATAATTCCCTGAAGGTCCATCCATGTTGTCACAAATGGCAGGTTTTCCTTCTTTTGTTCTGGCGGAATAATATTCCACTGTATGTATGTACCACAACTTCTTTATCCATTCATCCATTGGTGGACACTTAGATTGTTTTCATCCTTTGGCTGTTGTAAATAATGCTACAATGAACATAGAAGTGCAAGCAGTTCTATTTAAAATTTCTAAGGAACCTCCACACTGTTTTCCATAGTGGCTGCATCAATTTACATTCCCACCAACACTGCATGAGGGTGTTCATTTCTCCACATCCTTGCCAACACTTGTTATTTCTTGTCTTTTTTTTTTTTTTAATTTTATTTATTTATTTATTGGCTGCATTGGGTCTTCGTTGCTACATGTGGGCTTTCTCTTGTTGTGGAGAGCTGGGGCTACTCTTCATTGTGGTGTGCAGGCTTCTCATTGCAGTGGCTTCTCTTGTTGCGGAGCACGGGCTCTAGGTGTGCGGGCTTCAGTAGTTGTGGCACACAGGCTCAATAGTTGTGGCTCATAGCCTCTAGAGCTCAGGCTCAATAGTTGTGGCGCACAGGCTTAGTTGCTCCACAGCATGTGGGATCTTCCTGGAGCAGGGCTTGAACCCATATCCCCTGCATTGGCAGGCGGATTCTTAACCACTGCACCATCTAGGAAGTCCCTTCTTGTCTTTCTGATAATAGCTGTTCTAACAGGTGTGAAGTGATATCTCACTGTGGTTCTGATTTGCATTTTCCTGACATTTAGTGATATTGTGCACTTTTTCATGTACCCGTTGGCCATCTGTATGTCTTCTTTAGAAAAATGTCTATTCAATTCCTCTACCTGTTTTTTAACTGGATTGTTTCAGATTTTTATTACTAAGTTGTGTGAATGCTTTATATATTTTGGATATTAACCTCTTATTGGATATATGATTTGCAAATATTTTCTCGCATTCTGTAGGTTGCCGTTTAATTTTGTTGATGACTTCCTTTGCTATACAGAAGTTTTTAGTTTGATGTAGGTCAACTTGTTTATTTCTGCTTTTGGTGTCAAATCCAAAAGTCATTGCCAAGACTGATGTAAAGGAGCTTACCCCCTAAGTTTTCTTCTTGGAGTTTTATGATCTCGGGTCTTACATTCAAGTCTTTAATCCATTTTGAATCGATTTTTGTGTGTGGTGTAAGATACTGGTCCAGTTTTATTCTTTTGTATGTGCCTGTCCTGTTTTCCCAACACCATTTATTAAAGAGATTTTTCTTTCCTGTTGTATGTTCATGGCTCTTTTTCATAAATTAATTGACCATATATGTGTGGATTTGTTTCTGGGCTTTCTATTCTGTTCCTTTGATTTATGTGTCTGTTTTTATGCCAATACCATACTGTTTTGATTATAGTATATTATATGCTATAGTAATAGCTTTGTAATATAGTTTGAAATCAGGAAGTGCGATGCCTCCAGCTTTGTTCTTCTCAAGATTGCTTTGTCTATTTGGGGTCTTTTGTGGTTCCATACAAATTTTAGGATTGTTTGTTCTATTTCTATGAAAAATGCCAATGAAATTTTGATAGAGATTGCACTGAATCCGTAGATTGCTTTGGGTAATATGGACAGTTTCACAATACTAATTTTTCTAGTCGGTAGTACAGAATATCTTACCATTTATTTGTGTCTTCTAGAATTTCTTTCATCAGTGACTATATAGTTTTCAGTGTACAGATCTTTCACCTCCTTGGTTAAATTTATTGCTAGATACTTTATTCTTTTTGATGCAATTAGAAATGGGATTCTTTTATTAAATTCTAAGATCTAGCATTTTGATCACCTGTGATGTACACAGTAACAGTGGTTAGGTGATTGATGTGGATGTTAATTATTATAACCTTGGTAGGTTGTTCACTTCTTAACACAGTTTATAATAGCCATCTGTATTAGTCTGCTCAGTCTGCCATAACAGAATATCACAGCCTACAAGGCTTGAACAATAGAAATTTATTTTCTCACAGTTCTGGAGGCTGGAAAATCCAAGATCAAGATCAAGGTTCTGGCACAGCTTGGCTTCTGTGAGAACTCTCTTCCTGGCTTGCAGTTGGTCACCTTCTGTATCCTCACTTGGCCTTTCCTGGGTGCATGCAAAAGTGGAGCAGAAAGAGAAGGGGGAAATGAGCTTTTTTGTGTCTCTTATAAGAACACTAATCTTCTTAAATTAGGGCCTCACCCATATGACCTTGTTTAACCTTACATTCTTAGAGGCCCCTATATCCAAATGCAGCCATATTGGGGGTTAGGGTTTCAACATACGAATTTGGCGAGGGACACAAGCATTCAGTCTATAACACCAACTAACAATGACTAAGAGGTCAAGGAACTCCTGAGCTTGAAAAGGGGCTAGGCTTCCTACCGCACTTGCACATCAGTGGGTAATGCCTTTGCCACTTAGAGGTTAGTTGGGTGGGTAGCTGGCAAATCATCAGGAAACCTAAGAGCAGACTACCGCTGTGTTTTCTGTTTGTTTAAATTCTATATGAACTAATTGCCCAAGCCGGGGAATACCACATCCTTGGCATAACCAGCAGAAGCCTCTTATTACACATTTACTTGAACTCCCTCAAGATATGTTTCAACAGGAAGTTCTCTATCATAACCCATCATTTTGAGATATTAGTTATCTATCTAGAAAACCAGGGCACTGGCAAAGGAAGCTTCACGGAGTCCAACTTCACTACCCCTGAACTTCTACCTGGGTGTGGTTTTAATGGTGGATAAAACCATTATTTTAGAATTAAAAAGGTTTTCTAGAATAAAGCAGGTCACTCCTACTTATATTAAGACTCCAAGCTACTTTATTGGGGGTTAGGGTTTCAACATAGGGAGGGAATGCTTCATCTCAGCTTGGAAATTCTAGGCTGAATTAATTGGTAAATTTAGTTACAAAAAAGAACACTTTGCTGTACACCTGGAACTAAGACAACACTGTTAATCACTTATACACCAACATAAAATTAAAAGTTAAAAAAAAAGAAGGACCTAGCCAATTCTGTGCCAGTGTGTATTAAGCAGAGACAAACATATCCAGTGTTGGCAATTGGTTTTAGCAGTTTAATAATTTGAGTAGATAAAGAAAAAAGGGAGTTGCTGAGACAAGAAAGATGGCTCTTCGCAAAAGCAAAAAGACATCTGGACTGATAAGAGGGCAACTGAAAGAGGAGCTGAAGATAACCAGGAGAAACTAACCATAAATTTGCCTCAGGGTTCAGACGGGGTCATGCGCTGAATTATAGGCAGGGTCACTCTGGTGAGTTTAGAACTTACATCCTGGTTTTGATACCTCTAGGCAGCCTCCTTCACTGTACATCTCACCTCCAGACATTAGGTGGTGGAATGCACATGGGTGAAAAGAATTGCCCAGTATGAATAGGTATTCTACAATTGATGGGACTACGAGTTCCCTGAGAAGTGGGTCAGCCTGTGTCCCGTGTCACAGGCTACTGCCTCAAGTGTGCTTTGTCAATGGCTAATAAAAAAGTCACCTGACAGCTTTAAAGTTTTAATCATTACGTTTCCCTTATGATCCCAGGGAGGCCAGGTCTTCCTGGAGAGGGTGTACAAGTTATGAGTTCATGCAAGCTGTGAAATACATGTGAGTGTGTGTATCTGTGTGTGTGTGTGTGTGTGTGTGTGTGTTTCAGTAACACCATAGTTGGTGAACTAACAGATTGACCCATATGATTCAGGCATTCTACCTGGTTGTTCAGGGATGCAGCCCTGGAGCAGGTACATCGCGTGTGTGTTAGGAGAGTAGTGGGAGGAGAGGGCCATGTGTCATCCTCCACTGGTCCTGAGTAGGACCTTTGCTTTATGTAAAGTATGAGTGTAAGACTAGAACTGAACTCCCTCAGGTCTGATGCCTTGAAATGAGTGAATATCATACAGAACTGCTCAATAAACTGAAAACAGTATATGGCACAATCACATGATGTTTTATCAAGCATGATTATCATTTCTGTCATTCGAGCCACTAAGCCGCCAGCATCAGGAATTCTGTATTGAAGTCTTCTGTGTGCCAGACCCTGTTCTAGACCAGATTTTTTCAGTTGTGGCTCTTATTAACATTGGCGGCTGCATAGTTCTCTGTTGTGGCATGTGAGATGGGGCTGTCCTGGGCACTGTAGGTAGCACCCTTGGCCTCTACCCACTAGATGCTAGAAGCACACCCCCTCCATCCCCAATTGTGACAACCAGAATGTTTCCAGACATTGGCAGATGTCCCCTGGGAGCAGAATTTCCCCTGGTTGAGAACCAGTGTTCCAGACACATGACATGTTTGAGATGGGGTGTGGTGTGTGCAAAGAGCATAAGCTGAGAGAATTCCCTGGAGGTCCAGTGGTTAGGAATCCGTGCTCTCACTGCCAAGGGCCTGGGTTCAGTCCCTAGCTGGTTGGGGAACTAAGATCCCACATCCCACAGGCCACACGACACAGCCAAAAACAAAACCCAAAACAAAACAAAACAAAACAGCATGAGCTGGGCATCACACCGCTGTCTTTATTCTTCATTCACTTTATTTCCTGAGCCCTTGCTGTGTGCAAGGAACGGTGCCAGGTGATGGAGATAGAAGGATGAAGATGACGTGGTTTTTTCCTTAAGGAGAAGAGTCTAGTAAAAGAGAAATACTCATGAATAAATACATTGCCAGTCAATGGAGGTAAATGCAGTGAAACACACACACACAGAGGAGCTGGAAGCACATAATAATGATTGGGGGAGAGCGCTCCCGACCCAGTTTGGGAGGCATCCTAAGAAAGCTGGAGGCATCGAGGAAGGCTTTCCTGAGTTGCCTAGTCTGAGCGGAGTCTTAAAAGATAAGTAAATGGGACTTCATAGGTGGCGCAGTGGTTAAGAATCTGCCTGCCAATGCAGGGGACACGGGTTCGAGCCCTGCTCTGGGAAGATCCCACATGCCACGGAGCAACTAGGCCCGTGCACCACAACTATTGAGCCTGTACTCTAGAGCCCGTGAGCCACAGCTGTTGAGCCCGTGTGCCACAACCATTGACGCTCGCACACCTAGAACCCGTGCTGCGCAACAAGAGAAGCCACTGCAATGAGGAGCCCGCGCACCACAATGAAGAATAGCCCCCACTCGCAGCAACTAGAGAAAGCCCGTGTGCACCAACGAAGACCCAACACAGCCAATAAATAAATTAAAAAAAAAAAAAAAAGATAAGTAAATGGAGGAGGTGAGAACACCAAATAGAGGTATAATTCAGTGTTGCAATGTTGAAGCATAAGACAAGATGAAGAGGTGAAAAGAAGCCTAGAGAGTGTGTGTATTGGTCAGGTGCTAAAATCCAGGTGCTAAACTCTGGGTAGGTAGACAGGGTGACCTTGTTTGCCAATCTAAGAGCTTGTACTTTATTCTAGGAGGTGGGGAGCCATTGACAGGTTTTAGGTGAGGGAGTGGCATGCTTTTGTTTAAACCCATTGCTTTGGTTGGCATGCAGAGAATAGATTTAAGGGGCACAAGAGTGAAAGCAGGGAGACCAGCTTAGGAGGCCAGGAGATAATGAGGGCCATGGAAGGAAGGGAGAGATTTAAGAAATCTTTCAGAGATAAGATGGCATGACTTGGTGAGTCTCTGGATATGAGACATGAGGAAGAGGGAGCAAGCCAGGATGACTGCCTGTCACACTTGTTCTAAGGGTCTAGCATTTAGGAAATACTCAGGGAGGGTAACCATTGTATGATGTTGTCATATCAACAACTTATCCCCATTTTGCAGATGAGAAAATTGAAGCTCAGAGGGAAAAAAGGGGTTAGCCCAAAGTCACACAGCTAGTGACCTGAGCCCTATTTGAGTGCCTAACTTCTACCCTATCCTACTGTGTGGCTTTGGCTAAGTGTGGATTAAAGTGTTGAAAATGACTTCACTCAGAAAGATGTGGACTTGGTCACCAATGGCTTTTATGCTTGAATAGAGGAGTGACTGATGTCAATGAAAATTAAACCCATATCTATATATCATTTTCATGCATTCTAAGTTGTTCAAGGGAAACAGAAGTAGCTCACCAAGCATTACATGCAAATGGCACCCACCTAAGCTGCAGCTTTAGTCTCTTCTCAGGTTCCTGGCACCTACAGCTGAAGTCTTGGAGTCCCATAGTCTATTGTTCTGCCTCTTCAAACACATAGGCAGGGACATGAGTATAACTTATACTTGTTAAAGTACACACACACACACACACACATTTGGCATCCCCATTAAGTTCTGGGTCAATAAGAGGACCTCCAGTCCTATTTTCATTTCCATCTGAAAATACTAAATGTGACCAAGACCAAGAATGACTGTTGGGCAGGAAAGGGGGATGATGGTTACTGGACTAAATGTTGAATCTTATGGATATTGTTAAGATAAACACAAAGAAATTCCTGTGTTACTTCTCTCTAGGATTGCTCCCTTAACCTTTCCTTCTCCAAATCTAGACTTCAAGCCTCCTAGAAGAACCACGACACAGAAGTATAGGATTAGTTGCCCAATTTACTTATATTTTAAGAAAGTGTCCCAAAAGGCCAGTTAAGCCTGTCTGACAGCAGTGACAGATCTCATCGTCAGAAAATCCAAGAATGATTATAGCCTATGACCTGTGACAGCTCTAAAGGCATTAATAGTTGCCAGGAATGCCACTGGGATTTGTCTCGGGCCATTGGAAAGCATGGGGGCTTTGCAGGCCAGTGAATGTGGATTTGCATCCATGTTGTCACTTATCAGCTAGAAACTGGACACGTCACTTACCTTGCTCAGCCCCAATTTCCCCATATGAAAAATGGAAATAATACTTACCTTAAAGAGTTGTGAAAAGTCCAACACAGTTGCTGGTTAGTAAATTTATTGATGCCTCTGATCATTATACAGGTCGGGGATTAGAAGTTCCTTCCAAAACATTTATGTCAGGCCATTGAGAGGTCTCACTCTAACTATTAGCACATGTGTGTTTTAAATAATTTTGAACATTGTCTAATTGTGAAAGGCAGTCATCTGGAGTGGAAGAAACAATATTTGAAGTGGTTTGATTCATTTTGTCAGCTTTTCCCCGATAGGTGGCAGACACGTTTATCTATAGCTCCCCACTGTATTCAAAGCTAGAATGATTGATATGCCTTGAATGATTTGCCTTAACTTAACCTGAATGTACCTGCTCTTAACTGGGCCTAAAAATTAAAAACAGAAAAATTAAAAACATCTCTTTTGGCATTCTGACCCCAATTCCAATATGTGTAGGGGATGGAGATTCCAACAAGCAATTTTCTGTCACCAGGGTGTCTGACAATTCAACTCAGTTCTGACACTATGTAGAGATGGCATCAGATTCCATAGGTTAAGGGAAGATTCCATAGGTTCATTCCTACAAGACTGAACACAAACTTCAGAACTAGACGCAGCCCAGGTAGTTACCTGTGCTTCTGACCTATGCACTACAAATTGGAGGTTCTAACGACCCCCTCCCACTCAGGATGCCAATCACGAGTCCAGGTTGTTACTTGTACTGCTGACCAACTGGCTATAAATCAGAGGTTCCCACGGCCTCCTCCTTAGGTTCAATTAATTTGCTAGAGTGGCTCAGAGAAACATTTTACTTATTAGATCACTGGTTTATTGTAAAAGACTATAACTCAGGACAGCCCGATGGAAGAGATGCATAGGGCAAGGTACAGGGAAAGGGCCTGGTGCTTCCATGCTCTCTCCAGGTGCTCCACCCTCCCCAAGTTCCACGTGTTCACCGGCTCTGGAGCTCTCTGAACCCTGCCGCCCATCCTTTTGGGTTTTTATGGAGGCTTTATTGCATAGGCCCTATTGATTAAATCATTGGCCATTGGTGATTTAAGTCAACCTCTAGGCCCCCTGAGTCTGGGGGTGGGACTGAACGTTCCAACCGTCTCATCACAAGGTTGTCTCCACTGGCAACCAGCCCCCACCCTTAGGTGCTTTCCAGAAGTCACCTCATTCACCTAAAAAGAGACACCTTTAAGCTCCCGTCACTTAGGAAACTCCAAGAGTTTGGGAGCTGTGAGCCAGGAGCTGCAGGCGAAGATCTGAATGATCGAATATGTATATAAATCACAATATCATACCATCCACTTAAAATAGGTTCCCTTTGATTCAAGGTGTGCTCTGCTCTGTTAAAGTAACCAAGCAGTGAGTGTGTGGCCGTTCAAAGTCCCCTTGGGGTTGAGATTCTGTTTCTATGGTGCAACGGTGACATCCATTGGCCTGTTGCGCTAATTATAGAGGAAACCTGTTTCTCAGTTCTGTGACTACTGGATTTCCTGATACAGACATACTAAGAGAACAGACTGTCTCCGGGCCCAACAAGTAAGTCAAGCACCTGGTCTCCTGCATACTGGGCTGGTCTCAGGATCCTTTCCAAGGACACACGTTCTCAGATCACTGCCACCTGGGTTTTCTCTTGTGGTCATGTGGGGTAGTCCTGGAATCAGTCCTATCTTTGTGGAGTTCAGTACATTCGTGGGGGTGTGGGGAAACCATTGGTCTGAGACTCAGATGTGCTTCTGAGTGCATAAGCCAGGGCAACTCCCTTTACCTAGGAACCTTTCCACCCGAATGAAGTGAAGCTGAACCATACCTATTTTGCAGTTACCAAGGGCTTTCCCGCACGTTTGATAATACATCCCCACAATCACACAACAGTTGTGAAAATTAGGAAAGTACAAATCACATCTGCTTAGCACCCACCAGACTGTGGGGATGGGAGGCTGGTCACCCAAATGACGGGTTTTCAGACCTCCTGCCTTGGTGATTTGTGTTCCTGGCCCTAGATGGAATTCACCAGGTTGTTGAGAAACTCTTGCTTCATTTCTGAAAGAACCTTGGGGGGAGGTTCTAAAGATAGAAAAGCAAAGGAAAGGTTATGGGGCTAGATTTTTGATTGAGCAGTGAGTGCGTGCCTTCATGTAGAAAAAGAAAAACAGGGCTGTTTTTCATCTCCATAGAGAACATAACAGGAAATAGCAAGAATAAAAATCTTGATTTCCACCAGCTATGTGTCAGATGCTTAGGCATTAAGAATAAAGGATAAATAAGACAAACCATGGCATGCCCCCAAAGACCTCGTTTTCAAGTGAGGGACACAGACTAGGAAGAGTGAATTCTAGTGACGTGGTAAGAGCTGTGTTAAGCATTCCTGCAGGAACCCCTTCTAACCCCCTCACCCCCACCCTGTGTGTGTGTGTGATTGCTGGGATCCAAGCAATGGCTAACGTAGGCACCTTTGGATGGAAAAACGGGTGCATAGTCTCAGTTCCACTCAAAGCCAAAATATCAAACACTTCTCAGTATCAAAATCAAGCAGGTTGCAAAACTAAGTCAGATACGTGTCACTTACCTAAAGGAGCAGAACCTATGGATTCAGTGGCACTTTGTATCATTTTCAAGTAAAACTTTTTAAAGAAATAATTAGGGGATTTGTAACTAATTTATGGTATATGTAGCCAAACCCACTACTGACTCACTGGTAAAGCTTTTTCAAATCATTGTTATGATTAAACAAACCAAAAAAAAAAAAAAAAAAACCAAACCCAAACAAACCAAAAAGCAAAAAATACTCACCTAAGAAAGAATCTGATGGAGATTGCATTCTTCCTTCTCTGGTTGATTACCTAACAGGAAGGTTTGATTTCAGTGCCCGCTCTTATTAAATCCTCTCATTTTGACTCTTAATTGTAAATACTGCAGGCCCCTCCTTCAGCCCACCTCTCCTCCCACTAACCACAGCTTCCGCATGTGACCTTACTGACTCTTCCCCTTGAGGAGGGCCAGGTACCTGTCACTTCCCATGTACCAGTGGAACTTTCTGAGGACAGAGGCCAACAGACCCAAAACACCTTGCCAAACAGGTGGCCCAACAGCTTTACACCGCCCAACCCCCCCCACCACAGACACACCACTGTCTAACCATTAGAGCACCTTAGAAAAAGTGCAGCCCACATTTTAAAGCACAGCTTCTCATATTGGTCATTTTGGTTTAGACCCACATCAGTCACACTGAGAAAATTTTAGCCTGCAATTGTTGGTTCTGTTTAGAGTCCTTTCCCAAGCACCAAAGTGTAAGTCTGCAGAATCCAGTGAAATTTCTATACGCTTTGAGAAGCGTCTTCCACCAAGTAAGAAGAGATGAGTTTACACAGAGAACAAGAGGTTACCGGGGGGGAGAGGGAAGGGCGATGGGGCAGTGTAGGGGGATTAAGAGGCACAAACTATTAGGTATAAAATAAGCTACAAGGGTATATTGTACAACACAGGGATACAGCCCATAGTTTATAATAACTATAAAAGGAGTATAACCTTTAAAAATTGTAAATCGCTATATTGTACGGTTGTAACTTATATGATATTGTACATCAACTATACTTCAATAAAAAGAAGCATTTATTTTAACTGTAGCAACGCATCCCTGGTGTATTATGTATTCCCCAGTGTGTTAATGCTAAAGAAATCAGGAATGTGGCTGCACATTCCTCCAGGCCCCGGAGGCCTTCCGGGCTCAGCATGCTGGTGTCACATGGAGGCCACCCCTGTGGGTTGCTGCCCCTTGGCTATCAGAGATGAGAGCTTGACGCTCCTGCCCCATCTCCCTCACACAGGAGTCTCAGGGCACTGCCACGTGTCCCTGTACACCGAGCTCCCTTCCAGAGCCCTCCTTGCTTGGGGTAGCTACAGCTCCATCAGCATCTTTACCCTTCACCTTTTACTGTTTTGGACCTAGGCATAAAGTAAACTCATAGCAGTTTTCTTTTGGTTTTTGTTTTTTTTTTGAGGAAAGGAATACGACTTTATTCAGAAAGCTGGCAGACTGAGAAGATGGCAGACTAGTGTCTCCTAAAAACCATCTTATCGGGGTCTGGATGCCAGTTTCTTTTACAGAATCAGAGGAGAGGTGGGGAAGTAAAGTAAAAAGGGTTATCAGTCTTGCAAAACATCTCCTGGAATAACTAGCCTTGGGGAAGGGGTGTGTTAGTTTCACAAGTCTCAGTGGTTTTTTGCAGGATGATTTGGGTAAGTATGTGGAGTGATTTGAGGTCCTCTAGGTAGTCCTCACTGCCCAACAGTTTTTCATCCAGCTGCTCAAGGGTCCATATGCCTCAGTCTCTGGGTTAATTCTTGCCCCATGTGCTTTTAAATGGGTACTCCTAAGAGAGAATCATTAACGCCTTAATGATAACTAGTCTGTAACATACAGGCTGAAATTTTTTTTAAATTTGTTTTTCAATATATTTTTATTGAGAGATCATTTACAAACTGAAATATATGCTTAAGTATTACAGTTCTATTATCAGTCCTGATAAAGGCATACACCTGTATAACCTACACCTCTATCAAGATGATAGACCATTCTCATCACCCCCAAAAGCTCCATACCCCTTCCCAGTCCACCCACCACCCCCAGGAATCCAGTGTTTTGATTTATTTCACCATAGATTAGTTTTGCCTATTCTAGAGCTTCTTATAAATGAAATAACACACTATGTACTCTTCTGTATGGTATTTTTTTACTCAGTGTTTTTAAACTTCACCCATGTTGTTGCTCATGTTCGTTGTTTATCCATCCTCCTGTTGATGGGCATTTGGGCTCTATCCAGTGTGTGGCTATTATGAATAGAGCTACTATGGATATTAGTAGCCAAGTCTTTTTGTAGCCACATGTTTTCATTTTCTTGGGTGAATACCTAGGAGTGAGATGCTGGATCATAGGGTAGATGTATATTTGCCTAATGAGAAACTTCCCATACCATTTTCCAACGTGGTTGTACCCCCTTACAATCCAGTTCCAGTTGCTTCACAGCCTTCTCAACATTTGTTGCTGGCAGCTATGTCAGTTTTCTATTGCTATGTAATAAATTATTGCAAACATAGCATCTTATAGCAGCACAAATGAATTAGCTCATAGTTTTTCAGGTCAGAAGTCCCGTGTGACTCAGTTGAGTTCTATGCTTAAGGTCATAAGGGTGAAATGAAGTATCACCTTATCTGGGTTCTTATCTGCAGGCTCTTGGGAAGAATCTACTTTCAACCTCGTTCAGTTTGTTGGTTCAATTCACGTCCTGTGGTTTCCTTACTGGCTGTCACTCAGAGTAGCTCTCTGCTCCTAGAGGCAGCCTGCATCTTTTTCTCACATGAGCTCCTCTATGTTCAAGCCTGCAAAACACATTAATTCCTCACCGCACCCTCCCTACCCCCCCATGCCTGTGGGTTGTTATGATTTTTTTAAATTATTTTATTTATTTATTAACAAATTTTTTTTGGCTGCGTTGCGTCTTCGTTGCTGAGCGTGAGCTTTCTCTAGTTGCGGCGAGTGGGGGCTACTCGTCGTTGCGGTGCAGGGACTTCTCATTGCTGTGGCTTCCCTTGTTGCAGAGCACAGGCTCTAGGTACCTGGGCTTCAGTAGTTATGGCACATGGGCTTAGTTGCTCCACAGCATGTGGCATCTTCCCGGACCAGGGCTCGAACCCATGTCCCCTGCATTGGCAGGCAGATTCTTAACCACTGTGTCACCAGGGAAGTCCCCATGCCTGTGGTTTAAATCTCTCTGTTTTCTTTCCTGCTTTAAAAAAGACTCATCTGGTTGGGGCAGACTTACCTGGATAATCTCTGTATCTTAAGGTCATTTAACTTGGATCTGTGATTGCATCTGCAGACTCCCTTCCCAGTAGTACCTAAATTAGTGTTTGATTGAGTAACCAGGGGACAGGAATCTTGGGGCCATCTTTAGAATTCTGCCTACCACAGCAGTCCATGGTGAAACTTTAAAACCAGCATCACTTTTCATTATCCAGTTGCCTTTAAAGCTTGAGATTTCAAAAATATTTTCCTCTTGAAGAATCATACTTACTGTGGTTTCAATAATTATCCCTTACCACTTGTGTTCTATGCATTTATAAAACTCGTATTTGAACACATCTAAGTGCTTCTCCGACATTGAGTTTGACACTCATCCAATGTGATCAAATTCACTAGCTGACAATATTAAGACTGGAACACTTAGACACAGGTTAAAGTGATTTGACTAAGTTGATTTTTGTCATTTCCTGGTTCCTCATAATTGGTTGCAGAGTTGAGAACTAATATGTAATACTTTGGTAACTAGAATAATAGAATTTAGGGATGAAAAGTCCCAAGAATTTTACAGTCCATCTGAAGATCAGAAACATTGATCCACAGAGTTGGTTACTCAGAGCTCAGAGCCATATCCCACGATTCCTGGGCAGAGCACTGTAAACTACCCTCCAGTGCCTCCTTGCCTCTTGAGAGGTATCTGATCCTGCAAGAGGAGTTTGAGATTTGTTGATCTAAGTCAGCATATAAATTTCTGGCAATCTAGAAAACATTTATTGAAACTAAGGTATAGATTACACTGTTTTCATTAGTTCCAAATCAAAACTTTTAAGCTAGCCAAATCCATCCAAGAGAAGTTATTTTCTGTCAGCTTGAAACTAGCTGAGGGAGGGAAGGAGCCAGTGGAATTGACCTACTCCTGTTTAGATGCTAGGGTCTTAGTCCTTGAGTCTGTGCTTGAAATCCCATTGGACTTGGGGACTCTGCATTTCCTCCAATAGAGAATAAAAGAATTGTGTACCTGACTTTCCTGAACCTCTCATAAAGCCCCCATATTTTTCAAGATGAATTCCAGACAAGCTGGTGGCAGAGTCACACAACTTGCCAGGTCAGAGCTAGAACTCGGGTCATCCTGTGGCTTTATGCCAGAGGCAATGACCGGCAGCAAACCAGTCCAGCCTCTCCTGAAGCTATATTTTATTTGGCCCACAGAAAGGTGGTGGTTTTTATTTGAATTAATTTCCAACATTTAAAAACTGAAAATTTGCACATGAAAACCCAGATGTCCAGCATTTTTCTTAGAAGTTGGGAGCTTAAGGAACAGTGGATCCACTTTATGCAAGGCCCTTGGGACAGGGCATGAGCACTCCAGACACCCCTACACCCTGGTTCACTTCATCTATTTACCTTCTCGGCTTCTATAGGAATCTGAGTCATGACACCTGTCTCACCCAAGCTGCCATTTTGAGACACCTTGTCTGACTGTTCAAACAACTTCTTATCTGGGCTATACATACCAAATATGTCTGGCACTCGTTTCCTAGCAGTTGAAGATAATGAGCCAGATTTTCGAAATAGGTAAGGTACCTCCTGGCATTAATTCTGGCCATTTCAAAGAGCATTCTCTCTGTAGGCCCTTAGTCAATTACCCATGTGGGAAGCTCAGCATCCACATAATGTCAAAAAGTACTCTTTTTCTAATGGGCTTGCTTAGTCATCAGGAAATTCTGACTTTAAGTAAATGAAACATTTGGTATTTGTGAAGTCGAAGAGTTTATTTAGGAAAGTCACCTCATCATCTAAAGAACTTATGTTATGGACTGAACTGTGACCCTCCTCCGACCTCCCACATTCATATGTTGAAGCCCTAACCCCCAGTATCTCAGAACGTGACTGTATTTAGAGATAGAGCCTTCAAATAAGTGCTTAAGTTAAAATGAGACCCTTAGGGTAGGCCCCAGTCCAATCTGACTCCTCTCCTTATAAGAAGAAATTTGGACACACAAAGAGGCATTAGGGATACACCCAGAGGAAAGACTACCACGTGAAGACACAATGAAAAGACAGCCATCTGCAAGCTTATGAGAGAGGCCTCGGGAGAAAACAAACCTGTTGACATCTTGATCTTGAATATCTAGGCTCCAGAACTGTGAGGAAATTCATTTCTGTTGTTTAAGCCAGGTGTTTTGTTACCGCAGCGCTAGCTAACCAACACAGCTCCCTAAGTTGTATTTCTTTGGGGGAACCTCTGTGTCATACATTATGAAATGTATGCAATAAGCTGTTAATTGATCATTCTTGAGTTTATGCAGCTAGAATCCCGAGCTGACTGACAGCTGTGATTCTTTAGCTGCACATGAGAATCATCTGTGGAGCTTTTAAAACTAACAATGGGATCTTCCCCCCCAAATTTTGACTCATTGGTTTGGGGGTGGTCCTGGGTCTCTGGTTTTAAAAGCCTCCCAAGTGGTTTGCAGGTGCAGCCTAGAGTGAGAATTGCTGACTTAGAGGGAAGGATCCACCTCCCTAAAGAGAGACCTAGGCTTCTTCAGGTCTCACCTGTGATTCCACAGTTGCCCCTGCCATCCAGAAAGAGGTGGGATAAGTTTACTACCTATATAACAGGACCTCTTAGGGCCCTGAGTAAAAATGAGCCTCTGCCCTTGGGCGTCAGATTAGTGTGGCCCCTCAAGTCTGCAAGTGGCCACAGCTCTGCCTATGAGGCACTTAACTCGTGCATGTGGCCTGGCTGGGATCCAGGTTGTTTTGTTTTTTTTAATCCCTTATCTCCCTGCCATTGATATCCTCTGTTTAATTTCTTGTCCCACCTTCCATACCAGTTGAGGGTGGGGCATCTGGGAAGGTGTTCCAGGAAGCTGTGGCTTTCTCTCTGCACCCTGGGCGTAGAGCTCAGAGTCCGACAGAAGAAATAGCCATTTAGAGGAGTGTGTTCCCAAGGCTCAGACCCATGTGGCTTTCTTTCCCCAGCAGTGGTGAGATTCAGGGCCTCCCCTGGAGTGCTGGACTGTGCTGGATTGTTCTGTGGATTTGGCATCTCTTACAATTAAAATGGTGTTTTCTGATATTTATGGCTATTTAAGTAAGATTGCTGATTTTATTAACTTAATTCCTGGCAATTCTCAGCAGTCTCTCATGAGCCTGGCAGAATGAAAATGTTGCCCTGTTCTGATATTTTCCACGAGCTGCCTGCTCTGCTCGTGTATGGAGAGCAGCGGTGTTTTTGAGAGACAGAAGTTAATGGAGCTAGGACAGTGTTTACCCCTTCCTTCAAACCTCTCCCTGCTGTTTGCTGGTGTGTGTCTGATCTTTCTCTCTGCCATCAGGTATGACATCCTGACCCCATGTCATAACTTCATTCCCTGATAAGTGCTGTCTTGGTAAATTCGACTGTATCAGTGCAGACCTGCCAGACCTGACGAGCCACAGAAATCTACACGTGCACGAAGCTCCCGCTGAACACTTTTATCACAAAAGCAAAGAGAGCTGGGTCACTTTCGGGACCCCATGGATGATGGGGAAAAGAAAGAATTTTATAAGGGACTTGGATCTCGTTTTGGTTGATTCAAAGTGGTATCACCAAAATCCTAAAAAAGGAAAACGGAGCAATTTGCTGCATAGTAGGTCTAGAGTTTAAGAAAAATCCAGTGATACCCAGTGTCTCTTAAAGCTGGAGGAAGTTCTGGTGGCCTCACTCAACGCAGGGGATACTTGTAATTATGTTCTTAAACTGATCATGTGAGCACCTGTTCAAGTGATGATGTATTACAGCTTGCCTGAGTTAAAGTATGGCAAAGATCTCCCAACTCTTATATCTTGAAATTTCTTGAAAGTAAATGCTGAGCAAGCAGGGACTGGGAGAGATATGTGTATACCCCCGTTCATAGGGGTATTATTTACAGTAGCCGAAAGTAGAAGCAATTCAAACAAGTGTCCATGAGCAGATGAATAGAGGAGCAAACTATGGTATGTACACGCAACAGAATATGGTTCAGCCTTAAAAAGGAAAGAAATCCTGTCTCGTGCTACAACGTGGATCAACCTTGACATTTTGCTAAATGAGGTAAGCCAGGCACAGAAGAACAAATACTGTGTGATTCCACTTACATGAGGTACCTAGAATAGTCAAATTCATAGAGACAGAGAGTAGGATGGTGGTTGGCAGGGGCTGGAGGGCAGGGGTGGGGGGAGTTAGTGTTTAGTGGGTACAGAGTTTCAGTTTGGGAAGATGAAAGCGTTCTGCAGATGGATGGTGGTGATGGCAGCACAATAATGTGAATGTACCTAATGCCACTGAACTATACACTTAAAAATGGTTAAAATAGTAAATTTCATGTGTATATAACCACGATTTTAAAAAAAAGAAATGCTGAACGAATAGAAGATATAATTATAATGCAAACCAAAGTGAGGATTTGATGTGATGTTTTCTGAATTTCTTCTTTGGTCAGATTTATATAGAGAAGAGCCAAAGTTACAGAGAATTGCTTTTATTATGCCTGAGAAATAAGTCTTAAATGTGAAACAGGCTGCTCAAAAAAAAGGGGGCCTTTAGTAGACATTGTGAGGAAGCTAAGTTTCCAGACCCATGAGTCTGCCTGTCTGCTAGGCATACCCACTTCTGTCTCCCAGGCATTTGCCCAAAACTGAGGTCATCTCTGCCATCAGAGCTGCTCCTCATCTGTTCTCCCCCATTTCAGTGAATTGTGTCATTATCCATCCAGTTGCCCAAGCTTGAAATCTGGGTGTCTTCCTTGAATCCTTCGTTTTTCTTACCACCTCCAACATTTAATCCAAATTAACAGGGCCTCTGTCTGCCCACTTGAAGACATGTATACAAATGTACACAGCAGAACCTCGAAAACATTATAAGTGAAAGAAGCCAGGCATAAGAGATTACATGTTGTATGATTCCATTTATATGAAATCTCTAGAAAAGGTAAATCTGTAGAGACAAACAGTGCATCAGGAGTTGCCTGAGGTTGGGGTGAGAGCAGGGATTAGGCATAAGGGAACTATTTAAGGTGATGAAAATGTCCTAAAACTGGATTCTGGCAAGATTGCACAACTGTGAATTTACTAAAAATCACTGATTTTACACACTTAAAACAGTTGGCATCTTATTTAGAAATTAGCTTAGATATTTTATATTGAATCAGACTTATTATGGGAAGGATGCAAAGAAGCATGACTGTTTATATCAGGAAAGAGATTTTAAAGAAGGTTTCACAAAAGATTAACGAGGCCTGTTCACTCCACTTCCTAGTTGTTCTCCCCATCTACCCCTCTCTCTAATCCTCTCTGCATTACCCTACTTCAGCCTGTTTATTTGTTCAGCAATTATTTGAGCACCTATTATGTGCCACACGCTGTTCTAGGTGCTTGGGATATAGTAAGTAAGCCAAGCAAAATGCCCTGCCCTTGTGGAGCTTACATTCTGGGGTGGAAGGACTGTGACCTTGAAGCTCTACTTCTGTGGCCACATCCTAACTGGTCACTGGCCTTGCTCCCCTCCCATTGGTGGCCACTGTAGGCAAAGCGATCTTTCTGAAATGCAAATCTGATCTCCCCCCTCTGCTTGAAAACTTCCAGTGCCTTTCCACTGCTTCCTAGATAAACTGCAAACTCCTGCCCAGGCCTTTGTGTCCAGCCCCCTTTGCCACTTCCTGCTTTGTGCTCTACTCCAGCCATACTTATTTCTTTCCATTCCTGAGTCTTGCTGGGCTCTCTTCCCACCATTCTCTTTGCCCAGCTAACTCCCATTCATTCGCTAGACCTCAGTTTAGAATCCTGTCATAATCCCTCAGTTCCAGTTTAGAATGCCTCCCTGTAGTCCTCCAGCCTGCCACAGATTCCATCACACAGCACACATGGCATAGTAGATGCTCAATAAAACATGCATTTTAGACGCATGAACACCCAGAAAGGAACATCAGGGAGAGACAGGTTTAGCTGGTATTGACTTTTCTTATTTGTGTGATGCCACGGCCTCCACACTTAAAGGAAAGAGTGTTTTTCAGAGTTCTGATCCTGGAAACAGAAGCTTTATATACTATTTCCATTAAGGATCACGTGAGAAAGTCAAATGATTTCTCCCTCTTAAAAAAGGAAAACATAGCAAAATTTTCTGGTCTCGTATACATAGGACTAATTTTTTTAAATTAATTAATTTCTTGTCTGTGTTGGGTCTTTGTTGCTGCTTGCCGGCTTTCTCTAGATGCGGCGAGCCGGGGCTAGTCTTCATTGCGGTGCCCAGGCTTCTCATTGCGGTAGCTTCTCTTGTTGCAGAGCATGGGCTCTGGGCACATGGGCTTCAGTAGTTGTGGCATGCAGGCTCAATAGTTGTGGCTATCGGGCTCTAGAGCGCAGGCTCAGTAGTTGTGGCTCATGGGCTTAGTTGCTCCGCAGCATGTGGGATCTTCCCGGACCAGGGCTCAAACCCGTGTCCCCTGCATTGGCAGGCAAATTCTTAGCCACTGCGGCACCAGGGAAGTCCCCATGGAACTAATATTAATGAAGTGGCAGTCATACAAAATTCAGAGCTCATTTAGCTAAAGTAAACTAAGGTAATATATTTTCAGAGAGAAATAAAATAGAAAAAATTCTATCCCTGCTGTTGGCATTTAAGATTATTGCTTTAGCAGGCATACGTCTTAAATGTTTTGATCAGACTCTTCTTACCATAAATTATTCTGTTACTTCAAGTTAGGGACAAAAAAAAAAAAAAAAGAAAGAAAGAAAGAAAAAGAAAAGAAAAGAAAATATCCTGTTTACCCCCTGTATTGATGGGAACAGTAAGCTCAAACTGTGTGGGAAATTTCCTACTTTAAAATTTATTTACTCCCTGAAGAAAAGGTACTTTTATTTCATTACTTTTTAAAGCATACATGGGTTTTAATTTGGTGAGAAAAATATCCTTGCCATTAAGAGGATTCTGCCTCATTACCTCTTATAAAAAAAAAAAGCCCTCCTCTCCAAATTTGCAGAACTTAAGGAAGCATAAATTAAAACAACATTGTTGTTTGTGGCTTTGATCAACAAACACCCATCTCCAAAAGAAAAAACTGCAAACCAGGCCAGATTCAAAAAACAGTCCCTTCCCTAAATTAAATAAGTCAATATAAACAGCTTAGCCTCCCAACTGGATGAGAAAGAAAAAAAAAAAAAACGGGATGGGTTTGGGAGATAGGAGGAAGAACTAAGAAGGAAATTGAGTTGGGTTCCTTATTTTGCCTGTTGGCTTGATTATCCTCAATGGTTAGCTCTATGAGTATCAGACTTTTGATTTGGAATCAGGTAGTAAGAACTTAATGTTGTCTGTACTTTGCACTTAAAAAGCTCCTTTGCCATTACTCATTATATATATGGAATTTTAAAAATATCATATTGGCTAGTGGTTCAAAAAGATATATCCCTCCAAAAAAAGAGGAAGGTCCACAGTTTTCTACTCTGCTTCTGCAAATGCTTATATATATTTCTCTTTTTTCCCTTTTTGTCCACATAAAGAGAAAGGATATTTATGTATAACTACAAGGCAGCTTACTAGGAGGAAAAAAGGGGAGAGGAATGCCCAAGGAGCAGTAATGTATTTTTATGTTTGGAATATATTTGGTTATTTTCTTTTTTTCTTTAATTTTTTTTTGTCAAGTTTTCAAAAATTTTTAATTGTGGTAAAAAAAAAAAAAAAAAAAACCAGGACATCCAATTTACCATCTTAACCCATTATAAAGTATACAGTTCAGTGTGTTAAGTATATTCACATTGTTGTGCAACAGATCTTTAGAACATCTTTGTCTTTTGAAACAGAAACTCTATACCCATGAGATGACAACTCCTCATTTTCCTTCTTTACTGTTGTTTTTAAGTTGGAATTAAAAAGATGGCATCTTCTAATTCTGTATGATGTCCTTGCTACCTCATATGTCAGGAAGTCAAAACTGTTAAGTGTTTCTTATGTAATGTAAAAGATACCTGTTTTCTGTGAACAGTGATTACTTGTTTACATTTCTCTGGGTTACTCATCTTTTTGTCTCTCCTACACATTCTAAGATAGGTGAAGGACGAAACAAATCCTGACCTTGAACCCTTAGCAGACTGGCCTCTCTGATTCTCCCTTTACATGGGGTTCAAGGGTGAGTTGTCCTCTAATTACATAGACCCATTCTGCTTACCAGGAGCACACAAAAATTTCCAGAAGCCATTTCCTCCCTCCAACCTACTCATCCTCCCCGTTTCCCTCACTCTCTAGCAACTGGTCTCTGGTCTCACGCTTCACACCAGCTGCCAGTGTCCCCACTTGGGTTGGCTCCAGTTTTCTGAAGCCTGGCAGTTAGTTAATAAGAAAACCAGGATGTAAATCACTGGCTTAGACAGTTTCCTGTGGGGGAGCTTTTAAGTTCCCATCAGATCTTTTCATTCCAGCTCATGAAGAGGAGACCAATGTTCTCTTCAGACACAAATGTGAATATAGACCAGAGATAAACAAGGCGGGGTGCGGGCAGGGAGCAGAAGAGAAGCTTGAAGTCAAGATGCTGAGCATAGGCTTTCATTCTTTTGCCTGAATCTCATCCATTTAATGAAGAGTGGGGATTTTTTTTTTAATAGCAGAATTCTTGTGGATTTTTTTTTAATAGCAGAATGTAGTTTTTTTTTAAATAGCAGAATTCTCATGTGGATTTTTTTTTTAATAGCAGAATTCTTAATCTGGTAGTTCCAACACTGATATGGGAAAGATTCTCACTTGATAACTAGTAATATGAAATTTCCACTGGTATTTTTAAAAACAAGTTTTAAAGCACTCTTTGTTTTGTGAACTCAGTATAGTTCTAAAACTCTGATGGAATGTGTATCGGGGATCTATTCTCTACCATGCATGGCAATAGACGTGAGTAAGAAAGATGTGGTCCGTGCCTTCTAGAATCTTACTGTCTGTCTGGCTGTCAAAACCCTGGAGTATATTACAGTAGAGAAGGCTGAGGGCTGATACAGGCTAAGGAACAAAGTCAGGGGACCCTAAAGTTCTGTAAGGGATATAATAAGGTAAACAAAGCACTCAGACATAGCATCCATCAAATGAAAATCGTTATTAATATTAATAGCATCATCCAGATAGACATTACCCCCAGGAGTAGATATAATACAGGGCATACACACAATAAAACAAATAATGCCTCAAAGCCATATATAAGCACCAAAAATTTAGTTCGTAAATTCCAGGAGTGGGGGGGAAAGCTAGACAGGTTGGGGAAAGGTTTTCAAAGACTAGGACTTATGTAAACAAAGGGGGCCAAAAAAATCCTAGACTCATAAAAATGAGATGATGGGCATGGGTATAATGGCCTGGAAACATTAATTCACCAGTACTAACATGAGCTGTGTACCTTGGGCATCAGAGATGAAGGGGGCATAATCCCCTTCCTGACACATCTAGTCTAGGAGGGGAGATTTTGGTTTAATGGCACCAATAGCTCTATTCAAGGTTAAACGTGATAAGGGCTACAGAAGATGATTGAATGATGTATTTTTGAACTTTCAGAGGAAGGAGAAATTGCTTTTGGTTAAGGATCAGAGAAGTTTCATTGAGAAAGGAATATGTTTCACAGGTCCTGGGAGGTTGGCTGGAATTTCCTTAGTAGAGATTGGTGTTGAGGAAGGAATCTACATCCAGACAACAGAAAATGTGAGTAAGGTGCCAAGGAGGGAAACCAGGGTGTGCTTGCAAAATGGTAATTATTGGACTTGTTGACAGCCACGTCAATGTGGATGGAATCAGGCAAAGTTAAGTGCCCTTCATTTGGGATAAAGCACAATTTTTAAGGGAAAAATATAGTAACTTTCCATTTACCCAGGAAAAATAAAATTATTCTGGAGAGATCTAGGGCTTTGCTCTTCCTCCATTAGACATATAGGCAAAAAAAGGTATTTAAGTAGCTTTCTTTTTCTTGGTGCTCTGAATGGCAATAAAGTCTTTGCCTACAGAGAATAGATGGGCCCACTTTCCTTCATCCTCTAGGAGACAGCAAAACCTAGTCCTCTGATTAAAGTGGCTTAGCCCGTGTTCTGTTGGTCATGCAGGATGGTGTGAGAATGAGGCTTGGGCTTTGGAGTCAGGCAACTGCTTTGATTATTCATTCTGCCCCTTCTACACTGTTGACTTTGGCAAGTTACATAAACTCTGAGCTTTGTTTTCTATAAAATAAGACTAGTAATAGCTACCTTGAGGTATTATTGTAAAAATTAGAAATAAGTTATGTGAATCCTGGGGCATGTGTAAAACTAATACTGGCCACAAAATAAATGGTGACTATTACTATTACTGTTAGGCTACGCCCAGCTCTTTCTGGTCTACCACTGAGAAATGGCAGCCAACAGCCTGCCTGCGAGAACCTCCCAGAACCCTGCTATCTTATTGCCTTTGGCCAATAAAAACCACACTTTGGACACCTCCCAAAGGTGCTGATTACAAAGAACTTTAAAAATAAATTTTCTCTCCCATCTTATCTTCTGGTTCCTAGGCAGTGGCACTAAAGTATGCGGAATAATGCTGACATCCGGCTTGGGTTAGAACAGCTTCCTGAATACCTACTGGGAGAAAGTTGTGCTTAAAAGCAAATAAGCTGTAAAGTAGAGAAAAATTTTCCTCTTGCTGGAATCTACATGTGAAAGTGTAAAATAAAATTGTGTGACTTGAGGCAAATGAAAAAGATCCTAGAAAATGAACTATTATGGTGCCTGGTGGCTAGAATCTTTTCTTAAAGCACATTGTTGTAGGTTTTTAAAAAATGAGAAATGAATTGGCTTAAGTCAGTAGTTAAAGTGAGACTGCCAAAAAGGTAAACAGCAGCTACATTTAATTTCTTTGTTTTTATTTTGAGAGCCAAAGACACTAATACTTCAAGACCAATGAAGCTGCCAATTAGCTAGTTGAAAATTTTATTTTCAAAAATAAGTTTACAAATGAGGATAAGATAATTTTTTTTAACCTAAAGCACCAAATAGGATTGAACTCCTTTTGAAAAATATGTAGACGTTAAATACCATGTTGTCTAAACTTCAGTAGCAGTAAATCATCAAAGCAAATCATTTATATTTAAAAAATTCCAATTGGTTTTATCCTAACAACTTTTCTTGTTTTTATCTCTTGAAGTTACACTTCTGTAGCATCTTGGGTTGTTCTTAAAGCAGTGTATGGCAATGTTGATGTCATTTAAATATTTAAAATATTTATGTGTATTCAAGATTTCATATAACACAATCTTAAGAAGAAAACCTAGTCAGTAGAATAGATGTCTTGATGCTATGAATAAGATTCATGAAGTGTCTTTTTATTTTATTTAAGTAATTAATTTAATTTATTGTCTATGTTGGGTCTTCATTGCTGTGCGCGGGCTTTCTGTAGTTGCAGAGAACAGGGGCTACTCTTCATTGCAGTGCTCAGGCTTCTTATTGCAGTGGCTTCTCTTGTTGTGGAGCAGGGGCTCTAGAAGCACAGGCTTCAGTAGTTGTGGCACGTGGGCTCAATAGTTGCGGCTTGTGAGCTATAGAGCACAGGCTCAGTAGTTGTGGTGCACGGGCTTAGTTGCTCTGTGGCATGTGGGGTCTTCCCGTCCCGGGGCTCGAATCCGTGTCCCCTGCATCGACAGGCGGATTCTTAACCACTGTGTCACCAGGGAAGCCTGAAATGTCCTTTTTGAAAGGCCTAAAGTTCTGATATAATGGAAAGACCAGAAGTGCTAAATCAATGCGCAATTTAAAAAAGAAGTAATTTTGGTTTTGTTGATGTTTTGTATCATTATGAAGAAATCATTGTTGGTGTCTTTGATGAATTCTCTTGGTCAGAGAATCAGTTCTTTACAAATAAGTAAGTCAGAGGTTTGTAAGCAGTGGAATAACATGATGCTTTAATTAATTTATTTATTTTTGTTATACATTTATTTATTTATTTATTTATTTATTTATTTATTTTATTGGCTGTGTTGGGTCTTTTTTGCTGTGCGCAGGCTTTCTTTTAGTTGCGGTGAGTGGGGGCTACTCTTTGTTGTGGTGCGTGGGCTCCTCATTGCTGTGGCTTCTCTTGTTGTGGAGCACGGGCTCTAGGCACGTGGGCTTCAGTCGTTGCAGCACTTGGGCTCAATAGTTGTGGCTCACGAGCTCTAAAGCGCAGTCTCAATAGTTGTGGCACACGGGCTTAGTTGCTCCGTGGCACGTGGGATCTTCCTGGAGCAGGGATCGAACCTGTGTCCCCTATATTGGTAGGCGTATTCTTAACCACTGCGCCACCTAGGAAGCCTAACATGATGCTTTTAGACATTAACACAGATTTCTATAAACCATTTGTTCAGTTTGTATGCCAGTTTATGACAGTGTCACCTGCCTCTATTTCCAGTTCTGCTTTCTCCTTATATATGACATATGATTAGATTCAGATACCTCAACTCAGCCTTGAAACCCTCCACCTACGGCCCCCTAGGCATGCAGCTGTTTTCATCCCAAGTCTATTCTGCGCAGTCCTTCTCCCTTTTTATCTCTCATCTCCTGCACTGTCTCAGTGGCTCGTTCTCCCTACCCGGTCACCATGCAGGCTCTCAGGCAAGGAAGCAGTTCTTGTTAAAATACACGCTGCAAACCAGTGACAGAAATCACACTAAATTCCATCCCTAAATCAGTTATGCTCCCCCTTCCTCACACCGCCCTCCAGTCCTTATTTACCTTCATCTATATCTTCAGAAACTTACGCATATTTTTCTGAAAAGAAATAAAAAGGTTTATAGCTTCCGTCAGAACATTTTGGACTATGTCCCAGAAAAGATTACAATCCTCAGTTCTTATGCTTCTTGGCCACCATCAATTCAGACACTCAGTTCCCTTGACAGAAAATAATGTTCACGCTTCTGCGCAGGCTCAGGTTAGGCTGAGAATGCCGGCTGGCTCAGCCCTGAACGCCCTTGCCCACGCCGCCTCCCCACTTTCCCGGTGACAAGGACATACCGGTATGTGAATGCACTCCAGCTGAACCCATGCTTTTAAGGACCTGTCACTTCTGCAGTTTTACCTTTCAGGGTTCTGGGCCATCAGTCCTCATCGTCACCTAGATCACATGTCTTTTTCCCAGAGTCAAATGCCCTTCACATACCAAGCACACTTCACCTTCTTCCGGAAGGTTGCTGCCGCTGATGGGAGGTGGCAGCTGTTTGCAGTTCACATCATCCCTGTTCAGAGCTTTGGGGTTGAAAAGGGAAAACCCTTTCGCTGGCACAAACAACTACAATCACTTTTAAGCTAGTGAAATTTCATTGTTTGAATTGTGCTTGATCTGTACTTTTTACAAGTGAATTTACAGAGTGGGTTTTCTCCCCTGAAATTTTGCTTGGTGACCAAAATTGAAATGAATACCCAGAGTTGAAGATTTTACCATAATTCTCTGCCATAATCATCATTTGCCTCTATACAAAGTTAATCGTGATTATAAGAGCAGCCTAATTAATAAAAGCTAACACTGAATAAGCACTACTTTATGCCAGGCATTGTTCTAAGTGCGTCATATGAGCCACAAACACAATTATGGGAGAAATGTATCTGTTTCTTTTTTTAAAAACTGACCATAATTTCTGTTTTGAGAACTCATTTAGCAAGGAGACAGGAACTTAATATCAGCCAATCAGTCTCCTCCAGCTCCTAGGGTTACGTGCTTAGGCAGAGTCCAGGTGTGTGTGTGTGTGTGCACACAAGGACACGTGCGAGCATGTGTGCACGTGTGTGTTGCCGGGAAGTCGAGTAAAGTTGCACCTTTGGTCTCCATGTCACCATCTCCCCATGCAGGTATCTTCTGATCACATCCAGGCTGGGATAGTGGTGTCTGCAGCCTCCTCAGATCCATCTGGCATCTATGCCCTCTTGGCTTTTCCGGAAACATTCTCCTTCTCCTGGATCACTCTGGATTGGGAAGACTGCTGAAAGCGTGAGCCTCTTTCCCACCTATGTGCACCACACAGACGTTTCTTTGACTCCTACTCTGTGCTGAGTTCCCAGCAGCTCTGTGACTGAGTTAATTCTCCAGACTCTTGCTTGGGGTCAGGACCCACCACATACTTTCTGCTCTCAAATTCCTAAGCCTATCTGGAGCTCCCATCTTACATCATGTAGGACTCCAGCGTCAAACTCCCCTTCACTTCCCTCTGACTCTCCTTGCCCTTCTTTGTTAGTTCTAGAAAGCTATATTGTCTGTTGGAGGAAAACTGGCTCTAATGGAGTATCCTTTCAGATCTTAGGCCTGGATTCTTTTGTTATATAAATTTTGCTGAGTCATCCCTTTCTTGGTCAATGAGTGACACCAACCGGGAGGAAAGAGGAAATTCAATGGAGGGAATAAGAACCATGAATATCACTATCACTCCTGCCTCCCAGACACACACACTCAATGATTAGTTCATATAATCTTTGCAAAAACCTGTGGGAGGTGTAATCATTCTTATTTCACAGAGGAAAATCTGAAGCTTAGTGAGATCAAATAACCTTGCATACTACTGGCAAGCTCTAGAATCCAATCCATGCTCTGGACCACCAGACCTAGCTATCCTATCACATGGTACTGAAATAATTTCTTTAGATATCTGGGTTTCCCACTAAACTGAGCTCCTTGAAGTCAGGGCTAGGACCTCATCCATCCTGATATCCTCAATGTCCTGCACTTAGCAGGTGCTCAGTAAGTGGTATTTGAATTGAAATGGGTAAAGAGAGAGGAGGAAAGAGGAGGAGGAGGAGAAGGGGAAAAGGTGAATGGGAAAATTCCCTTATCTAAGCTCTTCTGAAACTTCCTGCATGATAGTCCATCTACTAAAATATAAGTGAAATTGAAAGTTTAATGATATTATCTAAATCATATCTAGAACCCGACGCTCCTTACATTATACTGTCAGATTATTCTAGGCATAGAAATTAATTCTTTGTGTCCAGAAAACGGTATAATGGCATTGGTGACACAGCAACAGTAAGTGGGGACCACGTGCATATAAGCAGTGGCCAGAACTGCTGATGTTTACCAGCCAATGCAGTTCTAGTTGATTTTTATTTACTTTTTAGACATGGCCACCCAAGATGCTGGTGGTATATAAATCTTATCACGTCTGGAATTTCATACCTTCTATTAAATTTTTCTCTGAAAGTTTTGTTATTTCATAACATATAAACCCCTCCAATAACAAATATCATATTAGACTGTGCATCTAGATGAAGGGTAAAGGTTTTAGGTTGTGACGTGCCTAGGTTCCAATCAAAGGCAGGTTTGCTGAAGTTGTTTTCTCTTCTTCATAATTGTCTATCTACCATACGTTCTTTTTTTTTTTTAATTTTTATTATTTGATCTTGTAACAGATACTACAGCACAACAAAAGTAAGGTGAGAAAGTTAACGTTTCCCCCATTCTCCCTGTCCCAGGTAACTTCAGTTAACAGCCTGATCAGTGTTCTCCCTTGTGTGTTTTGCACCTGTGTTCAAGCACATCTTCCTGTTTTGAGGAGTTGGATGTTTCTTTTTATGTTCTGTCTCCTGCCCTCCCCTTGTCTTTCACTCTCTAGTAGCTACCATCTCTTGTTCTTTACCCTTTTCTCTTCTCCATCTCTTTTTTCCCTTTTTCTTTCCCTTCTCTGTTTTTTGTTTTCCACCTTTTCCTCTTTCTTTCCACATTTGCCTTGGAGCACCCAGGTTGTCAGGAAATTGGATTCACCCTCAAACTGTGACAGCTCAGCCTAAGCTTCAGGTATGAACTGTATTTCTTGGGCTGCCTTGCTGTCGTACCAAGCCCCAGCATAAGAAAGGGGGAGTGGTGAAAGTAAAATTTTCAGTTAATCAAAAATAACTTATTTGAAATATTTCAGAACTCAAGGTGCTTTTTTTTTTTTAATTATATTTTCCCATCACACACACACACAGAGACATTCTTTTTTTTTTTTAACTTTTTTTTTAAATTATTTATTTATTTAATTTATTTATTGGCTGTGCTGGGTCTTCATTTCTGCACACAGGCTTTCTCCAGTTGCTGAGAGCGGGGGCTACTCTTCATTGTGGTGCGCAGGCTCCTCATTGTAGTGGCTTCTCTTGTTGTGGAGCACAGGCCCTAGGCGCGTGGGCTTCAATAGTTGCAGCACATGGGCTCAGTAGTTGTGGCTCACGGGCTCTAGAGCACAGGCTCAATAGTTGTGGCTCACGGGCTTAGTTGCTCCGTGGCATGTGGAATCTTCCCAGGGCAGGGCTTGAACCCGTGTCCCCTGTATTGGCAGGCAGATTCTTTACCACTGCGCCACCTAGGAAGTCCTCAAGGTGCTTTTTAAATTATTCAAATCTTTATTGTATACATTTAATTCAAAGAGTAAATCATACTTCTTGTTTTCTTAAAAATGCCCAAACTCTACAGAAGTGTTTAAAAGCAAAAGGTAAATTTGTATTTATCACCAGAATTCCTCTCCCTGCAGTCCTACTCCCCAGGAATAGCTTTGCATTTCCTTCCAGAAGTTTTTCCGGACTTTTACAAAACAGGTAGTAAATATTGTATATAATGTGTATGTAGACAGTAAATGGGAAGCTTTTTCACTTAATGATCTGGACCTCTCTCCACATCCCTACCTGTAGGTCCACTTTTCTTTCAAATGCTGCATGATATGCTTCACAATTAATGTAGCCATTTTCTATATGAACATTTAGGTTGCTTTCAATCTCCAGGATGCATATCTAGTCTTTTAGCCAAGACCTTCCAAAAAGAATGCTGTCAGTCCTTGTCTCCTGATTGACTTGAGGCTGCTGACCTGAGTGACTGTTACTTAATCAGTGACCTCCCCTCCCCCCATAACATTGAAAATGGCCTTTGTCTCCTGTGTTTCCACGAGGACAAAAACTTGCTGACTGCCTTTGCTGTTGAGAGCTATCCCTTCAAGTCTTGTTCGGCTAGTTGTGTTGTTCTGTTCTTCCTTTTTGCTTCTGGTTAGACCTATACAGGTTTGATGCTGGATCCCAAATCTGACCCACAAAGCCACGCACGCTGCTGTTGAGTGCTTTACTAACATGCATTTTTGGTGATGCAGATAGTGAGTGAACTTTTGCCTACCTAGTCCTCCTCTCTTTTTTCCTTGGGCTCTGACCTTTGCAAAATTCTAAGTAGCTTTTTGGGTAATAACCAGGTTGCATAAAGGCCTTTACTTGGGGCCCTGGTCCTGGGGCTAAAAGAACAGCAGGAAACACAGAGGTGCCCTTGTCAATGTGAATCAGCCGCTAGCAGCAGCAGATGCCTTAAATAAGGAGAGTGAGGAAGGTGTCAGCTCAGAGGACTTGCAGGCTCCGTGGGCTAATTACGAGAAAGGCCTGTGGTAGAGGGGTAACTAACTCTGAGAAGCTGAAAGAAATTAAAGGGTTTCCCCCTTTTATGTTACAATCATCACTTCATGAAATAAATGGTCTCCCAGGTTTGAAGCAGTCTTAAATGCATTTCCTTACTTTCAATTTCCATTTTAACATTTTATTCAGTAGGATGGTTGTTCACTTGTTTTTCACACTTTTCTGTGAGTGGTTCAAAAAAATCAAAATATTTATCAAAGTGAATATTACATTAGAAGCTACAAACAGTTCACACTAACCCCCAATACCCATTTGGGAAGGAAGCACACCGTATGTTCTTCCTAATATTTTCTCTCTGAAGCAAATAATCCGTGTTTCAAGTGTATTCTTTTTTTTTAATATATATATATTTTTTAATTAATTTATTTTTTATTTATTGGCTGCACTGGGCCTTTGTTGCTGCGCGTGGGCTTTCTGTAGTTGCGGCGAGTGGGGGCTACTCTTTATTGTGGTGCACGGGCTCCTCATTGAGGTGGCTTCTCTTGTTGTGGAGCACAGGCTCTACACACGCAGGCCTCAGTAGTTCTGGCACGTGGGCTCAATAGTTGTGGCTTATGGGCTCTAGAGTGCAGGCTCAGTGGTTGTGGCGCACGGGGCTTATTTGTTCCGAGGCATGTGGGATCTTCCTGGACCAGGGCTCCAACCTGTGTCCCCTGCATTGGCAGGCGGATTCTTAACCACTGCACCACCAGGGAAGCCCCAAGTGTATTCTTTTTTTTTTAAATAATATTTTAAATTAATTAATTTATTTTATTGGCTGTGTTGGGTCTTTTTTGCTGTGCACAGGCTTTCTTTTTAGTTGCGGTGAGTGGGGGCTAGTCTTCGTTGTGGTGCGTGGGCTCCTCATTGCTGTAGCTTCTCTTGTTGCAGAGCACAGGCTCTAGGCACATGGGCTTCAATAGTTGCAGCACATGGGCTCGATAGTTGTGGCTCACGGGCTCTAAAGTGCAGGCTCAATAGTTGTGGCGCATGGGCTTAGTTGCTCCGCGGCATGTGGGATCTTCCTGGAGCAGGGATCGAACCCGTGTCCCCTGCATTGGCAGGCGGATTCTCAACCACTGCGTCACCTACGAAGCCCTGTAGTCTTTCTTGATTGTGTTTATATTGACCATTAAACAGTCCCTAGAACAGATTTTCAATATTCAACAGATATTGACATTGTTTTTCTAAGGTGTCAACATCGGGAAGAAGAACACAGATGAACCAGGAAATTTATCGTATAGCTGTGGCAAGAGCCTGTTGTTATTCAACAAAGACTCATGTTTTAAATAGTTATATTTTTCACATTAAAACTTTATTTGGAATAATATGAAAGAAGGCCAAACTGAATTGGTAAGAAGTAATGGTTGACTATTTCTAAGTGAAATTTAGTTTCATATTCTAAAGTATAAAATTAATGGTAGAGTATTTGAGTGAAATTTAATAAAATACAACATATATTATAAAACTTACTAATGTAATATAGAAAAGAAGCTAAATTTGTGAAAAAAATTTCAAAATCCAAATCACGTTTATGATTTCTACATGTAGTTTCTTTAACGATATAATTAATTAAATGTATTAGGCTAATTTAAATTAAATAATTGAAACAATAACTGCTGAGGCTGGACTTTAGAGACATGTGGCAGTAATCCTAAATTTCTTAAGCTTTTTGTTTGAAAAACATACTTATTCTCACAGTTTCTCTTTAGTAATAAGACCTGACAATTGCAGGGGAGAAACAAACTTTCGAACGTGTACACAGTATGAATCAGATCGTTCTGAATTATGCCAGATCCCCAATTAGAATAGCCTAATATGATTTTAAATATTTTTACGTTATCATGTTTAACTCAAGCTGAAATTTGGGTTTGTAGGTTGAAATATTTCAGTGAGATGGGAGGGAAATGATTTGACCGATGCGTGCACGCAGTGCCCCTGCTGCCAGTCCTGTCACCAGCCCTGCTTTCCACTCAGGACCCCCTCCCATCACCACCTGGGTGCACCTTCCACGCCCTTGTCTGGTACGTCTCTGTGTAGGTGGGCGCTGTGGTCTCCACGCTGTCAGGGGCTTGTTCCTGTGTCTCTGATCTTTTCCTCCCACCACCAGCTCCAGCATCAGAGGCGGCTTGGGGGTGGGGAGGGAGGGCAAAAATGTGCCTTTTTCCAAGCGTAAATCTTATGGTATGTAAATTATATCACAATAAAGATGTTTAAAAAAAGAATCATGATTTTAAACAAAAGACAAAGTATGCAAACAGCAGGTTGCTGACTAGCCATGCACACCCTTTCTCTAAAATCAGGTTGGGTACTTTTCCTATTTGTTACCTCCTCATAAAAGATTTTAGCATTTTTTAAAGCTTTATTTTTTGATCACTATATCTGTTTTCATTTGAAAAAAATAAAACACCTTGGATTCTAGTGTGATACACCATTTATGAGAGTAGTCTTGATGCAGGAACTAAAGGACAGAAACCATCTTGGCAGTCATCCATTCACACACCTGATATGTGTAACTATTTCATGGTCATTTATCATTTATGCTTTGTGAGGAAGGGATGGACCATTTTGCAGGAGAACTGAGGCACCAGGTGAGGGAACTTGCCCCTAGCTCGTGCAGAGAGAAGTTCATGTAATTTTGTATTGTGGTGGAGATTTTTTCATATCCAGTCCCACCTCTGATCCCACAAGACAGTTTGTTTTCCTTTCATCTGCAAGTATCTGACAATGCCTCTAAATTACAGAGACAAGTAAAAAGTATTTTTCCAGAATCTGCGGTACAATGGAAGCCCAGGGACCGCCTATCGTAGTGATGGATTTCACTGGTATAATAAAGGCTGTGTGGGAGGTAAAAGTTGGATCCAAAGTGCTTTTAAAACCTTTTTTTTAATTAAAGTATAGTTGATTTACAATGTTGTGTTAGTTTTTGGTGTACAACAAAGTGACTCAGTTTTACATAGGTTATTCCATTATAGGTTATTACAAGATATTGAATATAGTTCTCTGTGCTATACAGTAGGACCTTGTTGTTTATCTGCTTTATATATAGTAGTTTGTCTCTGCTAATCCCAAACTCCTAATTTATCCGTGCCCCCCCCCCTTGGTAACCATAAGTTTATTTTCTATGGCCAAAATGTGTTTTGAATCACCAATTTAAAGTGATGTTTCACACAGGAGTAGAGGGATCTGGTCCACCCTTATGAGGTTTCGCCTGATCCTGAGTACTTAGAAAACAAGATAAAGCAGCAGCAAGAGAGGAGGTCTTATCTATTCTGCCTGCAGAGCGCCTGGCTGTGTCCTCAGCTGATACTTCTTCCTTCCTCAACATGGTGGCAGCAGCAATGTGCTTTCTAATCTGTAAGGACTGACCACCTTGTTTAAAGCATAAGTTCTGACCATCATCTGCTTCCACCTAAAACTAGATTCCCACAGGACATTAGGACACAGGACAGGCAATATTAGCCTCCCTGCTTCTTACATCTAGCAACACTGTGTGTGGGTACCCCTCTGGCTGTGTGGTAGGTGTATACATTTTTGTACATGCTTGTGATACCACAGTGAAAACAAAATACAATTTTAAGGGGGATAATACCTTGGGGAGGGGGAGCCTGTCCATGAAGGTATCTGTAAAGAGGTTTATTTAGTGGTTGCTGTAGTGCCTAATGCTTCTGCATTCTGCCGGGATATTACAAAGAGCACAGCCAAATAAAGGCAAATAATATTAACTCTGTGGGAACTGAGGCTTCTAGTTCCTACCCAATTAGGCATTCTTTTCTCTGGGTCTATATGTGTACTTATTGCCTTAAATATAGAACCTGAAATTTTAACAGGTATTCTGCTTGAGTGAGAAGAAATAAAGCCAGTTTCAAACATTACTGTTATTTTAATCTCTGGAGATGACATGTGAAAGCAATTAAGAGTTACTCTCTATGGGAAATAAAAAAATCTTACCTTCATTGAAAGAGGCTGGAAGAGCCTTTGAAGATGAAGCTGAAAACAGCACCACAGCTTCCTTAAGAATATTAAATGGGCATCTCTATCTTATCCTAATACAAAACAAATGCAAATGTGTATATTGCCTAAGACCCCGAGTTTGCAAAGCTGAATTCAAAATCTCCTGAAAGATCACAGTCGTAACCAGTAAGTAATCACCTGTCCCTCATCCAGAGATGATGCTCCTGGAAACAAAAGAACTGGGAAGGGAGGTTTCAAGAGCATCAGCGTTCAGCAACAACCTGAATTTCTCTGGTTGATTTATACTGAAAAAGGACACACGGAGAAAAAGGATGGTTATTTTCCTTGTAATGTGAGCTTTTTTTTTTTTAAAGATGTGAACTTTTTACCTTGCTTCATTCATGCTTCATTTGATCAATTACTAACTAGCCCCTGAAAAGCGAGCGCGGGCTTCTTGAAGTGGCTGTTTTTCTTCTGGATCCCTCTTTATTTCAAAATGAGCGGGGAGGTGGAGTTAAGACACCTTTCTGACTGTGAACCGATAAAACAGAGCCTGAGAGTGTGTGCCTCGGCCCCCTTACTACCACGAGGGCCCGAGGACGTTGCTGAGGGGCGAGCGGAGCCCGACTCTCGCAGCCCAGAATCCGTTTTCAAACCTTAGGGAACCAGCGCTGCCATTGAAATGCAAATCCCGTGCTGAGCGCCGGGCCAATCCGGGAGGCTTCCTGTGGGATTACCTGGTGGCGAGCGCCGCGCGAGCGCGGATCCTCCGGAGCGGCCCCCGCAGCCGCGGCGGCGTGGTGGTCGGGTGCCCCCGCACCCTCCCGGCCCGGCGCCCGGGTTCACCGCCAGCGGCCGCGCGCCCCGGGCCCGCCGCGCCACAGCCGCTGTAGCCAGGGCGCAGGGCGCAGGGCGCTGGGCGCGGCCGAGCCGCCCATTGTTGAGCGCGGCCCAGCCCTGCCGGCGATGCCCCGCGCCGCCTCCTCGCAGCGGCGGCGAGGTTTGAACTTGGCGTCGGCCCGGAGCCCCGCGCGGCCCCGGGGGGCGGCGGCGGCCAGGCCAACTGCGATGGTGAGTGCGGGACTCGGGTCCGCTTTCCCTGGCCTGGGAGGGGGGAGGGCGGCTGCCCGGCGGTGTGTTTTCTAAAGGGTGTCTATATCGGTCCCTGCGGCGACGCTGGAAGATCCTGCCTGTGAGGATGGGTCCCCGGGCGGGCTTTCTCTGCCAGCTGCCGGCCTGATGGGGGAGGTAGATGGCGCGCTTCGAGGGTCTCCTGACACTCGTGGACCGCGGCTTTTTTTTTTTTTTTTTAAATAGGAAGGCAGAAACTGCCCCTCCAAGAGGAAAAGAATTGCAGATTATTGACAGCATGAAAACTTTTCAGAAGAAATGATCTGTGAAATATTTTAATTTTGATAAATTGCTTCCCACGAGGGCTCCTACTGAGTTTAGAACGACTTGCCTTTCTTAATGTTACTGGATTTGTTTCTGTAGGAAAGATCCCAAGTGTGCCTTTGAGGGGCTTGCCTGCCCCTCCCCCCTTCCACTTGTTCCAGATCCTAAGGCGATTTCTTTTTAAAGGTGTGTTCCGCTGTTATGCAGCAAAAGTTACATCATGAAAATGCGATTATACCTGACACATGCTTTACTCTGAGTTGCCAGGGAGATAAAAGTGCTTTACTGAGGGGTGGGGGAGAGGTTGTAAAATTTCAGCACGTCCAGCATCCGGTGGGGGTAGGGGTGGGGTGTGACCGTCTCTTTCTCTCTGATGTATTTTGGCATTCTTTTTTTTTTTTTTAATCCTCATGTTGTTGTGGTGCCCTTCTGTGCATGGAGGCCTTGGAGAGGAAGGGAAGCCCACATGCAGGTTATCTCCATGGAGAGATTGCTGTGAGACGTCAGGGTGCAGCAGGAAGTCTTAGCACAGGGGCTTCTAAAGACAGTTCTATGCGTCTCCTATTTCTAACTAGTTAATATTTAAAGGTTAAATTATCGTTTCCAATTAAAAGCACATTGGTCAGACATATGGCTAAATCTTCCCTCAAATAATCTCACCAGAAGTTAGTTTACATTTTAATTAATTTTGATGGTTAATTTTTGTCTTTTACAAATCTTTTTTTAAATTATAAAAGTATTACATGATTATTGCAGAAAAGGTAGACTATACAGAACTAAAAAACTGTTTATAGCGATAACATTCATGTTCTATTTGCTAAGGCCTAGGTTTTCATGGAAGCCTAGTAATTTGAAAACTTTGCAGCTTTGGACTTTTTGCAATTGCTAACAAACCTGGTTTAGGAGCTTAAATTAGGAGCTGACAAGGAAATAAATTTGTACTTTAAAAAAATGTTATAACCAACAATAACTTATTCACATGGTTCATGAAACAGAATTTATTGTGGTAATTTCTCTTGAATCAACTTCCCACATCTGCTCCAGACAAATGGTTTCTGTTTGTAGAGCCTGTTTTGTAAATACATCTCTACCATGAAGGCAAAGTGCCCAAACACATACCCCTTTCCAGTGCTTGTAGCTAGACTCATAGAGTTAATATTTTTATTGGTTTCTGCATCAGAACTTCCTCACCATATGCTTGATAAAACCCTGGAGAAGGTTACCAAGGGATGTTGTAGAGAATTTACTTCCCTGGAGATTTTAAGAATAGATAAACATCCATCTGCCTAGGATGGCTTCAGTGCAGTACTGTTTGGATAAGGGAAGGCTAGGTCACCTCTCAGAACCCCCAAATTGAGGAATTTCTAAACAAATTTCAGTCCTCAATAACCTGGGACCAAAGGAAATAAAGATTGCCTCAAAAGCACCTGAGCCCAGATTGTGGCGAAGCCCTGTTTTGATTTATGTAAAACAAAGCTTCTCCTTTGGTAAGAAAGATTTTACGTTATCCCCAGGACTCGGCAGTCCTTTTCTATTGATGGATAGAAAATCAACAATGATTTACTTACTTTCTAAGAAGTTCTAGGTTGAAGATAGTATAAGTTCCGTAACTTACAGTAAATGAATGAATTGATTCATGGGAGTTAAAAGTTCTGCCTCCCAAGGTGGGAAGGGGTGTGTGTATGTGTAATAAACGCTGGAGCTAAGGTTGGTGTGCCTAAAAGCTTTTTCCACTTTGGACCCAACCTTCTTTTCAGGCTCCCATCTTGTGTGTTAAATCTGGTTACTTTTTTTTTTTTAATTTTTTAAAGTTTTATTTATTTATTGGCTGCACTGAGTCTTCATTGCTACGCTTGGGTTTCCTCTAGTTGTAGTGAGCAGGGGCTACTCTTCGTTGTGGTGCTCGGGCTTCTCAGTGTGCTGGCTTCTCGTTGAGGAGCACAGGCTCTAGGCAAGCGGGCCTCAGTAGTTGTGGCGCACGGGCTTAGTTGCTCTGTGGCAAATGGGATCTTCCTAGACCAGGGATCGAACCCGTGTTCCCTGCATTGGCAGGTGGATTCTTAACCGTTGTGCCACCAGGGAAGCCCAGTCTGGTTACATTTTTTACATCAGCATTTTACTTTCTCCTCAAAATTTATTCTTGACTTTCCATTTCCAATGGAGAAACCATGTAGCACTTTCACCAAAACCAAGTATTCCTGTAACTTCTGTTGCAAGGCCGTTCCCCTGAGCTCCAGCTGTGCTGCTGTTTTGCAGGTGACTTTCAGAAGGTCAGGATTTCATGGGTTGCTGCTTCTCTGCCCACCTGTTTGACAGAAGTATTCTGTAATTGTGACCTCAGTTGCAGTGATACCTTTCTCCCTTGCCGTGGTCACTTGATCAGGAACAGCCACCCCTCACCCCTGGGAGAGGTTCACTTTCTAGGAAAGGTCATGTCAGAAAGAAAATGGGAAGTCAAGAGTCTCCTGGCTGGGCAGTTTTTCACCACCACCTCACACCCTTCAGTCTGTCCTGTTTCTCTGTACATGCCAAGCATGTTTTCTTATGCTGTGGTAACGCCCAGAGGAGGAATAGGAGTATGAACAATGGTCGTTCATTTGTTCAACAAACATTTGCTGTGTGGGAGGTCGCCCAGCAACTGCAGATGGGTCCTCTGCCCTCAGGGAACTTGTCATATAAAAGGAGAAATCAAACATGTTAATAAGCTAGTGCCATTCTGAGGGAGTAGAGTACAGGGGTTAAGAACTTGTGTTTGTTGTAAAGTTAAACATCCATCGACCCTATGACTCAACTAGCCACGCCTGGCTGTTTACCCAAGTTGATGAAAACAAATGTCCACCAAGAGCCTTGTACAGAGTGGCCATAGCAACCTTATTCATAATTGCCAACGACTGGGAACAACCCTATGTCCATCAATAAGAAAATAGATAAACTGTGGTACACCTGTACTAATGGAATACTACTTGGCAGTCAAAAGGGATGGACTTGTGATATACACAACAGCCAGGACAAATCCCAACCATTATGTTAAACTGAAAGGAGCCAAACACAAAAGAATATACAAGCAGTTCTGTTTATGAAGTACTAGAATAGGCAGAACTACTCTAGGACCGAAGAAGTTAGTGGTTGCTTGGTGGGCGGGGGTGGGACAGGGGAGTTTGATTGAAAAGAGGTAAGAAGAGACATCCTGGAGCCATGGAAAAGTTCTGTATCTTGAGTGATGGTTGCACAATTATCTAACTCCATCAAAACGCACACTTCAGACATATGTATTTTATTGTATGCGAAGCATTAGCTCCATTAGGAGAACAACTTAGGTCCTAGAGATAGACAAGAGTATACATCCCGTCTCTGCCTCTCGGTGTATGTTACCTTGGGCAAGTTATTAATGCCTCTGAACGTGGAAACATTGGATAGTAATACAACATCTCCTTCATAAGGTAGTTGTAAGGATTGAGTTGGATAATGAAAGTATTTAGCTTAGTTAAGAACTCAATAAATGTCAGCTAATAATTCCACGTACTGTGATAAATACATGGTTTTGGTGTTAATGATAAAGCTATTTGCACTTTTTGTGAAAGCCATCTCCTTTATGTGAGATTCTCAAGGATCTTGTAACATATTAACCGATATCCTTAGCATTAAATGTATCTTCATTTTAATGGGTCCTTTTTTGAGGTTGTAGGGAATTTAAAGTTCTTGCCTACCTGATCAAAATACCACTGGGGCTTTGCTTTGCCATCAGATGTAAACCTCAAAGAGAGGAAACACCCGCTAGGCAAACCCGTCTTTTTTTGTGGACTGATTTAATGATAGTAGTTGAAGCTGAGCTCCCAGGCTCAAAGCATTCAAGGCATTCAAAGAAAGGTGAAAGGTTTACATATTATAAACTCTTTCCAAAGATGTAGGGGAAGCAGAAAAATGATCTCTGTATAATTAATATTGTGCTGCTTTATTTTAAGGGACATGTTACATAACTGGAATTTTCAGTAAAATACCTTGCACAGAGTGGTAAATGTAATACTAGTTTACTTAATCTGTTATGCTTCAATTATGTCGGTTCAACAGAGTATTTGGGAAAGATGGTATAAACTTTGCCAACTCTAGCAGAGGCATTTTGTTTTAGGTTGATTTAATTCATTCACTAAACACTTATGAAACATTTACCAAGAACCTGTTGCCGCTGAGAATTCAATGATGAATAATAAGACATTTTACACTCAAGGGTTCATAGCTGCCCTGATTGTGAGTATGAATGTGTGTCAATTTCCCTTGGATTTTTTTTCAGAGCAGAGGATTCTCTTAGGCTAGTCTTGTTGGTTTTTTAAAAAGCCTCTTGCTTAAGGTAGAGGTTTAAAATCCTGTCTTTTTTTTCCCCCATTGGTGCTATTTTCTTAAACATCAGAATTTCTTCTTCTTATCCTTACTAAAAATAACAACAAAATGGTCTTTTATAAAGGCAGTGTAGTGTCATGGAAAAGTCTTAGACTATGGAAACCGAACACCCTGGGTTTGAATCTGAGCTCTACTACCTACTAGTAATTTTTTTTTTAATAAATTTGTTTATTTATTGGCTGTGTTGGGTCTTCATTGCTGTGCGGGTGCTTTCTCTAGTTGCAGAGAACGGGGGCTACTCTTCGTTGCAGTGCGCGGACTTCTCATTGCTGTGGCTTCTCTTGTTGCGGAGCACAGGCTCTAGGCGCGTGGACTTCAGTAGTTGTGGCATATGGGCTCAATAGTTGTGGCTCTAGAGTGCAGGCTCAGTAGTTGTGGCACACAGGCTTAGTTGCTCTGCAGCATGTGAGATCTTCCTGGCCCAGGGCTTGAACCTCTGTCTCCTGCATTGGCAGGTGGATTCTTCACCACTGTACCACCAGGGAAGCCCCCTACTAGTAATTTAGGGTAAGTTCTTAAATTCTTTAAGCCTGAGTTTCCTCATCTGCAAAATGGTGATAAAAGAAGTATTAATATATATCAGATTAGGCTGTTCTAAGGATTAAATGACAAAATAAATGTAAAAATAACTAGCCTGGCACCTGGTAGGTATTAATATCCAATATCTGTCAAGTACTTGCTAAGACTCAAGCACTGTCTGAAACTCTTCTTGTACCCTCCTCGCACACTGATGAGGTAGGCACTATTATTGCCCCCCTTAAAGGCGAGGAAACTCCCAAACACAGAAGAGATTAAATAGCTTGCTGAGGGCATGGAGGTGCCAGGGTTGGAACCCCACAAGATCTTGCCTCTCAACCGAGGAGGTTCGTAATAGACGTCAGTTACTTTTCCCTTTTAGGTGAAATTGTTTTTAAGATTTAATTACTGCAGGGAGAGAGTAACCCCAATAAGTGGTGCTGGGGCCACCATTGTGGGCTGTATGCAGGTGAACACTGTTGATGGAGAGGTGATGTGTTCTTAAATGGTTGATGGCTCTATTTTCTACCTTGTGGAGGGGGTCTTGCAGGAGAGGCGCTCGTGAAGGTGTTCGGGTCTTTCCCCAGCCCCTCAGAAGTCTTCCTGTGAGTGACCCTCTCTGACTTATGAACAAAAAATGTGGACTTGGCCTAGACTTTGTGGAGTCCCCGTAGGCATTGACACAGACGCGATATTATCTTGGTCTCCACCGGAAGGCAGGGTGAGAAGTGTGCTCCAGAGCCCTGAAAGTAAGAGGAACAGTAGGTCCTTGTTGCTTACCTATATTATATATAGTAGTGTTGTATCTGTTAGAATATATATACACACACACATATATATGTATATAACTGAATCACTTTGCTGTACACCTTTGTAAATCAACTTGTACAGCATTGTAATACAACATTGTAAATCAACTATACTTCAAAAAAAAAGAGGAACAGTAAACTATTGCCCTGGGATAGTTTGTGTTCCCCATTTTCATAGTGTTTTGTCAACTTCCAGATTCTGGAGAGCCCTGAGTTAGAACTTTAAATAAGAAAAAATCCCAAGTGATAGATTGAGAGCCTTACTGATTTAAGGAAGTCATACGAAGTCACATTGGCCAATTAAAATAATATGTGGATGCCTCGAGGGGAAATTAGTTACATAACTATACAGACCCTATTCCCCGTTTAGATATGAACCTTTTCACTTAATCCCCACCCCGCCCCACCAGAGTACAGGGTTTTGTACAAGATATTCTGTATTAATGTTCTCGACATCCATACCTGTCCTCTGCAGTGTAGCTTGACTGCCGGCATTTCAGGACCATTTCCTCAACCACCCAGTTCTGTTTAAGACTCACCAGGAAGCCCCCCAGCAAGCACAGTGGGTGCCGCTGGGGGCAATGGGCTGAGGCCAGGGGGCATCGGGAGGAGCCCCTTTGCAAAGTGCTGCTTATATTCGAAGGAATATTATTGTGTACCAGTTTTGTCCACCCAAGTGAGCCACGTTTTCTCAGGGCAAAATTCCTGGCGGATGAAACTTTTGGGGCTCTGCTCTCTGAAGGGGAGAAAAGAAATCTGGAGGAAGAACCTACAGGGATCTTGGCTCTCTGGTTATCGCTGACACCGTGAGGCTGCTTGGCTCAGTGCAAGCCCCACGTGTCTCTAGTCTGATCCACAGTAACTGTGTTCGGCTAAGGTCAGGAGAGGCTAAAGTTAGGAGAATCGCAGGACTGTCACTTGAAGTCCCACTCTGCCTCTTCCCCATCGCCTCCAGCCTCTTTCCCTCAACTTGAAGCCCTTTGTGTTGGTTCCCATGGTTACCGCTTCACCACTGGCAGCTGGAATTCCGCAGTGAGAGGAGGCCGCCTCCCCACTGAGCCAGGTCTGGCCCGGGCGGAGGCCACCGATCTGCAGCTGGTTCGTGACATGGGGTCACAGTCCAGTACCTTCTCTTTGTTGTGGATTCTGTACCTTTCCCAGGCTTGGCATGCTGGCGTTCTAGTGGGAGGGGAGGCCAGGGGTGATGCACGACTCGCAGGGTATTTCCTGCCCTCAGCTGGCCTAGCCGCCCCATGATCTGCCAGGCTTCTGCCCACTGCCACTTCCTTCTGTGCTGGTGCCCAGAGGAGTGAGGAGAACCTGCTCCACCCAGTCAGATAAAGATGACCACTCACTTCCCCACCTGCTTTCGCTTTGGCTTTTATGCCCAGTACTATATGTTTTATATGTAGTCGACATTGACAAGACCAGGCTCTGATCTAGAAGGAACTGGCATCCATGGCAGGTTTTCCTCCAGCCTGGAGGACCAGGCAGGCACAGGAAACTGGGGGATCATGTGGGGATCTGAGATTCAAGATGAGAACACCCCTGGCTCAGTTTGTCTTGAAGCCATGGCCTCAGATACTATTTGAGGTCCAAATTCCTTCTCATTTAGGGTTCCATTGGCTCCAGAGCCGAAACAGGAATTGTAACTACAGGTGGAAATGAACCAGCCCTGGTGGTGAAGGTGAGGAGAAGTAGTTACCAGTAGAAACCACCACAGACTATTGCTCCTGAGGAAGCCAGTACTGGAAGAGTTGTGCTCTTCCTGGGATCAGGCAGCTCTTGTTTTCTAGAGTTTGTTCCGTCTGCAGACATCTGAGCCCCTAGGTGATGCGGCTGTTGTAGATCGTGGTTAAGGGCATGCTTTGGAGCCATATAATGTGTTGGGTCCTGGCTTTACCACTCTATTTGTGATCTTGGGCAATTTATTTAAATGACTTGTGCCTCAATTTCCTTTTCTGTGAAAGAGGGAGAACACTTCATAGGGCTATTATAAGGATTGAATTTGTTATGTAAAAATGCTTTGTAAATTGTAAAGCCCAACACAGGTGCCAATTTGTAGTATTTGTAAATGATGTTTTGAGAGTGCCATGCTAAGGTAAAGACAGATTTTCGTCAGTCCCACTTTTGTGTTACGTATGTCAGTGGGTCCAGAATTTCCTGGAGAGGATAGGGTAGTGTTGGGGTGAATGAGGACACACAGGATTTGAAAAAAAAGAAAAGAAAAAGAACTCTGGACTGTATTACACTAACTGTATAGTATCAAAGGAAAGGAAAAATGATGGGGATGCGTAGAAACTTAGCCAGTGGAACTGCAGTTACAAACACCTTGAAAAGGTATATTGTAAACCACAAACAATGACTTTTCCACAAATTGACTGCAGTTTGGTACCTTGCCTTCCATTTAAAATGCGCTTCCAAAGAATATAAAGCAACAGCCAGGGGAAAGCTGGGGAGACAGAGTCCCACTTTGGGTGATAGCAAAGGTTGGAAACATTTAGGTTTGAGATTTGGAGGCATGTAAATAGCATGGAATGTCTATTATCTTCCCTAAAAAGCAGAACGAATCTTGGATATTGTGGACACAAATGCAGTTGGCATGAGCTTAAAAAAAGTGCATGTGAGCTTCTTTCTAAGACCCAGTAATCCTCTTGGGCAAAGTAAGGATTAGGCCTCCCTCACAAACAAGGGGGTGAGTTCATTTTTGCTAAGATTCCTCCTCAGCTGTTGCCAAATTTAGCCAGGCACCTCTTTTCTCCCAATGAATGACCATCTCCATTTACAGTTTGTGTCCACCCCTCTTCTCCAGGCAGGTCTAGGACAGGAGCAACTTATTTGCATGTAGATGGGAGAGAGAAACCTCATCTCCCACAGACTGCCTTGCCATCCCAGGGACCTTCCAGAGCCAGAGTCCCTCCACCCACTCCCACTGCAGGAGGGCAGGGGTCTCTCTTCCCCAGAGCCTGGGGTGGGAGGACTACAGGAGCTAAAAAAAAAACCTGAGCCCAAACTCTTATTTTTAAAACAGCTTAGCAGATACTTGCCCTGAGTGCCATCCCTGCCCAGTGCCTGAAGCTCCCTCTGGTGAGAGGAGACCTCCGGAAGAATCCCTCAGGCCGATTCTGTGAGCCTTGTTGCTCCAGGAACCATTTCTTTCACACTGGTCGCTGGGTCCTCTGTGCCAGTCTGTTTCTAAGGGGCCCAGGTAATGCTGCATATTTCCTGTTCTTATATGCAAAAAACCTCCACTGTGGCGTTAAGGATTTATATCCGTCACCAAAGGTTTCGGACATTTGCAGTTGCCTTTATAAGAAATAACGAGCCGATCCTGATACCAGCATCCTGCCACACTCGTTGGGTGACTTCCCATATTCATCTCTCTCATGTAGGCCACTTGGATCAAATGATAATAGCTCTCATCTTGTAGTGGTTATCGTATGCCAGGCTTACTAGATCCCATAGCCGTTGTCACCAGGCAGATGATACTCTGTCCGCTTTTTACAGGTGAGGTCCTGAGGCTCAGACAGAATAGTGGCAGAGCTCAGATTGGAACCCAAACTGATCTGGTTGCAAATTCTGTGTCTCTCTCCAGCAAGGCTAGAAGTCAGAAATTGTCTTTTATTCTGCATAGATTCCAACCTGGTGTCTGCATGTAGAAAGTGCTCATCACTTGCGGGTAGAGATACTCAAGAAATTTTCTCACTCAGGATTTGTCATTTATGCCCTTTTCCCCCCTTGGTTCATAGACTGTTAAAGGTAAAAGGAACCCTAACATACATCCGTACCAACCCAGTGCGGGCCTCCTGACCGCTGCTCCAGTACTATTTCCCTGTATAATAGTACATGCATATATGGCCATTTTTGGTGTCCATTTGGCCATCCAGTCTCCTTTTTCCTAATATTTTGTGGAAATAAGGGAGGAAGTATTACCAAATCGATTTTCCTGTGTTACTCCCACTATGTCGATTTTTTTTTCATAATTGAGATTTTGTTAGTTGTTTTGAGGATGAGTACACAGACATTTCAATTTGTACACAATTCTTTACGTACCAAAAATCTAAAACATTGTGTAGTTGTGATTCTTTTCTGAACAGTTATTCCAGTGACTTTCCAGCTTAAAATTCGGACTCAGATTTTCCTTAACAGAATGTCGAGTACCAATATGTTTACAGGTTGATATGCTGGTACATGATAAGCTCCACTAATTCATGATTTACTATCATATACACCACATACTTAAATTTTCAGTCATTCATAGCACGTTAACAAAATTACTAGGAAAACTGGACCACCATGACCAAAGATGTTATAGAGTGCACAAAATTCTGATAAGGAGAGCCAAGATCAAGGAATGGTTTGCTTTAAGAAACAATTCTACCAAAAACAACATGGAAAGAGAAGTAATTTAAAGTGTTCAAGATAGTAAATGCACTACTGACTCCAAATTAGTATGCTTTGTATTATAGGTTATAACAATTACGACCATCTGTGGAATGTTAGGTTGACACCCAAGATAATCAAAGCCTTCCATGTTGAATATCCCACTATTTTCTGGTTGTACCAAAAAATAAACAATCAGCAACTGATTTCACCTCTTTAAAAGTGGGCTGAGGTGGGATTCCCTCCTTTTTTTTTTTTTTTTTAAATTAATTAATTTATTTATTTATTTTATTGGCTGTGTTGGGTCTCTTTTGCTGTGCACAGGCTTTCTTTAGCTGTGGTGAGTGGGGGCTACTCTTCGTTGTGGTGCACAGGCTCCTCATTGCCGTGGCTTCCCTTGTTGCGGAACACGGGCTCTAGGTGCGTGGGCTTCAGTGGTTGCAGCACATGGGCTCAATAGCTGTGGTTCACGGGCTCTAAAGCACAGGCTCAATAGTTGTGGTGCACGGGCTTAGTTGCTCCACGGCATGTGGGATCTTCCTGGGGCAGGGATCAAACCCACGTCCCCTGCATTGGCAGGCAGATTCTCAACCACTGCGCCACCTAGGAACCCCGTCCCTCCTTCTTAAAAATGTTTCTAGAGCTAATAAAAAACTTGCATCTACAAACTTGCATCAAACAGTTGATGCAAATATTCCTCTGGATTGTACAAGAAGGGAGACAGGGACCACTGATAATTCTGAGTGTATGATTTAAATCAGACTCAGCTTCTTTCTCTGTTGCTTCATCAGAGGCTGGGCTCTCCTTGTTTTTAGTTTCTCCATTTTCTGCAGGTTTTCTTTAGTCTCTTGTTTAGCCACTTTGCCCTGTTTTCCCTGTGCTCCCCTTTTCCCTTTTGTTTGCACTTTTTTGTCTGAAGATTTATCCTTTCCTGCCACCTTTTTTGGCTTGTTTCTACCTTTGCAGGAGCTTGTCTCTTCTCGGGCTCCTCCTTTGCTGCCCCGTGGGTAGAGCTGACCTTCCTCTTGGGCATCGTGGAGGCAGGGTGTGTGCCAGGTGCACAGAGAGCCTTCACAAAGCTGGGCTGCCTGGCCACTGCCCAAGCTGCGGGGACCCCCACCATGTCACTTCTTGTTCTCTTTCTCTCTTGCTCTTCTCATCTCTAGCAGATCCTCTCCAGCCTGCTTTCCTAGAGGTCATTCCTGGTGATACACGGTGTGGTGTGGTCTGGGAGAGGGAGGTCATGGGAATTTGGACTGGGAGATTTTCTTGTCTAAATAGGCTTGCCACCGTTGCAAACCTCATGCCTAATCCATTGTGTGGTCCGTGGTTGACCCTGAGCGATTGTTGATTGAGTGAATGGATGATTGGGCTTGGTATAGAAGTGTGCTCTGAGTCTCACTGTGAAGCATGTCCTGTATCATGTCAGCAGTGTGACCAGTGTTAGGAAGTTCTAGGTCAAGATGCAGTTTGGGTGTCAAGGGTGGGATCCTTCAAAATCCGGTCTCATCATTTCTTTAGACCGAGGGATATTTGGGCTAGGGACAGAGAGGGGACCCATCTGAACTTCAGTAACTTTTGACTTTCTTCTGAAGAAGCTTTTCCTTTAGAGGAGCTTTGGTATTGTTCGTCACCTGTGTCAGAGGATTTTTGGGATTGTAGACTCTAAAGGCAATATGAAACGAGAGAGAGAGAGCGTGAAAGTTAGAGTTAGGGACCCTGACTTCATGTAGCTTACAAGACCTGAACTCAAGCAGGTAACTATCCCTGTCTGAGGCTGTCTCTACATCTGTTAAATGGGAATAAATAATACCTGCTGTACTTGCCCTTTAGCCTTATTATGAAGGCCAAATGGACTAATGCACGGAAGGTACTTTCAAGCTATAATGGATGATATTAAAGTAAGTAATTATGATTTTGGGGGAACACTAGGGAGAGAAAGGATGGGAGGGAAGAGAGACAGAGGCCTCACTTTCTTAAGACAGTTTTATCACCCTCCATTGATACTGGTTTCCTGGAAATCTTGCTTCCTCCCAGGTATTTTCCATGGTTGGCAGAGATACGAAAGTAAGTCTTGCCACCAGCATGAAGCCTTTCCACTGCCCAAATTTACTCCCGGATAGGTACATCCACTGCCGTTTCCTGACAGAGATTTTCCTTTAAAAATAAGGAGAAATTAGACTGAGACTCATTCTACTGAGGAAAAAAAAATAAGGCTAGTTTTACTTTTTCTGATAATTACAATAACAAATGTTAATTGTAAACAATTTGCAAGGCATAGAAAAAGAAGAAAAATATCACCTATAATCCTATCACCCAGTAGTAACATCTTGGTACTTTTGCTGGTCTTTTGTCTTCATTTGTATCTTTTTGTCTCATATGAATGGCCAAAGGGTCATGTGGCAGAAATGCCAGGCAAGAGTGGATTGGCATGTGGCTGATGTCTAAGAAAAAAGTATGCAAAGTCCCGGGACCCTCAGAGGCATTTCATGAGGGGTGGTGTCGTCTGGCTAGACTTCTTTCTACTTGTTTTATTTCTTTTTGCTTTCTTTATAAGATGAGGATCATGCCATCTCAATTGATAAGATTAAATGAATAACTTTTTAAAGCACAGTATCTGGTACATACTGTGTGCCCAAGAAATGTAAGTTTCCTTTCTTCTTCTTCTTCTTCTTTTTGGCTGCATTGGGTCTTGGTTGCTGCGTGAGGGCTTTTCTCTAGTTGTAGCAAGTGGGTGTTACTCATTGCGGTGCGTGGTCTTCTCACTGCGGTGGCTTATCTTGTTGCGGTGCACGGACTTCGGTAGTTGCAGCATGCAGGCTCAGTGGTTATGGCACGCGGGCTTAGTTGTTCCGTGACATGTGGGGTCTTCCCAGATCAGGGCTTGAACCTGTGCCCCCTGCATTGTCAAGCGGACTTTTAACCACTGCGCCACCATGGAAGTCCGTAAGTTTCCTTTCTATTGGTAAGAAGCGGATACTGCCAGGCAGTGTTCTAAGTCTCAGCGTGAAGCATGAGACGTAATGTTCACGTATTAATTCATTCAAGCCTCACAACTACCCTTTGACGTAGGTGTTATGATCATCCTTACTTTATAGAGGAGAAAACTGAGGCACAAGAGGTTGAGTAACCTGCCCAAAGTCAAACATCTACTTGGTGACAGAGCCAGGATAGGAACCCAAGCAGCTGGCTGTGGAATCTACAGTATTCATTCGAGTTACACAGCTGCTGCTTATACTAGAGCTGATTTAAGATCAGACTCTGCGTGTTTGTGGCTAAGGCCAGATGCTCCAGTGGTGAAGCTATCACCAGTTTAATATAAGCTGTTGCATGGGGGCCCTTGGTTTTCTCATGCACTTGCCCTAGGCTAGCTATGTCATAGGGCCCTGTGGGTGGAGGAATTGAAGTCACAAGTAAATCTGGAGCAGATTAAATATTTAATAGGTAGGTTAAGAGATCTGGCTAATCATTTGGCTTTTTCCCCTACCCACCCTTTTCCAGTCTTCATGCAAGGTTGGCATAGAGGTCACTGGCTTAAGATCTGGAGATGGGCTTATGGTTTCAGAAAGAGTCAGAAATATGCTGAATGTCACTGGTATAAATTGTACACTTGATCCATTTGGGAGGTTTCAGGGGAAATCAAGTGAGAAAACGCGTCAGCAAGAGACACAGGAGGTACAAACAGACACAGAGCCAAGACATACAAAGCACATCTATGCATGGCTGAAAGCTTATGTATGGCCCCCCTGTAATAACCACGCTGCCAAACCAAGATGGGCGAGGAGAAGAAAGAGGTTTTGAGGACAAGTAAATGGTATGCGTGTGATGGAACACACTGGATAGGACACAGGCCTGAGGGAGTGCAGCGTAAACTTCCTAACTGGTAAATAATGATTTAAAGGGCAAGAAAGGGGAGTAATGAAGGGACAGTGACCCGAAAGGTTAAGTCTAAATACGCAGGTACCAAAAGGTTCATAATAGGAACAAGAGGCTTTTAAAGAAAGGGCAGTTCATTGAGAATGACTGTGAAACCTTCAGTAAATGCCCAGTCATCGGCAAATGAAGAACAGCTACGTTAGACTAAGGACGGAAATCTGAACCTAAGGTTATCAGTTCTTAAAATCTTCCTCTGCTCACAGAAGCAGCAGAGACTCCAGGCCCTCTTCGCCTCCAGAGACTGAAGGGAAGAGTGCTGGGGAGCCTAAGGTGATGATAAAGAGGCCTGCTAACAGGATGCACAGATGATGCTGGGGCCAGTTTTCTGCGTGATGGACACAAAGCGGAACAAAGAGAAAGTAGAAACCCAGGAACCCACCAACACGACTTTTCATGAACAGATTATAAAAACGAATACAGGCAAGCACCCAGCCTAAGTCCAAAGGAATTTCTCCAGAGGGCTCTGAGGATAGCTTAGCCCTGTGTAAGTGCACTTCTGTCTGCTTAATCTCAAAAGGTATTCTGGCTGCTTCGAGACATAAGGCAGCAAAACCACGCTGAGCTGCACCAACTGTTTGTCGAAGGGTTTGGCCAGTGGTCTCCCAACACTGCTCCTCTCTACTCCACTCCACGAATGCAGCTGCTGACGACAGGAACCAAGAGTTAGAGCTGAATTCTCCTTTCACAAAGAAATCGACCCACAGGACTTCCCTGGGGGTGCAGTGGTTAAGAATCCACCTGCCAATGCAGGGGACACGGGTTCAGTCCCTGGTCTGGGAAGATCCCACATGCCGTGGAGCAACTAAGCCTGTGTGCCACAACTACTGAGCCCGTGTGCCACAACTACTGAAGCCCACGCGCCCAGAGCCCGTGCACTGCAACAAGATAAGCCACCACAATGAGAAGCCCGCACACCGCAATGAACGATAGCCCCCACTCGCCACAACTAGAGAAAGCCCACGTGTAGCAGCAAAGACCCAACACAGCCAAAAATAAGTAAAATTAAAAAAAAAAGAAAAAGAAATTGACCCACAAGCTTATGTAGAAAGTGACTAAAAGAGAGCCCTACCTTCCCTAAAAGATGTATTGTAAACAATTCAGTGCCTTTAAGAGCTGAAGGGCATAGAGCCCCACTTTGGGTGCGTTAGACAATTATTCCCTTTACAATCAACTCTGATTCATTCTGTACGTCTGTGTTGTGTGCCTGCTGTGAGCCACCCACTGTCTGAGGCCCTGGGTGTGTAGTGGTTTAAAAGCACAAAACTGAAGAAAGTCAGCCATGGGCCCTGACCTTGTCATACTTCTGTCTGGTACATACCGTGTGCAAGTGAACATTTACACGTGGCCCCAAATGCAGTGAAGGGAAAGACCAGGTGCCAGGAAGAGACTGTTGGAGGGAGGTGAAGCAGTCTCTGTGGAGGTGATGTTCTACCTGGGCTGAGGAGGGGCCATCCAGGCGGAGAATTGGGAGGAAGATGATTTCAGGTGGAGGGACCCTCATGCATCAAGTGGAGAGCTTGGCAGGCTTGGGGTGCTCAAGGCAGGCCGGTGAGGACAGGGCAGATGAGAGGGGAGAGGTTAAAGGGTGGGCAGGAGCCACGTCACTTGAGGCCTCACAGCCAAATTAAGGAACTTGGATTTTCTCCAGAGTGCATGGGGAGCTACACAGGTTTTATTATTAGAGATGACATAATCCGCTTACTCTTTTTTAAAGGTGGTGCTGGCTGCTGGGCAGGTGCTGGGTTGGAGGGGGACAGGAATGGATGTGGCTGACGAGGAAGCTGTTCTCTCCTGGACAAAACACAACCAAAAGGACGAAACTGCTGATTCTCGGATCCAAGCTCTTCCTAAGCTCCATGCTAAGGAGACAGGAGCCCATCCCCATTTAAATGCAATAGAAACCAGGAGCTAAAGGGATCTGGAGAGACCACTTTATCAGGCATGTACATCTTTCTCTCCAGCTTCCCAGGATCCTCCCCAGTTTTCATGGTGTTCAAGAGAGCTACAGGAACAGGATGATCCAGAACTTTTTCTTCAATATTGGCTGAAACTCAGCTTAGAAAGCAGTTAAGGATTCTTACTAAAATAGCAAATAGTAAAGCGGTCGTATATATTCATGAACTATGAATAGTGGGAGCTGGGAATGTGAATGAACTCATCATAAGAAGTAGAGAGATGTAGGTGGTTAGCCTGGATCTCTTGTTTCTTAACTATCTGTCAAAGAAAGATGATACTGGGATAGTGGATCACAATCTTTTTTTTTAGCCCCTGTTAAATCTTCTCAAGTCAGCTCTGATTCCTATTTCCTCACTCATAGTTTGTGATCCTGAGACTGGAGAACAACAAGAAACAATATTAAAAACAGCCCTCAAACACATCTCATTAGTTTTGCCAGCAAGATTCACTATGGAATTTCTTTTCGTTAGAACATGTGAGTTTAAAAATATTTATTTGTTGTCCAGGTTATTCTAGAAAGAGGTTATTCCAGAAAAGGTGTGCTCTGGATGCTGGTGATTCCTCCTGCATTCCTTCCGGACTGTTTCCTCTTCTGTGTGGTGCGTCCAGACAGCCCACTCAGGAGCCTCAGGCGACAGCCCATCCAGGGTGGGGGGAGGCGAAGATTAGCGAGGCTGTGCTGTGACCTAGCCTGGGGGTCGCCATCAGCAACAAGCAACCCCAGCCCAGGTTTTATGAACCCTCGCACCCAGTTGTTAACCTCAGCTGGTCCCCTGGAGGGCATTGCTGGGGTGCTGATCTCTGCTTGGGTTGAAAAGAATCATGCATTGAAAATCCTTAAAACCGTGAGTGAGACCGTCTCATGTTCTTCTTGCTTCCCTCTCTCTCCCATTTGCCTGCTCTTCCTGCTAGGGCCTCACTCTGACAGCCTTCATCCTGGACTTCCCGTCCCTCCGTGCCTCCCGGAGAGGGGGAGGAGGGAGTAAGGAAGGAGAAAAGGGCTCAGCCATTGTGCGGAAAGGACAGAGCCAACAATTGTGGTTGAGGCCAAAACATAAAAAATTTAAAAAAAGAAAGAGAAAGTTATTGAATGCTATAAAGGTTTTGTGAAAGCTCAGGCATGGTCTTTATTGTTTTTCCCCAATAGATAATGTTAGGGTCTAGAGGAGAGCTGGAAAGACAGGCTTGTTGTCGGAATGGATTCTACCAATGAGTGGTCTTGGATGTGCTGTGTAGGTTTGTGTCATCTTTATGTTCATGAATTCGATGATGAGATATCTTTGAGTATGCTTTCCACCTCAGCTTAGCCAGATGGCCATTGGGGTTGGTGCCGCTGAGGATTATAGGAGGAATCCTAATTGGAGACCACATGATGAATTCTGCAGAAGGCTCTGACATGCTAACTCTGGACAAAGTTCTTTTTGCTATTATTTCCAGTATAAATTAGGTCTTTTTAGTTGTCTGTTTTACATGACATCTTAGCTGAAAGGAGCTCTAAAATGAAGGTACTGTTGAAGACAGTAATGAAAATGATTCGTTAATTAAGCACATACTGCCATGTGTAGGCCCTGTGCTAGACAGGTACTATCTAGAAACTTTGTAGCAACTCTGCAGGATACATATAATAATAGGAGCTGATTTCCTGAGTGCTGAAAATGCACCAGACTCTCTTCTAAGTGCTTTACCTGAATTAAAGTTTCTCAACAACCCTATGAAAGCTTTTGTTCCTTTGCACCCATTTCAGAGATGGAGGCACAGAGAGGACAAGGTCACAGAGCTGGACAGGGCCAGGATAGGGCCAGACTCTGACTCAGAGCGACAGACTCCAGGGCCAGGCTTCTATCTATTGCGTGCTCTGCTTCTTATTCTCACATTCCCGATGAAGAGCCTGAGGCACAGTGTTTACTTGCCCAATGTCATTCAGCTCATAAGTGAGAGAACCTCAACCAGGTCTTCAGACTTCAAATCTAGGGGAATACTGAATATATTCGAAGCCAGGAATCTTAAATTTGGCGAGAAAAGTAATGTAGCAAAGGAGGTAATGATGCTTAGATAAAACTAAAGATAAAAACTTCAGCTTAGAAGTAGAAATTCCCTGCTGACTGCCTGGTCATCTCCCTCCCTCTCCTGAAATACAAAGAAATCAACACCATTCATAATCTCACCCCTTTTCAGCCAAGGCCTATGCAGAGGAGAAACAGCAGCCTTTTGCGCCTTCTCCAGATTCCTGCTTATAGGACGGGGTGCAGGGGCTACCAGTTGTCTCTCAAAGACAGAAACACACCACTGGTACCCAGGGTGGCACACCCGCTTCAGAGCCTGGTGCAGCGGACAGTCTGATCAAGAGGAGGTGTAGTCAGGGTGTTTGGAAATTCAGGAGCCAAGACTCTCCTCAGGAGAAGGAGTGCATCTGTTCCCATGGCGGAACACATTGGCCAGGGAGGGCTTAACATTTTTCTCTGACTCCCTGGGAGTGTGGAGGAACAGAGCTATGGCAATGGTGTTAGGGACTGGGGGTGGGAGGGTGAATTTAAATGGACACACAAAAGGCTTGCCTCCAGCACGGTGGAATCTAAACAATCTGAAATAGCTCGGGCTCAAGAGTCGGCATGTGCTCCTGAGCTGCCACCCACTGCACGGAGCTATGGCTGCTGCACTGGGAGATCCCTCTCTTCCGGTGAAACCAAGACGGGATGGGAGGCAGCGGGGACTTGTCTCGGAGAACCACCTCTGTGGACGGTTTGCTTCTGTGAGTCCGGTTTTTCATTTGCTTACCAATGGCTCATGAACTATAGGAGGGTTCGTCTTCATAAGAGTCCATGTATCTTTCTCCCCCCTTGGCTGGAAAAATCTGTTATTCTAAGATTGGGAAGCGTACATTATTGCTCCATAGAAACACAGGTTGGAGAGGATGAAGACCCCTGGAGCGCACTCGCCTTCCTTTGGGCAGAGCACCTGGGTGGGTGCAGGCTTAGACCTCTGCGCCCAGCTGTCCTGCGCTGCCCCAGCTCCAGGGTTAATTGTCATGCATTTTCCAGGTGGGGTTCCTTCCTGCCCCTGCCCACGACCACCGTCACGCTCAGCTTCCTGTTTTCCTGTTTTTGCCAGAGATGCGCGTGCAGACCTGGACCCTGCTGATACAGGCACCGCTGACTCTTTCGGCCCAGACCACCTGACCTCTGACCCCCAGCACAGGAAAGCGACATGGTCAGGAGGGGTTACACTTCGGCTGAAGCACAGGTAAGAGGCACGGAGGGCTGTGCTGAGTGGTTCAGAAGAAGAACTTGGCTGCTGGAAGAAGGAGTTGGGGGCAAGGCTGGTCAAGAAGACGGGCGCATGAGAGAGGTGAGGAGGGGCTGAATGAGGAGGTCAGATGGAAGCTCAGGGTTCAGAGGATAACCACCCTAATGACAGTCTTCAGACCAGGTTCTGAAGAAATGTCAGGTTCCCAGGAGGTAATCTGGGGGTCCCTCAAATCATTTGATGCAAATATCTTTTAAAAAATACATTGAATACATTAACCACTGTTTTTAAAGCTACAGTTAAAAACACTAAAAGAGATACGCCAATGTCTTACACTTTGGAAATGACTGATGCATTACATGGTACAACAAGATTGATTCATCTTTGAACTGATATTCATTGAAAACTTCTTATCGCTAGTTGAGGAATGTCCTGAGATTATGGAGTTGGTCTAATAAAAATTTGCAGCTACTTATCTGTGCTTCCTGTGTGCTAGGGCTTTGCATACCTCATCAGATTCTCACACCAGTGCTGTGAGGTTTGCACTAGTGTAAAGGCATCTCCTTAGGAGGTGGTGGATTCAAAATCAGGCAGTTTGAGCTTACAGCCACTGCACCCTATTGCCTCAGCAATCAGCATAACAGAACTTATTTCATAGGACAACAGTGGGAATTCAATGAGATAAGGTATTCAAAGCACTTAGCCCAGAGTCTGCCTGTGGGGAACAAGAAATAAATGTCAGGTGAAGCAAATATTAGATGGTGGTATGATGATGGTGTGGCTATCGTTCTCATCATCCCTTCATCACTGTTGGATATGTCTGAGTGCCAGCATGAAAGGCAGTATAGTATAGTGAGAAGATGGGGTCTGTGGAATCAGCCTACCTAGAATTCAAATCTTGGTTCTGCCACTTAATATACAACTGCAGGCAAGTTATTTAAGCTTTGTTTCCAATCTATAAAATGAGTTTAATAACTAATCTACCCCAAAGAGTTGCTGAAAGGGTTGAAAGTGCTAATATACACAAAACACTTAGAGTGGTACTCAGCCCATCATAAGCACTCAGTGGATGCTGGTTATCATTGTTGTCAGTTATCCTTATTTCAGTTTGGGGTGGGGGTCCTTTCATGTAGACACGTGGGCTTGGCATTAGAAATAAATGAACATTATAAATTTAGGTTTAAGCAGTTACCCATGTTTATGGATATGCAAATATACATTAAAATATTCATTATATTTTCTGTAATCTAACAACACTTTGGTATGGTGTTTACATTAAGATTCTTTGTAAGGTTTTATCTGCAAAAAGGATTCAAAAGAAGCTTGAATATGCCAGTTGAGGACAGGCTGACATTTGCAGAGGACTCCACCTATAAGAGAAGCAGCTGGCAAAAGGTTGCTCCAGGGATAGCCCAAAGAAGCAGAAGCCCTAACATTATCAATATTCCCTTCAGCCCCCTGGGATCTTCAAAATGTAGAGGATCAGAGCCTTTTATTTAACAAGACTCTGCTGAAGTGTGTAGGTTAATGTAGCATCAGTGCCAAAGTACTTCAGGCTGGAAAGTTGTAGTTAAGTTACTGTCGTGGCCTGGGCGGACAGTGATCAAGACTTGAACTTAGCAAGTGGTAATGGGACAGAGATGAGACAGATTTGAGATGAATTTAGGCGACAGATCACGAGCAGGTGAGGGTGGGAGGAAAGGGAGAAGAGCGGTTAAAGAGCGTGCCTCCTAAGTTTCTGCCACGGGGCACTTGGACGTAATTGTGGGACCATTTGCCAGGTGGATGAAGGCAGGGAGAGCTGAGACTAGGTGCGGCTGAGAGCATGAACAGTGGAATCACACAGACCTGGGTTTGAGCTTGAAACAACTGAAGTATTTCATAAAACAGTCCTTAACAGCTGGGTGAAACAAATGAACCTAAATGTATATCCAGTTGGTGTCCTAACTGTGCAGAGATTGTGGTTATAACCACAAACTGATTATCTTTAAAACAAGCGGGGTCTGCCCTCATCAGCATAGTCAAAACTGGCTCCTAATGCTGTGTCTGTATGAAGGGAGACCGTACGGGAGAGAGAAGCAAGCTCTTTCCTTTTGAAAAAGTCATGACCTGGATGTTGCATGTATCACTCCTGCTCGTGTCCTATTGGCTGGAATTTTTACTCTACTTATACTCTAAGAATTTTACTTGTGTGTCTCGTCTCCACGAGTATATCATAAGCCCTTACAGTAGTCCACCTCATAACCTTCCCTGTCCTTTGACGTCTCTGCAGCCCAGCGTTTACTGGGGTTGGACTGAACTTGGAAATTGGTGTGGTTCTCATCCAATTCATGCAGATCCCAAATCTTGCCCGTTTTGTTTTTTACTTTTTATTTTGAAATAATTTTAGACTCACAGAAAAGCTGTGACAATAGTACAGAGATTTCTCATCCACCCATCATCCAGCTTTCTGTAATGTTAACATCTTTGAAAACCATAGTGCAAATATTAAAAATAAGAAATTAGCATTGGTATAATACTATCAACTACAGACTCTAAGACTATAGACTTTATTCAGATTTCACCATTTTTTCCCCCAGCTGATGTCCGCTTTCCATTCCAGGATCCTACGTTGTGTTTGTCATATTTCCCTAGTCTCCTCTAATCTGTGATACCTCTTCAGTCTTTCCTTATCTTTTATGACCTTGACACTTTGAAAAGTATGGGCCAGTTATTTTGTCGAACGCCTTCTATTTCGGTTTGTCTGATATTATCTCATGATTGGATTGAGGTTAAGCATTTTTGGCAAGAATACCACAGAAGTGATGTGTCCTTCGTAGTGGGTCCTCTCTGGGGTTACATGGTGTCGATACGTTTTATTACTGGTGATGTTAACTTTGATTACCTAGTTATGGTGAAGTTGCCAGGTTTCCTCGCTGTAAAGTTATTGTTTGTCTCTGTGTAATGAATACATATCTTGCAGAGGAGATAGCTTTGAGGCTATGCAAATATTCTGTTTTTCCTCAAACTTTCTCCTGCTGATTTTAGCATCTGTCAGTGGATACTGCCTGTGACAATGATTACTGTCATGTTCTGAAGATGAGTCTGTATTTCTTTCATTTCTTCCACAGTTATTAATTGAAAGTCTTCTGTAGGGAAGCACTGTTTCTTTCCTCCACTTATTTATTTATCCAACTATTTACATCAGTAAGGACTCCATCCTGTTTTATTCTGTGGGTTGTAATCCTGTACTGGTATTTATTCTCTTGCTCAAATGGTTCCATCTGTGGCCACTGAGAATTCTTTCAAGCTGGCTGTGGTGTAAGTCCTGTTTTGAAATATGGGAAGGGGTGAGGTGCTGATGTCTGTAGACAGAGCAGACGTGGTGTGCTTTCACCTTAGGAGTCTCACAGGTGTTGAGGTAGAAGGTGAGCAGTGGGCAGTGAGCAAGTCTAATTCACGACAGGTCACAGAAGCCTACACTGATTTTGAAATTGAAAAGGGCTGGGATCACCTCGTGAGCTAATTCCAAGTCCAGTGGGTTATGGGTATATGTAGCTCCTTTTTCATGGAGAAAATAGCCAGAAAAGATTTCTCACTCTCCTGTAAGAAAAAGGAAAGAGCAAAAGGAAGAAACTCCCTCCCCGCCAGGTATATACAGGGACCAGCCAAACCACCAAGTTAGAGAGAAGCTCTTTGTGGTTCAGGGCTTAACATTTGCACACATCCACGCGCATCTCTCCTTTCCTGCTTGGATCCCTGAGTTCTCTCTTGTCTAACTTGTCAGTAGGAATCCTATGATCTAACTTCTCTTGGCAGAACTTATCCCTAAGATGTGTCAAGCCTCAGGCTAGGGTAGTTCAATGAGTTAGTTCAAGAGACAAAATGTTCCAGCTTAAAACTCAGGGTTTTCCAAGCCAGTGCTTTCCTCCGAGAACTTCCCGTCCCTTCCTCACCCTCCACCACCAGTCACCGCCATCATTATGATGACCGTCTCGTCTAATCAGTAAGCACTTACCATACATCGTGATATGTGCTCTGTGAAGTCAATGGAGATGAGTGTGTCATAGAAGCTCAGGCTTTGACTCTTCATTCATTCTCATTTGGGCAGCAAGGTTAGCTCAGCTGGCATTTTGGACTTCCATTGGCAGTGAGTTCTGTTCCCATCCTGCTGACTTAGCTCAGGACAGTGTGTCTCAGGAAGTCTCAGTGGATGTTGGTGTAGGATCCCTTTCAGTAGCCTCCAAACTGTGGGAAGCTTAAAGCAAAGAACACGCATTTTTGCAGACAGCGGCATTTTTGCACATGGAGGAAGGCGAGGGTTTAGCAGAGAAGATCAATGAAAAAGGAAACTTCCTGATTGCAGTTTGATGCATTTTATCAGCAGATGATTTTCCTTGCTTCCCTCCTCCTCCTGCCCACAGAGTAGAATTCTGGCATTCCCAAGCTGTGTGCTATTGTCTAAGATGCTGGTTCTTCTCAGGACAAGTTACTGAGGGTCACTTTCTCTTCTTCCCTCTTAGAGGCCAGGAATTGAATTTTAATTGGCAGTTTACAGAGGTGGCTGGGAATGAGTCCCTCCCACTTGCACGAAGCTTAGTGACTTCCGGGCGGTTCAGGCTGTCTGATGGGAGTTGCGTGGAATCATTGAGAAGCCTTTGCAGCCCTGGGAGAAGCAGAAAGAGCAGTAGCAGGGTGAAATGGCTTTTTATCCCACTACTGAATATGACATGCAGTTGGCCAGAGGGCTGTTATCTAGGATGTTTCTCTTTGCCACAAGGTAAGCCCACTGTTACAATAGAATGAGATTTAGAATCTTGCATTGCAGGATTCTCAACTGATAAGCCTTTCACAGGTATCTTTTGATATTGTGCTATATCTGTTTATAAAGAGAGATTAATAACCAACCACATAATAAATTTAAGCCTGTTTCTCTAAATTGTCATGAAAATTCTCATTATTTGAGCACCTTGGGTAATTTCGTGTACTATTAATTCTGTGTGGGAATTTTCAATCATTCTTCCTCCTATATATACAGTCACCATATTTCTTATGATGTATGTATTTAGAGTGGCTTTTTATCTCATTCAGATTAGCAGTTGCTTTCTGTTGTGTACTTCATGGTTTTGCTTCCCCATTTCCCCAGGGAATTTCAGATGAACAATTTCGGTTTCTCACAAGGCATGCCTACTTATCTATGTGCTAGTAGCCAAGTTCTCTATTCTCCTCGCCAACATTTGTATAAAGAAAAGGAACCTGCAACTGTAGTCTCGATTTTAAAGAAAAGGTGTGGCCTTCTCAGTTAACTCTGAGTTTACATGAAAAGAAGTGTTTATGGAGATTGCCATGTACGTGATTCACCTCCATCACAATTGAAGGTTTAAATACTTGATTATCTTTTCCCTTATTCACAATAATTTGAATTCAGCTTTTATCCTTATACAATCTTTGACTTGAAATTTTTATTCAGAGTTATGCCTAATGCCAGTGTTTGCATCTAGGGATGCTTTTACTTGAAAGAAAATATGATATGGCAGAGAACAGGTAGCTGTACCGGTCATGGTAATGTTCTGGACCTCAAGGTGACTTGAATATTTATTTTATTATTATGGGCATTCATGTTATGATTATACCACGTAAAAGGTAAAAAAAGAAAATATGAACTGCTTAGATTATAAAACACATACATAGAGGGATCCAGGGCTGGTTTTTCAAGTTTTATTTGGCATCCTTTCACTTGAAGGTGCATAAGAAAGAACATTCTTCTGAGTTTTATTATTTTCACCCCAACAGTGTCAGGTTGTGTGTGAATGGTGGTGGTGGTTAAACTCCTCCTTGTTGTAAAGTTTATTATGGAAATATTGGCTGGTAGGAACTGAGGGTCTGGAACAAGTGTTCATAAAGTTTTCAGTCACTTTGCCTTGAAACCTTCACTATTCTTTTCATTCGGGTCTTTTCTGGTATGATTTAAGAATCTGGTATGATTCTTCTTTTGACCACTGTTTAAGGTTCTTATTTAAAATTAATGCTTTCTGTTCTTTCTTTTTTTTCTTTTTCTTTCTTTCATTTTGTTGTTGTTGCCTTTAATTTTTCATTTGCAGCCTCTTCCTCTAAATGAGGAGAAAGTGAAATAGAGAAGAGAAGAACACAATGCAATGCATCAGACTTACTCCAAAAGAGAATTCAGTGTCTTTAGTGTTGGAAGTTTGGGGAGCATTTATTTGTTTTTATTGAACGGAATGGTGTTTAGAAAAAAAAAACACTACCAAAGGGTAAGGCTTCCGCCTCACACACACAAAAACTTTCAGTTACTGTTTTGGCAAATGAAACATAACTTATACTTTAGTGTTGTATAAAAATTAATTACCTTGATTTTGAAATGTCCTGGTTGATATTTGGTGTAAGGGGTATCCTTTCAACCCTCCAAGAACAATCTTCTGTGGGTTTATACACTGAGGAGGAGGGTGTTCAGCTGCAGTGGTGGGTACCCTGCCCCCCTCGCCCTCAGCCCTGCAGCCCCCTGGGTGGAGGGGAAGAGCTGTACATGCCTTCACCGTGTCCTGCTGAACTGCTCCTGATTTGTCCAACAGTGGTCCTCTGGGAAGCCTCCAAACAGTTCAGGGGCACACACAGCGTTTCTGGTTCTCTGCAGCTTTCTCATCCTCTGAGGTCCATGAGCATATATTTGTGGGTGTCTGCGTGTGTCTGTGTGTGGAAGATAAAAACAAACATCATGAAAGTGATTTCTCTCTTGGCCCTGGCAATATATGCTATTGCACAAAGAAGTAGCAGAGAAGAAGAATTTTAAATGTTAATATCTGATATCTGGAGAAGTCAGCAAAAGCCAGTCCCTCCTTCCTCCAACAAATAAAATGTCCATTTGTAAACTGAGAGTTGACAAGAAGAAATTGTGATAATTAGTGTTTATGCTAGTCTACGTATAGTATGCTATTCTATTGTAATTGAAATTTTAAATTATTTATTTACTTATTTTTATAAATTATTTGTTGTCTAGGCACCCAGGCTTCAGTAGTTGTGGCACATGGGCTCAATAGTTGTGGCCTGTGGGCTCTAGAGTGCAGGCTCAGTAGTAGTGGTGCACGGGCTCAGTTGCTCCGAGGCATGGAATCCTTCCGGACCAGGGATCAAACCCGTGTCCCCTGCACTGACAGGCGGATTCGTAACCACTGTGCTGCCAGGGAAGTCCATTATTTTTTTTAAAGTAAATTTATTTATTATTTACTTCTTTTTAATTGGCTGCGTTGGGTCTTTGTTGCAAGACATGGGCTCAGTAGTTGTGGCTCCCAGGCTTAGTTGCTTCGAGGCATGTAGGATCTTCCCAGACCAGGGATCAAACCCATGTCCCCTGCATTGGCAGGTGGGTTCTTAACCACTGTGCCACCAGGGAAGTCCCTGTAATTGAATTTGAAAGAGAATAACAAAGATGAATGCTGTCACAGAGCAAAGATGTTGTAGTGTTGGTGTCAATCTCTGCCATGACATATGCAAACGAAGTGTGGGGAGGAGAGTTGACTATTTTGATTACTCAGGAGGTGTCAGAGTTGAAGGGAGGAGGGAAGAAACGGGAATATTGAGAAAAAGACATTTCAATGTCATCACCCATTGGTGGCTAAGTGAAAAACGTGCCCCACCCCCCACACCATGACTAGGACTTCTTTTTTATGGTAATAGTTCTGTGTGGTCATCAATAATATTTAATCTTTAAAAATGTTTCAAAATGGCGGGTGAGGAGGTGATAAACTAGTAGTGAAATGATATTGAAACAGGTTTGGAGGAATGGGGTAAAGTATCTTACAAGAAAAGGGGTTTTTTTTTGTTTCTTTTTTACCTTTTATGCAAATTTTAGAGTCTTACGTCTGTTAGCAGACTTCGCTCTTACTTGTGATTCAGTTGCCAAAGCCAAAAGTCCCCAGGGCATATTATCAGGATGTGACATTTAAAAAGAACTTCTCTTTCCAGAAAGGACTGTGTGCTGCTATGGGGTTATATTACCTAATGCATACCTTTCCACCCACTGAACCACTTTTTAAAGACACAAATGTTAGGTAATTGTAAGAGCCTCGGAAATGTTTGCTTGTTAGATTTTTCTGTGAATCCAAAAAGTCGAAGTATAACCTTGAGGAGCCTAGTAGTCATAGAAACTAGAGGTTAGGGAGGCTGAAAAGGGCTAAAGGATATCTCAAAAGCAATGTCTTTCCCAACTGTGTGTTAAGGCACAATTACCACCTTTTTTTTTTTTACATTTTGGAAGATAATGGGTTTGTTTCAATTCTTAAAAATTCTTGAGAGCTTGTCTGTCTCCTGTGAACATGTAGAAAACATATCTTTACATCGGCTGATTTTTTTTTTTTCTTTTTTTTTATATTGCTGAGAGAGTGTCATCTGGGCCTATGAGTGAAACTGCTGTGAGTGCAACCCAGTGCAGCTTAACTTGGTCGTGGTTTTAAGTGGCTGTATATTTTTATCATCAGTGTTTGGGGCACATCATTTTCCTATAAACAGGAAATGCCTAAAAAGGCATTGTTGTTCAAATATGAATCATCTATTCTTCTATACTAAAGAAGATATAATCCTCCCGTAAGAAACACTTGCACAGTGGCATTTAATTATTCATGTTAAGTTTGTTTCCCCTTTAAAGCATGAAAGGGGCAACTTAGCAATAACTACCAAAATTGCATGTGCATTTTACTTTGAGCCAGCAATTCCGCTTCTAGGAATTTCTGCAGATATGTGGACGTAAGATAAAAAACAGTGTATAGACATAGTTATTCTTTGACGCATTATTTGTAGTAACAAAAATCTGGAAATCAAAAAGTGTCTACAGAAAGTGTCTGGTTGAATAAATATGTTATATGCACACAGTGGAATAGCAGGCAGCTAAAAGGGGGAATAAAAGCCTATGAGGAAGTTCTGTAGGTACTGATATGAAATGATCTCCGATAGATGTTGTTAAGTTCAAAAAAGCAAGGGCTAGAATACTATATAGCTTTCCTTTGTGAAGGGGGTGAAAAGAGATATGTTCATATTTGCCTGTATTTGCATAACAAAGCACTGGGAAACATACCTAAGAAATTAACCACAGAGGTTAGCCATAGGGGAAAGAGAAATGGGTGGAGAGGGCTGGAAAGGAGAGTAAGACTTCTTAAGGCCTGTGATCTTTTTCTTTTCTTTTTTTTAAACTGTGTGAATTAATTACCTACTCAAAACAATACCCGATGTAAATATGGGGAAAATATTAAGATTTGATAAATGTTGGTAATGAGTACTTGAGTATATTTTATATTCATTTGAGTGTGTTTATGTATGTTTCAAGTATTTCATAATTTTTTCAAAAGATGAAGAAAAATAGGAAAAAAATAAGTGATACACAGAACAACCTTAAGAAATGTTTTATCCCCTGCTAAGCACAAGGTGTTCAGTAAGTATATCATGAAGACTCTCAACCCAAATCCATGATATGTTAATTCTGATAGACCTAATTCATAGAATATATTGATGTTACTGTTTTTTCTTTCTTTATTGGGGGTGAGTGGGTAAGACTAGAATCTTGTTATGAAGGACTTTGTTGTCTGTTATAGCATTGTGTACTAAACAAATGATGGCAGGTAGGGGCTTAGTAAGTGGATTAAGAAACATGATGTTTTATTTGGTAGTGCTGGTAGTCTGAGCAGATTTGGTATTTTTACATGTTCAGTTCACGTCCAGTTGATAACTAGCATGGTTTATAAAGTCAGTGTGCCCAGAAGAGCCCGAGCAACGTCTCAGTTATAACAGCTCATCAAAGAATAGCATCAACAAAAAAATTAACTCCAACTCTTAGAATTTCTTATTTTCCAAGTTGTGGTAGTCGCCTCCTCCATTTATCCAAAGCATACCAATCCTTCAAGGTCACCCAAAGCCCCACTCTACTACCAGGCATTTTGGCCAACTTCAGACCCCATTCTTGACCACTGGAAGCATGGGAGTTTTTGGTGATTAAGCCAAAATCTTCAGGAGCCTACCTGGCCCAATATGATCTCATGACTTTCCTGCCATCTGCTCTTCACTCGCAAGCCTCTGGTTACACACTGTTCTGTTTCTTGAAATCCCCAAATTTATTCCTGCCTCAAGGCCTTTGTGTTTCTTTGTTGCTTCTGAGCTAAATACTCTGCCCCCAGCTCCTTCATGGTTGATTCCTTCTCATCATGTAGATCTGGTTAGGATGCTACTCTCTCAAAGAGGCTGTCTCTGATCCAAAGCAGGACTGTCATCATACTCTCACATGACCCAGTTCTGTTTCCTTCAGAGCCCTTATAACTACATGAAAATACCGTTTATTTGCTTACTTGCTAATTGTTTGTCTCTCTACTCTACCCACCTCACCTCTTTTATGCTGTTCATTGCTCATACGTTAAGAACACAGGCTCTGGGGATAGATGCCTGAGTTTAAATATCTCCTCTGCTCCTCACAACCCTTGTGACTGTGGATGAGTTGCTTAGTCTCTCTCGATTACCTCATTTTCTCATTCATGGTCCTATATCATAAAGATGTAGTATAAAGGTTAAGTGAGAAACTGTGTGTCAAGTGCCTGGAATGATGCTTGGCACTCAGTAGGCGTTCAGATGTTTTTTGAGTGAATGAGTAATACTGTGATGCTGTTTAACACTTTTTCTTGCATATGAGGCTCCCCAACAAGATTATAAACTCCTTGAGGCCATCTCTTACCTCCCAGAGCTCCAATTGTACTTCAGCAGGGTAGAAGGCACATAGTAGGTGATCAGTGAATAGTGCTCAAAAGATGTGAACTGCTTCATTGTAGATTTCTCCAAAATATGCTTTCATTCCTGAATCTCTCTGTGTGTTAGGGCAAAATCATCTAAGAAGGACATCGTGTCACTTGCTAGTTCCAGTTTCATCAGCCTACCCATCCCATGCAATTAAGCTTCCTTGTTTGTGGTTAGGAATGCAACAAAAGGGCTTTGTTTGAATTACACCCACAGACAAAACTGAGTTTGCTCAATTTTAAAATTAAATCGTCTTCTGACTCTTATTGATATGCTCATGATGTAATGTGCTTTAGGAAAATATTTCCTTATCCTCTTTAAGATCAAAGTGACCCTAAAATGTGAAAGCATGCTGTGCTCTTTAGGAATGCTTATTAAATTATTTGCCTTGTTGAAAAAGTCAATAAACAGCTGTTTGACTTTTTTGGTTATCTCCAGGTACAGTGAATTATATTTTAAAAATGAGAGGCTATTTTTAAAGTACTTGGCTTTTAATAGGTAATACACGTACATAGTACATAATTCAAGAGTTAGAAAAGGAAATTCAGAGAAAAAAAGTTTTCCTCCCCAGAGGCAGTCATTGGTTCTAGTTTCTCAGGTATTCTTCCAGAAATACTCTTTACATTAATAAGCCTACGTGATTATGTTTGTTTTCCCCCACATACAGCAGCATACTGTACGCACAGTCCTGAATCTTATTTATCTTTTAACTGTATATTTTGGAGATATTCCATGTATAGAACTACTCAGTTCTTTCAGTGGCCACATACGTATTGCATTGTATGGAGGTACCGCACTGACTTAACTGGTCTGCGACTGATGAGTATTTAGGTGGTGTTTCAGTCTTTTGATGCATATGTTATTTTACAATTATTTCGTTGAATGTTACCAAACCGCTCTGTATTCAGGCTGTACTGATTTACTCACCCACCCTGCTCCAGCAAGGTCTGAGAGCTGGTAGGCTGTATCTTGGTCATCTTTTTCATTGTTCTTTTTCCTCATTTCATCACTTAATTGTACATATTGGAAGAATCTTATAAAACAAAGATTTATCTCTGAAACCTCCCAGCAGGTGTTCTGCTTCCAAAAGAAAGGGGTATGCTTTTCAGAACCTACTGATGTGTTTGTTTCACTAGCACCCTGTTCTTAATGTATCCATGTGACACCTGTGATGACATCTGCCCCCCACCCCCACCTGCATCCCCTCCCCAGGACAAACCGTTAACCTCTGCAATCTGCTCCAAAGAAACAGCTCCCCAAGTTGGGTGTCCTGTCTTGGCATGGCACGTCTCTTGGGCACTTACTGTATCTTTACCGTAAGAATTATTTCTTTATGATTTGTTATTTATTAGAGGAGTACTTCATTTGGTCCCCCCACCAGCATGTAAGCTCCTTAAGGACAGAGACCATATCTTAGAGTAAATCTTTTAGGTATCTCTGATCAGTTTCAACTCTTCGGTCATCATCTGTCATGCCCCTTGAGCCCCACCCATCAAGCCCCTCACTCTTCCCTCTTTGGGCTTCCTAGTGAAAATAGAGGACAGTGGATGTGAAGTCCCTCTAGCTGTCCTCCCACCCACTCCCTTTCACGCGAGCATCAGCATCTTACCACCTCCTTTCTTCTCGTTTTAGTGGACCTGCCTTTACTCCTAGGTAAGGTCATGCCCTCCACATGTGCTCTAGAATCCCGTCCTTTCCTACCTCCTCCTGAGTCTTAAGGAGCGTCAGGCTCTCTTCATCCTGTATCTTCTGGGGGGCGTGTGTGCACTCCCTGTCTCATACAGATTTGCTCATACTTCTCATTATTTAAAACAAAACAGCAAGAGCAAATCCTTCTCACTCCCTGGCCCCCTCTAGCCTCCTAGCAACCACCACCTTTCTCCCCTTTAGAGCCAAGTTCTTGAAAGAATTATCTGCCCTTGCTGTCTCCATTTTCTCTCTCATTCACCTCTTACCCGATCCTAATCAGGCCTTTGCCCCTGTCATTCCATTGCGAAGACTCATCAGTCGTCAAATCCAGTGGACTTTCATCTACCTGCATCCGACTGACCTCTGTGTAGCCGCTGGAATGGTTGACCATTCCTCCTCCATGTTCTCCCCCTCTAGGATGCTGTGAAAACTCCCACATGTTCCTAGTTTTCCTCCAACTTCTCTGGAAGCCTCTTGTTGGACTGTCCCCAACCCTACACCACCCCCAAATTGTGATAATTCTCAGAGACCCATCCTTAAAGTACTTCCTTTTTGTCTCCTGTGCACTCTCCCCACGCAGCTTATCTTTCCTCAAAGGCTGTGTGTTTTGTGGCTCCTAAGTGTCTGTGTGCAGCCCAGACTCCAGTCCCGTAGGCCCCACTGCCTCCTGCCCACCACTGCAGTCCCGCAGGCACCCCACGTTGCATGCCCCGAAGTGAGCCATCAACTTCCCCGCTCGGTTTCCCTCCTCCCTCCCTCCACTCCCACCCCTCCATCTCATAGTTCTTTATGTGGGTTAATAATATTACCATTCGAGTTCCAGCTACAAACATGAAGACCATCCTTCCTCCTTGACTCTACTCTGTTCTATACCACCTGCATCCCAGTGCTCACTTGGCTGGGCATTAGATCTGTCATCTCTTTAAATTCACTGCCCCTGCCTTAGTGCTGGGTCTTTATGATCTCTTACCCTGGCCAATACAGTAGCCTCCAATCTTGTCTCTCTCAAATTTATTCTCATTATTGGCAGTATCTTCCTGAAACTCAAATTTGGACGTGTCTCTCCTTGGCTAAGGTTCTTTGGTGGCCTCCAATCCCATAGGATACTATTCACACCCTTTAGTGAGATCTGGACCCTCTTAGCTCTTCACCTTTGTCTGCTCCGTTCCCCTCATTCGTCATTTCCTCTCCACCTACATAAGTTGCTTGTACCGGGTTGTCTGTATTTCCATGCGTTTGTCATGCTATTTCTTCTCCCTGAATGTCCTTCCCTTCCGTTTCCCGCCCCCTTCCATCTGGAGAAGACGTTCATGGTATAGTTAAAAGTGAAACCCCCAGTGACTGTGTCTTCTGAGTTCACCGAGCACCTTGTACAGGTCTCTATTATAGAATCCCTCTCAGTGTATTATCAAGATTTACTTGGCTGTCTCTTCTACTGTACTGTGGATTATTTGGGTCTAGTGACACTTTGTTCTTTTTATCCCCAGTGCCAGCATAGTGGCTACCATGTAGAAAGTCTCTGTGAATGTCCTTGAACAAATATGAAGGAAATTGAAGAAAGGTCTAGATAGCTTACATTTAAAAGAGAGCCTTGCTATTGTCTTTAAAGCACAAAAAGAATTTTTTTCACTCTACCTGGATGAAATAGCTCCATTTATCTTTGCTGTCCTCTGCACAGTCTCCTCTTATACTTCAGAGTCTGATTCAGAACTTTCAGCAAGGTGTCTGATCCTTCTTGAAGGAGGTGTACCAACTGATATTAAGCCTGGGTAGCTACATTCTGTCAATACTTCAGAGCACCTCTTCTCTCCCCTCCATTGCGATTTCAGTCTAGAAATCCCTGAAGTTTTTGGTAAACATTATCTCACTTTTTTGCCCAAAAATAAAGTTCAGCCACTCTCTTGCATCTGACTTTCTATAGTATAGTATAAGTCCTCCTTAGCAAATTCATCCTCCAGTATTGCAGTCTGAAAAACACCCACTTTTCCCCTTCGGCTTTATCAGTTCTTTGTGTTATTAAGGGCAGGATGTTTAAAGGTGAAGTCATTGACTTGCAAAATGAGAAACTGTTTTGGAGAGCGTCTTGTTTATATTCCGCAGCTGAGAGACTGTTAACACTAAAGTAGCTGGTAATTTTTATGTAGCTCTTACCAAGGTATTAAAATAATAGCATTTATACAGCATCAGGATATGACAGAGGACTTCAGAATGCCCAGAAAGCTTTTCACTATAGAGCCACACACAGTCCCTTGGGAGGTGGGCGGAAACTATTGCTCCCGTGTTTACATATGGATAAGTAGCACAAAGAAAGACAAAGGCAACTCCCTGTGCTTTAAATTTATAAATCATAAACTGTAACATGTAGGAAAGCTAGGTGAAGGTTATGGGGGATTTTTTCCAGCTTTATTGATATAATTGATACATAACATTGTATAAACTTAAGGTGTAGAGCATCTTGACTTGATACATTTATAAACTGCAAAATGATGACCACCGTAGTCTTAGTTAGCACCTCCCTCCACACAGTTACGGTTTCTGGGTCTATGGTGAGACCACTGAAAATCTATTCTAGCAGCGTTCAAGTATGCCCAATGCGGCCGATAAATGAATAGATATATATATATTAAAGTATGTATATGATGCGGAATTAGCTATGAGTATAATCACCATGCTGTATATTAGATCCCCAGAACTTGTTAATCTTATAACTTGAAGTTTGCACTCTGACTCAGATCTCCCTCTTTCCCCCACCCCCTCAATCCCTAGTAACCACCACTCTGTTTTGCTGAGTTTGTCCTTTTTATATTCTGCATGTAAATGAGATCACACAGTATTTGTCTTTCTCTGTCTGGCTTATTTTGCTTAGCATAATGCTTCCAAGTTGTTGCAACTGACAAGATTTCCTTCTTTCTCACGGCTGAATAATATTCCATTGTATGTATATATCACATCTTCTTTATCCATTCATCCACTAATACTTAGGTTGTTTCCATGTCCTGGCTATTGTAATGCTGCAGTGAACATGGGAGTACAGATATCTCTCTAAGATCCTGATTTCAGTTTCTTTGGATAAATACCCAGAAGTGGGATTGCTGGATCATATTGGTAGTGCTGTTTTTAATTTTTTTTTTTTTAAGAAAACTCCATACTCTTTTTCATAGTGGCTCTACCAGTTTGCACTCTCACCAACAGCACACTAGGGTTTATGCGGGAATTCTTTAAACTAAGTTTGCAATAGTTTTATGTAACTGAAATCATGTCAAAATGAAAAGGAAAATAAAAATATTAATAAAGCAGAAAAAAACAATGGTTAATAAGAGAAATGAGCTGTAAAATCTGTTATCCAGTATTTACTTGATTGTTTTCCATCTCTGAGGATACAGCAGTCTCTGCTTCCGAGTCCATAAATCTCATCGGTGAAGAGATCAGCTGAGACTGCTCCTAACGCTGGCCGTCCCTCTCCTGTGTTTTCCCAGGCGCAGTGAACCTGCAGGCCGACCTCACTCTTGGCATTCAACCAAATTTGGGGAGAACCAACCCGATGCCAGCATGATGCAGATATCTCAGGGCACGATTGGCACTCCTTGGTCCAAGAGCTACCATTCCAGGTAAGTGGCCGCAGCTGAGACCCAGGGCGTCTTACTTTCAGAAGTCCTGTTCCCAGAAAAGATTGTTTTCTTATATTCACTCTGAAGATTAAGTCTCTCTACCCACTGTCCTCATCCTCTTAAAACCCCTAATGTGTGTACGAGTCATCTTCATATCCTGGGCTAGACTGGCATGAAGGAAGGCCGGGATTATTTTGAACACTGACTGGCCATTTGAGATACTTATGGCGTCTGTCAGTTCTCAGTCAGACATTTCTTAGTTACATGTTATACTAGAAAAACTGACAATTCCTTCCCTCAGTGCTTAAGGTCCTTTCTTCTGTAGTCAAATATGTGTTCCTTTGTTTGTTTTTTAATTTTTGTTGGAGTATAGTTGCTTTACAATGTTGCGTCAGTTTCTGCTGTACAGCAAAGTGAATCAGCTATCCGTATACATATATCCCCTCTTTTTTTGGATTTCCTTCCCATTCAGGTCACTGCAGAGCATTGAGTTGAGTTCCCTGAGCTATACAGTAGGTTCTCATTAGTTACCTATTTTATACAAAGTATCAATAATGTAGATGTGTCAATCCCCATCTCCCCTCCTGCCCCCCTCCTCCCCCTTGGTATCCATATGTTTTTTCTGTGTCTCTATTTCTGCTTTACAAATGAGATCATCTATATCATTGTTTTAGATTCCATGTATATGCATTAGTATACGATATTTGTTTTTCTGACTCACTTCACTCTGTATGACAGTCTCTAGGTACATCAGCGTCTCTGCAAATGACCCAGTTTCGTTCCTTTTTATGACTGAGTAATAATCCATTGTATATATGTACCATATCTTCTTTATCCATTCCTCTGTATCAGATTTTTATCTTAATGATTTTATTCAGTATTTGAACTCCCCACTTGGTTTTTCTCCCTCTGTTAAAGCCAGTGATCCAACTTAGCTCCAATCAAAGCAGTTAACACACTGAGGACTGCTCTGAGTGTACATCATCTCATGTGGTCCTTCATATACACCCTTGAAGAAGATAGTGTTCTTAACCCCATTTCACAGGACAAGAAACTGAATCTGGAGAGATAGGATGTGTTCAAGGTCAAATATCTGATCCGCACCCAGGTCAAGACGCAAATCCAAGCCACGTTTCAAAGCCGTTGCACGTAATCTCCTATACTTCCTCTGTACTAGTTACCCTTTGCTTTTCTTTAGTATTCTTTCTTTTTCTTTTAAAAAAACTTATTTTCTTATAGTTCTGAAGGCTGTAAATCCACCATCAAGCTGCTGGCAGAGCTGGTTTCTTCTGAGGCCTCTCTTGGCTCGTAGGCGGCCACGCTTTGGCTGCCTCTTCCGTGGTTGTCTCTCTGTGTGCACAAGTCCCTGGTATCACTCTCTCCTTTTTTTTTAAAGGACTTTTATTGGAATATAATTGACATGCAATGAACTGCATATATTGAAAGTGTACAGTTTGATTTTTTTTTTTTCTCATTAGTAATGTGTGTATGGCAATCCCAATCTCCCAATTCATTCCACCCCAGCCCCAGCCCCTGCTTCCCCCCTTGTTGTACATACGCTTGTTCTCTACATCCGTGTCTCTTTTTCTGCCTTGCAAACCGGTTGATCTGTACCATTTTTCTAGATTCTGCATGTATGCATTAACATATGATATGTTTTTCTCTGACTTACCTCACTCTGTATGACAGTCTCTAGGTCCATCCATGTCTCTACAAATGACCCAATTTCGTTCCTTTTCACGGCTGAGTAATATTCCATCGTATGTATGTACCACATCTTCTTTATCCATTCATCTGTTGATGGACATTTAGGTTGCTTCCATGTCCTGGCTATTGTAAATAGTGCTGCAGTGAACATTGGGGTGCGTGTGTCTTTTTGAATTATGGTTTTCTCTGGGTATATGCCCAGTGGTGGGATTGCTGGGTCATATATTTTTGTATCCATTCAGCCGGTCTGTGTCTTTTGGTTGGAGCATTTAGTCCATTTACATTCAAGGTAATTATCGATATTTATATTCCATTTTCTTAATTGTTTTGGACTTGTTTTTGTAGGTCCTTTTCTTCTCTTGTGTTTCCCACTGAGATAAGTTCCTTTAGCATTTGTTGTAGGGCTGGTTTGGTGGTGCTGAATTCTCTTAGCTTTTGCTTGTCTCTAAAGCTTTTGATTTCTCCATTGAATCTGAATGAGATCCTTGCTGGGTAGAGTATTCTTGGTTGTAGGTTCTTCCCTTTCATCACTTGAAATATATCGTGCCACTCCCTTCTGGCTTGCAGCGTTTCTGCTGAGAAATCAGCTGTTAACCTGATGGGAGTTCCCTTGTATATTATTTGTCGTTTTTCCCTTGTCACTTTAATAATTTTTCTGTCTTTAATTTTAGTCAGTTTGATTACTGTGTGTCTTGGCATATTTCTCCTTTGGTTTATCCTGCCTGGGACTCTCTGTGCTTCCTGGACTTGGGTAGCTATTTCCTTTCCCATGTTAGGGAAATTTTCAACTATAATCTCTTCAAATATTTTCTCAGGTCCTTTCTCTCTGTCTTGTTCTGGGACCCCATAAGGTGAGTGTTGGCGCATTTAATGTTGTCTCAGAGGTCTCTTAGGCTGTCTTCACTTCTTTTCATTCTTTTTTTCTTTATTCTTTTCCATGGCAGTGATTTCCACCATTCTGTCTTCCAGGTCCCTTATCTGTTCCTTGGCCTCAGTTAATCTGCTGTTGATTCCTCCTAGTGTATTTTTTATTTCAGCTGCTGTATTGCTTATCCCTGTTTGTTTGTTCTTTAATTATTCTAGGTCTTTGTTAAACTTTTCTTGCAGCTTTTTGATCTTTGCATCCAGTCTTTTTTCGAAGTCCTGGATCATCTTCACTATCATTATTCTGAATTCTTTTTCTGGAAGGTTGCCTATCTCCACTTCATTTCGTTGTTTTTCTGGGGTTTTATCCTGTTCCTTTGTCTGGTACAAAGTCCCCTGCCTTTTCATTTTCTCTGTCTTTCTGTGGCTGTGGTTTTCATTCCACAAGCAGCAGAAGTGTCATTCTTCTTGATACTGCTGCCTGCCCTCTGGTGGATGCGGCTATCTAAGAGGCCTGTGTGTGCGTCCTGATAGGAGGGACTGGTGGTGGGTAGGGCTGGGTGTTGCTCTGGTGGGTGGAGCTCCGTAAAATTTTAATCCATTTGTCTGCTGATGGGTGGGGCTGCGTTCCCACCCTGGTGGTGGTTTGGCCTGAGGCCATCTAGCCCTGGAGCTTACAGGCTCTTTGGTGGGGCTCATGGTGGACTCTGGGAGGGCTCACACCAGTGAGCACTTCCCAGAACCCCTGCCCCCAGCATCCCCATCCCTGCGGTGAGCCACAGCCGCCCCCCACCTCTGCCGGCAACCCTCCCCCACCAGCAGGCGGGTCTGGTTCCGTCTCCTGAGGGGCCACTGCTCCTTCCCCCAGGTCCTGGTGCACACACTACTTTTTGTGTGCCCTCCAAGAGTGGAGTCTGTTTCCTCCCGTCCTGTGGACGTCCTGTAATCCAATCCTGCTGGCCTTCCAAGTCGGATTCTCTGGGGATTCCTCCTCCTGTTGCTGGACCCCCAGGTTGGGAAGCCTGACGTGGGGCTCAGAACCCTCACTCCAGTGGGTGGGCTTCTGTGGTGTAACTGTTCTCCAGTTTGTGAGTCGCCCACCCAGCCGTTATGGGATTTGATTTTATCACGATTGAGCCCCTGCTACCATCTCATTGCGGCTTCTCCTTTGTCTCTGGAGGTGGGGTGTCTTTTTTGGTGAGTTCCAGTGTCTTCCTGTGGATGATTTCTCAGCAGTGCGTTGTAATTCTGGTGCTCTCGCCGGAGAGAGTGAGGGCGCGTCCTTCTGCTCCACCATCTTGAACCAATTTCCTATCCTTTGCTTTTCGAATCACTCTGTCAGTCAAGTTCCAGTCAGGAAAAAGCAGAGCCATCATGGGTGTTACAGGAGAAGGAATTTATTATAGTAATCAGATCTTACACAACTGACGGAGACTGGGGAGAAGAGAGCCAAGCCTGACCACCCTCTTAGTTCTTTGTATTAAAGAACTACGTCAGGACTCCCTACATTTACCGCAGGCTTGGAGCCAGGCGAACTGGAGTCCACCTTCTGATCGCGGGGAGGTGGGCTCTGTTGCTTACCATGTTTTGGAAGTACTTGGATATAGGATATGGTAGGGAGGTAGGAGGGCCAAGGTAATATGGGTCCCACATACAAATGAGATGCAAGTATGGTCTGTATCAGGGAGGGCAGGATGTTTCTGGAAGGCTTACTTAACTAACAGGTGGTGGCTCTGCATTTGGTGAGGACTCAGAAGCCCTAACGCTTATGTCTGGTGAAGTCAAGGGCCAGATTCTAGAGCTCTGACCGGTGGGCATGGCTCCCAGCACATTAGCATACTTTCCTGGTCACCCTCCTTGTTACAGACACTCCTCTCTCTTGCCAGCCTTCCTCCTGATAATGCCGAAAGAATTTCTTCTCACACTCTGAGCCGTGTGTGCTCCGGGAACAGAGCCCCTAGCAGGGCCCACGCCCCACACAGGCAATGCTTTTGCTCTGTGGGCACAGCTGTGTTGAAGGCCTTTAGAAGGTTAGATGCAGGGGCCTAGCTGTGAAGGGAGGACAGCATGATGGTGAGCTCCTTGGGCTTTTAAGTCAGGCTTAGGTATGAATCTCAGCTTCACCACCTGCTGCGTAAGCTTGAGCAAATCACCTAACCTCTTTGATCTTGGTTTCCTTGTCTGTAAAATGAAAGTAATAATACGTATCTCATTGGATCACAGTGAGGATAAACAAAATAACATGCAAAACATTTAGTGTAGTTCCTGGAACATAGTGAGCACTCAGTAATTATGAAAACTAATTATAATAATTAGGCTGAAGACCTATCAGAGGCACAGTGAAACCTAGTAATGAACGAGGTTAATGGCATAAACTAGCACACACTTATAAAATGCAGGAGTGTATTAACAGCGTACCGCTAAACAGTGGGGCCCTTTGGAGCCTCCTAACCACTAACCTTAGGAGGCCCTAAATCTGAAGTCATACTGTGACCTAAAATATGGTGAGCTCCAGGAGGCCCCAGGAGAATGGCTTTGTTGGCGTCAGAAATGCGATATTCTGAAGGCTCTGCTTCTCCACCTGCTCTTTCCTCCTCATCCGAACCTCCAGAGGGGTTTAGGCAGGTGGATGTTGTACTGTGCCTACCACTTTGCCCTCTAATTCAAGCTTCAGAACAGCCTCCTCCTGACACAGTGACGGTCAGCACAAAAGCTCTGTGGAGAAAGAAAGAGGGAGAAAGGGAAGCTCAGGTTACCCAAAATGACACAGACGTGTGGATTCTCTTCTGCCCCAGCACAAAGCACCCTGTGGTCTGTTCATTCCATGTCGCGGGCTTGCAGCTCTGGCAGCTCCAAGTTCTGCCCAGAGGGTCTGCCCTTGGCACCTGTAGATAGAGAAGCTCTCCTGGCACGTTTCTGAGGAACACAGTGGCATCTAGTGGTCTGGTGGTTGGCATCCCTCTGACAGCCTTCATTTAGTTCCAGAAACCCAGTCTCAGTCCTGAATGTGTGGGTCTGCTTCTTGTTAAGTGGGAGAAGGAGGGAGCTTGAGGGATGGAAAAGGCAGGAGCGAGGGGGGAGAGGGAGAGAAGTTCACAGAGACTGAAGACGTAATCTTCGCCGCCTGCAAGCTGGCTTGGATCTGGAATTCCACTGAAATTGTATTTCAGCTGCTTTCCGTCAGATCCTTGTCACTGCCTTTTTGCTGTCATACAGAAATCTCACAATGGTTCTAAAGCATTAGGACTTCTAAAATCCTGTGTCCTTTAGAAGAAGCCTCAGAAAGTCATGTAGTCTTGTCCCCTCCTAAGAGGCTGAAATAACAGTAGCACAATACTAAAGAACCAGTATGTGTTCATTGATTCACTCCTTCAACAAATATGTATGGTATACCCACTGTGTCTTGGATGATTTCTAATTATTGAGGGTAGAAGACTGAACGAGATATAAAAATTCCCCACCCTGTAGTATTTTTTGTTTCCTCAGGTGAGTTCCATGGAACGGTAATCCATTAGATGCTCCTGGGGAAAAAGTTTCCAGGGTCATATAAGTTTAGAAAACACTGCGTAGTATGTTTTCCTTGAAGAACATCACATGAGCAAGTTTATTCAGCACTCAGAAGTCTTAAAGTAATTGCAATTATTTAACTCATCTAGCCCAGTATTATGCAAACATCTTTGATCACCTGAGGAATTAATATTCTGGGAGTACACTTTAGGAAATGTTTTCATATACTCCTTTTGTGCTCTTTGCTGTGTGTTTTAAGTATTTAGAAAATACTTTTAAACAGAGGTGACGTGACGTCAAGTAGTGGTAAGTGCCATGAAGAAGACAAAGCAGAGTAACAGGGAGTAAGGAGAGAAGAGGTATTTTTTAGATGGTGAGTGGCAGGAAGTCTTCTCTGATGCTGAGACTTGAATAAAGGAAGGGATTGCACCAGGTGAAGAGCATTCCTTGATGTGGGAACAGCGAGTACAGAGGCCCTGAGACCCTGATGTGGGAATGTATTTCATGGGTTTGAGGTGCTATAAGTTGGCCATTGTGCTGGAGTGCTGTGAGCAAGAAGGAGAGCAATGGAAAACGAGGCTGGGGAAGTTTTGAGACCACAGTGAGAACTCTGACACGCTCATCTTGAGAGTAAGGCTGTCTTTGTGGGCTGGAACTGTTGCAGGGATTGAAGACCTTCATGCCAAGCTCTTCTCAACCATCATTAAGAGCAGCATCTTGGAAGCAGAAATGGCAAGGGTAGTAAGAATGACTGCTTCCAGAACATGGTAGAAGAACTTGTTCCTAGAGGGTGATGTCAGGGCATGGCATAGGTCACTTGGTCTTAGTTCCCAGTCAGCTTGGGGAATAGGAATTTGGTGGGGACAGAGCCCTCCCTGAGTATCAGGGAAGAGCACGATGTGGTGCATTCCGTCTGAGGATTGGTGGGTTAAGTTTCCTTTGGCCACAGGGTGGAACCCACTTTACCCTTGCTCTGCCTGGCTACGGGTATGTTTACCAGTGACTTCATATTTCTAGATACCATCTGTATTTTGAGATACGCTGGTGATGGCATTTCCTCCCACTCAACAGGGTTAGAGTTAACCCATCAGTTTATTCACTGTGACTTTTTTTTTTTTTTAACGTGTTCCTAAATTAGGTTTGAATTGTCCTTTTAGTGAAAGACTGCGAAAATTCTTAGCAGTTGGGAGGAGGATTAAGGAGTGTCGATAACCTGCATGGAATTGGTGAGCAAAACAGCCTTTGCGGGATCTCCTGCTTCCATGTCGCCTCCAAGTGTTAGCTCTGAATCTTCTGTTAGAGGAGGTCAGGGGACGCACACGGGGGTCACGTGGGATTATCCTCAACGGAGCTGTGTCCTGTGTGTTTTCAGCATAGCCTCTTCATTTAGGGGGCAGTGGGGGTAGGAGCTGGCAGTGCCGTTTGCCGTGCCATTGAGTGCCAGGCCTGATTTCGCTCGTCTGGTGGGCTCAGGAGCTGCTCCCTTCCTTCCTTTCTCTCTTGAATTTCGACCTGCCCCTCCCCAAGCAGAATGCTCCATTCAGTAAGTTCACTTCCCCTGATAGAGGAAAATTATCCTTGGGGTGAGTTGCTGAAAATGTCGTCGTCTTTTCCTTGAATTCTGGCACCAGTTTTGACTCAGACTAGGATCCTTCTGGTTTCTTCCTATATACTCTGGAGACAGTCCAGCCACAAAGCATTATCACATACTCAGTCATTAAGACACCATATTTACGTCCATGCGATCTAGAACTATAATAACAGCTCCATGAATTGTAGCGTGTTTGCCTATTCATTTAAAAATGGAAAACCTCAGGCAAGAACTCTTAGTTCTTTCCTCTTCTTTAGAGAATAGTGAGTCACAAATGTTGGAACTATTGAGACTGCTGTTTGATTTTTGAGCTGCTTATTCTTTCGTCTCTGCCCTTTCTTCCCCAACTTCCTGGGTGAAGTATATTTTGATTTGATAATTAAAGATAATTGTAAGTAATTCTGTCTTATGGCAGCTTTCTGGGGTGTATGACGCCACGGGTGAGGGTCATCCCCCCTCCCCCCAGGCAAGCTCTGAAAATCAGCTGGACGAGCTTGTGAAGGAGGAGGTCTCACCCTCCAGTGTATGAGGCTTTTTGCCCAGACTCTGGAAAGCCGTCCGTGGGTGATTGGCTCCCAGTGCCCAAGAGCCTCCTATGATTAAGACTTGTTATCCAGCCTGCCTCTCCTCTCTCATCCACTTGTTCTGATTTTCTCTCAGTATTTCTCTCATTCAGTTTTGTGTTTGGCTGTCTCACCACAAACAAACTGTCGCTTGTACAGTTGAGATTCCAGAAAGATTGCCAGGGAGTAGCCCTTCAATTCCATAAAAAGGAAAGATATTAACTGAAACCATGGATGTGTGCAGAATGTCCCTCACCCATTCGCATGCCTGGTCTCTTACTAAGCTTTCCCCTTCTTCCCACAGATGCCCCAGGAGACATAAAGTGTCCATCTCCAGGCAGTCTTCTCCTCTTGCTCTCCTCTTTCCTCGCCCACCTCTCATTCTTGGCATGTGCAGACTGTCACTTCCGGCACGGAGCAAATCACATCTGTGTGCTGCCTGTGCCCAAAGGCCGCGTGGCTTCCTCACGCTCCCCGCTTCTCCCCTGGCGAGCCTGGGTGATTAATCAGAGGCACATAGGTTACAGTGTTGGACAGTTACTCCTAGTGACGACACGTAGGGATGCCTAGCAAGGCCCAAATATGGCCCTTTCACCCACCCTTCTGGAAACCAAACATCTTGCACAAAAGTACATTTATAAGCTGGGTCCTGTGCCTGTAAGCCTGCTGAATGATAAGGGCTCACTGCTGACTGCTTTGCGTCCCTTTCTTCCAGCTCCTCTACCAGTGACCTTTCCAGCTATGACCATGCTTATGTGAGGCGGAGTCCTGACCAGTGCAGCTCCCAGGGGAGCATGGAGAGCCTGGAGCCCAGTGGGGGATACCCACCCTGCCACCTTCTCTCCCTGGCCAAGTCCACCAGCAGCATTGACCAGCTCAGTCACCTTCATAACAAGAGAGACTCGGCTTACAGCTCCTTCTCCACCAGCTCTAGCATCCTCGAGTATCCACCCCCTGGCATCTCTGCCCGGGAGCGTTCCGGCTCCATGGATACCATTTCTGCTCGAGGTGGCCTCCTTGAAGGGATGAGGCAGGCAGACATTCGCTATGTTAAGACAGTCTATGACCCCCGGCGGGGAGTCTCAGCAGAGTATGAGGTGAACTCTTCAGGCCTGCTTCTCCAAGGTAGGGAGGCCCGAGCATCAGCAGATGGTCAGGGCTATGACAAATGGCATAATGTTCCTCGGGGCAAGGGAGCGCTGCCTCCCTCCTGGAGCCAGCAGTGCCCCAGTTCCTTGGAGACCACCGAGGACAACCTGCCTCCTAAAGTGGGCGCGCCCCTGCCCCCGGCTCGGAGTGACAGTTATGCAGCCTTTCGGCAGCGAGAGCGGCCCAGCTCCTGGTCTAGCCTTGATCAGAAGCGGTTCTGCCGGCCTCAGGCAAGCTCTGCAGGCGCCCTGAAATCTCCCTTCATAGAGGAACAGCTGCATACTGTGCTAGAGAAGAGTCCAGAAAACAGCCCCCCGGTGAAGCCGAAGCATAATTACACCCAGAAGGCCCAACCTGGCCAACCTCTGCTGCCGACTGGCATCTACCCAGTGCCTTCCCTGGAGCCACACTTTGCCCAGGTGCCCCGGCCTTCCGTGAGTGGTAATGGCACCCTCTACCCTGCACTGGCCAAGGAGGGCGGGTACCCAGCTCCACAGGGAGCTTGTGATAAGATGGCTGTCCTGGACGAGAATGGGAACCAAAACGGATCCAGCAGGCCTGGCTTTGCCTTCTGCCAGCCCCTGGAACATGACTCAGTGTCCCCAGTAGAGAGGAAACCTGAGACTTCAGCCAGATGTGTCCCCTACAAAGTTCATTTCCCATCAGTGCCTGAAAACGAGGAGGAGACCTCCCTGAAGAGACTTCTCACTCCTCTCCAAGGCAACAGCCCACATCCCAGTGAGAGAAAGAGCACCCAGGGCAACAGATATTCCAGTTACCACAGCCTCCAGTCCCCTCAGGCTCAGGCATGGCAAGTGGGTGAAGACAAGAGATCTTTCCTGCCCTCAGAGCCTTGGGAGGGTGATTTCCATGAAGACCACAATGCCAACCTCCGGCGGAGGCCCGAGAGAGGCAGCCTGGGCCAGAGCATGCCAAGCAACTTTGGCAAGACCACGACTGCTTTCTCCTCCCTCCAGAACATTCCTGAGAGTCTAAGAAGGCAGAGCAGCCTGGATCTAGGAGGAGGCGCCCAGGAGGTCTGCCTGGCAGGCCTGCCCACCTGTGCAGTCAATACCAAGGCAGAGGACTCTGGAAGGACTGTTCCTGACCACAGGAGCCAGCTGGACAGGTCAGTTTCCTATCCAAGGCCTGAGGGGAGAACCAGTGCCTTGGCTTCTTTCCACAGTTCAGACCCAAGGTGTGAAGAGCCGCCCTCCCTACCCCCACAGGAGACATCCAGTCTGGGCCGAAGGAGGCTCAGCTCCAGCAGCGCCTCGGCTCTGCAGGGCATTCAGTATGGGAAGCCCCACTGCTCGGTGCTGGAGAAGGTTTCCAAGATCGAGCAACGAGAGCAAGGGAGCCAGAGACCCCCGAGTGCGGGCAGCTCTAGTTACGGCTATAACTACAGGCCCAGCAGGACACTCCCAACTCCTAATACTTTGGGGAATGACTTGGAGGAGACAAAAGCCCATATCCGTTTTCCTGAATCCACCGAACCCCTAGGCAATGGGGAGCAGCACTTCAAAAACGGGGAGCCAAAATCAGAAGAGGTTTCCTGGCAGCCGTGTGGTCAGCAGCCGAGGCGGGCTGCCGAGGGCGGCTGGGGCCCCCCGGTCCGGGGCGGTGAGCCTCCGAGGCGGGACGCCCGCCTGCTCCGCAGCCAGAGCACCTTCCAGCTCTTCAGCGAGGCCGAGCAGGAGGCCGTGTGGCCGGGCGACAGGCCCCGCACGCCCGAGTCGCCGGTGCAGGACGCCCCCTTCAGCCGCGCCTACCGGAACAGCATCAAGGACGCACAGTCCCGCGTCCTGGGGGCCACCTCCTTTCGCCGCCGGGACCTCGAGCCGGGCACGCCCACGGCCGCCAGGCCCTTGCGGCTGCGCCCCGCCTCGGCCCACGTAGGGCTGCGGAGCCCCGAGGCGCCGGCTCCCGCCTCCCCACACACCCCGCGCGAGCGGCACAGCGTGACCCCGGCCGAGGGCGGCCCGGCCCGGCCCGCGCCCCCAGCTGCCCGGAGGGGGCCGCGCCGGCACCTGACGCCGGAGCAGAAGAAGCGCTCGTACTCGGAGCCCGAGAAGATGCACGAGGTGGGGGTCTCGGAGGAGGCCGAGCCCGCGCCCCCAGGCCCGCTGAGGAAGGGGCCAGATTTCGCCGAGAGCTCGGTGGCCGACCGGCGCCGCCTCTTCGAGCGAGACGGCCGGGCCTGCTCGACCCTCAGCCTGTCGGGGCCCGAGCTGAAGCAGTTCCAGCAGAGCGTGCTGGCCGACTACGTTCAGCGCAAGACCGGCAAGCGGCCCGCCGCCGCCGGCTGCAGCCTCCAGGAGCCCGGGCCGCTGCGGGAGCGCGCGCAGAGCGCCTACCTCCAGCCCGCGCCCGAGGGCCCCGGCCTCACTGCAGCCTCCAGCCTCTCTTCGCTGCGGGAGCCCAGCCTGCCGCCCTGCAGGGAGGCCGGCCTGCTGCTGGCCACCGCGGCAGGGGGTGGCGGGGAGCCGCCCCGGACCCCCCGAGATCGCAGCAGCTCCTTCGCCGGAGGCCGCCACCTCGGGGAAGGGCGCCGCGGAGACCAAGCCCCGAGAGAAGCGCTGGGTGGAGCTAACGGCGGACCAAAGCGCCCCCAGAGGCTGGACAGGGCCCCTGGGGAGCCCTCCCCCTGGGGCGCCGCGGCCGGGAGGGCCGGGAAGTCCATGTCGGCCGAGGACCTGCTGGAGCGCTCGGACGTCCAGGCCGTCCCTGTCCACATGAGGTCACGGTCATCTCCCACCGCAGACAAACGCCAGGTACGTGCAGCCAACAGGTCCTAGCACTGCCCCTTCTATCCTGGAAGCCGTAGTGCAGCTCCTCTAACCCCTCGTCTCCCCTTTGTTTTCCTATTACATGCAAGAGAGTAGCATTTGTTTTCGTAAGGTGATGTCTTCTTCAGTGCACCTGTATGATGAGATCATTACAGAGATACAGATATATAATATAGATGTCTATACAATTGTATAGATGTTTTATGTAGATACACATATTGATATAGATATCTATGCATATATATGTGTGACACACACACGCACACAGTAGGCCCTGTATTCCTGGTTCTGCACTGGGATGGAAAGTATTGGAGAAAATTCCTGTAAGTTCCAAAAGGCAACACTTGAATTTGCCAGCATATGCAACTGTTTACATAGTATTTACATTGTAAATAATCTAAAGATGATTTAAAATATACAGGAGGATGTGTGTAGGTTATACGCAAATACCATGCCATTTTATCAATATATAGCATCAGGCGGATTTTGGTATCCATCCTTGCGGGTCCCGGAGCCAGTTCCCTCAGGATACTGGGAGACAACTGTATAAAATATATATATACACACATACATATATGTAGTATGTATGTGGTATATAATATTTACATATATGTAATAACTTCATTTTAGTGTCACCCACTTCTCAGTGTAAGGATTAGATTAGGAAAAGTTAGGGATTATCTTTTTGTTGTTTTGGGGCTTTTTTGTGTGCTTTTTTTTTTTTTTGCTTTTTTTTTTTTAAGTTCATGCAATAGAGGCGGTGTCTCAGTATTTTAAAGATGTTAGCTTCATACTCTGTTTCTATTGGACCTTGGCATTTACAAAATAAGGATAGTTACTGACTGATAATTATTGGTTATTGAGTTTGAGGCCCTCAACTAAGTATGTTTTTACATTTATTATCTCATTAATCCTCAAAATAATCCTGTGTGGTCGAGTATATTATCCATATCAAATCCATGTCTCTCTGTCTCTTTCTGTGTACTATCTTGGCGAGATAGGAGAATGTAGAGACTTTCAAATTCTCTTAAAGTCTCCAAATGATGCAAAGATCATGAGTTTTCCACTGGAAATTTTAGGCAGAGCTAGGAATAAAATCCAAGCACTCTGACTCCCAGGAGTCTATTAATTTCCCTAGTTCTTAGCTTATCCTCAAGCTCTGCTTGCACTGCAAGTCAGTGGCCAGCCTCATGGTTCCCTTTCCAGGTAAGAAGATAGGAGGAATTCACATATATGTTACCACAGGGGAGAACACCCCCTCCATTGTCCCTTCTCAGCTTCTGTTTTCGCCAGCAGAGAATGTAATCATTCAGCAAGCATTTGTAGAGCATATGTTTTATGAAAAGGACTGCATTACAGGTTTGGAGGAAATGCAAAGGAAAGTAAGGGTCATGCCTTTCTGGGATTCACAATTAAGCAAGGAATATATGTAAATAACCAAGACGAATGGTGAGTGCTTTGGGAGTGCTCACAAATAAGATGCTATGGGAGGGACAGTGATTAATTCTAACTGAGGGGAGCTAAGAGAACATCTCTTGGAGAAGGGATTTGAACCAGGCTGTAAAGGATGGCAGGATGTTGACAAAGGGTTGGAGGTTGTGTGTGGGAGGCATCCAGTTGGAGGAAACAGCTTTAGACAAAGAAGACTACGCGATCACTGCCTGAGAAATCTGTCTGCTGCACTGCTTCTGCAGCACAGGTACACACAGCATTGTGAGAGAAGATACTGCTCCCTCCCAGATATTTTCTCTTCAGAAATATTTTCCCCCAATATAACCCCTTCTTACACACATATAATCTTTAGAGGCAGTCCTCCATAAGCCGCCAGTAGCTGTTTTTCACCCCTTAGAATGAAGAACAGGGCTAATTTTCAGTCCTTATCCTACCCCTAAAACGTTTTTAAAATGCATGTGTGTAACATGCCATTTCAGCTAGTTTGATGGGCTTCAGAAGCTCACTGTATAGCAGAACAAACATTTTCTTCATTTCTCTTCCCATGTTCTAAAGAAAATAGAAATGTTTAGGTGAAAACCAAATCATCTTTTGATAGATGTCTTCTCTTGGGGAATTGGTTGGATGGTTGTGAATGTTATTTTGCCTTCGCTCCCAGATATTTCTCAAGCCTGGTAAACTGGGAGATAGAGCTAAAACATAGGCAGTATAGAGAAATGATCCCAATTAAATCCCAATTCTTTGATATTATTTGAAAAATAATTTCTAGAAAGACAACTAAATACAGAATATTATTTATGTTCTCTTTAATAAAGCGAGTACCATATTTAGAAATTATTTAACATGGGGAATATGATGTCGGGGGGGAGGTAGTATTTCAACGGGAAATACTTTATCTGTGCTGCTTTGCTCCTACAAATTCTGACAATAGGTTATCGTCCCCCAGGTTGCAGTTGTGCCAAGACTGTATTGCTAGGCTTCCTCCTCCGTTCCCTTGCTCAGCAGCCACACCATGCCTGCCCTGAGACCTGGTCCGTGGCAAGGTCTGCCCCTTGCATCTTCTTTATACATCCATTATCTATCTTAGTTGTAGAACTAGTTAAAAACAAAATAAAACTAGTCTCCGCATAATTATTGTGGTTATTATTTTAAGGTAGTATTATTTATTTGGATAAATTTCAGGAACTTTACTATTATCATTAAGCTTTGATGAATGTGTTAAGTAAGAATTTTTCTCATCCCAGCTTTAGAGAACTCTGAGAAATTAAGTGACCCTTTGGAGACTAAAGCATCTGCCTGAGTTAAATCCAAAATATGGAATCTGTTTCTGGTGCTGGCTCAATCCACAGCATCCCGAACAAATGCTGCTTGCTACTGCCAGCCAGATGCTAATAGAGCAGCATTTTACAAGCTTTGGACAAAGATTCAGCTCCTTTTCAAAAGTGCACTAGTGAGGATAGTTTCTGCTTCCAAAACAAGATCAGCATGGAAATCAATTTCTCTGTTTATAAAACTTGATCACTCTTGGGCCTGAAATGATGACGGCAAAAGGCTGCCACTGTTTGCAGCCTGCGACCTGTTCAGACACTCAGCAGGCCTGGGCCTCTCCTTATCCAGTTGTGGTTGTCTCTGACTGAGCAACCTCCCATTCCCTCTCCTTTAATTCCTCCTAATTTGAAAGATGTAATTGCAGAAAAAAATGGATATTAGTGATGGAGGTGAAGGGCACATCAAATTGTTGGCTATTTCCTGCTTTCTATGAGACTTTAGAAAACTTTTAAAAGTAGTGTAGGCCTTGCAAAGCTGTAGGAAAAAATCCAAACATTTCTGCCTTGGAGATGGAAATTTACACCTGTTCATTGCATAGATCTAAAATATAGCAGAGGCTATAAAAAGAAACCTTTTGGAGAAATGAGGTTCCTGGTGGGTTGTTTTTTTTTTTTCCCCCAGATGCTGACTTAGAGTCTTCTCTGGTTCTCACTATATTTTTAGAGATCTTCATTTCTTATATGTAGCATCTTCACCATGTGATGATGTAAACAAACATTTGATTGCTGAGGAAATTGCTTAATGCATGGAACCCCACAATGTTGGATGTAGTCTTGATTCTGTAGGATGCAGCTTGTATATCATTTTTAGTACCTCTCACCAAGCACCCATTCAAGCTTGGGGATAAATAACAGAATCAACTTTACACAAAATGTAAAGTTACAAATAGCTACTAATAATCAAACATATACTATGTGCTAATCATTGTACTGTTTTTTGTTTTCTTTAAATCTTTATTGACTTTGTTACAGTATTGCTTCTGTTGTTTATGTTTCTTGGCCCAGAGGCATGTGGGATCTTAGCTCAGCTCCCTGAGCAGGGATCCAACCCTCACCCCCTGCATTGGAAGGGGAAGTCTTAACCACTGGACTACCAGGGAAGTCCCTGTACTGTGTGTTAAAAGCATGAAATTAATCCTACATCTGTGTAAAGGAACTGATGCACAGAAAGGCTGAGAAATTTGCCCGACATAGTGGAAGTGAAGTTTTGAACCCATACTGTCTGACTCCAGAGGTTTTGAGTCATTGTACCATGCTGCCTCCTGGTATCAAAAAAGACTGGGAGATGGGAGGGAGGCGAGAGTTAAACATCTTATATCTGAAAATTCCAGCCAGTGAATTGATGTCATTTTAATATTTATCAATTACTGTTATACATTGAAATAACATTTAAAATTTTTTTTAAATGAATTTCTAATTCAATTAGCAGATACTTGAAGCTGATATTCCAAAGTAGATGAATATTGTCTTCATATTTCATTGGTCACAGAGATATTAGGATATCTAATTCAGAATCCAAAGTAAGGGTGAGAATCAGAATTTGACAGGATTTAGGTTTATAGTTTTAAGTATACTGTGTCTAAGAAAGAATAAGAACTGGTGTACTTTTAAGTCAGTCGAAAGAAGTTAGAGACAGTTAACAAAAATAGACACTTTACAAGTGTCTGTTGATATAACACTATACCTGGTATAACTATTTCTCCCATAGCCACTGCTTTTTCCTAATTTGTCGTAATAGTTTATGCTTCTTACCAGTTTATAGAAAATCAAGTCTTTGACAGTGCATACATGCCCAAGCAAAGCAAATAAATGCAACAGGAATGTATCCTACTTGGGCTTTTTACTAGGTTGGGAAGGCATTTTCCTTCTGTCCAATTGTTATTGGCAGGAGATGTAGAGAGTCCTCTCAATGGCTTGTTACTGGGTCTAAGTTCCTTTATTTTATGTACACCCACATAAATGTCAAGCTCATACTGTAATTCAAAGGAAATAATAGAATGGAAATAAATATTTGAACGTTACTAGGTTAGCAGCTTTAAGGGGACCTGGAGGCTTTTGCAGTGAATTATTGGTGAAGCTGAACAGAGAGGGTCAAGTGGGGAAAGACTTTAAAAGGACCATAAGGGGTTTTTTTTGTTTGTTTTTTTTCATTGAACAATATGCTTTTCTTTTTTTTTCTTTTTTTTTTAAATGTAGTTGATTAACAATGTGTTAATTTCAGGTGTGCAGCAAAGTGATTCAGTTATACATAGACGTGTATCTATTCTTTTCAAGTTCTTTTCCCATTTAGGTTATTATAGAATATTAAGCAGATGTGTATCCCTGTGCTATACAGTAGGGCCTTGTTGGTTATAAAGGGACCATAAGGTTTTGTAGAGAATAGGAATTCCCATTCCCTCTAGTGATGTTTGAACAAATCAGACACATGGAATTCCTGTTTCTCGAAGCATTGACATCTGATTGCATCCAGCTCAGCCACCACTCAACTTAAGATTCCAAAGGTCAACCTTAGGCTTTGAGGAAATCGTGGTTTGCATCTTAGCTCCTTATTTAATTATGGGTAAGATGCTTATCCTCTCTGAGCTGCAGTTACCTCCCCTCCCCCCATTGTTATAAATTAGAGGAGAATGTCAGGTGCCTAACACAATTCCAGGCACATCATTTGAGGATTATAAAGAACTTGGCAGAGTGTCCAGCACACAGTAAATGCCGAGTAAGGAGAAGCTGCAGTTATTAATAATACTCAGGGTTGTTTCTTCTTTGGACCTACTCCCACCAACCTTTCGCTCTTTTCATTGCTTATTAGTACCTCTACCAGTGATTGAGGGGAGAAATGAAAGAGAGAGAGAGGGAGGATGAAAGCAGTTAGCCCTTTGGACAGAATACTTGGTGAAATAAATTGCTGAAATTAAGTTTAGGGGTTACACGTGGATTTAATTTTCCTGTTTTCTACCTGTCAACTATTAGCATAAATAATTGAGAGTTTTATCAGTAGCAACATCATTGTCTTCATCAGGGGCCTGCACATGTGAACTGATTTTACACTGTCAGAAACTGACCTACAACCCTTTCAGGAAACCAATATATCCCATTATTAAAAGCAAAAGCAAATAATGACTACCCTTGAAGTGTCCCCAGAGTTACTGATACTACATGTGGGCGAGAAGTTTTTCCCAGAGACAATGTATTTCAACCTGATTACAAGCCAAATTTATATCTAATTCTTGAGGATTTGCTAAATTCAATACGTATTCTTTTCCTGTCATCTCCCATATATTTCCCTATTGCTATTTTGAAAGGTTGGTCCTTTCAATTCGTTTTCATCATTATATTTCAAGTATAGGCGTTGTTTTGAACTCTGGAGATCATTGTTATCAGATTTCTTATGTTTAGAAAATGTCTTTGTTAGGAGAGGCACCCAGTGAGATAGACTGAGGTTCTGCCACTTGTACCCTTGGGAAAGTTAACCTCTTGGGGCCTGTGTCCTCATCAGTGCGGTGGGGTTAACAGTCCTTCCTGGGGCTTCGAGGATGAAGTGGGTTGGTACGTGAGAGTGCCGCCATGATGCCCGACAATAAATAGTGGACCTCCAGTAAATGGTCCTTCTCCTTTATACCTCCACCCTCTTGGTAAATTCAAACACCTGTTTGTTGGTGATAATGCTGTGCCTCTCTTGTGTTTTAAGGATGTGCTTTTGGGGGAAAACAGTGGCTATGGTCTCGTGAAGGATCCATGTTACTTGGCTGGCCCAGGATCCAGGTGTGTATCTGCATTTATGATGCCCTCTGCCTTAGGAACGGCTGCTGGAGTTCCATGCTCCTGTTCCTCTGTACCAGAAATGGAAGGGTGATGTTATGATGTTTCATAGTGTCATGTGCCTTTTCAGTGTGTCTGGGCCACGGGGAACTTTATTTTTTAATTATAGATGACCTTCTCTGAGAATACTATTCAAAACTGGTTTTAAATGTGTGCTGCTGAGGCAGTGGTTGACGTCTAGTAAGTTTAGCATCAGACTGATTGGTGGATATTCTCTTCTCAGGCGTATCCTCTGGCTCTCACACATGGGGCCTCTCTTACGCAGCTGAGCGCTTCTGGCTCTGTCCCATAGATCACGTCTGCTGGATAAAGCACTAGGGGGAGAATGGGCATTTCATCAACTGCTTCACAGGACAAGACAAACTTGCAGGAGTCACCTGAAGTAAAAAATAAAGCTCCAAAGTTATTATTTTAGGCACTGAGAGAGAGAAAATAGCAGGAAAGTCATTTTTTAAAAAATTGCCGTCAAAATAATTTGTCCTTGGTAGAAAAATGTAATGGGCAATTTTTTTAGAATTAGAATCTTGGAACTATTCACTTGGATCTTAAGTAGAAATTTCCAAAGAGAGTTTCCTCTGAACCACATGCCTGTATGTAGTTTTAACGCAGCATTATAGGACTATTTACTGTAATCTGTTATTACTAATGGTAATATGTTTAATTCCTCCCTATTACCTCCCATGTTTTTTCAAGCCAGTTCCTTAATTTTTATTATGTTTCCTTCTATCATTGTTTCTCCTTTTTCTGTATTTACTTTCTCGATAACTCAGCCTAATACTGCCAGCATGGTCGGGAAGTGGGTATTAGGTTACCTCCTTCACTGCCAAAAGCAGCCTGCTATAGTTGCTTTTGCTCCTGTAGCTGTGCCGAAAGTGAAGAAAGGAGTCAAGATGAGGCTGAGGACTTTAGTTAGTTTGGCTGCAGTAATTCAAAGCTAGAGACAAGGGAAGTGTAACAGTGGACTAGAGTTCTGCCAAAAGAGAACTGGTCTGAAGTCTAAGGTGAAACTAAAGACAACCACAAAAAATCAAATTGCTAGATTACAAAAAGGACTTGAATAGACATTTCTCCAAACGGCCAACAGGCACATGAAAAGATACTGCACATCACTAATCATCAGAGAAATGTAAATCAAAACCACACTCACTAGAATGGCTACGATAAAAAAAACAAAAAAGAACAAGTGTTGGTGAGGGTGTGTAGAAATTGGAACCCCTGTGCACAGTTGATGAGATTACAAAATGGTGTAACTGCTACAGGAAAACAGTATGGAGGTTCCTCAGAAAATTAAAAATCTGTCATATGACCCAGCAATCCCACTTCTGAGTATAAATGCAAAGAATTGAAAGCAGTATCTTGAAAAGAGATTTTCATACCCATGTTTGCAGCAGCACTATTCACAATAGCAAAGAGGTGGAAGCAACCCAGATGTCCACAGATGGATGAGTGGGTAAACAGAATGTGTGTGCATACAGTGGAATATTATTCAGCCTTTAAAAGGAAGGAAATGCTGTCACATGGTACAACCTGGATGAGCCTTGAGGACACTATGCTAAGTGAAGTAAGCCAGCCATAAGTGCTTTATGATTCCACTTGTATGAGGTCTCTAAAGTAGTCGAATTTATAGAAAAGTAGAATGATGGTTACAAGGGCTGGGGCAGTGGGAAAAGAAGAGTTGTTGCTTAATAGTTATGTAGTTTCATATTTGCAAGATGAAAAAGTTCTGGAGGTCTGTTTTGCAACAATATGGATGTACTTAACACTACTGAAGTGAACATTTTTAAATGAATTTAAAATTAAAATGAATTTAAATTTAAAGCAGTCAATTTTGTATAGTTATGTGGGTTCTTTTTTTTCTTACCACATTAAAAAAATGCTGTGAAGGAAAAAAATGAGACTAATCAAACTTCTTTCTTGAATATTAAGATTCCTGGATGCATATCAATAGATGCTTGTCTCTCACACTCTTATTATAAAAGAGACTGAAACAAAATCTTTACGATACTAGTCTCTGTTCTTGGAAAACAATCACCAGGAAGAAGTATTCTCAACCAAACTAAGCATTTAACTCAAAAGTGTACAGTTTAAGTATGGTCCCTATAAACTAAGAAGATTAAACATAAACTAAAAATATTATACCAAGGTTTATTGGGGCTGGATCTTTAAAAGATAAATATTTTTTTATTGTGTGTAAAATGAAGGTACCTGAATTAGTCCTTAAAACATCAGATTCCAGTTACTCCATGTCCTATTAGAGGATGCTAATTTTAAGAATAGTTCATGGCCTGCAGTCTAAATAGCATTTTGACAGAAGAGACATCATTTGTTCAACAGACATTTACTGAGAGGATACATTGTGCTAGGGTCTGGGGATACCAAAATGAATAAGACGTAGGGGTAAAGAGCACCCCAGTGAATCTCCTGCCCCTGGGTTTCCGGTGTACCCATTTGGGAACTCACCAAGAAGAACAGAATAGCCACTCTTGGAGACTGAGAGGTTTCTCGTAAAGAAACTGCCTGTAGATGAAAAGGATCTGTGATGGGAGGGGAGAGTATGCATCTGAGTGGAAGACGGGCCCTTGCTCAACCCTCTGCATTTATAGTAAAGAAAAAACAACGGCAGAAGAAGAGCTAATTTGGTTCTTTGCAGTCTTTTCCTTCGTTGTGTTGCTTCACCCTCGTCTGGCACTTGGGCAATTTCGTGGCAGGCTCCCTCGGGATGCAGGTCTGTAGGATGGAAAAGGTCGCCTGCTCTCCAGAGTCACTTGTACACGAGTCGGGGAGCTACAGATGTGGGATCTACAAATTATGGTGGTTTGCTGGAGATTTTTTAACCTCACATTAACTCTTGCATGGCAGGCAGGCAGGCAGGCAGACGTGTTTTCTTTGTTTCGTTCTCCTCAAACACATTAACGAATGTATTGGGAATTGTTGGGTTTTCCTTGGAGCCTAGAGGACAGCTGTTTGAATCACCATGCACCCTATTTGCTCGTTAATGTCAGCCTCTTTCTCCAGAGGTAACTGCAACTGCTTATTAGCTCCTTGGGTGAGATGCTCCCTTTCCTTCTTACTTTCCATTTTAAGAAAGGAAAACACTGGGAGACTAAGAGAAAGTTGTAAATAAAACCTTCAGATTCAGCAGCCCACGCAAATACTTTCCAAACAGACCTCCCCATGGGGCTCGTACCTGGAGAGAATGAGGCAGCATTCTTTTCCCCAGAGTCAGGAGCTGGTTCCCAAACTAGTCCTAAAAGGAGCAGAAGAAACATACCTGCTCCAGCCTTTTATATCCTGATGCCTGTTCTCAAAAGCTGCCTCCCGTAGGGGGAGGGGGCAATGAGAGAGGGTTAATAAAAAGAAATGCCTTGTGACCCCAGGCTTGCCCTGTGACATTATCCTGTAGCAGTTTATGCCTGCCCGGCATTTCATTTAAACTTGGTTCTTTGTATGAGCAGCCAGGGCAAGTCAGTGTGCAGCTTCTCAGGGGGTCCTTCTTCCCATTAAATGTTTTTCCTGGCCAGGTAAAGCACCTTGGGCTTAGTGTTTGTCCCTTTCCTTCAGAGCTAACCCACATGTCTGTATCCTGCTCCAGGCCATTCAGCTGTTCCAGCCGTGAAGAGATGCCGTTGCTCAAACACCATCCCAGCCTTCGTTGGGGGGGTTTGGGCTGCAGAACAGGTGGTGGTGCCTCCATTGCCGGTGAGGGTCTGGGGCCGCTGGACCCTCCGAGGCAGGCCAGCCGAACGCCCTGCCCCCGGCCACTGGCCTCAGGAGCACAAGGGCATCTCCCAGACACCAGGGCTGCACCCCTGAGCTCAGCCCTGCCTGCCCCTGGCCCCTCGAGCCACTGCTCACAGGCCGCCGTCCAGCCCGGCACCCCAGCTGCGACCCCCAAAAGTGGCGGCCACAGCCCAGCCCAGCCTCCCAGCCCCAAGCGTAGGGTGGAAGAGGGAGCGGGGACGCGGCCCTCCCAGCCCTGGATGAAGCGGGCCCAGGCGGTCAGAGAGGACAGCGTCCCCGAGGACCCGGCGTTGCCGGGGTGCGTGAACCCGCAGCACTACCCCAAGCCGCAGGACCTCCCCGGCCCGAGCAGCACTTCCGACCCAGACACGCCTCTCGGGGCCCCAGGCACTCTGGGCAGGATCTCCCTCCGGATCTCCGAGTCGGCGCTGCTGGCCTCCCCACCGCCTCGGGAGGACTGCGATGACAATGACGAGGTGTTTGTGAGGGACCTGCACCCCACCGCCACTTCCAGCCCCACCAGCGAAGCGCTGCCGCCGCCGCCGCCGCCACCGCCGCCACCACCCCCACCCAGCCGGGAAGCCCCAGCCCAGAGCCTGGACCACTTCCCTCCGCCTCCCCCTGAAGCTTTGTGCCCAGCGCAGTGGGACAGCGAGGCCTACCGGGAGCCCCACACCAGGTGAGAGAGCAGCCCACCGCCAAAGTTAAGGGTCTCCCTCCCCAGTAAGAGACTTCCACCCTCTGGGCTTCCCGGAGCTGCCTCTGCTGGCCCCTGGAGAGCCCTGCGGAGGTTTTTGAATAGGAGCCCAGCTCACAAAACTGGCAGAACTGTTTCATTTGTCGACCTTGTGGTCGTTAGTTTAGTAGTCCTTGGGCGCCAGGGTGAGGTTCAGTTCTGTGGACGTGGCAGGTGCAAAGGGTACAAATAAACAGCATCCCTCTTCCCCGCCCAGAGTTCTGAATCAGTTAAGAAATAAGGCAAAAGAAAAAGGCATTCAGAAGACAAAAATTATCACTTTTATTACTGAGAGAGCTGATCCTGGAGAATACGGCTTCTGGGTATAAGTGGGCATCCTGATACCCAGCCCTAAATTAAACAGGGTTGCCTGCCTAGTCATAAACTGTGCTACACACACACACACACACACACACACACACACACAGCAAGCACACGTGTGAGCACACAAGAGCAAGCCTGGAGGCAGCCTTACTCTAAAGAAAGAGGCTAGACTAGGAATGGGCTATGATCAGCTTCTCTTTGCAGAGTCACTCTGTGTCCACAGGAAGAAATAAAGAGTAAGGCTGAGGGTCAGTAATGTTTAGGGAAGACCTCTTCTTGGAAGCCAGGAGAATGAGGAAGAGGCATTTCCCAACACATACTCCCTAGGACAGCACTAAAATACACTGCCTGATGGCAGCTTTGTGGTCACTTCCACCAAACACCACCTGTTCACTTTCACTGCCCTCTGTTCACTCTCCTAAAGCTCTGGAATCCGAAAGCAACATTCACCAAAACTGAATTCCTGCTGGATCCATTCCCCTTAAAAAGTCACAGTCCCTGTGACCAACTAGTGGACTTGGTTGAAGGCCCTCTTAAACCCGGCAGTCTGTGGGGAGTAACAACCCCAGAAACGCCTGATGTGTATGGGAAGCTGTAGCCCTCATGTGCAACGTCTCCCTGCCTGCCTTCACCCTCCTGCGGACTCTTCTCTTACCACTCTCTTTTCAATATCCCTAGGAACTCCAGCAAACTTGCCAAGGTGACCATTGCCAAGGAAAGGCCCGTGCCTGGTGCAGCCCATTTGGTTGATAAGCAGATACTGGCTTCCAGATCCCAAACTTCTGTTGAGAGTTCAGAGGCCAGTGAGACCAACCCGCCCTCCACCACAGGTGCTCTGCCCCGACCCGCCGGCTCTCCTAGCAAGCAGCCAAGCCCAGGGCAGCCACCTGCCACCCAGACCCAAAGTCTCAGCCACGACCCAGTCAGTGGGACTCAAGGTTTAGAAAAGAATGTCCGTTCTGGTCCTCAGAAGACTTCAGAAGACATGAGAACAGAGGCTCTGGCCAAGGAAATTGTCCACCAAGACAAATCTCTGGCAGACATTTTGGATCCAGACTCCAGAATGAAGACAACTATGGACCTGATGGAAGGTTTGTTTCCCCGAGATGTGAATTTGCTGAAGGAAAACAGCATGAAGAGGAAGGCCATGCAGAGAACTGTCAGCTTCCCAGGATGTGAAGCTAAGAGGTAAGTCCCTGGTAATGTCCCTACAGAGACGTAAAATTGAACTCCTTCCATGGAGGTGATGATATGTCTAGAACTGCTTATCTGACGTTTTCCTGCTCCCGGACGGACATTCCATCTCAGCCGTAGGGGAATGGCTCTGACCTACCTTGAGTTGTTTGCCCAGCAACAAATAATGGTAGTAATAATAATAATAATTGCTGTTAATACCTATCATTCATGTTCTCTTTGTCAAGAAAGCTTTTCTTTATGTAAACATTATCTCATTTAATCTTCACACGTGCCTTCTGAGATAGCTACCAGTTTTAACTCCATTTTACAAACGAGGAAACTGAAGCAGAGAAAAATTAGGCCTGTGCCCAAAGAAAGGCATAGAACACGTGAGTGATGGCATCTGCATGCTGTCGGTGCGTCTACAGTGCCCCTAGCTCAGCACACGTGCAGCTGCCCGTTCTGCCAGAGTTGCCCTCGCAGAGAGCCCCACACAGGCCATGCTGAGGGAGGGGCAGGTGGAAGTGGAGAGCACGACAGGGGCCTCCCCACGGCCAAGGTGAACGTGGTGGTGTACAAACAGTGAGAGCCTAGAGAAACAGATGGATTTACTCCGCTGACATTCACCTTTGAAGAGGTAGGGTGAGTGTCTGCTCACATCCTGAAAATCAAGAAGGGGCCGAACCAGAGTGCACCGTGGTCTTGTTCAGCCGTGGGCCTCGCACCTGAAGCTCCCCGAACAGTGCGTTCCCTGTCCCATAACACGTGTCCCGGTGCCTGCCCACAGCCAGTGAGAGGACTGTGAGCAGTCTGTATTTTTGCCTTCTTTTGACTTCTCCTGGGTTATTGCAGTATTTTCATGCATGTTTGAGTTCCTTAAGGGACTACTATGGGAGAGATTTAGAGTGGCTTTTATCTTCTAAATTTTCAATGAAAACTATATGGGGTCAACATTCTGGAACTCCAGAGTTAGTGGCTTCCAGACTAAATAAAATCAGAGGGCATTTCATCTCAGTTGGGCTTGCATTTTAGAAATTTCCAACAGATCCTAACTGAATTACTAACAGGAACACCATGTTTTGAGTTGTAGGGGAGGGGAGAAAGGAAAGAACTGTGTGGTACTTACAGGCTTGTATCTGGAGAACCTCCAGATACAAGCCCTCAGCAGTCCCTTTGTCCAGCCTCTCCTTTTCAGATTTGGCAAACAGACTAATTGAGGAGAAGTGACTTATCCAGGGTCACGTGCTTTGCAAACACTTCTTTAACACCTGCAGTGTGCAAGGCAGTCCACTGGGTACATGAGGAACCCACAGATGAGTTTCTGTGGATGTGCCAGTCAGTTCACCACAGGTGGTTGTCCTCCCGTCATTCACTATACGAAGACCAACCTCATTTACACGTACATGCTTAGAAAAGCATTTCCTGGCATTATCGTTGAGAACATACGTATAGACGTGAAATGATCATGTGGCTTTTGCAGCACTAAGAGCTCCCGGAGGAACTGCAAAAGGATGGCGTGTGCCATCTTCTGGTGAAAATGAGCATTGTCCTGTTGTACACAAGACTGCGCAAATAGCCTCTGTGAGGTTTCGCCGATACCCAAGAAGCCCATTTTTAAGGCACTGACTGTATGGGGCGGTGGGTGGCAGGGACAACACATATCAGAAGACCTTTTACCCATTTTTTGAATTAACTGGATTAACGTAACTGTATCGTTTAGAGAATAACCCCATCAAGCAAGAAACTCGTAAAAACAACTTTTTGGTGGTTCTTTATTCCATAGTAAAATGATGGTCTAGATGTTAAACAGTGTCGTAAGATTACCTCTCCTAGAGAACCTCATTACGCCCACAGAGTCATTTATTCAGTGAGTAGGGTCTTACCTGTTGAGTAGGAAAGGCACCTTGATTATAATAAAAAACAGTTATAGGTTCCCAACTGCTAGTTTGTTCTCCAGCCTTTAACCCCCCGCCCCCTCCCCCACTTGCTGTGTAACCAAGCGTAGGTTTTACATCTTGCGTTCGCTCACTGTTGACCAGCAAGCTCCAGATTTCCCAGGCGTCCATGGAGCCTCAGGCTTACGTGAAAAGAAAATTGGTAGGTGTCCAGGCAACAGTTAAAGTAGGCATCAGAAACATTATGGGTAACCGTGGAGGAGCAGGAAATAACCCAAAACCTGAGGTCTGTGCAGAGCCTTGAAGATACTTTCACACTAAGTCAGTCATGGCTTCCTACTGTCTTTCTGTAAACAGGGAGTTAATATCATTCTGATATTTGTCACAAAAGGAGGAACATGCAGAGAGGTGAAATGTCCTCTGTCCCCGACCCCCACTCCCCTTCCCCATGTTGCCCTTGGTGGTTTCTCATCCTGATAGGCCGGCTTCGAGAGCCCCACACCTAGTAATCGGTCACTAGTAAATACTTACTAGTTCATCCTAACTTCTGGGACAATACTGAATATAACTTTTTTACACATTTCCAAATGGACAGACATGTGGTGAAATGCAGCTGTGTGTGGCTGTACTTTTTGTTCTTTCTGACCCAGGAGTGAAGACAAGGACGCGGTGGGCATGTTGGTCAACTGTCGTGCCTACTACAGCGTGTCTGCTCCCAAGGCCGAGCTTCTGAACAAAATCAAAGCTATGCCAGAAGAGGTGAATGAAGAAGAGGAGCAGGCAGACATCAACGAGAAGAAGGTAAAGAAAGAATGGGGGCCTTTGTTCTGCTCCCCCAGAAAGATAGTCGAGGTCCTAGCAGGGTTACTGGCCCCTTACGGCTGGAAGGGAAAAGGCCTGTCACATCACCAACCTTGCCAAACCATCACGAGATTCTTGACATACAGGACACTAGGAGCAGTTGCCTCCCAGATCTCCCGTCATTTCGTTTTTACAAAGGACAAAAGTGAAGGTTAGAGGGATTAAGGTATTTCCTACAAATCACTAGAACCCAGGTCCCCTGCTTCCTGGTGTAACACAGGGACCCTGACACTGTTCTCAGCAGCTGACCAGCCAGTGCCAGTGGTCTGTATAGTTTTCATTTCATGTTTCACGGTCAAAAGAAAAACTAGAAAATCTAGAAACTTTAAGGAAGGAGAGACCAGTTGTCAAAAGACACTTCCGAGAAAAGGAAATGTTCCTCTTTAGATTGTCCAGCTCTCTTTGCCATACCCCAGTGAACAGCTCGAAAGCACAGTATTGGAATTTAGTGGTTAGCATTTGCTAACAACTTTTCAATGTAAAGCATTTTAAGAATGACCATGATGCTGCTGTCTGCCCACCCGCCGTGGAGATCTAAGCCGGGCTGTGCCCACAGGGGAGGAAGGTCTTGGCCGGCTGCTTTCCCTAGAGCCCCAGAGGGGCTGCCTGCCACTGTGCTTACAGCTCTCATACGCAGGCCTGCATGCTGAAAAGGACTCTTTGTTAAAGCTTGCCTCGTGCTGAGCAGGGAATGTAAGTGCTTCTCAGTAATGCCAATTCCAGGAGAAACCTTCTTACGTGATTCTATTTCATTTATTCTATAATATGTGTCCTAAGCTCTCTTGTTTCTGTGTTGGAATGAGACCACAGGATAGAGACCATGGGAGCAGGAAACAATGGGGCAGGAGGATTTACGGATTTCAGAAGCACCTCCATCAGTGGTATTCTTCTCCCTTCTATGGCCCCAGCTCTGTTGGGCTCATAGCACATGGCTGACATGCTGACACGATGCAGCTGCTATAGTGACACATGCTCTCCCAGCCCAAGGTTTCCCCATTACACTCCTGGCTCCCATTTAATGGAACTGCGGGGAAAAACCACCTTGCTGTAGTCTAAGTTTATCCCGAAGAGGGAGCCATATAAACAGCATTATAAGTACCAAGTTGCCATGACATCTTTAACTGAACATTTTACAGAGTTTGTTGTTGTTTTGTTTTTTGCACATAGACATACCCTGCTCTATAGTAGCAGTGTGGCAGATTACTTGTTCCTTTTTCCTCCCTATCTTAGTTTTATTTTTTAACTGCTTTTTTATCACTTTATTATCACCCTCTCACTCAGGATTATATGGCAAGAAGTATTTTTAGCCTGAGAGGAAGGAATAGAGGATTAGTCCTCACAGGAAACGACATTAGGTACCATTTGTCAAGCACTTCTTAGTCCCAGATGTGGGCTACGGTTTCTTTACTTAGTGCCTTCTTACCTTCTTTATTTACGCAAAACTGCTCTGATGCCTGTGTTGTCGCATTTTACTCTGAAGCAATCAGAGTGAGTCAGGATGGGGGTGGCACATTCAAGACAAAAGGAGAACAGTGTGGGCAAAGACATAGAAGTGTGAGAAAACACAGGGAGCTGGTGTGTATTGAGAAAGGTACTTCCGGGGGTCTGATATTTGGGAATGTAAAATGTCTCGTGATTAAATTAGAAATTACCACATTTAGAGAATAACAAAGAGAGGCCATGAATGGCAGGAGACAAGGGTGGGAGGATCTGCGGGGGCAGAAGGTCATGGAGGTCACGTGGGGCTTTGTCTGAAATGCGAAAGAGTTTGGATTTTACCGTGTGGCAGTGGAGAACACTACTATGAGGTTTTTGGTTTTAATGAACTACAGGTTTATTAATGTGTAATAGAATTTGTGTGTCACTTATGTTTACATGCCTGATCTGGAACAGAGAAAATAGGTAGGTTTTAATTGATGTTGTTGAAGGCATCTATGAATATATTCAGCGTGAAGTTGAAAATGCAGTTCTCTTCCTGATATATATATACAACAAGCTTTTTCTAAGGATGATTTTAAAACATGATGCTTGGTCAAGATCATTCTAAGGCAGAGTGTAGCCTTCCACCAGCTTCTGCAAAGTAATAATTTGTTGCCTAATGTTTAAAGTTAGTAATAACCTAAGATGTATTTCTACCCATGAAACTCACGAAGAGTCAGTGGAAACTAGAGTCCTCATTTATTAATATTTTGAAACTAGCATTTCCAATCAGTTCTACTTTAATATATGTTTTATTTATATATCCTAGATGAATTATAATATTCCAAGTAAATAGAACTGTTACTTAAAATATAAAACACTCACTGTCTGAACTTCTGACATACTTAAAATCTAAAAACAGTTTAATTCTTAGGGCTTTCAATCCTTTGACTAAAGGCTGCCATACCTATTAGGCAAAAATCTGCTTAACCAGATCCCACAATTCTCTATTCTGCAGGCCAGAAGGCTTTAGCTGAAAAACTTAGTGGAATATTTCAAAAGGCAAAAAAAATCTGTCATTCCTCAGGACTGGCTTTCCCCAAGAGATCCTTAGTGACCCAGATGGCTCTCCGCTGCCTATTTCTGTTGCTCTTGCTTCATTCTTGAAGTTCCAAGTTTCCCTCTGGTCTGTCTTCCTTTTAGCCTGAAAAACTTCCTTTAGCATGTCTTTTTTTTTTTTTTTTTTTTTAGCACTTGTCTGCTGGTGACAAATTCTTTTAGTTTTCCTTTATCTAAGAATGTCTATATTTTGTTGTTATTTCTAAAGAATTTTTACTGGATATGGAATTCTGGATTAACTATTCTTTTTCTTTCAGCACTTCAAACATGTTGTCCCATTTCTTCTTGCTTCCATGGTTTCTGATGAGAAACGCACAGCTGTTGTTCTTCCTATATGCAGTTTTTCTCTGGCTGCTTTCAAATTTTTTATCTTTGATTATCAGCAGTTTGGTTATGATTTGTGTATAGGCTTGATTTTCTTTGATTTATCCTGTTTGGGTTTGCTAAGCTTCTTGATTCCATAAACTTGTCTTTCACTAAATTCAGGATGTTTTTAGGCAGTATGTCTTCAAATATTTTTTTATGTGCTCATCTGTTTCTCTTCTTTTGGGACTCCAGTGACACAAATGTTAGACCTTTTGATATTGCCCTGCAAGTCTCTGAAATTTTGTTCATGTTTTTAATGGTTTCTGTTAGTTCATTCAGATTGGATAATTTCTATTGATCTATCTTCAGTTGCACTGACATTCCTGCCTCTATGCTGCCAGTGATTTTTTTTTAATTTTAAATGTTATAGTTTTCAGTTCTAAAATTTCCATTTAGTTTTTCGTAGTGTCTGTCTATTCATTTCAAGAGTGTTTACTTTTATTTACCATGCAGCATAGTTATAAAAGCTGTTTGAAAGGTCCCGTTTGGGTTGTCGCAGGGTTAGCACCTGTTGGTTGTCTTCCCCTGAGAGTTGCTTACATTTTACTGGTTCTTTTCATATGGGATAATATTGTATCTGAACATTTTGAGTATTATAGTGTGAGGCTCTGGGTTCTATGAAAATCCTCTGGAGAATGTTGATGTATTGTTTTAGCGGGCAGTCAGCTTAGTTAGGTTCGAGCTACAAGTTGGTTCCCGTGTCGATTCAGATCTCAAGAGCCTCTGCTGTGTTGTACGTGTCTGTCCTACACAGGCACCTTTCAGGGTGAGCCTGGGACTTGGATGAGTTGTTCTGTCACGGTTCAGTTCTCAGAGCCTTTGCCGTGCTGCTTTGGGTCTGTCCCACACGTGTGCAGCTTGAGGGTGAGCCAGGACCTGAGGCAGTTTAGACACAGAATTAGGGGGTCTCCTTTTCCTGCTCCCTCCTGTCCAGTATTCCTGCCCCCTGTTCTGCATGGCAGAGACTACCCTCAATAAGAGAGAAAAATAGTGGGGATCCCCCTCACAGTCTTTGGTCTGTGGGGTCATTTTCCCAGTTCCACTGGATGGCAAGAAGGGTTTTTCCTCGGGGTTTTAAGTGCCTGTGCCACCACTGCACTGTGCACTCTGCAAGGAGAGTCACCTCAGGGGGCAGGGCTGGGAGAGGGGGGAAAAGAGAGAAGGAAGGGGAAGAGACAGCATTGTTCCTGCCACACCCTCTGTTCAGTTCAGCAGTGAGGCTATTCCCAGGGCAGAGCTAGAACATAAAAGGGGGAGAAACAGGAAACTCACCCCATTCTGGGTCGTACTTCAGGCTTGGCTCCCCTCCCCAGCCCACTGCCACAGATAACCTTGTAGAGCCCTCTTCAGGGTCCGGGGGTGTTAGCTGTAGAAAGGAGGGGCAAGAGGCTGGTGTGCGCTCCTGCCATCTGGCCACCATCCGTCCCCCTCCCAGGGTTTATCAGCAGGGAGAGAGACATGGCAGATGTACATTTAGGGAAGCTGTGTTTGGAGTAAGACAGGAGGAAGAGAGGGTAGTTGGGAGGGGGTTACAGATGCCCAGGAAAGTGACAGTATGGGTCTAAGGGAGGTGCAAGAGGAGCAGTGAGAAACAGATGGATTTAAAATTTTTTAAAAGGAAGTAAAATGGACAGAATCTGGTAGCAGATTAGACGTGGCGCGTGGAAGAGAGGAGAGAGGGCTCACTCCCAAATTCCTGGCCTAGGTGACTGTGTAACACACATAGGAAAAACAGGGGCTGTCATTCGGGGAGGGAGGAGGATGTTTCGTTGAATTTTAAGATATTATAATGTTTATTGTATGTCAGATTCCTGTTACCCAAAACCAAGAGACTGAACAACTTTCTGGTCACAAGGCTTCCCAAGAGGAAATGAGACCCACTCTTGACAGAACGTGCTACAGAATATCTGAAGTGGTGGTCGGGTCTCAACGACCTTGCTGCTTTGATCAGGTCACACAACATGGGATGGGGATTTGCTCAGGACAGAAACTACCTGAATTTAAGCCTGGTGCTGCCACTTTCTAGCTGCCTGGGCTTGGGCAAGTGACATAACCTCTATCTGCCTCACTGTCCTCACCAGTAAAAGGGGGATGATATCAGTACCCATCTCATTGGGTTGTTGTGAGTAGTAATTGAATAGAAAAACACCTAAATAGTGCCTGGCACAGAGAAAGAGCTCTGTAACTAAGCATTATTATTAGTTTTAGGCAGGCATTAGGATGCCCTTGCTGTGGATGAGAAAACAGACAGAAAAGGTCAAGTGACTGGCTTGATGGTGAATTTTCTGTCCGAGCTGGGTCTCCTGACTCCTGGTCCAATGTTTGAGCTGGCACTGGAGCAGTGAGGGAGGTGGGACAGGGCCCAGCAAGATTTCTGCATGCAGATGGTGAGGTGGGAGGGAGGGTCTGTGAAACTATGTTTAGAGAGAGAGCCCTTATAAGTAGCAGCTCATGCAGGGTGAGTTAACAGTTCATGCCAGATGAAAAGTGGATAAATATCAATGATTTTGCAAACTAATTAGCTCCTGAGAGACTATTAAGTTATTTTTTTTTTTAATCAAAACACCTCTTCTCTCTCCCCATTGAAATCTATGGGTGTAATTTGGTAGTTTCTTTGAAGAGATCTGCCTGGCATAGAAATGGCTATTTAATACAGCCAACTTTCCCTTGCCTTCAGTTACTCAAATCCCTCTTAGTGCATTTTAAAATTAAAATCTCCATATTTTAAGGGCTTGGTAAATTTGTAAAATTCAAATACCATCCAGATGTACAACCTTTGGGCCAGGAGTGACTGGCGTGACTGCTCAGTAATATTGGTATTAGTAGGTTTGCCAAGCTGTGATGTATCACATTACTGTGATGTATCACATTACAGCCCAGCCAACAGCTTTCAAAAGTCAGAATGCCGCAAAATGTATATTGGTTCTTTCCACAGAGGCCTCCCTGTATCACCCTTAGACATTTTCATCTTATTCTGTCCTTCCCTATCCCATGAAGCCCGGAGTACACATCAGTTCCTGTACAGACCGGCTTATGGTTCTTCTGCCAGCGTTGATGTCTTTGAAAACCATAAAAGAGCAGGTGCCAAGCACTGCTCCCACTGTCCCAAGAGTGCATGAACCACAGCTGCCCATAGGAGACCTGCAAGCAGGTGCCAGCTGCTGCCCTGCCATCCCAGGAGCGCACGAGGGCCACTGCACCTGCACACCTTGTATCAAGGGGATAACAGCCAACACATGCTGAGGAGACAGCAAGCATCCAAGCTAAAAGCAGCTCCTCAATTCCAGAAAAGATGGCAGAGTAGAAGGACAAGCTCACCTCCTCTCACGAAAATACCAAAATCACACCTAACACTGAAAAACCATCAACAAAGAAGACTGGAACCTACCAAAAAAGATATTTTACATTCAAAGACAAAGAAGAAGCCACAATAAGATGGTAGGAGGGGCACTTTCGTGACATAATCAAATCCCATACCCTCTGGGTGGGTGACCCACAAACTGAAAAATAATTATATCACAGAGGTTCTCTCACAAGTGCTGAGAGTCCTGAGCCCCACATCAGGCTCTCCTGAGGGTCTGGCATTGGGAAGAGAACCCCCAGAGCATTTGGCTTTGAAGGCCAGCAGGGCTTGTGTGCAGGAGCTCCACAGGGCTGGGGGAAACAGAGACTCCACACTTGGCAGGTGCACACAAGGTTTCATGTACACTGGGACACAACGCAAAGCCGTAACTCCACAGGAGTCTGGGCTGGACATATCTACGATCTTGGAGGGTCTCCTGGAGAGGCAGGCATCAGCTGTGGCTCACTGGGGGCAGCAAGGACACTGGTGGCAGAGGCCTCAGAGAATACTGATAGCCTGAGCTCTCTGGGAGGTTGCCATTTTGGCATCAAGACCTGGTGCTACCCAACAGTCTACAGCTTCCAGTGCTGGAACTCCTTAGGCCAAACAACCAGCAGGATAGGAACACAGCAGCAGACAGGCTACCTAAAGCCATACTGAGCTCACAGGCACCTCTAAACACCCCTTGACATATTCCTGCCCACAGAGGAACAAAACCCAGCTCTAACCATTAGGGGGCAGCCACCAGAAGCAAGAGGAGCTACGAGGAAGGAGACCACAACACAGAAAGTTAGATAAAATGAGACAGCAGAGAAATATGTCCCAGACAAAGGAGCAAGATAAAAACCCACAAGAACAGCTAAATGAAGTGGAGATGGGCAACCTACCTGAAAAAGAACTCAGAGTAATGATAACAAAGATAATACAGGATTTCAGAAAAAGAATGGAGGCACATGTCAGGAAGATACAAGAGATGTTTAACAAAGAGCGAGGAGATTTAAAGAACAGAGATGAACAATACAATAACTGGAAATACACATGAAAAATGAAGTCAATAGAATAACTGAGGCAGAAGAATGAATAAGTGAGCTGGAAGACAGAACGATGGAAATCACTGTGGCTGAACAGAATAGCTGAACAGAATAAAGAAAAAAGAATGAAAAGAAATGAAGACCATCTCAGAGACCTCTGGAACAACATTAAACAAACCAACATTTGCATTATTTGGGTCCCAGAAGAAGAGAGAAAGGACCTGAGAAAATATTTGAAGAGGTTATAGCCAAAAACTTCCCTAACATGAGAAAGCAAACACTCAAGTCCAGGAAGTACCAGAATCCCACATAAGATAAATGAAGGAGGAACATGCCAAGACACGTATTAATCAAACTGCCACAAAGGAAAAAACATTAAAAGCAATAATTAACATACAAGAGAATCCCTATAATATTATCAGCTAATTTTTCAGCAGAAACTCTGCATGCCAGAAGGGAGTGGCATGATACATATCGAGTGATGAAAGGGAAAAACCTACAACCAAGAATACTCTACTCAGCAAGGCTCTCATTTAGATATGACAGAGAAATCAAAAGCTTTACAGACAAGCAAAAGCTAAGAGAATTCAATACCACCAACCAGCTTTAGAACAAATCCTAAAGGAACTCCTCTAGGTGGAAAAGAAAAGGCCACAACTAGAATCAAGAAAATTACAAATGGTAAAGCTCGCTAGTAAAGGCAAACATAAAGTAAAGGAAATCGTCCACACACAAATATGATATCAGTTGTGAGAGTACAAATGCAGAATATTGGAACTGCATTGGAAGTTAAGAGATCAGCAAGTCAGAACAAGCTTGTACATTTATAGGCTGTTGTATCAAAAACTCATGGGAACCACAAACCAAAAATCTACAGTAGATACACACACAAAAAAGAAAAAGCAATCCAAACACAACACTGAAGATAGACATCAAATCACAAGAGAAGAGAGCAAAGAGGAAGGGACGAAAAAAGACCTTTAAAAACAAATCCAAAGCAGTCCATTCTCTGTATCTGCATCCTTGTTCTTGTCACTGATAACATATATATTGGTAATTACCTTCAATGTAAATGGATTAGATGCACCAACAAAAAGACATAGAATGATAATCTCTAGGTCCATCCATATTGCTGCAAATGGCATTATTTCGTTCCAGTCTAAGTGAAGTCAGACAGAAAAAGATAAATATATGATATCACTCACATGTATGTAGAATCTAATTTTTAAAAGAATGAGACAGGACTTCCCTGTTGGTGCAGTGGTTAAAAATCTGCCTGCCAATGCAGGGGACACGGATTTGATCCCTGGTCTGGGAAGATCCCACATGCTGTGAAGCAGCTAAGTCTGTGCACCACAATACTGAGCCTGAGCACTGGAGCCCACAAGCCACAACTACTGAAGCCTGCATGCCTAGAGCTCGCGCTCCGAAACAAGAGAAGCCACCGCAGAGAAGCCGGTGCACCGCAACAAAGAGTAGCCCCTGCTCGCTGCAACTAGAGAAAGCCTGCGTGCAGCAACCAAGACCCAACACAGCCAAAAATAAATAAACTTATAAAAGAATGAGATAAACGTACTTGTTTACAAAACAGAGACAGATATCAAGAACAAACTTACGGCTACCAAAGGGGAAATGTGGGGGGAAGGGATAAATCGGAATTTGGGATTAACATACACACACTGCTATATATAAAACAGATAACCAACAAGGACCTACCGTATAGCACAGGAAACGCTACTCAATATTCTCTGATAACCTAGGTAAGAATCTAAAAAAGAATGAATATGTGTATGTGTATAACTGAAATACTTTGCTATATACCTGAAACTAACACATTATAAATCAACTATACTCCAGTAAAATTAAAACAACCCCAAAAAACCGAAACAGAGTCTGTAGAGGAGAGACTGAGTGGGCTTGACTCTGACCCTGATGGCTGTTCAGCTGTGTCAAATTCTTGACTCATCCTTGCCCATCAAACCTTGCTCACTTGGTGGCTGCCCTTCCAGCCCTGTTGACCCGTCACCGTTAATTACAGCCAGAACTTGGACGTTTCAAGGACGTTATGAACTCTACTTAGATTGAAGGAGTCTGAGAAAATTAGGGAGCCAAGTTCAGCAGAAACTCAAAGGAAGTGTTCTCCCCTGTCTTCACCACTCACTCCCACGCTTGAGGAAAGACATCTTACTGGTTTATGCTCATCTGCAAATTAAAAATCATCATACCCATCCCTTAAAATACCAGCCACTGAGAGCCATAATGAGGATTTTTTATTTGTTTTTATTTTTTGGGTTTTTGTTGCTGGGCATGGGCTTTCTCTAGTTGTGACGAGTGGGGGCTACTCTTTGTTGCGGTGCACGGGCTTCTCAGTGCAGTGGCTTCTCTTGTGGAGCACAGGCTCTAGGCCTGTGGGTTTCAGTAGCTGTGGCTCGTGGGCTCTAGTGCACAGGCTCAGTAGTTGTGGCACAGAGCTTAGTTGCTCCTTGGCATATGGGATCTTCCTGGGCCAGGAATCGAACCTGTGTCCCTGCATTGGCGGGCAGTTTCTTAACCACTGCACCACCAGGGAAGTCCTGAGGATTTTTTAAATGATATCAGTTACATTATTAAAAGTTCTCTGAGTTCATTCCAGAAATGACACACAATATTAGTTTCAAAAGAAGTCATCTTTACAAGAATAGTGGAAAACACGAGGCTGTCTTTTCTTTCTACTGTTTGGTTTTTTTAAAAAGCCTTTTGTAGAAAGTATACTTCTCAGGATGTGAGGTTGAAATGGATCCCAAAGCATTGGAGTAAACAGAAGACCTTTTCCTGAGGTTGAAGTGATAAGAATGTCGTTGCTTAGTTAACTGCCTCTTGGATTTGGTATAACGTGGTTTTCTATAAGAAAGTACCATCTGGTGACATTTAGAGTGGCAAGCCTAGGAAAAGCAAGCTACGAGGCTTAAAAGCTTCTGGGCTGACTTCGTGTAGATGTCGGTCTCTCTCCTCATCTATCTAAAAGACAGGCATGGTGATATCTGACTTGTGGAATCCTGTCCAGCAGGGATGTTGGGAGATGTAACAGCAGGCAGTGTTTATTTTCCCTCCTTCTCTCCATTCCAGTATCCCTGCCATTCTCTTCATAGGAACAGAGAGCACAGTGCAAGATCGTCACCCCTGCTGGGCGTTCTCCTGGAGGTATCTGGCAGGTTATCTTGCAGGAAAATACCATAGCTGCCAGACAGAATTGTTTTTTAGAAAATTATGAGTTTTCCAGGTAAATATAAGGAAAATTAAACAACTAACATTAAACAATATTCTCTCCCATCTGCATTTTTCTGAGCTCAGACTCTTCAGTTGAGGAGTAATATATTTTTATAGTGTACATTTTTTTCCCATTACTAAAATTGTCTTTTGTATCCACTTTGTCTTAACTGCTTGTAGAAAGCCAGAGATTATAACCCATAATGAGTCTGTGCAGCAGATGGGAATGTTTTAGTCTCCCTTCACTTTCTGAGATTAGGCAAGTTAAGAAGACAGTAAGATGTCACCATTAAAGCCCGAACTTGAACATTTCAAGGACATTACGAACCTTACTTAGTTGAAGTACCTCTGGTTGGTCCAGCTCCAAGATGGGCAGATGGTGGGGAAATAAATATTTTCCTTATCATTGTGATTACTGTATTATCTGGTGCTCATGTTGAAGAAACAGTACACAAAGTCGTCAATACCCTTCAATTTTGTTATTCAAAAATATTTTTTCCCTTTTTTTTCCTTCCTTTAAAATGAAGATTTACTCTAACACAGAAATTGTGACCTTTTTTTTTTTCCCCAACTGAAGCCACACAGCTTGGTTTTATGTATACACACACACACACACACACACACACACACATATATATACACATCCATACATAGAAATTTTGAGCTGGAACCTTGTTAGTGGTAAACAAATAGGTTTTAACCAAAAAAGATGATGTTCTTTTCCCATGTGGCTAACTCAGGCAAAGAGAAAAATGAAAGAGTAATTTAAAAAGCCATGGAGACTTAATTTCTCTTGCAGCAAAGTGGTACTAGACACTTCCTATAAGAGAAGTCAAACTTGAAACCACTAAGACCTTTACTTCATTCCTTCTGTTAAATTTACTAGATATTTGTGTAATTCTGTTTTATATGTATAGAAATTTATAAGTAAGGTGACAAATTACATAGCTCTGCTAACTGGAGACAGTGTGGCAGAGTGGACAGAACAAGGGGCTAAATTCTGATAAAGGTCTCATTGTGAATATTTATAGTGATTGTACAAGCGTGGCCCCGAAGTCAGGCTGACCTGAGTTCACAGCAGCTGGTGTGTGTGTCTTAGCCTCACTCCACCTCCCTAAGTCTTACTCTGCTCACCTCGTGCACTATGTGGATAAAGCAGTATCTACTGCAAGACTGTGGGGAAGGCTAAGTGAGATAATCCGTAGACCTGCTCACCGTTTCTGGCTCATGGTGATTGCTCCACGATTGGCATCTGTGATTAATATTCAACTCAGCCCTGTGATCTTAGGCAATTCCCTAATTCCTTTGACTCTCCGGCTGCGCCATTTGTTAAACAAGAATATTTACCCTGCCCGCCTATGGCATTGTTGTGAGGATCAAATGAGAACGTCTTGAAAAGACTTTTAAAAGTGAGTCGTACTGATGAACTCAGTGACAAGAACAAGGACGCAGGTGCAGAGAATGGACTGGAGAACTCGAGGTTTGGGGGGGGCGGGGGGTGAAGGGGAAGCTGAGACGAAGCGAGAGAGTAGCATAGACATATATATACTACCAACTGTAAAATAGATAGTCAGTGGGAAGTTGTATAACAAAGGGAGTCCAGCTCGAGGATGGAAGATGCCTTAGAGGACTGGGACGGGGAGGGTGGGGGGGACTCGAGGTGGGGGGGGAGTTGAGGGAGGGAGGGAATACGGGGATATGTGTATAAAAACAGATGATTGAACTTGGTGTACCCCCCCCAAAAAAAAAAAAAAGTGAGTCGTTAGCAAACCAGTTGGGAAGGCAGTGCTATACACAGCACAGCACACCTGGAAAACATTCCGAGGTGATGTGTGATCTTGCGTTGGCCTGTGAGTACTGAACAGGTTCAGAGAAAGGCGGCTGTAGACATTCAGAGAAAGAAAGGAGATTGTGGCCTAAGGTGGGGGCAGTCCATGCAGACCAGAGGGGGGCCTTTGGCTGAGCCTCGAAGACAGGAGGGACGCGGCTGGCAGAAGCGGATCCTGCCGCCACAGACCAGCCAGCTGGCTAAGTTTTTGCTGTGTGCCTCCTCTCTCGTTACAGGCAGAGCTGATTGGAAGCCTCACGCACAAGCTTGAGACCCTCCAGGAAGCCAAGGCGAGCCTGCTGATGGACATCAAGCTCAATAGCGCCCTGGGGGAAGAGGTGGAGGCCTGGGTCCGTGAGCTCTGCAAGCCCAACGAGATTGACAAGTACAAGATGTTCGTCGGGGACTTGGACAAGGTGGTGAACCTGCTGCTGTCCCTCTCCGGGCGCCTGGCTCGCGTGGAGAACGTCCTCAGCAGCCTTGGGGAAGATGCCAGTAACGAGGAAAGGGTAGGCAGCCTGGTGATTCCGTTCAACACGTTCCCCCCCTGATCCCATGTACACAGAGAAGTACAATTAGACAGGAGCCTTTCTAGAGAAGATTACCATCTCTCTGGGGCAGGGAGATGGTCCAATGTACAGATGAGCAGGGAACAGAAGAGGAGGTATCTTCCACGCCAGGATGTCACGCTGACACCTCAGCTTCAGGGATACTTAGAAAAGTTAAAAATGTGGCTGCCAGAGTTTCTTTCCTTCCTTTCTACCCCAGAAAAAGGAAAGGTAAAAGCATGATGGGGGTTGACATTAAAAAAAAGAGAGAGGGACAAGAAAACTGTTGGGGATGGGGAGAGGGCACAGGAACGTGAGCTCAGGCTCCAGGGCGTCTGCAGGCGAGGGGCCGTGGGCGCTCGGTGAGGATGCACCTGCTGTGTCCTCCACACCTCTTACTGGAATAACTGGTCGTGACAGCGGTAGTGATACCATAGAGAATCTAAGTCCTCCCCCTGGGTCAGGCGCTGTGGGCTCACACCCTGTAGGTGCAGTCTCACAGAAGCCTCGCAACAGGCCAGTAAGCAACGGAGCCAGGACAGGAGTCCTGCTGCAGCCCCCGAGTGTTATTCGCCTCACTGAACTTAATTCCAGAGCTACAGAGCGCTCTTCATGTGCTCATCGGTACAGCAGATGTTTCCTGCGTATCCAGTATGTGCCACGTTCTGGTCTAGGCAGGGACGATACTCTGTGAACAAAGCCGCCAGATCCCACCCCTCATGGACGAACTTACCAAGGGAGGTCAGGCGACGGACGTAGCGATGACGTTTTTCATTTACGTGCCGAGGTGGTGAGCGCCCCAGCCATCGAGAGGTTCCTTTGCTTCCTGGCTCCTTCTGTCTACAGCTCTCTCTTTCAGTGCTGTCCGGGATTTCCCAGTTATCTCTCCAAATGTACTGCATCAAAAGAAAAGGTGTCTCTTGTCAAACAGATTTCTAAAGGATTAGAAGAAGTCTAGGTGGTAAGCATTTAGGAATGTGACTCAGCATCCAGGAACTTTGTGCAGCCCCTCTCCCCGTGAGCCCCCTCCTCATGTAAATACGCTGGGCCTTCACTTCCTAACCTAGAAACTGTCTGATTACGTTGGCCTCCAGTGTTGTCCTTCCCGCCTTCCTTCCATCCCGCGAACGGCTAACGAGAACCTGTCAAATACCAGGTGCTCCTCGTGCTAGGGCTGAACACTGGCTAAAAACAGGCCCGCCCTTACCAGATGGTGAGGAAACCGGTGTAGAAACAGCAGTTGTTTCCAGTATGCTGCAGCACAGCAGTAAACTCAGAGCCATGAAAGCACCCCTGACGCGGTGTGGTGGGGTCAGGAAGGACTTCACACAAGTGCCGCGTGAGCGGAGTCTAGAGGACTTTCTTAATTCCAAGTGGACTGAGAGGGAAGGGCTTCACCATTTAGAAGGAATGTCATGTGCAAAGTCCAGACAGACCGTGACATGTTTAAGAACTGATTTACGTGTGGTTGGTATGTCTAGAGCATAGAGTGATTCCTTGATTTATTTGTTTTTAAGGGAGACCGAGAAGGGATAATAAAGCCACTGTCCCCCCAGGGCTAGCACCAGCGGGGAAGCCATTACTACCTCTGGACATGGAGCAGCAGGAGGACGGGGCTTTTATCAGAAGCATAGCTGAAGCTGACCTACAGCACTGAGGCCTGGGTGAAAGGCTGCAGCCACCGCCCCCTGGCAAGGAGGGAGCCAGGGATAAAGGCCTCAGTTTCTTCTTCTTCCCACCTTCCAGTCTCCTGCCCATGACTGCTATTGGCCAAACCCAGCAGCCAGCAGGCTTCAGCTTCCCTAGACAGAGAGCAGGACTGAGGAGAGTAGATCTGGAGGGGTAAACAGTATCCAGTGCAGAAAATAATCACAAAGACCTATGGGTCATACCTTAGGCTTCAGCCTGTAGGCCTGGAGAGCCATGAGCTAATTTCATGACATAGTCAGCCTGGGGAGGGGTGAGACAGTTGGGAGGCTTATTGTAATGGTCTAGCAAAATAGGTTTAGGCTGTGAATTTAGGCCATTGTCATGAGGATAGAGAAGAGGGAGGGAGTTAGAGAATGAGTCTGAATTAGCAAGGTGTGCTAGATGAGGGGAAGGACGGAACAGAAGGTAATTCCAAGGTTGCTGTCTGGTCACTTGGATGGATGCCACAGGTATCTGAGATAAGGAATACTGGACCAATTCTTACAGAAAGATGAGTTGTTCCAGAATTGAATTCAGCTTAACACTTAGATGCACATAAACACATATAGATAAGTGCTTGCTCACCTGCAAAATTATTAGTTTAAAAACTAAAGGTATAAATAGGAATGAGGAAAGGAGGAATAAATAGTTCCATAATGCCAAATTCGGGATTACAGTTACAGTGAGGGGAGGAGGGGAAGATGGGGATCAGGAGAGCTACAGATGAGACTTCAACTGGATCTCTAATTTTTTTGTTTTTAATCTGAAGCAAATATGAAAAATGTTCAAGCTAAGATTTGGCATTGTCAGTGATGGGTACACAGACATTATACCACTTTATACAATACTGATGTTTAAACTATTTCATAATTTTTTAAAGGTGAGGAAGAGGTTCTCATTTCTTAACTTATTTCTTTACAGTATTTTGAAACATGTCTTCATTGCAAATTCAGTCCCCAAGGATTTCTTTTTTAGGTGTGTTTTTCTGATTAGGGGAAGAAAGCCTAAGAAGATGGAGATATTATAAGGTTAACCTATAACTTTGCACTTTTCCTCTAGGCATTATTATGTAAGATCTGACAGGCTGGTTCAAGGGAAGCCAGGGCAAAGACCCATGATCCTTTCATAACCCTACATAAGCTAACTTGTACTGAGATTATATATATATTCTTCTTCTTGATTAATTTCCACTTTAAAGTTTCTCAGTCACTTTAGCCTGAAGAGTCTGGTTAAATATAAAAACTTAAAAAAATTTTTAATGACATTATAAAAGTCTTTAATGTGACCTTTTAGCAAACATGCTGACATATAAAGTAAATTAGCCCTGGAGAAAATATGCTGTCTTACCATTGGGTCTGTATAAGACACTCTCAGAATATGAAATTACCATCACTGTTAAATAGAATTTCTGTTAGATTCAGAGGCCTGAAAAATGGAAACTGATTTTTTCAGAGATGGTAAATATGACATTCCCATTGTTGATTATGGATTAGAGCAGAGGTTCTCAAACTTTAACTGCAAAGAATCACCTGGAAGGCTTATTCAACCACAGAGCTCTGGACCCACACCTCCAGAGCTTTTGATTCAGTAGATGGAAAGGGGCCTGGAATTTTGCATTTCTAACAAATTCCCAGGAGATGCTGCTGGTCTGCACTGTGAGAACCACTATAAACGTATATACTTATAAACACGCAAGATACCTTGATGACTGGCTTTTTTTTCCCTTCAGTTTTTTAATTGTGGTAAACTACATATAAAGTTTGCCATCGTAACCATTTTTAGCTGTGCAGCTCAGCACTATTAACTATATTAAGACTGTTGTGAAACAGATCTCTAGAACTTTTTCATCTTGCGAAACCGAAAGTCTATATCCACTGAAACAACTCCTTGTCCATTCTCCCCTCCCCCAGGGCCTGGCAACCACCATTCTACTTCGTGTCCCTATGACTTTGACTATTCTAAGGACCTCATATAAGTGGAATCCTGAATGTCCTTTTAAGTCTGGGAGCCTTAAAGTAAAGCCATTACCCCAGCCAATTTAACATAATCTCTCAAATTAAAGCTATCACATGACTTTACAAGTTAGAGAACCATATATATGCAACGTAAGGGTAATAAACTGATTTTCAAAGAATTGACTCTCCTTACTTTAGAGTGACAGTCAAAATAGGAACTTAGATACTGCATCGTCCTGAAAAGGGTCTGTCTGCGGGCAGTGTGGCTCTGTTCCCCGTTCCACTGGCCTTCTGCTGACCTGCCTGCTTTGCCCTGGCAGAGCTCTCTCAACGAGAAGAGGAAGGTCCTGGCTGCGCAGCACGAGGACGCCCGAGAGCTCAAGGAGAATGTGGATCGGAGGGAGCGCGTGGTGCTGGACTTCCTGGCTAGTTACCTTTCCGAGGAGCAACTCCAGGACTACCAGCATTTTGTGAAAATGAAGTCCACACTCCTCATCGAGCAGCGAGAGCTGGACGACAAGATCAAGCTGGGCCAGGAGCAGATCAAGTGTCTGCTGGAGAGCCTTCCCTCGGATTTCGTGCCCAAGGCAGGGGCCCTGGCTCTGCCCCCAGACCTGGCCAGTGACATGACTCCTGTGGGGGGATGGACTGTCAGTGGCGTTTTTCCCACAGTAACCTCTCCACTTTAACCTCTTCTCCAGTACCCAACCAAAAGACCATCCCTTCTCTCAACATTACTTAATCTGAAAGAGGTTTCAGTACAAGCCACCCTTCAAACTCTATGGGTTATCGGGGTTTTTCTGGATAAAAGGAAAAAATTCCATCCAGGAAAAAGCCTTTCTTTTCCTTATCACCCTTCATGATTGATCTTCTGAGAGCTTGAATGCTGCTGGGAACTTACCCCTTTCTATTGTTACTTCGTAGTAGAAAGAAAATTAATGAAACTGTGAGAACTGATCAGAGGGTGTTTGATTGACCGTTTAGTTTTTCACAGGCTGAGGCAACATGGATCAACGCGTGTCACCCTCAGGAACGTATCCACGGTGTCCTTCCCCGCTTGTGGGCATTGCATCCTGACGACAGGTACGCGCACTTATCAATGAAGGGTCTGCAACATAAAGCCTTAAAGAGAAACACACAGGAGAAAACTGTCAAACCTTGAACGTTGTTATTTATATTTTTAAAAATGAAAAAGATCATTGTTTGTGTGCTAACCACTTACTTGATTCTGTTCTTTGGTGGACATAGACAGTTACGTTTGAGCTTTGTATTTTGTGAGAACCTTAATGAAACGAAGAATTCCAAAGACAGTTGCATTGAGTGTGGAGACTTTTTTCTTAAACTCTCGACCTGTGAGTAGACCTTCAATGCTTGTTTTAAACTGAGTGTGGGGGAGTCCCAGCTGCCAGTCCTCATGGCTTCACTCCTGCAACAATCAGGAACACATACCCCTGCCCTGGAAGAAGGCTTTATGCAACACGGTTATCACATGCTTCCCTAGTGCTTGCTGTCATTACCCCTGGGGCGGAGAGAAAGCTAGATTTTACTAACGAGGACAACGCTCCAACCTGTTGACAAGGAGGCTGGAACCCAAGTCAGTTCAAAACTGAATTCATGCTGTGCTCCTCTATGAGATTTGAGCTAAATATAGCGTACGTGGTGGGATATGTTAGCAGGCTCTTTTAATCATGCTTTTCAAGAAAGTTTCTTTTCCTAAAATGTCAAACTTATCCACTACACTTTTATTGAAAAGTCCCTCCTTAACCTCTGAAGACTGATTTTGCACTATTCTGCTTCAATAGTAACATCTGAGAGGGTACTCAAGAGCCCAAGCTGTACGTCCATTAAAATATATAGACGGGAAGATGGAAGGAGGTGATGGGCCAGTGACCAGGCTCTGTTGTCAGCTGCCAGAGATGGCAACAGCCTGATACTTTGAGCGGGTGGTGCATCCCCGGCTGTGCTTTAGTCCTGTTGTTTTTACGCGTGTTGAATCCTCGGCTGGTGGCTGCCCGTGCTGATTTGGGCTACAAGTACTATAGCAGCCTGTCCTAGAGAACTGGGAGAGTAGAATTCATAGAAGAGTATCAAGTGCTCTTTTTTCTTAGTACATTTTAATTAATGAAAATATTCTGGTTAGGAACTTCAAAAACGTAGTTTTGGTCCCCAATACAGATGTATTTGGGTGAACTTAGAACCAATAGGCCACCCACAGATTTCTTGTGAGCCGTCAACAGAAGCCAATGCTTCATGCTTTAGAGGTTTTATCCTGTCAGACTGCATTATAAGACTGTACCTTGGTTTCCCAGGAATGTTTTCAAAAGCTTCTCTCTTACATCTAGAGGTTCCATCTCCCAGGGAACAGCAGAGACAGGGACAGCATTCAACAGTCACGCTGTATTGTCATTTTGAAGTAGAGAAAAACAGGGCTTCCCACAGACTTTTCGTCAGACGTAGGCCAACACAGGAGCCTGAGATCAATCCAGTTGGCAATTAACCAGCTGGTGTATCTTGCGGACACTGAGTGGTTCCATGAGGTCAGAGCCGGCTGAAGCGGGCCGGCAAGTGTCTGCAGCAGTTCTTAGTGAAGTTCCTCAGGGGGGCCTGGGGCTCCCAGTGCCCAGCACTCTTCTAAATCATCCTCAAGGATTGGACTGGGAACATTTTACACATTCAGGCTTTTTCATCACTTTTGTAATTTATACACGTCAAAGTAAGTGACCCCCCCCCCCCCAAGAAGAGCAGCAGGTGATACTGCAGTGCACCCCAAGCCCCTGAAAGCGATGACGTTCTGAGGACAGTATCCCTTCTTTTGCTCCACTGAAATGTTGTTATGTGAGATGAGTGAGGTACCGAGTGTAACTATGAAATCTAATTCTCAGGCGGATATGATATTTATAACAGGACTTGATCTCTGCTGTGATGAGAAGAAATCACTAACCTAATTTTCATTGTTAACTTTAACTAGATAATCAGCCGATTCTTTATCCCTTTCCTACGTTGCATTCTTTCCCCACTATTAAAAAAAATCACCTACAGTAGAAGCCAATTTTTCCCTCCAAACAACATCCTCAGCCAAAATCATGAACCAAAACAGCAGCCATGAACAAGTTGTTGGTCAAGATTTCAGGGCCCACATTGCATCATCAGAAATGTTTGTTCAGTGAATAATTGTCCCTGTGGATGTGGTCCTTTCACACATACCACGTCCCATGAGAAGTCAGGTGGGAGTGGGATGGCCTTGCCGCTGATACTCAAGAAACCGTCACAGTTCCAAGAAAGGACAATGTCCTACGACACTAGTGGGGGGCTTCCAACTCCTGGGCCCCTGGAGGAGTTCCTGGGCTTGTTGCTGCATGCTGTCTGACTCAGCCTTTCCTCTTGCTGTTTTGCTTCTTGTGGTGGCTGCTTAACCCCAAAGAACGCAGGGAGGGTCCACAGTGAAAGTGTCTTGAGTTTCTCCCAGAGGCACTGTCGAAACCAAACATTTTTTTCCTTTGCGCCAGGGGATCATTTTAGGTTTTAGGTTTTGTTTTGCACAACTGGTTTTCAGACTTGAAGATTAGCAAGTTTGGGTCCGCTCCCAAGAGTCTGTTGAAGTCAGGAGTGAGGGCTTCACTGAAGTCCTTTGGGGCACATAAAGCAGAAAACAGGGACTTCCCTGGTGGTCCAGTGGCTAAGACTCCATGCTTCCACCACTGCAGAGGGCACGGGTTCGATCCCTGGTTGGGGGAACATGCCACGTGGCATGACCAAAAGAAAAAAAGCTACTAAAGCAGAAACCAGCCTGGGACATCCCAGTTTTCCTATTACTCCATTGTTAATATCTGATCCAAAGTCACTTCTGAGTTTAAAAGGTAGATCACAGTCATTCCTAATATGAGCTCTGCCTTGAAGTTTGTATTTTATTCAAGCATCTTTTATTAAGATATTGGGTTTTTTTTCTGGGTACCTTGAAAAATGTTGGCTTTTTATTCTTATATGATTCCAAATTTTCCTGTTTAATTTTCCATGATGTTATTGGCTTTATTCTGTTAGGTTGGAATTATTTTTCCTTTCTTAGAACAAAATGAGTTTTAGTCACCTTACTGCTCGGAGGAAAAAAGGAAGAACTTCAGCCAGAAAAAACTTCTCCATCTCTAGCAAGACATGGCCAGGCGAATGTGAAGGGGCCTTTCTACACAGAAATCGATTACTGGGGACAAGGTATTCATGGCTGCCTGAGCTCTCTGGGACGAAGCATGGAATACAATAATAAAGGCCATTTTAGTATCAGGGACACATGAACGGTGTTCTAATTTATTCTTATTTCTAACTGAAACTCACTTTCCTTAAAGGAGTTCATTCAGACACTAACTCAATCATGGTTTCTGAAGGTGCAGTCAGGGTACGCATCTCCATCAGGATAACGGGTGCTTGCTAAAAAGGCCAGTTGCTGGGAGTCTGCACCTGAACAAGTTCTCCAGTTAGTCTGATGGGCTCTAACGTCTGAGAGCCTCTTACACCTGTCATTTGTACAGTTTCTACGGTTAGGATCACAATTAGACTAGCATGAATGTATGTCAAAATCCAGAAATTCAAAGCCCTGTCACATTTACTCTCATTAACTACATTATCATGAGTTAATGTCCCCGCGATTATATCATCCCCAAGGTTGTGATATGGGTTTTTTTTCCCCCTGCTCACTCTCCCCTAGATCTGTTTTAAATTTAAACAAGCTAAGTACTTATTCAGGCTCAAATGCACTAATTATTTCTCCCCCAAAGGAATCAGCTTATCATACAATGTCAGTAATTCAAAGTGCTGCCATGATATCTGTACTAACCTGAAGTCACAATGGACCTTTTCCGTGGGGACCGTACTCAGATTTCTATTGCTTCATCACTAGTCTCGTGCCACCAATGAGTTAGAATTTCTTGGCTTGGATCTGACAGTCTAGCGAATGAAACAAAAATGTGTTCATTTCCTCTGAGAAGTGAAAGGAGCCATCACCTGATTTCAAAAGCCTAAAATCACAATTAGGCAAGAAAAAAGCTGTGAATAAAGAAACTGGTTCCATTATTCCTACTTCATTCTATAAATTCCTCTCAAATCTTCTGTTAAGTGGAAAAGCAGCTGCATTTCTTACTAAAATATCAGTACTGCTATTGCTTTACACAGTGGAACTTTAAGAAATTGTTGAATTCTGATAAACGTGTCTATAGAATATAAGGAAATTCTATATGATACTCTTGAGTTAAGGGAGAATACCCAAGGAGAGATAAACTTTGAAAGGGCCCCGCCTCACGAAGGCTGAGGTTCAGAGCTCCTTGGAGAACTCAGCCCACTGATTGCTAGCAGAGTATTTTGCTCGCGTGCCCAGGTCAGAGGCTGGTCTGCAGCCCCTGGGCAAGCAGGAAGCAAACCCTTCAGAGTGCAGGCCGGGTGCAGTCAGTTGGCAACCCACAGCATAGACGTGCATAGGTAGTGGGGGCCTGCAGAGGGGTGGCTGCTCAGTGGGAACCCTCTGAGTCAGATTATCTGTGTGGGGCCTGAGGGAGCGAATGCTGGCAGAATGCCTTTGGGGCTTGGGTGAAGCAGGAATCCTTCTAGGTGTGTAGTTTCTAGTCCACAGAGCTGGGAGGAGGTTATCCCTGCTGAGGCTGCAAGGTCACTGAGGCAACCCATGGCTGGGGCAGAACTCCATCAGATACCCTTCCACTACGCCACTCCTGCACCAGGCAGCAGCCCAAACGGCAGGGTCATCCTTTCCTTCCCTCCTGCCTTGCAGCGCCCTCTACTGAGAAAGTGTGAGAATCACACTCACAGTGAAGGAGAGTCAAGTGACTGTCCACTGTCACAGCATATATCAGAGGGTGAATGTGGAGCTAAGAGGCTATACCCTGATAACTGGCACAAATTTATTCTAGATTATTACCCTAATATTATCTTCTGGTATCATACAGAACTTTGTAGTTGTTGATTCTGTAAGAACTATTTCTCTGATAATAAAGAAAACATGTCAAATGGACAGTTTCTATCTCTTGAAGGAGAAGGTGTCAAAAGGAAAGCAGTTTCTCATTTGTTTTCCTTAAATGCACACGCATAGTCCTCAAAGTACCTAAAGCAACAGACTTAGAATGAGGCCTATTTAGGAGTGTAAATTTTGTACCTGTCGATCTCTGTGTGTTTTTGTCTGCCTCACTCTACAGTCGTCACCTTTCTGTTCTTTTATTTCCCAAATGATTCCAGTTATATTTTTTCTTTTTTGGGGGGTTGGGGGTAAGGGGTGACTTAGAAAGTGTAGTGAAAATGAGTAAAGAGGTAGAAGGGAAGATGACCTGAGTATAAAGTCAAGAATGCGGGGTTTTTGTGTTTTGTTTTGTTTTTTTCAATTTAGGGAAAAATTTTCACCTCATTCAAAAAAGAGAGAGACAGGTGAAGGAAGACTTGGCAAACTTTGCAATGTGTATAATATGTTTAAGAGTGAATGAGAGCTATTTCCCTTCTCCAGTTAGAACAGAATATAAGAATTGGCTTTATTTTTCAGTAATAGGAATTGAGGGGATGAGAAGGAACAACCCAGTGAAGAGGACTCACAGGCACTGGACTAAGAACTTAAGAAAACTAATCTTCCTTCCTGACAAAAGAAAAAAAATATAGACTACAGATCTACCTGGTGTGAAATGATTTGGAAGCAGATTTATTAACAGGCAGGAAGACAGTCTGATATCCCTTTCAGGGCTACAGTTCTGTGCAGGTAGGTGGGCAGAAGTGAATTTCTGCTTAGGATATAGGCATGTATTCTTTACAGTGAGAATGCAAATCCTTTTCATCCTCCATTTTTTCCTGACCTTTTCTACAGATCTTACTGAAGACTTCTTGGTTTTGAACAATAAATTTTGAAGGTGACGGAACAGGGTTTAAGAATAAATTGTGAGGCCTTGTTACAAATGTCAGTTAAAGCTAACTAAGGAATAATGTGCTTAAGAATAAGGAACTAAGGAAATAATTTCAAGTTGTGGTTAAATAATGTGCCTCCACAAGTAGGTAAGAGAAAAAGCATCTTTGGGAAGTACAGCAAGAAACAGGCATGTTCATCATTACTCTGGATACTTTGATATGTGCATTGGCATGGCTAGGTGGGAAGGTATATCACATGCCTGCTAACAAAAGTAGAACCACAGCTCTTCAGATTGAATTGATCAGAAATCAGTGGGAGGTAGCTAACAAAAGGACTTCTGTCCATCATGCACAAATACACATATGCATAACACATGAATACAGATCAACAATAAAAAGACAACCCAATTTAAAAAGCTTGGCAAAAGAATTAATGAGACATTTCACAAAAGAAGGTATTATGAATGGCCAGTGAGCACACAGAAAGGTGACGGACATCTTAAAATTCTCAGAGAAATAGAAATTTAAACCACAATGTGGGACTTCCCTGATGGTCCAGTGGTAAAAGAATCTGCCTTCCAATGCAGAGGATGTGGGTTCAATATCTGGGGAACTAAGATCCCACATGCCGCAGGGCAACTAAGCCCTGGAGCCACAATACTGAGCTCACGTGCCTCAACTAGAGCCTGCGTGCTGCAAACTACAGAGCCCATGCGCTCTGGAGCTTGTGCACCACAACTACAGAAGAGAAAACCTGCACGCCACAATGAAAGATCCCATGTGTTGCAACTAAGACCCAATGCAGCCAAAAATAAATAATAAAATTTTAAGATATTAAAAAAAAAAAAAACTACAATGAGATTCCATTATCCACTCACTAGAATGACTAAAATCAAGTTTTAGTGAGTACGTGGGGCAGATGGCGTTCTTACGCATTCTGGTTAGCGAGTAACCCACTTTGGAGAACTGTTTGGTAGTTCTTTTTTTTTTTTTTAATAAATTTATTTATTTTATTGGTTGTGTTGGGTCTTTTTCGCTGTGCACAGGCTTTCTTTTTAGTTGTGGTGAGTGGGGGCTACTCTTCATTGTGGTGCACGGGCTCCTCATTGCCATGGCTTCTCTTGTTGTGGAGCACGGGCTCTAGGCACATGGGCTTCAGTAGTTGCAGCATATAGGCTCAACAGTTGTGGCTCACGGGCTCTAAAGCACAGGCTCAATAGTTGCAGCACATGGACTTAGTTGCTCCATGGCATGTGGGATCTTCCTGGAGCAGGGATCGAACCTGTGTCCCCTGCATTGGCAAGCGGATTCTCAACCACTGCGCCACCTAGGAAGCCCCTGTTTGGTAGTTCTTTACAAAAAGAAATATGTGTTTACTCTATGATCTAGCACTTCCACTTTTAGGTAGTTACTCTAGAGAGATTAAAATACATCTCCAGAAAAAAGACTTGTACAAGATGTTTATAGCAGCTTGAATCACAATAGTCAAAAAACTGAAAACAACTCAAATCTCCATCAACAGGTGAACATAACCAAACTGCAGTAACATTAACACAATGGGATACTATTGACTCATTTTTTTTTTTGAAAAGAATAAACTATTGATACACGTAACCAACCACGTGGATGAAAAACACTAGTTAAGCAGAAGAAATTACACAAAAATGGATATATTGTATGATTCCATTCATATGAAGTTCTAGGACAGGCAGAACTAACCTATAATGGTAGAAATGATAAAGCGGTTGCCTGTGGATGGAGGGAAGCTGATTGATTCAAATTGAACAAAAGAACTTTCTGGGATGACAGATATATTCTATATCTTGCTTTGAGCTGTGGTTACCCAGATGTATGGAATCATCAAAATTCATCCAACTGAACATTTAAGATCTGTGCATAATACTGATTGTTAATTATACCTCGGTTTAAAAAGCATTGATGAGGAAAAGTGAGAAACTAGGGCAAATTAGTTATTTAATACTGACTAAACATGTAATTGGTTTTTATCCTTCATGCAGTTAATGGAGATCATGATACAAACTCCCAGGGATTTTTTTTTTTTTATCATGGTTAGGGTGTAGCCCAAGCTGCTGTAACAAATGGATTTTTTAAAAAATAGAGTCCAGTTCAAAATGGTAATATAGGAGGCTCCTGAACTCATCTCCTCCCGCTGAATCTACAGCTACACATAGAACAATTCCCTCTGAAAAAAATCCAGAAACTAGCCGAGCAACTCCTATACATTGAGTGAACAAGAAAAACCAGGCTGGGGAGGCTGAAACACAATCTCACCAAACCCCACCCTGGGTGTAATTGACAACAACTGGGGTGGGGGTGGGGGGACTCATAACTCCTGGCTTCTCCCTGAGGAGTAAAGGGTTTGGATTAGACATCTGGGGCCCCAACTTTTAAGACTTCCACCTGAGAGATGGCCCCTCAAAACATCTACCTCTGAAAGCCAACAGGGCTTCTGTCCCTGAAACTCATAAAGCCATAGTGAACTAAGAAACAGTTCTTAAGGGACTTGTACAGACTCACTATAGCTATCCTCCCCAGGGCACTGTGCAGAGGTAGCAGACAGAAAAGCCCAGTCTTTCTGTGAAAGAGGGCTATTTGCACGTCTTAAAAGCTGTGGCATGAGTGTCAGGCTTCTAATTTAACACATATGTGGGGGCCTACTGCAATCCTCTCCAGAGACCAGGGAGGCCAGTTAGTACCATTTTCATGCTCTCCCTCTGCCCTGCCCTAGATTGCCAGTATCTCCATAAAAAGGATCTTGTACACACACCTGGCATCCTGGCTTTCATGGCTGCTGCCCAGAGGACACATCCCATGATAGCCTGTCTCTGGTGGCCAGCAGGGCTTCTGTTCATGGGTTCAACAGGATGGTAGCAAACAAGAAACAGTTCTTAGCAGCTGTTGCCCCAGGGCTCAGTACAGAGGGAAAAGACAGAAATGTCCATCTCATAATCTTCCCCTGAAAGAGGTAGTTTTGCATACTTTAAAAGCTACTGCCTGAGGGTCTGGTTCCAATCAGCCTGCATCTAGATGCTGACTGAGATCCTCCCCTTTGGGTCACTGACAGGGCCTGGCACACCTTCAACAACTGGTGGCTACTAAGAACAAAGAAAGCAGATTGAACAATCACAAGGATTTGAGAGACAACCAAGAACTAGGGCAGGGTTGAATGATATACTAGGCCAACCCTTTAAGACTGGGCACAGAAACCAACACAAGGAAAATTAAGAAACAGAGGAATACATTTTAAACAAAAGAAAAAGATAAAACTCCAGAAAAAGACCTTCATGAAGTGGAGATAAATGATTTACCTGGTAAGGAATTTAAAATAATGGCCAGAAAGATGCTCACCAAGGTCAAGAGAACAATGTGTGAACAAAGTGAGAATTTTTAAAGGAGATAGATATATAAGAAAATATCAAACGTAAATCACATAGCTAAGGATGACATGATACTATACAGAGAAAACCCTAAAAACTGCACACAAAAACTACTAGAACTGATAAATGATTTGAGCAAGGTAGCGGGATACAAGATTAACATACAGAAATTGGTTGCATTTCTTTACACTAACAAAATAGCAGAAAGGGAATGCAAAACAAAAACAAAAAAAACCAACTTTTTAAATCACACCAAATAAATAAATAAAATATATAGGAATAAACTAGACCAAGGAGGTGAAAGACATGCTGAGAACTATAAAACATTAATAAAAGAAATTAAATATGATTCAAAGAAATGGAAAGATATCCCATGCTCTTGCATTGGAAGAATTAATATTGTTAAAATGGCAATACTACCCAAAGCAATCTACAGATTTAATGTGATCCCTATCAAATTATCCATGAGTTTTTCACAGAACCAGAACAAATAATCCTGAAATTTATATGGAACCATAAAAGACCCAGAATTGACAAAATAATCCTGAGGCAAAAGAACAAAGCAGGAGGCATAACCCTCCCAGACTTCAGACAATACTACAAAGCTACAGTAATCAAAATTGTGGTATTGGTACAAAAACAGACATACAGATCAATGGACTAGAATAGAGAGCCCAGAAATAAACCCACACACCTGTGGTCAATTAATCTGCAACAAAGGAAGCAAGACTGTAAAATGGGAAAAAGATAGTCTCTTCAGCATGTGGTGCCGGGAAAGTTGGACAGCTGCATATAAATCAATGAAGTTAGAACACACCCTCACACCATGCAAAAAAGTAAACTCAAAATGGCTTAAAGCAAATATAAGACAAGACACCATAAAACTCCTAGAAGAGATCATAGGCAGAAAAAAATTTTCTGATATGTCACACCAATGTTTTCTTAAGTTCTTCTCCCAAGGCAATAGAAATTAAAACAAAAATAAACAAATGGGACCTAATCAAACTTACAAGCTTTTGCACAGAAAAGAAAACCATAAAAAATAAGACAGCCTATGGAATGGGAGAAAATATTTGCAAATGATGCAACCGACAAGGGCTTAATTTCCAAAATATACAAACAGCTCATACAGCTTAACAACAAAAGAAAACAAACAATCCAATCAAAAAATGAGCAAAAGACCTAAATACACATTTCTCCAAAGAAGAAATACAGATGGTCAATGGACACATGAAAAGATGCTCAACATCACTAATTATTAGAGAAATGCATATCAATACAATGAGGTACCACCTCATACTGGTGAGAATGGCCATCATTTAAAAGTCTACAAATAAAAAATGCTGGAGAGGGCGTGGAGAAAAGGCAACCCTCCCACAATGTTGGTGGGAATGTAAGTTGGTGCAACCACTATGGAAAACAGTACAGAGGTTCTTCAGAAAACTAGATGATCCAGCAATCCCACTCCTGGGCATATATCTGGACAAAACTATAATTTAAAGATACATGCATCCCTATGTTAATAGCAGCACCATTCACAATAGCCAAGATATGGAAACAATCTAAATGTCCATTGACAGATGAATGGATAAAGAAGATGTGGTACATATACAATGGAATACAATTCAGCCATAAAAAAGAATGAAATAATGCAATTTGTAGCAACATGGATGGACCTAGAGATTATTATACTAAGTGAAGTAAGTCAGAAAGAGGAAAACAAATAGGATATCACTTATATGTGAAATCTAAAAATATGGCACAAATGAACCTATCAGCAACAGACTCATAGACAAAGAGAACAGACTTGTGGTTGCCAAAGGGGAGAAGGGGGGAGGGATGGACTGGGAGTTTGGGGTTAGTAGATGCAAACTATTATACATAGAATGGATAAACAACAAGGTCCTACTGTATAGCACAAGGAACTATATTCAGTATCCTGGGATAAACCATAATGAAAAGAATATAAAAAAAGAATGTATATATGTGTATAACTGAGTCACTCTGATGAACAGCAGAAATTAACACAACATTGTAAATCAACTATACTTCAATGTAAAAAAAATTTTTTAAGAAATCACATAGCTTAGGATACAATAACTGAACTGAACATTCAAAAGAGGGGTTCAACAGCAGACTAAAGGAAGTGCAACAAAGGATCAGCAAACTCAAAGAGAGGGCAGTAGAATTCATCCAGAGGAGCAAAAAAGAAAAAAATAAAATAAAAAAGAGTAAAGATAGCTTAAAGGATTTATGGGACAACATCAGAAGGACCAATATTTATATTACAGGGGTCCCAGAAGGAGAAGATAGAAAGAAAGGGGCAGAAGTCTTTTTGAAGAAATAATGGCTGAAAAATTTCCTAACCCATGAAAAAAACAAACATTCAGATCCAAGAAGTCCAGAGAGTTCTAAATAAGAAGAGGGACCCACACTGAAATATAATTAAGTTGTCAAAAGCTAAAGACAAGGAGAGAATCTCAAAAGCAGCAAGAAAAAAACAACATGTTACATGTGACAACTATCAGCAGATTTTTTTTGTCAGAAACTCTGGAGGCCAAAAGAGAGTGACATAATAATTTTAATTGCTGAAAGGAAAAAACTACCAACCAAAAATACTCTGCACAGCGAAGTTGTCCTTTAGAACTGAAAGCAAGAGAAAGAGTTTTCCAGACAGGCAATGGCTAAAGGAGTTCATCACCACTATACTAGTCTTATAAGAAATGTTAAACAGGCTTTTTTAAGCTGAAATGAAAGGGTGCTAATTAGTAATAAGAAAACATATGAAAGTATCTCTCTGTTAATGATAAAGATATAGTTAGATTCAGAATACTAAAATGTTGTAATGGTGGTGGATTAATCACTTACAAATCTATTATGAAGATTAAAAGACAAAAGTAGTAAGAATAACTATAAACTATAATAACTTGTTAATGTATACACAAGATGAAAAGATATAAAATAAACATAAAATGTTGGTTGGGGGGAATAAAAGTGCAGATAGAGCTTTAGAATGCATTTAAGTTATCACCTTAAAATAGACTGTTATAACTCTAAGATGTTTTATGTAAACTTCATGCTACCCACAAAGCAAAAACCTACAGTAGACACACAAAAGAGAAAGAGAAAGGAATCTATGCCTAAAACTATAGAAAATCATCAAATCACAAAGGAAGAGAGAAAGAGAAATGAACAGAATTATAAAACAGCCAGAAAATCAAATTGCAATAACAAGTTCCATATCTATCAATAATTACTCTACATGTAAATGGACTAAATTCTCCCATCAAGACAGAGTGGCTGAATGGATTTAAAAAACAAGACCCAACTATATGCTGCATGCAAGAGACTCACTTCAGCTTTAAGGACACATAAACTGAAAATGAAGCAATGAAAAAGACATTCCATTTAAATGGAAACCAAAAAGAAAGTTGGGATAGCTATATTTAGATAAATAAATAGACATTTAAGACAAAGACTTTAGTAAGAGGCAAGGCCATTATATAATGATAAAGGGGTCAACCCAACAAGATGATATAACATTTGCAAATATTTATGCACCTAACATAGGAGCACCTAAATATATAAAGCAAATATTAACAGACCTAAAGGGAGAAACAGACAGGAGTACAATAATAGCAGGAGACTTCAGTACCCAACTGTCATCAGTAATCATCCAGACAGAAAATCAATATGGAAACGTTGACCTTCAATGACATATTAGATCAGATGGACTTAACAGACATATTCAGAACATTCCATCCAAAAGCAACAGAATGCACTTTCTTCTCAACAGCACATGAAATATTCTCCAGGATAGATCATATGTTAGGCCATAAAACAAGTCTTAATAAATTTAAGAAGACAAGTCATATCAAGCATGTTTTCCAACCACAGTGGTATGAAACTAGAAATCAATTACAAGAAGAAAACTGGAAAGTTCACAAGTAGGTGGAGATTAAACAACATGCTACTGAACAACCACTGGGTCAAAAAAGAAACCAAAAGAGAAATCAGAAAAACCTTTAGATAAATGAAAATGGAAATACAACATACAAAAATTTATGGGATTCAGCAAAAGCAGTTATAAGAGGGAAGTTCACAGTGATAATGTCTACATTAAGAAACAAGAAAGATCTCATATAAACAACCTAACTTTATACCTCAATGGCCTAGATCCAAGCTCAAAATTATTAGAAGGAAATAAAACCAGACAGTATAAATGAAATAGAGAGATATAAAGGTCAATGAAAGTAAGAGCCAGTGATTTGAAAACATAAAATAGGTAAGCCTTTATTTAGCTAGACTCACCAAGAAAAAAAGACTCAAATAAATTAAATTAGAAATGAAATAGGATACATTAAAACTGATACCACAGAAATACAAAGAATCATAAGAGACTACAATGAGCAGTTATATGCTAACAAATTGGAAGATGCAGAATAAATGAATACCTTCCTAGAAACATATAACCCATCAAGACTGGATCATGAAGAACTAGAAATCTGAACAGACCAATTACTAATAAGGAGATTGAATTAGTAATCAAAAACCTCCCAACAAACAAAAGGCCAGGACCAGATGGCTTCATGGGTGAATTCTACCAAATGTTTAAAGATTAATACCAATCCTTCTCAAACTTGTCCAAGAAATAGAATAGGAGGGAATACCTCCCAAATCATCTTATGAAGCCAGCATTATCCTGACACCAAAACCAGACAAGGACACTATAGGAAAAGCAAATTATAGGTCAGTATTCCTGATAAACATAGATACAAACTCCTCAACAAAATATTAGCAAACTGAAATCAACAATACATTAAAAAGATCTTACAACATGATCAAGTGGGACTTATCCTAAGGATTCAACATCCACAAATCAATCAATATGATACAACACATTAACAAAATGAAGGATAAAAATCATATAATCTTCTCAATAGATGCAGAAAAAAGTATTTGACAAAATACAACATCCACTCATGATAAAAACCCTCAACAAAGTGGGTATAGAGAGAACATATCTTAACATAATAAAGGCCATATATGACAATCCCACAGCCAACATCATACACAACAGTGAAAAGCCAAATGCTTTTCCTCTAATATCAGGAGCAAGACAGAGACATGCACTCTTATCACTTTTATTCAACATGGTATTAGAACTCCTAGCCACAGCAATCAGACAAGAAAAAGAAAGAAAATACCATATCCCAGTCAGAAAGGAAGAAGCAAAATGGTCTGTTTGTGAATATCAAATAGAGAAAACCCTAAAGATTCCACCAAAATATTGTTAGAAATAATAAGCAAATGCAGTAAAGTTGCAGAATACAAAAATCAATATACAAAAATCAGTTGAATTTCTATATACTAAAAATGAATGATTAGAAAGGGAAATTAGGAAAACAATTCCATTTATGACTACATCTAAAAAGAATAAAATACTTAGAATAAATTTGAGGTGACATCTGTACACTGAAAACTATAAGACATTGATAAAGATATTGAAGACAACCAAAGAAATGGTAAGATAGTCTGTGTTCATGAATTAGAAGAATTAATATTGTTAAATGTCCATACTACCCAAAGCAATCTACAGATTCAATGCAATCCCTATCAAAATTCCAATGACATTTTTCACAGAAATAAAGTTGAAATCAGAACATTCTTTAACACCATAAACAAAAATAAACTCAAAATGGATTAAAGTTCTAAGTGTGAGGCAGGACACTAAAACTCTTAGCGGAAAACACAGGCAGAACACTCTGACAAACTGCAGCAATGGCTTTTTCAATCCGTCTCCCAGAGCAATAGAAATAAAAACAAAAATAAACAAATGGGACCTAATTAAACTTAAAAGCTTTTGCACAGCAAAGGACACCATAAACAAAATGAAAAGACAACCCACAGAACAGGAGAAAGTATTTGCAAGTGATGTGACTGACAAGGGATTAGGCTCCAAAATTTACAAACAGCTCATGAAGGTTAATATCATCAAAGCAAACAACCCAGTGAAAAAATGGGCAGAAGATCTAAACAGACATTTCTCCAAAGAAGACATACAGATGGCCAAGAGGCACATGAAAAGATGTTCAACATCACTAATTACTAGAGAAATGCAAATCAAAACTGAGATATCTCCCCACACCAGTCAGAATGGCTATCATCAGAAAGTGCACAAACAATAAATGCTGGAAAGGGTGTGGAGAAAAGGGAACCCTCCTGCACTGTTGGTGGGAATGTAAATTGGTGCAGTCACTATGCAGAAGAGTATGGAGTTTCCTTAAGAAACTAAAAATAGAGCTACCATCAGATCCTGCATTCCCACTCCTGAGCATACACCTGGAGAAAAAACATAGTCCAAAACAATACATGCACCCCAATGTTCACTGCAGTCCTGTTTACAATAGACAAGACATGGAAGCAACCTAAATGTCCATCGACAGAAGAGTGGATAAAGAATATGTGATACATATATACAATAGAAAATTACTCAGCCATTAAAAATAATGAAATAACGCCATTTGCAGCAACATGGATGGACCTAGAGACCATCATACTGAGTGAAGTAAGTCAGACAAAGAGAAATATCATATGATATCACTTTTATGCAGAGTCTAAAAAAACTGATACAAATGAACTTATTTACAAAACAGAAACAGACTCACAGACTTAGAGAACAAACTTACGGTTACCAGGGGGGAAGGGTTTTGGGGGAGGAATAGATGGGGTGTTTGGGCTTGACCTGTACAAACTGCTATATTTAAAATGGATAACCAACAAGGTACCTACTGTATAGCACAGGGAACTCTGCTTAATATTCTGTAACAACCTAATTGGGAAAAGAATTTGAAAAAGAATAGATACATGTATATGTAAAAAAAAAAATTCCAATTGTATTTTTCACAGAAATAGAATAAACAATGCTAAAATTTGTATGGAGCCACAAAGACCCCAAATAGCTAAAGCAATTTTGAGAAAACACAGCTGGAGGCATCATACTTCTTGATTTCAAACTGTATTACAGAGCCAGAGTAATCAAGACACTGCTATTGGCATCAAAACAGACACAAAGATCGGTGGAACAGAACAGAGAGCCCAGAAATCAGCACATGCATATATGGTGAATTAATTTATGACAAAAGAACCAAGAACATACAAGGGGGAAAGGATTGTCCCTTCAATAAATGGTACTTGGAAAACTGGACAGTGACATGAAAAAGAATGAAACTGGATCACTATCTTATACCACACAGAAAAATCAACTCAAAAGGGATTAAAGACTTGAAGGTAAGACCTGAAACCATACAACTCCTGGAAGAAAATATAGAGGTAAGTTCATTGACATTGATCTTGACAATGATTTTTTGGATTTGACACCAAAAGCAGGAGAAAAACAAGTGGAACTACATCAAACTAAAAATCTTCTGTACAGCAAAGAAAACATCAACAAAATGAAAAGGCAGCCTATAGAATCGGGAGGGAATATTTGCAAATCACTTATCTGATAAGGGGCTAACCCTCAAAGTATACAAAGAACTCATACAACTCAATATTATAAAAAAAAAAAAAACCTAATCTAAAATTGGGCAGAGGACCTAAATAGACATTTTTCCAACAAAGACATAGTGATGCTTAACAGACATATGAAAAGATGCTCAACATCACTAATCATCGGAAAAATGCAAATCAAAACCACAATGAGCTATCACCTCACACCTGTTAGAAGGGCTATTACCAAAAAGATAAGAAATAACAGGTACTGACAAAAATGTACAGAAAAGGGAACCCTTATGCGCTGTTGGTGGGAATGTAAAATGGTATAGCCACTATGGAAAATAGTATAAAATTTCCTCAAAAAATTAAAAACAGAACACCATATGATCTAGCAATCCTGCTTCTGGGTATTTATCTGAAGGAAATGAAATCAGAATCTTAAAAATATATCAGCACTCTCATGTTCACTGCAGCATTATTTACAATAGTCAAGACATGGAAACAACTTAAGTGTCCATCAATAGATCAATGGATGAATGGAATGAGCCAAGTGTGTGAAGGTGGTCAAAAGGTACAAACTTCCAGTTATAAGGAAAATAAGTCCCGGGGATGGAATGTACAGCATGGTGACTATAGTTAACAAAACTATATTATATATTTGAATGTTGCTCAGAGAGTAGATCTTAAAAAGTTCTCATCACAGGAAAAAAAATTACAACTATGCATAGTGATGGATATTAACTAAACCTATTATGGTAATCATTTCACAATATATACATATTTCAAATCATTATGTTGTATACCTAAACATAATACAATGTTATATGTCAATATACCTTTAAAAAAAGCCAGTGTTTTAAAAATAACATTTTCAACTGTATCTGAGTCAGCAAAAGAATCAAAAATATATGTATAAAATAGAGAACTCTACATAGATAAGTTTTAAAGTTTTTTAAATTTAAGTATAGTTGATTTACAATGTTATGTTAGTTTCAAGTATACAGCGAAGTGATTCAGTCATATATATATGTATATGTATACACAAACACACATATATTCTTTTTCAGATTCTTTTTCCATATAGGTTATTACAAAATATTGAGTATATTGCTCTGTGCTATACAGCAGGTCCTTGCTGTTTGTTTTATATATAGTAGTGTGTATAGGTTATTCCCAAATTCCTAATTTATCCCCCCCCACATACATTCTTTTTTATATTCTTTTCCATTATGGTTTATCACAGGATATTGAATATAGTTCCCTGTGCTATACAGTAGGACCTTGTTGTTTATCCATTCTCAATATACTAGTTTGCAACTGCTAACCCCAAACTCCCAATCTTCCCTGTCCCAACCCTGCTCCCCCTTGGCAACCACAAGTCTGTTCTCTACATAGATAATTTTAAATTATTAACGCCTTAAATCTCCACTAGTGAAAACAGCTATAGTAGTCATTGCACTCTATACAGTTTTAAAGTGTTCTTAAAATATACCCCTTTTATCTAATTTTTTCATCTACTATTTTATTTGAAAGCCTATGAAAGTGTAACTGTGCAGAGCACAAATACTACGTAACTTAGGAATTATTTTTATTTTTATTTGATAAAATGTTTTTAAATATGATGTTCTACTCCTTCCTATTACTGAATAAATTAAGGACACATGGATATGGATGTGACAGACACTGCTGAGTGACCACCCCAGTCACTTGCTCCTTACTTCTTGCTGGCAGAGCTTGAGTATCAATTCCTCCTCACTGGACCCATATCCCCTGCATTGGCAGGTGGATTCTTAACCACTGCGCCACCTAGGAAGTCCCTCTTGTTGCCTTTCTTGTTGTTTAATCATAAGACCCAATTCTAGAGACAAACGAAGTAGATATCTGACAGCTTATTTCTGCAAAAGGTTTCCTCAAAGATTCAAGGAACCATGTAGGGTGAATCTTATCTTTTGTTGAACATTTCTTTGTCTGGATGTGATGCCTGGCTATGTCTTTCAAAAATGAATTATAATATATGGAAGGATTAGAAGAATCTGGTACCAGAATGATGTTATTGAGACACTGAACCAGCCTTGTAGCCACCCCACCTCTAGACTATTTCTTTTGTGAAAGACTACATTTATTTTTAAGCCAGTTGATTTAGGATGCTCCTTAGTAATAGCTGAAGATACAAAGTGCCACTTTTGGAGGAATTATGCAATTCAGATGTGGACCTTAGGCAAATCATTTATTTTGAGGTATTAATACAGAGATTTATTCTCTGAAACTTTGATGTAAATAGTTTAAGTATTAGAAATCAACTTGAACCACATGTGTATGCTTCCTTGAATTGTTATATCATTGACCTAAAAAATTAACCTTTGAAACTGACATAGTGTCAGTGTACCTCCCTTTTTATAACTCATGACATAGATTTCGTTGGATTAATTTATATTATTCATGTATCACTGCTACAATGTTAGTTGACAATATTTGGCATTAGGTGAGGATCTACTTTTGTTTGCTTTCAAATGATTAGCCTGGTAGCCTATATCATTTGAATAATTTATCACTTTACCACTGAGATGAAATGCCACATTTTTTCATGTACTAAAATCACTCAAGGGGACTTCCCTGGTGGCGCAGTGGTTGAGAATCTGCCTGCCAATGCAAGGGACATGGGAAGATCCCACATGCTGTGGAGCAACTAAGCCCTTGTGCCACAACTACTGAGCCTGTGCTCCAGAGCCCATGAGCCACAACTACTGAGCCATGCACCACAACTACTGAAGCCTGCACTCCTAGAGCCCATGCTCCACAACAAGAGAAACCACCACAGTCAGAAGCCCATGAGCCACAACAAAGAGTAGTCCCTGCTCACCACGACTAGAGAAAGCCTGTGCACAGCAACAGAGACCCAATGCAAAAAAAGATCACTCATGGCTTCCATTTAAAACAAATTAATAAAAATAGATATAATAATAACGGAACTGAGATTTGAGCTGTTGCCCCCAAAATGGAGTTTGAAATATGATTCCAACCACATTAGTTGCTTGTCAAAACAAAACTATCAACACTCTTTGGAGGAGTCTATAACAGGATGCAGAGTTTTCAGGATATAATATACACACCATCCAAGTTACAATCTAAAATTGCTTGACACGGGAAGAAGCAGGAATTTGTGACTCAATCTTGAGAGAAGAGACAATCAGCAGAGACCAGTACTGAAATGATCCAGAAGTTGGAATTAGCACACACAGAAAAATTATGCCAGCTACTACAACTATGCTCAGTGAGGTAAAGGAAAATGTTCATTAACAAAAGCTCGTAATGAACAAAATGATAGGAAATCTCATCAGATAAATAAAAACAATAAAAAGGAAAGAAATGGAAATGATAAACTAAAGTATACAGTACCTGAAATTTAAAAATACACTGAATGAATTTAAAAGCAAAATAGAGATAGAGTCACTAAACTTGAAAATAGATCAGTAGAAACTATCCAATTTGGATGACAGGGGAAAAAAAGGATTTTAATAAATTACTTAGCATCAGGATCTGTAATTGTAATCCCTAGACTACCAATGTTTTTTAAAGCTATAACTATATAGCCAGTTCATAAGTTAAAGTGGAATTTTTAAAATACTCAAACAACCCAAAAGAAGTCAGGAAAGAAAGAAAAAGAAACAAAAAACAGACAAAACAAAGAGAAAACAACATGGTAGTCCTGAAAAATGGGAAGAGTCTGGACCACAGTTTATTACCAATTCTGAGGAAGTTCGTCTTCGTTCATTTACTACTACAATTCACAAAGTAAATAGCATGGTAGCCTACAAAATTCCTGTCAAAGACTGAGGATGAGATATAGACAGTATAATGTACTTGTATTCTCAAATGTGGTTTTCCTGAAACCAAATCAACTATAGTTGATATGTTTATTTCATTGGTTAATTTTTAGATAGGGAAAACTTAACATTATGGTTTACTGAATCTCTGCATAATTGTTCCATTCTTTGGTACCTGTTTCACTTTCCATAGGGTTGATGTAAGTTATTGCACACTGTTCCAAAGAGAACTAGCAGATTACATCAGCACTGTAATGTCAATCCCTTTGAAGGTGGTAACTGTAGATGGAAAAACTTTTGCGATAAAGCTAAATGTCTTTCTAAATCAGACCTTTTGGTCAAGCAGCTTGACTCAGAATATACAGAAATATTTAAATATAAAATAGAGCAAAAGAAATATGAATATTCGGAACATTTGTTTAGATCCTGAAAGTAACTAATGATAGTCCATAAGTAATCAAATATTGCTCCTATTAGGTCCCTTTGCCATTTATTTCATTTGTATAGTTTCCATATTGAAAAGTTTTCCAATTATTTGATTTTAATTTATAGAACTCAAATCTATGAAGCCATAGATATTCCTACTGTTCAAATTCCTGTGATACTGAACTCTTCAGAATGTCTTTTTATGTTTTATAAAATCAAGCTTTAAATGACAATGATGAAATAAAGTTAAATGTGTATGTTCTAAATTTGTCTTAAAATATTCTTATATTGGTGTGGTGTTGATACAGTTAAATAGTTATAATGGATTCAGTACAGCATATTATTTCTTGTGCCTACTATGGTTGGCCTAAGAATTCAAAGTTGAGTAAGTCTTGAGGTACTTTCAATTTAATGGACAAGCTTTTATTGTACCCCCTTCATCTCAACAGTAGATTTAAAATAAACATTCATTTTATGAAAAAATAAAATGGGCAAAAGATCTGAACAAATGCTTCACAAAAGAACACATACAAATGGCTAATCATCATATGAAAAAGTGCTCACCATCACTTATTATCAGAGAATGCAAATTTAAAGCACCATGAGCTATCATTACACACCCATCAGAATGGCTAAACTTAGAAAAACGGACAATTCCAAATGTTGGTATGTGGAGCAACCAGAACTCAAACATACTGTTGATGAGAGTGGGAAACAGCATAATCACTTTAGGTTTAAAAGAAACTGCCAGGTATTTTTCCTAAATATATGCCTACCCTTATGACTCACAAATTCCAATATTAAATATTTACCCAGGAGAAATGAAAACATATGTCCACAAAAAGACTTGTAGAAGATTTATAGCACCTTTACTCATTAATCCCCCAAACTTGAAACAGCCCAGGTATGCACCAATAAGAGAACACACAAACAATTTGTTATATTCATACAATGGAATTCTACTCAGTAATACAAAGACATGAACAACTGATACAAGAAACAACAAGAAGGATCTCAAAAATATTACACTGTGTGAAAGAAGCCTTTCACGAAATAGTACATAATGCAAATCACAATCTATGGTGGAAAAAATTAAAACTGATTGTTTCTGGGGCAACTGAGGACAGAGACTGAGTGGGAAGGAGCATGTGGAAACTTCCTGGGATGACGGTAATGTTCTATATCTTACATGGGTTTGAGTTACACAGGCATATGTGTTCCTTAAAATTTAGCAAATGTACATTTAAGATTTATATATTTTGCTACACATAAATTTTTCGTCAAAAGAAAGAAAACTGTAAACACATACCAATCTCTGATTTATGATATACATGCTGAAGTACTGGAGAGAAAGAATTTTTGAAATTCCTCAAAAATGAGGTGGATTGGCTTTTTAACATTTCCTGGGTTGGAGAGAAGATGGTGGAGAAGAAGGACCTGAGCTCATCTCCTCTCACGAAAATACCAAAATCACAACTAACTGCTGAACAATCATCAACAAAAAAGACTGGAACCTACCAAAACTGATATTTTGCATGCAAAGACAAAGAAGACACAATGAGTTGGCAGGAGGGGTGCATCTGTGATACAATCAAATCCCATACTGGTGGGCAACCCACACACTGGAAAATAATTATATCTCAGAGGATCTCCCACAGGAGTAAGAGTTTTGGGCCCAACATTAGGCTCCCTAGTCTGGACGTCTGGCATTGGGAGGAGGAGCTCCCAGAGCATTTGGCTTTGGAGGCTAGAAGGGCTTGATAACAGGAACTTCATAGTACTGGGGGGAACAGAAACTCTACTCTCGGAGGGCACACACAAGGTCTTGTGCACACTGGGACCCAGGGCAAAAGCAGTGACCTCATAGGAGCCTGGGCCAGACCTACATGCTGGTTTTGGAGGGTCTCCTGGAGAGGCAGGGATAGCTATGGCTCACTGTGGGGCAAAGACACTGGTGGTAGAGGTACCATAGTGTATTCATTGGAGTGAGTGCTCCTGGAGGCTGCCATTTTGAAACCAAGATCTCGCTCCACCCAACAGCCTACAGTGCTGAGACACCTCAGGCCAAACAACCAACAAGGTGGGAACACAGTCCCACCCATCAGCAGACAGGCTACCTAAAGTCAGCCTGAGCCCACAGCAGCCTCTAAACATACCTCTTGACCCATCCCTGTTCACCAGACAGACAAGAACCAGCTCGATCCACCAGTGGGCAGGCACTAGTCCCTCCCACCAGGAAGCCTGCACAAGCCTCTTAGGCCAGCCTCACCCACCAGGGGCAGACACCAGAAGCAAGAGGAACTACAATCCTGCAGCCTACAGAACAAAGATCACAAACACAAAAAATTAGAAAAATGAGATGACAGAGGAATACGTTCCAGATGAAACAACAAGATTCACTTAGGAAAACTAAGTGAAGTAGAGAGGCAATCTACCTGAAAAAGAATTCAGAGTAATGATAATATAGATGATCCAATATCTCAGAAAAAGAATGGAGGCACAGACCAAGAAGATAAAAGAAATGTTTAATGAAGAGCTAGAAGATTTTAAGAACAAACAGAGTTGAACAATACAATAACTGAAGTGAGAAATACCCTAAAAGGAATCAAGAGCAGAATAAATGAGGCATAAGAAGGGATAAGTGAGCTGGAAGGCAGAATGGTGGATATCATTGCTGCAGAACAGAATAAAGAAACAAGAATGAAGGGACTTCCCTGGTGGTCCAGTGGTTAAGAATCCGACTTGCAGACTTCCTAGATGGTGCAGTGGTTGAGAATCCGCCTGCCAATGCAGCGGACACGAGTTCGAGCCCTGCTCTGGGAAGATTCCACATGCCGCAGAACAATTAAGCCCATGCTCCACAACTGTTGAGCCTGTGCTCTAGAGCCCATGAGCCACAACTATTGAGCCCATGTGCTGCAACTACTGAGGCCCATGTGCCTAGAGCCCATGCTCCGCAACAAGAGAAGCCACTACAATGAGGAGCCTGTACACTGCAATGAAGAGTAGCCCCTGCTCACCACAACTAAAGAAAGCCCATGTGCAGCAACAAAGACCCAAAGCAGCCAATAAATAAATAAAATAAGTAAATTTATAAAAAAAAAAAAAGAATCTGACTTGCAATGCAGGGAACGTTGGTTCAATCCCTGGTCAGGAAACTAAGATCCCATGTGCCGTGGGGCAACTAAGCCCATGTGCCACAACTACTGAGCCCACGCACTCTGGAGTCTGTGCGCCACAACTAGAGAGCCCACACACTGCAACTAATGAGCCTACACACTCTGGAGCCTGCACACCACAACTAGAGAGATGCCTGCATGCCACAACTAGAGAGAAGCCCCCACACCGCAACAAAGAGCCCATGGAGCTGAAATGAAAGATCCCACATGCTGCAACTAAGGCCCAACATAGCCAATAAATAAGTAAATAATTAAAAAAAAAAACATACTTTAAGTAAAAAGAATGGAAAGAAATGAAGACAGTCTAAGAGACCTCTGGGACAACATTAAATACACCAACAATTGCATTGTAGGGGTCCCAGAAGGAGAAGCAAGAAAAGGCTTATGAAAATATTTGAAGAGGTAATAGCTGAAAACTCCCCTAACATGAGAAATGAAACAGTCACTCAAGTCCAGGAAGTTCAGAGTCCGATAAAGGATAAACCCAGGGAAGAGCATGCTGAGACACATGTTAATCAAATTGACAAAAATTAAACAAGAAAATACTACAAGCAACAAGGAAAAAAGCAACAAATAACATATGTGGGACTACCCATAAGGTTACCAACTGATTTTTCTTCAAAAACTATGCATGCCAGAAGAGAGTGGCACAATATATTTAAAGGGATGGAAGGGAAAAACCTACAACCAAGAATACTCTACCCAGCAAGGCTCTCATTCAGATTTGATGAAGAAATCAAAAGCTTTAGAGACAAGCAAAAGCTAAGAGAATTCAGCACCACCAACCAGCTTTACAACAAATGCTAAAGGAGCTTCTCTAGGTGGAAAAGAAAAAGCCACTACTAGAAACAAAACTATGAATCAAAAAGTTTACCAGTAAAGGCAAACATATAGTAAAGGTAGGAGGGCTTCCCTGGTGGTGCACTGGTTAAGAATCTGCCTGCCAATGCAGGTGACACAGGTTCAAGCCCTGGTCCAGGTAGATCCCACATGCCACAGAGCAGCTAAGCCTGTGTGCCACAACTATTGAGCCTGTGCTCTAGAGCCCACAAGCCACAACTATTGAGCCCACGTGCCACAACTACTGAAGCCCGCGTGCCTAGAACCTGTGCTCTGCAACAAGAGAAGCCACAGCAATGAGAAGCCCACACACCACAACAAAGAGTAGCCCCCACTGGCCAAAACTAGAGAAAGCCCGTGTGCAGCAATGAAGACCCAATGCAACCAACAAATAAATTAAATAAATAAATAAATAAAATGTATTAAAAAATATAAAAGTAGGAAATCAGCCACATACAAATATGATATCAAAACTGGAAATCATAAAGAGAGTACAAATGCAGGATATTGGAAATGCATTTGAAATTAAAGGACCAGCAACTGAAGACAATCTTGTTTATATATAGAATGCTATATCAAAACCTCATGCTAATCACAAACCAAAAATCAATAACAGATATACACACAAAAGAGAAAGGAATTCAAACACAACACTAAAGATAGTCATCAAATCACAAGAGAACAAAAGAGGAAGGGAAGAAAAATGACTTACAAAAACAAATCCAAAACAATTATGTAAATGGCAATAGGAACACACATATCAACAATTATCTTAAATATAAATGGATTAAACGTGCCAACCAAAAGACACAGACTAGCTGAATGGACACAAAAATGAGACCTGTATATGCTGTTTACAAGAGACTCACCTCAGACCTAGGGACACATACAGACTGAAATTGAGGGGATGGAAGAAGGTACTCCATGCAAATGGAAATCAAAAGAAAGCTGGAGTAGCAATACTCATATCAGACAAAATAGACTTAAAAGTAAAGACTGTTATAAGAGATAAAGGATACTACATAACAATCAAGGGATCAATCCAAGAAGAAGATATAACAATTGTAAACATATATGCACGCAACATAGAAGCACATCAATATATAAGGCAAATACTAACAGCCATAAAGGGAGAAATCAGAAGTAACACAACAATAGTGGGGGACTTTAACACCCCACTTTCATCAATGGGCCGATCATCCAGATAGAATATCAATAAGGAAACACAGGACTTAAATGACACATTAGACCAAACAGACTTAATGGATATAGAGCACTCCATCCAAAAGCAGAATACACATTCCTCTCAAATGCACAAGGAACATTTGCCAGGATTGACCACATCCTGGGATACAAAATGAGCCTTGGTAAATTTAAGAAAACTGAAATCATACCAAGCATCTTTCCCAACCACAATGCTATGAAATTAGAAATAAACTACAAGAAAAAAAAAACTATAAAAAACACAAACACGTGGAGACTAAATATGCTACTAAACAACAAATGGATCACTGAAGAAATCAAAGAGGAAATTAGAAAATACCTACAGACAAATGAAAATGAAAGAACAATGATCCAAAACCTATGAGATACAGCAAAAGCAGTTCTAAGAGAGAAGTTTATAGCAATACAATCTTAACCCAGCAAACAAGAAAAATCTGAAACAACTTAACCTTACACCTAAAGCAATTAGGGAAAGAATAACAAACAAAACTGATAGTAGAAGGAAAGAAATCATAAAGATTAGAGCAGAAATAAATGAGAGACAAAGAAGACAATGGTAAAGATCAATGAAACTAAAAGGTGGTTCTTTGAAAATATAAACAAAATTGATAAACCTTTAGCCAGACTCATCAAGAAAAAAACAGGGAAGACTCAAATCAATAAAATTAGAATGAAAAAGGAGAAGTTACAACTGACACCAAGAAATACAAAGGATCATAAGAGACTACTATATGCAACTGCATGCCAATAAAATGGACGACCTGGAAGAAATGGACAAATTCTTAGAAAGTAACAGTCTCCCAAGACTGAACCAGGAGGAATTAGAAAATATGAAGAGACCAATCATAAGCACTGAAATTGAAACTGTAATTAAAAACTCCCAACAAACAAAAGTCCAGGATCTGATAGCTTCACAGGCGAATCCTATCAAACATTTAGAGAAGAGCTAACGCCTATCCTTCTGAAACTGTTCCAAAAAATTGCAGAGAAAGGAAAACTCCCAAACTCACTCTGTGAGGCCACCATCACCCTGATATCGAAACCAGCCAAAGATACCACTTAAAAAGAAAATTACAGGCCAACATCACTGATGAACATAGATGAAAAAATCCTCAACAAAATACTAGCAATTTGAATCCAACAATACATGAAAAGAATCACACACCGTGATCAAGTGGGATTTATCCCAGGGATGCAAGGATTTTTCAATATCCACAAATCAATCAGTGATACACCACATCAACAAACTGAAGAATAAAAATCATATAGTCATCTCAATAGATGTAGAAAAAGCTTCTGACAGAATTCAACACCCATTTATGATTTAAAAAAAAAAACCCTCCAGAAAGTGGGCATAGAGGAAACCTACCTCAACATAATAAAGGCCATATATGACAAACCTACAGCTAGCATCATACTCAATGGTGAAAAGCTGAAAACATTTCCTCTAAGAGCAGCAACAAGACAAGGATGCCCACTCTCACCATTTTTATTCAATAGTTTTGGAAGTCCTAGCTACAGCAATCAGGGAAGAAAAAGAAATAAAAGGAATCCAAGCTGGAAAAGAAAAAGTTAAACTCTCACTGTTTACAGATGACATGATACTATACATAGAAAATCCTAAAGACAGTACCAGAAAACTACTAGAGCTCATCAGTGAAGCTGGTAAAGTTGCAGGCCACAAAATTAATTCACAGAAATCTGTTGCATTTCTTTACACCAACAATGAAAGATCAGAAAGAGAAATTCAAGAAACAGTCCCATTTACCACTGCATCAAAAAGAATAAAATATACTACCCAAGGCAATCTATAGATTCAATGCAATCCCTATCAAATTACCAACAACATTTTTCACAGAAGTAAAAAAAAAAATCTTAAAATTTGTATGGAAACAAAAGACCCTGAGTAGCCAAAGCAATCTTGAGAAAGAAAAACAAAGCTGAAAGAATGAGGCTCCCTGACTTCAGACTGTATTATAAAGCTACAGTCATCAAAACACAAAGACAGACTTATAGATCAATGGAACAGGTTAGAAAGCCCAGAAATAAACCCATGCATCTATGGTCAATTAATCTATGACAAAGGAGACAAGAATACACAATAAGTATATTCAATAAGTGGTGCTGGGAAATCTCTTCAATAAGTGGTGCTGGGAGGACTGAACAGCCCCATGTAAAAGAATGAATTAGAACATTCCCTTACACATACACAAAAATAAACTCAAAATGGATTAAAGATCTAAATGTGAGACTGGATACTATAAAACTCTTAGAAGAAAACATAAAATACCCTTTGACATAAATTGCAGCAATATTTGTTTGGATTCACCTCCTAGAGTAATGAAAATTAAAAAATAAATAAATGGAACCTAATTAAACCCAAAAGCTTTTGCACAGCAAAGGAAATCATAAACAAAATGAAAAGACAACCCACAGATCAGGAGAAAATATTTGCAAACGATATGCCCCACAAGGGATTAGTCTCCAAAATTTACAAACAGCTTGTGCACCTTAATATCATCAAAACAACCCAATCAAAAAATGGGCAGAAGACCCAAATAGACATTTTCCCAAGGAAGACATATGGATGGCCAAGAGGCACATGAAAAGATGTGCAGCATAGCTAATAATGAGAGAAACGCAAATCAAATCTATAATGAGGTAACACCTCACATCAGTCAGAATGGCCATCAAAATCCACAAACAATAAATGCTGGAGAGGGTGTGGAGAGAAGGGAATCTACCTACACCGTTGGTGAGAATGTAAATTGGTACAGCCACTATGGAGAGCAGTATGGAGGTTCCTTAAAAAACTAAAAATAGAGCTACCATATGACCCAGCAATCCCACTCTTGGGAGTATTTCTGGAGAAAACCATAATTCAAAAGGACACATGCTCCCCAAAATTCACTGCAGCACTGTTTACAATAGCCAAGACATGGAAGCAACTTAAATGTCCATCAACAGAAGAATGGATAAAGAAGATGTGGTTCATATATATGCAATGGAATATCACTCAGCCATTAAAAAGAATGAAATAATGCCATTTGCAGCAACATAGACGGACCTAGAGATTGTCATACTGAGTGAAGTAAGTCAAAGAGAAATATTGTATGATATTGCTCATATACGGTATCTAAAAAGAAATGATACAAATGAACGTATTTACAAAAAAGAAACGGACTCACAGACTTAGAGAATGACCTTATGGTTACCAGAGGGGTAAAAGTGGAGGGAAGGGATAGTTAGAGAGCTTGGGATTGACATGTACACACTGCTATATTTAAAAAGGTTAACAAACAAGGACCTACTGTATAGCACAGAGAACTCTGCTCAATGTTACCTGGCAGCTTAGATGGGAGGGGAGTTTGAGGGAGAATGGATACCTGTATATGTATGGCTGAGTTGCTTAGCTCTGCACCTGAAACTATCACAACATTGTTAATCGGCTATACTCCAATATAAAATAAAGTTAAAAAAAAGACAATTCTCCTCAAAAAAAAAAAAAGAAAAAGAAAAATGGCAATAAGAATATACATATCAGTAATTATCTTAAATATAAATGGATTAAATGCTCCAGCCAAAAGACACAGACTGTCTGAATGGATACAAAAACAAGACCCATATATATGCTATCTACAAGACACCCACTTCAGACCTAGGGATACGTACAGACTGAAAGTGAGGGGATAGAAAAAGGTATTCCATGCAAACAGAAATCAAAAGAAAGCTGCAGTAGCAATACTCATATCAGACAAAATAAACTAAAATAAAGACTGTTACAAGAGACAAAGAAGAACACTCTGTAAGAACCAAGGGATCAAGAGAACAATCATTGACAGAAAGACACTGGAACTCACCAAAAAAAAAAAAAAAAATACCCCACATTCAGAGACAAAGGAGAAGCCACAATGAGATGGTAGGAGGGGTGCAACCACATTAAAATAAAATCCCATAAATGCTGGGTGGGTGACTCACAAGCTGGAGAACAGTTATACCGCACAAGTCCTGAGGGTTCTGAGCCCCACATCAGGCTTCCTAACCTGGGGATCCAGCAACAGGAGGAGGAGGAATCCCCAGAGAATCAGACTTTGAAAGCCAGTGGGATTTGACTGCAGGACCTCCACAGGACTGGGGGAAAGGGAGACTCCACTCTTGGAGGGCACACAAAAAAGTGTGCTCACCAGGACCCAGGGGGAAGGAGCAGTGACCCCATAGGAGACTGGACCAGACCTACATGCTAGTGTTGGAGGGTTGCCTGAAGAGGTGGGGGGCAGCTGTGGCTCACAAGGGTGACAAGGGTACTGGCGGCAGGGATTCTGAGAAGTGCTTATTGGTGTGAGCCCTCCCAGAGTCCACCATTAGCCCCACCAAAGAGCCTGTAAGCTCCAGTGCTGGGTTGCCTCAGGCCAAACGAGCACCAGGGTGGGAACATAGCCCTACCCAGTGGCAGATAAGCAGATTAAAGTGACACTGAGCTCCACCCACCAAATCGGATTAAAGTTTTACTGAGCGCTGCCCACCCAGCTCAACCCACCATCAGTCCCTCCCATCAGGAAGCACCAACAAGCCTCCTAGACAGCTTCCTCCACAAGAGGGCAGACAGCAGAATCAAGCAGTATCAGCAGTATTTCACCTTGTGGAACTGAAAACCACAGCCACAGAAAGACAGAGAAAGTGAAAAGGCAAAAGACTTTGTACCAGATGAAGGAACAAGATAAAATGCCAGAAAAACAACTAAATGAAGAGGAGATAGGCACCCTTACAGAAAAAGAATTCAGAATAATGATGGTGAAGATGATCCAGGACTTTGAAAAAAGACGGGATGCAAAGATTGAAAAGTTTACCAAAGACCTAGAAGAATTAAAGGACAAACAGATATGCAACACAATAACTGCAATGAAAAATACACTAGAAGGAACCAATAGTAGATTAACTGAGGCAGAAGGGTGAATAAGTAAGCTGGAAGACAAAATGGTGATAATCACTGAGGCAGAAAAGAATAAAGAAAAAAGAATGAAAAGAACTGAAGACAGCCTAAGAGACCTCTGGGACAACGTTAAACGCACCAACATTCACTTTATAGGGGTCCCAGAAGGAGAAGAGAGAGAGAAAGGACCTGAGAAATTACTGGAAGAGATTACAGCTGAAAACTTCCCTAACATGGGAAAGGAAATACCTACCCAAGTCCATAGAGTCCCAGGCAGGATAAACCCAAGGAGAAACATGTCAAGATATATAGTAGTCAAACTGATTAAAATTAAAGACAGAGAAAAGTTATTAAAAGCAACAAGGGAAAAATGACAAATAACATACAAGGGAACTCCCATCAGGTTAACAGCTGATTTCTCAGCAGAAACTCTGCAAGCCAGAAGGGAGCGACACGATATATTTCAAGTGATGAAAGGGAAGAAACTACAACCAAGAATACTCTACCCAGCAAGGATCTCATTCAGATTCAACAGAGAAATCAAAAGCTTTACAGACAAGCAACAGCTAAGAGAATTCAGCATCACCAAACCAGCCCTACAACAAATGCTAAAGGAACTTCTTTAAGCGGGAAACATAAGAGAAGAAAAGGACCTACAGAAACAAAAACAAAATAATTAAGAAAATGGTAATAGGAACATACATATCGATGATTACCTTGAATGTAAATGGACTAAATGCACCATCCAAAAGACACAGACTGGCTGAATGGATACAAAAACAAGACCCATATATATGCTGTCTCCAAGAGACTCACTTCAGACCTAGGGACACATACAGACTGAAAGTGAGGGGATGGAAAAAGCTATTCCATGCAAATGGAAATCAAAAGAAAGCTGGAGTAGCGATACTCATATCAGATAAAATAGACTTTAGAATAAAAAATGTTACAAGAGACAAGAAAGGACACTACATAAAGATCGAGGGATCAATCCAAGAAGAGATAACAATTATAAATATATATGCACCCAATATAGGAGCACCTCAATACATAAGGCAAATGCTAACAACTATGAAAGAGGAAACTGACGGTAACACAATCATAGTGGGGGACTTTAACACCCCACTCACACCAATGGACAGATCATCCACACAGAAAATTAATAAGGAAACACAAGCTTTAAATGACACAATAAATCAGTTGGATTTAATAGATATCTATAGGACATTACAGTAGATTACACGTTCTTCTCAAGTGCACATGGAACATTCTTCAGGATAGATCACATTTTGGGTCATTAATCAAGCCTTGGTAAATTCAAGAAAACTGAAATCATATCGAGCATCTTTTCCAACCACAATGCTATGAGATTAGAAATCAATTACAGGAAAAAAACTGTAAAAAACACAAACACATGGAGGCTAAACAATACGCTACTAAATAACCAACAGATCACTGAAGAAATCAAAGAGGAAATCAAAAAATACCTAGAGACAAATGACAATGAAAACACAACAAGCCAAAACCTATGGGATGCAGCAAAGGCAGTTCTAAGAAGGAAGTTGATAGCAATACAATCCTACCTCAAGGAACAAGAAAAATCCCAAATAAACAATCTAACCTTACACCTAAAGAAACTAGAGAAAGAAGAGCAAACAAAACCCAAAGTTAGTAGACAGAGAGAAATCATAAAGATCAGAGCAGAAATAAATGAAATAGAAACAAAGAAAACAATAGCAAAAATCAATAACACTAAAAGCTGGTTCTTTGAGAAGATAAATAAAATCAATAAACCTCTGGCAAGACTCATCAAGAAAAAGAGGGAGAGGACTCAAATCAATAAAATTAGAAATGAAACAGGAGAAGTTACAATGGACACCGCAGAAATAAAAAGCACCATAAGAGATTACTACAAGCAACTATATGCCAATAAAATGGACAACCTGGATGAAATGGACAGATTTTTAGAAAGGTATAACCTTCCAAGACTGAATCAGGAAGCTGTAGAAAATATGAACAGACCAATCACAAGGAATGAAATTGAAATTGTGGTTAAAAATCTCCCAACAAACAAAAGTCCAGGATCAGATGGCTTCACAGGTGAATTTTATCAAGCATTTAGAGAAGAGCTAACACCTATCCTTCTCAAGCTCTTCCAAAACATTGCAGAGGAAGGAACACCCCCAAACTCATTTTATGAGGCCACCATCACCTTGATACCAAAACCAAAGATACTACAAAAAAAGAAAACTACAGACCAATATCACTGATGAATTTAGATGTAAAAATCCCCAACAAAATACTAAGCAACAGAATCCAACAACACATTAAAAGGATCATACATCATGATCAAGTGGGGTTTATCCCTGGAACGCAAGGATTCATCAATATACGCAAATCAATCAATGTGATACACCATAGTAACAAATTGAAGGATAAAAACCACATGATCATCTCAATAGATGCAGAAAAAGCTTTTGACAAAATTCAATACCCATTTATGATAAAAACTCTCCAGAAGGTGGGCATAGAGGGAACCTACCTCAACATAATAAAGGCCATATATGACAAACCCACAGCAAACATCATTCTCAATGGTGAAAAACTGCAAGCATTCCCTCTAAGATCAGGAACAAGACAAGGATGTCCACTCTTGCCACTACTATTCAACATAGTTTTGGCAGTCCTTGCCACAGCAATCAGAGAAGAAAAAGAAATAAAAGGAATCCAAATTGGAAAAGAAGAAGTAAAACTGTCACTGTTCGCAGATGACATGATACTATACATAGAAAATCCTAAAGATGCCACCAGAAAACTACTTGAGCTAATCAATGAACTTGGTAAAGTTGCAGGGTACAAAATTAACACACAGAAATCTCTTGCATTTCTATATGCTAACAATGAAAGATCAGAAAGAGAAATTAAGGAAACAATCTCATTCACCATTGCAACAAAAAGAATAAAATACCTAGGAATAAACCTAACTAAGGAGGTAAAACACCTGTACTCAGAAAACTATAAGACACTAATGAAAGAAATCAAAGACGACACCAACAGATGGAGGGACATACCATGTTCTTGGATTGGAAGAATCAACATTGTGAAAATGACTATATTACCAAAAGCAATTTACAGATTCATTGCAATCCCAATCAAATTACCAACAGCATTTTTCACAGGACTAGAACAAGAAATTTTACGATTTGTATGGAAATGCAAAAGACCCCGAATAGCAAAAGCAATCTTGAGAAGGAAAGACGGAGCTGGTGGAATCAGGCTTCCTGACTTCAAACTATCCTACAAGGCTACAGTAATCAAGACAGTATGGTACTGGCACAAAAACAGAAATATAGATCAATGAAACAGGATAGAAAGCCCAGAGATAAACTATGGTCAACTAATCTATGACAAAGGAGCCAAGGATATACAATGGAGAAAAGGCAGCCTCTTCAATAAGTGGTGCTGGGAAAACTGGACAGCTACATGTAAAAGAATGAAATTAGAACACTCCCTAACACCACAGACAAAAATAAACTCCAAATGGATTAAAGACCTAAATGTAAGGCCAGACACTATAAAACTGCTAGAGGAAAACATAGGAAGAACACTCTTTGACGTAAATAACAGCAAGATCTTTTCCGACCCACCCCCTAGAATAATGGAAGTAAAAACAAAAACAAATAATTGGGACCTAATGAAACTTCAAAGCTTCTGCACAGCAAAGGAAACTGTAAGCAAGACGAAAAGACAACCCTCAGAATGGGAGAAAATATTTGCAAACGAATCAACAGACAAAGGATTAATCTCTGAAATATATAAACAGTTCATCCAGCTCAATATCAAAAAACCAAACAACCCAATCAAAAAATGGGCAGAAGACGTAAATAAGCATTTCTCCAAGGAAGACATACATTTGGCCAAGAGGCACATGAAAAGCTGCTCCACATCATTAATTATTAGAGAAATGCAAATCAAAACTACAATGAGGTATCACCTCATACCAGTCAGAATGGGCATCATCAGAAAATCTACAAACAGTAAATGCCGGAGAGGGTGTGGAAAAAGGGAATGCTCTTGCACTGTTGGTGGGAATGTACATTGATACAGCCACTATGGAGAACAGGATGGAGGTTCCTTGCAAAACTAAAAATAGAACTACCATATGACCCAGCAATTCCACTGCTGGGCATATACCCAGAGAGCACCGTAATTCAAAAAGACACATGCACTCCAATGTTCATTGCAGCACTATTTACAATAGCCAGGACATGGAAGCAACCTAAATGTCCATCAGCAGATGAATGGATAAAAAAGATGTGGTACATATATACAATGGAATATTACTCAGCTGTAAAAAGCAATGAAACTGGGACATTTTTAGAGACATGGATGGACCTAGAGACTGTCATACAGAGTGAAGTGAGTCAGAAAGAGAAATAGAAATAACGTATATTAACACATATATGTGGACTATAGAAAAATGGTACAGATCAACTGGTTTGCAAGGCAGAAATAGAGACACAGATGTAGAGAAGAAACATATAGACACCAAGTGAGGAAAGCGGGGAGGATTGGGGGGGGAATGAATTGGGAGAGTGGGATACCAAATTGTACACTTTAAATATATGCAGTTTATTGTAAAAATAAATTAATAAAAATAAATTAAAAAAAAAGAACCAAGGGATCAATCCAAGAAGAAGATATAATCATTGTAAATACATAGAAGCACCCTATATAGAAGCACCTCATATATAAGGCAAATGCTAACAATCATAAAAGGAGAAATTAACAGAAACACAACAATAGTGAGGGACTTTAACACTCCACTTACATCAATGGATAGAATATCCACATAGAAAATCAATAAGGAAACACAGGCCTTAAATGACACATTAGACCAGGTGAACTTAATTGATATTTATAAAGCATTCCATCCAAAAACAGCAGAATACACATTCTTTTCAAGTGCACATGGAACATTCTCCAGGACAGATCACATATGGGGCCATAATGCAAGCCATGGTAAATTTAAGAAAATTGAAATCATATTAAGCATCTTTTCCGACCACAATGCTATAAAATTAGAAATCAACTACAAGGAAAAAAAACTGTAAAAAGCACAAACACATGGAGGGTTAACAATATGCTACTAAACAGCCAATGGATCACTGAAGAAACCAAAGAGAAAATTAAAAAATACCTACAGACAAATGAAAATGAAAACACGAAGATCCAAAAGCTATGGGACACAGCAAAAGCAGCTAAGAGGGAAGTTTATAGCAATACAATCTTACCTCAGGAAACAAGAAAAATCAAATAAACAGTGCAACCTTACACCTAAAGCAACTAGAGAAAGAAAAAGAAACAAAACCCAAAGGTAGTAGATGGAAAGAAATCATAAAGATCAGAATAGAAATAAATGAAATAGAAATGAAGAAAACAATAGAAAAGATCAATGAATCTAAATCCTGTTCTTTGAAAAGATAAACAAAATTGATAATTCTTTAGACTCAAGAAAAAAGGGAGAGGGCTCAAATCAAAAAAATTAGAAATGAAAAAGTTACAACTGACTCCAAGAAATACAAAGGATCATAAAAGACTACTACAAACAACTATATGCCAATAAAATGGACAACCTAGAGGAAATGGACAAATTCTTACAATCTCCCAAGAGTAAACCAGGAAGAAAAAGAAAATATGAACAGATCAATCACAAGTACTGAAGTTGAAACTGTGATTAAAAAATTCCCAACAAACAAAAATCCAGGACTAAATGGCTTCACAGGCAAATTCTTTCAAACATTTAGAGAAGAGTTAACGTCTATCCTTCCTAAATTACTTCAAAAAATTGCAGAAGAAGGGACACTCCCAAACTCATTCTATGAGGCCACCATCACCCTGATACCAAAACCAGACAAAGATACCACACACTGAAAAAAGAAAATTACAGGCCATATCACTGATGAACATAGATGCAAAAATCCTCAACAACTTGGTTACCAAGTTACCAATGGGGAAAGGTGTGGCAAGGGATAAATTAGGAGGTTGGGATTAACATATACACACTACTATATATAAAATATAATCAACAAGGAGATGCCGTTTAGCACAGGGAACCCTACTCAATACTGTGATAACCTATATGGGCAATGAATCTGAAAAAGAATAGACACATGTAATGATATCATTAAATCACTTTGCTGCACACCTGAAACCAACACAACCTTGTAAATCAACTGTACTCCAATATAAAATTTTAAAAGTTTTTTAATTAGGTGGATTAATGGATATAGAGAAACAGATGAATGGATGGATTGTGATAAAGCATGGTAAAATGGTAAAAATTAGGTGATGAGTAAGGGATCATTACAAAATTCTTTCAACTTTGCTGTATACTGGGGAAACTTTTATTATAAATGTTTGGGGCAAATTCAGTGCATCTACTCAATATTGGTGCATTTTATTGTTTTCAAATTTTGTATCAAAAGAAAAAAACTAAAAAAAACCCACTGAATTCTAGTTAACAGGTGTACTGAAGAACTTAGAGGATGTCTGCACTTTTCTTTGAAATTATCAAAAATTAAAATAGACTGATGGATTGGTAAGAGATAGATGGCATGGACAGGTTAGCGATAAAAGAGGAAGAGTAAAATGTTAGTGGCAGAATCTAGGTAGTGGGTCTATGTGTTTTCATTGCAAAATTCTTTTTGTATGTTTGTATATTGTATGTTTGAAATATTTTGAAATAAATTGTTTCAGGGAAAAACACAGTGAGGGCAAAGTTCCTCTATTACTAAAAAAAGAAATTAAAAATGGATACTGGAGACAATTAACAGCATGCCTCAATGGCAAATGTTTACTTGCTGACCTGGAAGTAAGGTGGCCTCTTACCTTCCATTCCACCTTCCTTTAAGTTAAAGGAGTGACTCTCTAAGGATAGAATGTAACTCCCATCCTTAGAGAGTCGCTCCTTTAACTTAAATTTGACCCTTGTTGACATTCAAATAGCTTGACTGTTTCTTTTTTGTCTCCTTTGGCTTTGTTTACTAAAGCTCAGTGTTATTCTCTTCTCTCCTAAGTGATCAAATTCATTCCATGACACTCACTACCAGCATGCCGTTGGCTCCCAAACCCGGCACTGACCTCTGTCTTAAAGCTCCATCCACACACAGCCAGCTGATTCACATCTTAGGTACTGGGATTATCCCCCTGCCACCTCAAAGCAAGGTTTTTCAAAACCAAAACTATCTCCCTTTCTAAACCCACTTCACTTCCTGTCTCTGTTTCTGTTATTAGCACTACCATTCTTCCCAGGGCACAGATTTACCTCATTCATTCATTCATTTATTCAACAGTTTTTAAAGTTGATTTTGAAATGCTTTTGCTAGGTGTTGAACAAGGCAGACATGATCACTGCTCTTATGAGGCTTGTAGTGTATTATTATCTACTTAGTTGTCTCTTCTCTCTTCTCCCCCTTCCAAGTTTAACAAATAGGTGAGTAATATTCATTTTATCTTGATGACTTCTAGGCCCACTCCCCTCCCCCAGTATCACCCAGGGTGACCTAAGCTGTGCCAGGGTTCCAGGACGCTTAAGCAATGTAAAGGCCACAGAGGGAGGGGAGGACACCATCAGTTAATTGTCACTTCAAGTTACCACTGGGACTACATGCATCCCTCCTATTTGCTGGGCCCCTTCAGACCCAGTGGCTTGATGCTTCCCTGCCCTGCGTAGGGCACTGAATTCTTTTCTGAGGCAGCCTCTGTTCCCAGTTCATAAATCCCAGTTTATTTGGGCCAGTTCTGGTTTATGCTTGTTAACCCGATGTAATTATTAAGAGTGACCCATTCACTGTCAAATGTGTCCTAATTGGATCAGTAAATTAGAAGAGGGTGGTTTCTTTCTCCTAAACCAGACACAGCCATTTCTAATTGAGCACTTACCACCTCTTAGCATGAGCCAGCAGAGCCACTCTGTTTCCAGAATCTCTTTCTAATCTGAGAGATTAGGAAGTAATACCCCTCCTCTGCTCTTCTAAGGGTAACTGTTCTATGGCATTTCCTTGTTTTCTGAAAGTCTGGACTTTTTGACATAAGAGCCAATAAGAGCTGCAGCCTCCTCCTAGTTTCCCCAGCAGGCTATATACCCTGCCTTGGATGGGAGGAAGGAAAAGAACATAGAGAAAGGGAAAAGTCCTGACTTATGATTTCAAAATATTATTCCAGGGTTACAACCCAGTTTTTTGTGTATGTGCTTTCTCTCCTCTGATGACGAAAAGTTTTGGGGGACAAAGATCTGTCTTATTTCTTTTCTTACCAGTATTCCTTCCTCCCCTTTCTCACACAGTAATCAAGGCCTTGTAACTTTTTGAACATACAACAAAAAATAAAGAATTTTTACAGTGAAAACAGAGATGCTCCCCACTTAGATTCTACTACTAACATTTTACTATTTTTGTTTTATCACTAGTCTACCCATTCCATCTATCCAGCTACCTGTTTTGCAGGGTGGGCTCATTAAATGCTTGTTGAAGAGTAAATGCTATTAGCTATTTACACCTTAGTATGAATAAGTTACACTTCTGTTTCCAAGTACATATCTAGACAGAGGGGAAGAAAGCAGTTAGGCATCTAACAGATTAGAAAGATCTAGTGGGGAAACGTAAGTAACTCAGCGGGGCAAAAACGAACTACACTTGGTTCTTAGTTGTTCAGCTGAATTTGGCCCCACCTCTTCATTTCACCCAGAATATCATTCTATACAAAGATACTAGAACTTAGTTTTCCCTTTTCTATTCACCTGCTGCCTCTCTGCACCATGAGCAAGAGTGCCTGAGCCACCCTCTCCGGAATGCAGGCAGGCAGGCAACTGGCCCAACTCCCGCTGAACCGGGCATCGAAAACACGAGGAGACTTTTAGGGTGTCCTGCTCTCAACTGCCTGAAGAGCAGAAATGTGAAAATAAAAGCACAGATCCTTCACCCTAAGAATAACCCTTCTGGGTCCTGAGTCAAATGCTCCCCAATCTCTGAAACCTTTGGACTCTCCTCCGTAAGTCAATTTCTCATTTTGAAATACCTCATTTTGAAATATTTCTCATCTATTTACATAACTATGATTTAAAACATCGGTTTTGTGGCCAGACAGCGTATGTTCAAACCCAGATTCACTACGACCTTGTGCAAGCTACTCCATTACCACATGCCTTAGTTTGATTTTTTCTAAAATGGGGCTAATATCTTATACAATTATGCTGAGCATCAGACGACTTCATATATATATAAAGTATACATACATACACATATATAACGTATATATATACACACTTTACGTATGTATCATACATACGTACATTATATATCTCATAGGCACTTAGTCAACAGACGCTCTCATTCTATTTCCCAGCAGTTATTCCGGGTGGGAGTGACAGAGCAGTGAGCAAAACACACACAGTTGGCCCCTGTCCTCCTCCAGGAGCTTGCAGCCTTGCAAAATAATCATCATTACATAACTGTAGCAACATCGACTTAAAACTCCTCTGCGCTCTGACTGCCCTCTGGAAATAGGTCTAGAACGTCCACATTAGCACCCACCACTCCTGGTGTGATTCTCTTCCCACAGCCCATCTCTTCCCAGGCCCGCGGGCCCCTGGGCACGGAGACCTCGCGTTCCTTACCTTCGCGTCCACGGCCCTAGTGCGGCGCCGGCACTGGGGAGCCCCGGGCCCTCGGGACGGTCCCCGCGACCGCAGGAGGGAGGCTGGGGCGGCGGCACTGACCCGGGAAGGAGGCGGCCCTCCCCTGCGCTCCGCAGGCTTGTCTGCCGGTGGCGTCCCCTCCGCGGTCTGTGGCCCATCGTCCGCTCCCGCCCTGACCCCTTCCCCTCTCCCCTCGGCCTGCTTTCAGGCGTCTGAAAGATGAAAAGCCGCTCATCGAGGTCTCCAACCTCACTTTCCTCTTTAACGTGCCCGCATTTCCTCCCGGGGGCGAGGTCGGGGGCGCCAGCGCTGTCTCCGTCTAACCCCCTCTGTGACTCCCGCAGCCAGGTTTGGCACCTCCCCCGGGCCAGGGCATTATCTCAAAGAGGAAACAGCTGTGGTTAATCACGTTTCTTTTCAACAAGCGCCGTCCGCTGTGCGGCTCTCCTTGGAGGAGGAGGAGGGAGCAGAGGGAGGAAAGCCCACGCCGGCGCGAGGGGTCGCTGGGCGCTGGGAGGATGGAGCCTGGCAGGGGCCAAGGGCGGAAGAAGCTGCAAGGCTTTCTGCGTCTGAGCCACCTCCGCACAGAACGCACAGACTCCGCTCTGGCAGCTCCGGAGAAAGCTGTGAAAACAGGGAAAAGTAAAATAAAATCTTTCTGGAGACCCCCCCTACGATGTGGACTCCGTCATCTTCCCCTTAGCTTCTAAGTGGGGCGACCACATCAGGCGGAGAATTTTTGCCCTCCAGTTCATCAAGGATGATGCTGTATGCAGGAAAGATTACTCTCTGCTTGTGTGCGTTTGGTAACAGTGCACCCAAGTTTTCTCAGTGTGAGAGAGGCCTGGGTTTCTTTAGTTGACGCTCTGAACATATTTCTGAAGAGAAAACATGCCCAGTTACAAAAAACTTTAATTGTGGTGTATTTTAAAGATCCTTTAATAAATCCATGCTCTTGCCAGGCATGCACTAGTATAATGACCACGTGTATAAGCTCATCTGGAGATACGGCCAGAAGGCCGTATGTGAGGCCCTTGATGACCAGGCGGCCAGAACCAAGTGGTCCCTCTGCTCCTTGCCCACCCTGAGACGGGCTCTGTGCCTGAAAATGCCCAGGAAAGGGAGAGGAACTAGCCTGAGGGGGGTGGCAATTAAACCTGTGCCAGAGGTAGTGAGGGCTGAAGAAATCCTCCTTGAAACCAGGTTCGTATTGGGACCCGGTCTGAATACTTCACTTTCTTCATGCCTCATCACCCATCTGTAAGCTGAAAAATGTTGAAAGAAGCTATAAAGAGAACAAAGATAAAAATAGAGTTCTAAAGAAGAAAGCTGCCTGTGGGCGTGGAAAGCAGGAATGCATTACAACATGCCCCCTAAAGAGGTTTCCTTCCTGCCTCTCTCTCTACCTCCCTTCCTTCCCGAGTTGGCGTCAAAATGCTTTAACAGGCAGTTGTCAAAGAACATTATTCATCCCAAACAAGTAGTTGAGTTTTTCATGTTTGGTATTTATTAAAATCTTGGAATGCCATCCTGCATCCTCATTTCCACGGGGCTTCCTTCTCTTAATGCATAAACATAAGGATGCAGCTTGTTGCCTATATACAACATATACGCGTTAGACTGCACATCTTAGCATTCCATTTTCTGCCTATATTGGGGGGATGGGGAGAAACCCCCAAGAGCATATGTTTATTCTCTACCACGAGCCCTGCCCAGCTTATAATCAATCAATTAAATTAATTTGTTGGTGCAAGTCAAGAACAGTTTTGAAATATTAAGAATTAAATCTGACACTATTTTTCTTAAAAACTTTTGTTGATACAATTGACACACAATAAACTGCATATATTTAGTGTACAATTTGATTTTTTTTTTCTTATTAGTAATGTATATATGGCAATTCTAATCTCTCAATTCACCTCCCCCCCACCCCACCCCCGAAATAAAAAAGGCCTCCTCTCTCTTTAGTCTCTCCTCCCGCCCTCTCCTGCACACACGCCACTGTGAGTCACATGCAGACGAAACCATCACGGTTGCGTATTGTTTGGCTCCCTAACCTTCAGCTGTGTGAATTGCTTCTCCAGCGACACAGTTGCCCATCATTTAACCGGTTGGATGGATGAGCTCATTAGCGAGCCGCCCCAGGGGACTTCTCTATTGGCAGGTCTCCCAGATGCTAGTTCTTTTTCTCCGCCCAACAGCCTTCACTGCCGAGGTCAGTAGGCCCTCCCTGTCTGGTGGAGCGAGTCCTCCCTTTGTACATCCTCCCTCTTCCCGGAGGAGAAGGTAGAAAGGGCGTGGGAGCAGCCATTCCAGTCATCTAGCTGACCTTGCACTTTTCACAAAGGCGACCCTTTCTCCAGGACACCACCAACTCTCCAGAGCCCTCCCCCGTTCCTGGGGAGGGAGGGTGAACCTACCGGCAATTCTTATTCCTGGCTTTGCCAAGCGGCTGCTTCCCCTCGTGGGTCAGCGCACCTCCCAGGAAACCCTGAATTCCTCTCCTTGTTCTCCTGACCGTGAAGCTGGACAGCGCTCTCAGGGGTCTGAGAGGGCTCTGTCGGAGCTGCCTGTCCAGGGTGGGGGGAGATGGAAGCCTCAGGGCGCTCCTTTTCTCATAAGACAAGGGAAATCAGGCTCTCTCTCCCTGAGCATCCACCTAGAGCAGGCATCCTGGGATTTGCTTTCAAGTTAAAAAAAAATTTAATTAGTAAGACCTTGGCTTTTTGGTGGCCTGGTTTCTCCTTTCCAAGAAAGGCAAAAACATTTGGATTAAAGAAAAGTTCAGATTTTCTGTCGTGGACCCAGAGAACATGCAACGCCTTCCCTTTCTCACAGGTCTGGTTTTAGTACGTCCACCCCATATCTCTCCTTTGATTTTTTCCTTGCTATCTATCCAACCAAATATCTTCTGCCTCCTTACCCAATGGCTTTTTTTCCTTTTTTGCCACTGTTGGACACAATTCTAACTTTGGCACAATTTCCATCAGCTTCAGACAGGAGCCACTTGGGAAGAAAACCTGGGGAAACACTGAAGAGAGCAGTGGTTTCTGAATCCTTCTGTTAGGGGAACCACTGACTGAAACCACCCACCCTGGCCAGGCACCACAAATAACCATTTGCATGAGCTGTTTTATGACAGGAGGTCCTGGTAAGGAACATGGAACTAACAAGCCACCACCCAGCAGAAGAATTCGGGAAAGGTCAAAAGGAGAGAGGAGAATCCAGTCCATATGTCTTACCAACCTCCCAGATTCCTCCTCGCTGGAATCCATCTTGGCTGAGCAGTTGCATGCACCATCAGGAAAGACATCATCTGAAGTCTAAATGTAAGACTCATTGTGAATTTGTCAAAACCTTTGATATCCATTTCCCTTCAGAGAAACTTCTGAGTTGCTGTGAGTCAGAATGATTGGCCAGAGACAACCTGAAAACTAATCCCATCACCATAAAACCCGAGACTGGGAGCCACGTGGCAGAGCAGTCCTCCTGGGCTCCCTTACCCTCCTGCTCTCCGCCTGGGTGCCCCTTCCCAATAAAGTCTCTTGCTTTGTCAGCATGTGGGTCTCCTCGGACAATTCATTTTGAGTGTTAGACAAGAGCCCACGTTTGGGCCCTGGGGCTCCCCCTTCCTGCAATATAACGACCAGAGTCTTGCAGAAGTCAAGAGCATCCCAGGCCTCTTCTATTTGCTGAGGCTCCCAGAATATTTTTTAAAAATTGATGAATGTCAATAAAGCCACAAATTGTAGAATATTTTAAATGTTTACATTGAACAAATGAATCCTTAACACATACTCACAAAACAATGTAATTGGACTGTTTCCAAAAGACATCATCTGAAGTCTAAATGTAAGACTCATTGTGAATTTGTCAAAACCTTTGATATCCATTTCCCTTCAGAGAAACTTCTGGCCCAGTTATCATCACTCTCTTCTCTAGCTGTCAACCAGCCACTAATGAATTTGAGCAGAAAAGCGAAGCGTATTTGATTCCCCCCGGTGTCAGCCCAGTCCACAGGCCAGGGCAGTCCGAGACCTCCTCCTCACTCCTCCTCAACAGATGCTGAGAGTGGGAAACTCTTGATTCCGGCCTTTAGGTGTTCACCACTGATGACTCGGTGACAGCTGTTAATGTTATTCTTTTCAAACCATAGCTGGTTTTGCAACATCACACAAGGGGATTTTTTAATTAACCTAATTGCTTGTAGCTCTCTCTTTGAATTCATAAAAGTGTTGTAGCATAGGCATCATTTGAAAGGAGCAGAATGTTGGTAATTGTTGGAGCTGGGTGATAGGTACTCAATCAGCGTGCTGGCCTTTAGTTTTGTGTATATTTGAATTTTGTACAATAAAAATAAAATAAAAACAAGTAAATATTCTTGAATCTATATTTACTCTAAATACTAGCATTTAACATATATACAATGGAATATTACTCAGCAATAAAAAGGAATGAAATTGAGTTATTTGTAGTGAGGAATCTGTCATATAGAATGAAGTAAGTCAGAAAGAGAACAAATACCATATGCTAACACATATATATGAAATCTAAAAAAAATGGTATTGATGAACTCAGTGGCAGAGGAAGAATAAAGACGCAGAGATAGAGAACAGACTTGAGGACATGGGGAGGTGGGGAAGGAGAAGCTGGAAAAAAGTGAAAGAGTAGTATTGAAATTTATATGCTATCAAATGTAAAATAGATAGCTAGTGGGAAGCAACTGCCTAACATAGGGAGATCAACTCGATGATTGCTGATGACCTAGAGGGGTGGGGTAGGGAGGGTAGGAGGGAGGCTTGGGAGAGAGGCTCAAGAGGGAGGGGATATGGGGATATATGTATAAATACAGCTGATTTGCTTTGTTGTACAGTGGAAACTGGCACAACAGTGTAAAGCTATTATACTCCAATAAAAAAGATCAGAAAAATAAATAAATACTAGCATTTAGAATAAATTATTCTGAATTTTCCTTTATAAGTTGAGAAAATAACTTTTACCCCATCCTATTTCCTATCTTAAGTGTCTTCGTGGCTGTGTGTTTTTTGTTTTTTTGTTTTTGTTTTTGTATAATCTTAGATATAAGACCTAGTTTATTATTGTTATGACTTTTACATTAGAACCATTATTGTTTTAAAGCATTTGACTTTATTGAAAAACATTTATTAAGACTAACTAAGGTACAAAATTTTGGTTATAAAATAAATGTTATGGGATGCAATGTACAGCATGGTGGCTATAGTTAATAATACCATATTGCATATTTGAAAGTTGCTAACAGAGTATATCTTAAAAGTACTTATCAAAGAAAAAAATTTTTTGTAACTGTGTGGAGACGATGTTAACTAGACATCATGATGATCTTCTCACAATGAATATAATATCAAATCATTATGTTGTACACCTGAAACTAATGTGTTATATGTCAATTTATATCTAAAAGAAAAAACAAAAATTTGTTAAATGCCCCACTGAGATCACAGCGAGTGAGACGTGAGAAAAGTGATAATAATAAAGATGTGAGAGAAAAAAATTAACAGACATTGGTAAATGTGTTGTAGAGCTAACTGTGAAATACCAAGAAAAGCTCAGAAGAAGCACCGTCCATTTGGTGGAAGAGACAATGGGAAAGGTTTCTCAGAGAAGCTGGCTTTTAAACTGAGCCTTGAAGGATAAAAGGAATCTCACAGACTGCAAAGTGGGAAGAAATGGAAGTGAAGTTATTCCAAGAAGGAATTGTGTAAGTGTAGGTTCCAAGATGCGAAACCAGCACATCAACTATGTTGAGTACTTCTACGTGTATCTGCAGTGTGTGCATCTGTGCGCGGGCACTGGGGGCACTGGAGAGGACCACGCCAAGATGAAGATAGACAGGAAGGCAAAGGCCAAATTACAAAGAACCTAGTAAACCATGCAAAGAAGTTCAAGCCTTAAAAGATTTTGCATAGCAAAGGAAACCATAAACAAAATGAAAAGACAACCTATGGAATGGGAGAAAGTATTTGCAAATGATATCACCAAAAAGGGATTAAGTTCTATAATATATAAACAGCCCACACAGCTCAATATCAGAAAAACAAACAACCCAATCAAAAATTGGGCAGATGATCTAAATAGACATTTCTCCAAAGAAGACTTACAGATAGGCAATAGGCACATGAAAAGATGCTCAATACTGCTTATTATCAGAGAAATGCAAATCAAAACTACCATGAGATATCACATTATACTGGTCAGAATGGCCATCATCAAGAAGTCTGTAAACAATAAATGCTAGAAAGGGTGTGGAGAAAGAGGAACCCTCCTGCACTGTTGGTGGGAATGTAAACTGGTACAGCCACTAAGGAGGACAGTATGGAGGTTCCTTAAGAAATTAAAAATAGAGCTACCATTGACCCAGCAATCCCACTCCTGGGCATATATCTGGAGAAAACTATAATTCGAAAAGACACATGCACCCAGTGTTCATAGCAGTACAATTTACAGTAGCCAAGACATGGAAGCAACCTAAATGTCCATCAACAGATGAATGGATAAAGGAGATGTGATACATATATACAGTAGAATATTACACAGCCATAAAAAAAGCCATTTGCAGCAACGTGGATGAACCTAGAGATTATCATACTAAGTGAAGTAAGTCAACAAAGACAAATATCATATATTGCTTATATATGGAATCTAAAAAAATGGTACAAATGAACTTATTTACAAAACAGAAATAGACTCAGAGACGTAGAAAACAAATTTATGGTTAAAAGGGGAAGGGGGGGAGGGATAAATTAGGAGTTTGGGATTAACATATACATACTACTATATACAAAATAGATAACCAACAAGGACCTCCTGCATAGCACAGGGAATTATACTCAATATCTTGTAATAACCTATAATGGAAAAGAATCTAAAAAAGAATATATATATATATATATATATATATATATATATATATATAGCTGAATCACTTTGCTATACACCTGAAACTAACACAGCATTGTAAATCAACTCTTTCAATAAAATAGTTTTTTATTAAATTTTTTATTAAAAGAAAAAAAAGAAGTTCAAGCTTTAGTAAGTCTGGGATGGGGTCCAGGACTCTACATTTTAACAAGTACCTTAGATGATTTTGATGCAAGGGGTCCAGAGAACTCACTGTGAGAAATACTATTCAGAGGATGCCCAACATGTACTTTGGAGGCAAATAGACATGAGTTCCAGTCTGCTGATGCTCTGCCTTTTACTAGCTGTGTGATTTGTGGCAGGTTACATAATATGTCTAAATCTCAATTTCCTCACCTATAAAATGGGAATAATAAAGATGCTTGTTTCCTAAAGTTATGATTATTAAATAAGATACTTAGCACAGTGGCTGGAATATTAGAAAGGCTCAAAATATATTAGTTGCTATTGTTATTTTGCTTAAAAAGCTAACCCTGGCAGCTCTGTGGTAGGCAAATGGAATTTGGAGAAAGTGACAGAAGTCATGTATTAATAAAATGTCAGGCATGGTATTAGATGTGAAGCACCAAAGACACGTAAAGCTTGAAACTAACCCTTGCACACAATCAAAGTGGGCTGATAAGACTTATTAGGGCCACTAGGTATAGTTGTGCAGGTTGTGCACTGCACCGTGGTGCCACGTCTAAAACGGTACCATTCTCATTTTAGACATCACAAATTTGCACAATTACTATAATAATTTTTTTAACCAGATGATAGTCAAGCGTCTTGTTCCAGTAAAATGAGTATACTATAACAATTCTCCAACAGATGGAAATAAAGTGTCTCAAGGAAAAGAACAGTAGATTGTTATACTAATGGCTCCAATGCACCATGCTACCTGGTATCACATCCTTGTGTTGTTCTCCGCCATATTGACTCTGAGCTTGGCTTTAGCCACTGGAACATCAGCAAATGTGACATGAGTAGAGCTTGCAGAACTCCCAATTATCAGAGCCAGTATCTCTGATTTTCTAGGACTTTCCCTCATCATCAAAACATGGCTGCTGCTGATCCAAAACAGCTATAGGCATCACATCTTCACCGAGAGCAGGAAAGAGAGGTATAGGCAATGCCAACTAAAGCTTCCTTTATTAGAAAAGCAAAAAATTTTTCTAGTAATATTTGAGCAGACTTTCATTTATATCTCATTGACCAGGTCTGTGTCCCATGGCCATCCTTAGCGGCAGGGGAGTCTGGAGAGTAGAATACTTAGCTTTTCCAGGCTCTGTAGTAAAATATGGCAAGCAAATAGGAGTCTGGGAAAGGCTGTTGGGTTGGCTAAACAGCAATGTCTGCTGTAGACCTTGCTATATGATTCACCTTTTACTCATGGGTCCCACATGCAGCCATTCTCCCATTACTACCACAAAGGCACGCAACATGGAGATGGTAAGACACAAAGCCATGTCCCAGGACACGTGAAAACTTTTAAAAGTTGGTTATGAATTGAGCCAGGCTCAATTCATTTCTATTGCACATTCATAACAGTGCCTCTACAGAGAGATCAGAAAGCTTCTTGTAAATCAAAGATACCTGCTGTTAGCAAAATAAAAAGCCTGAGTTATGCATCACCAACTCCTAAGCCAGTGACTGACAAAATGTATGGACTGAGACTCATCAGTATGAATTTTATCTAGAATTCATCATCATCATCCAGAATACATGTACTCACATACAGATTTCATAAAACAATACCTATCTTTATTATATGGTATATTTTCTACTATATTTAATACATCAAATACATTTTCTACTATATTTAAATTTTTTTAAGTTGGTTATGAACCACTAAATTAGTTTTGCCACCCACTCAGGGGTCATGACCTGTAGTTTGAAAAGTATTATCGTAAGTGGAGGCTAGAAACAACATTTTTCTAGGCAAAGGGAATAGCAGATGCAAAGGCCCTGAGGTTGGAGCTCTCAGAACATAAGATGGCCAGGAGGGCTGGAGCCCGTTAGGTGGGAAATGAAGTGAGAAAGGTCAGCAGGAACCTGTCACGAAGTCTGCTGGCCACAGCCGGAAGTTTAGGATTTACTTCTATTCTAATGGGAGCTCCCAGTGGTTTTAAGCAGGGAAGTGACGTGCCATAATCTATTTTCTAAAATAGTTTCTCCTGACCTCATGCACAGGCCAAGGATGATTCCACAATGACCTAATTTTCTCTAAATTTAAAACAAGCCTGGAATGACAGATCCTCCAGAGAGGCCTCTCTCACTCACCCCACATTCATTCCATCAAACTCATAACTGGTTCCTTCCCTTACATATGGGCTCCTACCTTCTGCTGGGCTCCTCTAGAGATCAGAGTCTTCAGACATACTGTTTTAGAATTCTCCTTTTATCAAGATCAGTACCTTTATTGTCCTCCCATCACTAAAATATCCATATATTTGCCAGCTACAGTGCCTTGCTGACTGAAGTCCTGCACACCAAGAGATTTTTTTATTTTCTGATTTGCAACATCGACACTTGGAAGGACATCTCTCCATTTTGGCAGTGGGCTCCTTGCAGCTTGGAAGCACGTCTCATCTCCCAGTGGGGATCTCCACGTCTGTTGGGACATCAGCAGCACCTTCTGTTGGGAGCTACCACCAGTGGGCTAAGTCCTGGTATCACACAAACTGCAGAGGAAGCTGGATGGGGTTTGCATAACAGGAGACAAGCAGATTTCCCAGGGCCTGGGCCTCCTTCTTGGCCAGTCCCCAGGAGATGAGTTCCAGCTGCTTTGCTTTTCTTAATCTTCCTCCTCTCCCCATCCCCTTTTCCGGCTGGGCCCCCAAACCCTCCCTCCTCTGGCCAACGCCCAAGCCATACAAGAGTTTGGGTGGAAAGCATGACTGTCAAAAGGGAGGAGTCCAGGGACTGGGTAACCGAAAGGCAGAGGAGGATCCTCTCCTCTTCTGGAGACCTGTTCCACAGCTCCGGCATCTCTTGTCTGGGTAAAGACCATGGGGTGCAGCGAACACAGTAAATGCGTTTTCCTTTGGCCAGTTAACGCCCTCACCTCCCTCTGGCCCTGAACCTGTGGAGAACATCCAACCAGATTTCTTTTATTTACTCATGGTTTCCAAAATAGGCATTTTCAAGGCCTGGAAGGAAAGATACTTTTACGAAAGAGAGAGGGAGGCAGAGAAGGAAGAAGGAAAGAAGAGGTTGCTTTGAAATGCAGAGAGCTGAGTCAATAAATTGTAATGGTTAAGGGCAGAGGTCCAGATTCACATCCAACCTGGTTTACAATCTTGTCTTTGCCACGTGTTCACTGTGTGAAATAGGGTTGGCTATTTTCACCTTGCTGAGCCTCTGTTTCCTTACCTGTAAAATGGACATATTCGTACCTGCTTTCAAGACTGAGAACTGAATAGGGATTCTTAATGAAATTATTATCTACCCTGGTAAGAACTAGATAAATAGTAGCTTTATTATAGTTAATATTATTCATGTAAAAAGAGCATTGGGAAAAGGAGCTGCCAGGTACTTTTGATGGAAAGAAAACCAGGAGAGTAGCTGTGGAGGATTTCAGAAACATGAGCTGTAAGTTTAATATTGTATAAATTTTTAAATCAGATTTGATAGCTTCCCACAGACTCTGTATCTTTTATCAGTCATGATCTTTACAAGTGTTGTGATGCTTGAAAGTTGAATAGATATGTTTATTCCCATCTCACAGAGGAAGAAATTGAGGCCCAGGAGGTGATGATACGATAATGAGTGAAAAGTACCTGGTATATTGCAGCATAATACACAACGAGATTATTTCTTGTTTTTTGTTGTCACACAAACTGACAAGCAGTGGGACAGTGTCCAAAACCCAAATGTCCTAAGTCTGTCTTCAACTGTTCTCCACACTGGTTCTCAAAAGGGTAAGGAAAACTAGACTAACGTGAGAAGAGAAACTGTCCCAAGTTTAGGCAGATGGAGGAAGCGCTCAGGTATGAGCATGATGGTTTCTGTGGTTGTATCTTCGAGCCTCCGAGGGCTGAAAGAAAGCAGGACCAGGCAGGAAAGGCCAAGGCCAATCAGTGTTCCCAGAAGTAATGTTTGAAGTTTGCAGCCATAGTGATAATAGACGTAAAACAGGAGGTAAACATAATCTAAAAACAAAGCAATTTAAATAGAAATATCTCCCCAGTGAAAATCCTTTTGAAGGCAAGTCCAGCTTAGAAACAAAGAAACCATTCCCAATGACATAAAATTAGGGGGTTGTATTTTATAATACTGAAAAACTAGAGGGTCTTATATTTTTCCTTTCAAGCCCTGGAAATCATGGCTTGGATTTCAGCCAGGAAGACCACAGAGCTGGTTCTGGATTCCAAGCAGTGATTTTGCTGATGAGAACCAAGGGAAGCAAACTGAGTGTGAGTTACTTGCTGAAAATAAACATAAATCAGAAATCAGATTCGCACTGGAAGATGCCAAAATTATGCAAGCTGCACATCTGGTCCTGTGTTCTCTTTGGAAGTTTTCTGAACACTACTTTTTTCCTTTATTATTATTATGTTTTTAATCTCAAATATGCTCTCCTAATGGATTCTTCTGAGTCTTCTTCGTATAAAACTAAAACTGACATTTCCTTCAGGGTAACTGGCTACTTGGATATCTTGTAAGCCCCTTAAACTCAGCATTGTCCAAAAATAGAAAATAGATGTCATTATTTCCCCCAACAAACACATTTGTCCCCCTGGATTCCACCTCTTAGGAGCAGCACTCCTGTTCACCCTGTCACTCAAACTAGAAACCTGGGTGTCCTCCTTGCGTGCCCTTTCTCCTCGTGCCGCTCTTCCTATCGGCCACTAAGCTCTCTCAAACTTCCTCAAGTCTCTACAGGTCCCTCCATCTCTTCTCACCTGCATCTGATACAGGCGCCCATCTTCACTCACGTGGATTGCTAAGTGACAGCCATAAAGGCGTCAAGCTTCAACTGCTAGGCCCTAGACTCCCAGCACTTTGCCTCAGTCCAGACCTCAGGAAGCCACAGGTGGCTGCAGGTTTCCTACAGCACCAAGGAGCAACCAGCTACTCTACCAGGCTGTTCCCAACGCCCTCAACGGGCCCCACGGTCCAGCGCTGAGGGCCAAGTGAGAGGAAGAAGGAATGCTTCCAGACCAGCCAAGGAAAAGGAGCTGAGGGGATAGACAAAGGTATCGGTGACCGGACAGATGAGAAGACGGAGTTGCTCAGGTCATGTACCTCTGTTCTGCGGCCTCTTAGCAATCACAGCCATTTTTGAAGTGTACAGTTCAGTGGCGTTAATACATTCACATACCTGTGCCACCATCACCACCATCCACGTCCAGAACTTTTCAATCTTCCCAAATTGAAACTACATGCTCGTGAAACACTTGCTCCCCATTTCCCCTCCCCCAGCCCCTAGCAACCACCATTCTACTCTGTCTCTATGAATCTGACTACTCTATGTACCTCATATAAGTGGAATCATATAATATTTGTCCCTTTCTTTTTGACTTATTTCACTAAGAATAATGCCTTCAAGGTTCATCTATGCTGTAGCATGTATCAGAATTTCTTCCCTTTATAAGGTTGAATAGTATGTCATACCACATATCATTAATCGAGTCACCCATCAGTGGACACTTGGGCTGTTTACATACTTGGGCTGTTGTGAATAATGCTGCTATGAACATGGGTGTGCAAGTCTGTGCTTTCAGTTCTTCTGGGTATATACTCAGAAGTACAATTGCTGAATCATATGGTTTAATTATCTTTTAACTTCTTATCTCCCCCCAAAATTGTAAACTGTTAAGAGACAAAGACTGATTCTTGACACAAATATTTGTTGAATAACTGATCATTAACCCAAGTAAAAAGGATTTTGTAAGAGACTGAAAGTTATGAAGATAAAGGATGGGAAGGGCAGGAGGGGTTTGGGGCCTTCACAATGTTCAGATCCTGGTGAAATTTACAAATCGTTGATCAAGATCTTAAACAGATGAGGGGATGGGTGGGGGGCTCCCAGGGAGGCCTTATCACTCGTGGCTAAGCTCGCAGGCTTTGGAGCCTGACCATCCGCCCCTTACTCAGCCACCCAGGGGGAGAAAAGAGTGTAGACTCAGTTTCCAAAAATGCTTCTTGGCCTTGTGTATCTTTCATCATCTTCTTTCTTTTAGACATAGGTTGGCAGCCAAAGGACTAACAACTTTATTAGTCTGTCTACTTAGCAGAAAAAGAAAACACTGTTTCACAGGTGCCTATTAGGAAAGAAGCCAACTATATAAACCCAATCATTCTAGCTCCGTTGATTGAACAGTGATATGAGTGAAGTATTATTCCTAAAACTGAAAAAAAAATGTTAATAAATGAGTACAATTCTTTTAGCTTTTATCTATACCTGATATTCCCCTTGGAAAATAAATGCAATTGTTTTTGAGGAGCCTATTGTTTAGTCCGCCCTGTAACATTTGTTTGTTCATGTAGTCATTATCATTCAAAATATATCATTCATTCCTTCATTCAACAACTCTTGGTAGTATTTCAAAGTAAAAGTTAAAAAAAAACAAACACACATAGAACTCCTTTGCCCATCATGCTAGACACTTGTGAATAAAAATGCAGAAACCTCCGTCCCTGAGAGTCCAGAGAAAGGTTTGTTGAAAGGAGAAAAATAATACACAGGAAGGAACCTGAGCTTATGATCCAGGGGATGAGACGTCCCTGCTAAGAGCTGTTCAAATACAGGGCAGAGTTTATATATGTAAATGTGAAGGTTCCATTAAAATAAACTAAGTGGCTGCCCACGGGGAGAAAAAGAGGAGGGCCAGGGGGCTGGGCTAGAGGAACAGGCCTTCTCAAAGTCACCTCCAAAGTGCCCATCTTACTTGCTGAAAATTCTGCGCATTTTAACGTCTCTCATCCTTCCAATGTCTCCCCTCCCAGAAGCCTCCTCCACCCAGAGGGTAAGACACTTATTATTTTGATCCGAAAGCATAAAGTTAGGTGTACAGGGGGAGGGTTGATTAAATAATTTCTAAAATCCCTGAAGGTTTAACGATCTAAAATTCACAAGAGGGAATTCCCTGGCAGTCCAGTGGTTAGGATTCTGCTCTTTCACCGCCAGGGCCTGGGTTCAATCCCTAGTTGGGGGACTAAGATCCCGCAAGCCATCCGGTGCAACCAAAAATTTTTAAATTAAAATAAAATAAAATTGACAGGAATAACTATCATTTATTTGAGCACTTACTACTATGCCAGATATTTTACACTCATTTTCTCATTTGATTCTTACAACTGTAAGAGAGACATACTTTTTTTTTATGTCCATTGTACAGATAAAGAAATGGCGCCACGGAGAGCTCAATATCATGGCCAAGTTCACAGAGAAGTGGCAGAACCCAGGACTGTCAGACTGTAAAGCCCATATTCTAAATGCTTAAAAGGACTTCCTTGATGGTGCAGTGGTTGGGAATCTGCCTGCCAATGCAGGGGACATGGGTTCGATCCCTGGTCCAGGAAGATCCCACATGCCACAGAGCAACTAAGCCCGTGTGCCACAACTACTGAAGCTTGTGCATCTAGAGCCTGTGCTCCACAACAAGAGAATCCACTGCAATGAGAAGCCCGTGCACTGCAACAAAGAGTAGCCCCAACTCGCCACAACTGGAGAAAGCTGGTGCACAGCAATGAAGACCCAACGCAGTCAATAAATAAATAAATAAAGTAAAAAAAAAAGGGGGGAAGACTCCATGCTCCCAATGCAGGGGGCCCAGTTTCACTCCCTGGTCAGGGAAGTAGATCCCACATGCATGCCACAACTAAGGAGCCCTCTGGCCACAACTAAGGAGCTGGTGAGCTGCAACTAAGACCTGGCACAACCAAATAAATTAAATATTAAAATAAATGAATAAATGCTTAAGAGTTCAGTTCAGATGTCACTCTCTAAATAACTTCTTCCAGCTCTGTCTCATAGCATCAGTAGCTCCTACACCACACTTATCCATCCTCTGTTGTATAACCAGTTATATAAATGTCTTTCCAAAATATGAGTTTCTTAGGAGAGGGGACATGTTGTGACCATCTTTGTAACACTCTCTGCTCAGAACACAGAACCTGGCACACAGTAGGTGCTCAAATGTTTAGTTAATTAATGATATCATTCACCAGACACTTAACACTCAAGAGCACACTGCATACTCACCAAGTGCACATGAAGATTTTGCACCTTTCTCCTGCTCTGCCGTGTTGTTATTGGAGACTGTGTCTCTGAATATAACATGAGCTCTTTTTCATATTTACTGAGCACTTCCTGAAAGCCAAGTACTGTGTTATGTCCTTTAAAGGATACAAAGAAAATTAAGACTGCTGCTATCCTTCTGGAGCCTACAGTTTATGAGACAAGATGGACACATAAACAAGTGAGTTGACTGCAAAGCAGATTGCTATAGGCAGAAAGGCAGAGACATAAATATAACATTTCATTGAATTTGATGCCCTTGATTGGAAGATGTATCCTTATTTTAGGTATTACTAAGAGAGAAAAGCTGCTGCTAATTAACCTATGCTTGACTTTGATTTGCAGATGCATCCTTATTTCAGAGCTGTTAAAATGTTTTTAAAATGTGCCTCTTGAATGAAGTACTACTGATACAAGTAACAATGTGGATGAACCTTGAAAACACCATTCTAATTAAAAGAAGCCAGTCACCAAAGACCACATACACCATGATTCCATTTATATGAAATGTCCTGAATAGGCAACTCTATAGAGACAGAAAGTAGATTAGTGGTTGCTTAGGGCTGGAGAAGCTTTGGGAAGGGGGTGGGGGTGTGGATTGCTGAGTGCTATCTAAAGAGTATGGGTTGGGGGTGGGGGTGAAAATATTCTAGTATTGATTGTGGGGATGGTCACACAAATCTGTGACTACGCTAAAAGACATTGAATTGTATACGTTAAATGGATGAATTGTATGGTGTGAATTATATCTCAATACAGCTGTTATCAATATAGCTATAGCTCAAAATGGGAGGGCAGGGGCTGGGGCACAAATTAATTCAGATGGGAAGGGCTCAAGGGAATCTTTTAGGCATGCGCATTAACATTTAGAATATAGGTAGGAATCGTGCCATGCAGAAAAAGAAGATGGAGCTGGGGAAGGTGATCCAAGCAGAGGGAACAGCGTAAGCAAAGTCCTGAAAGCCAGGGTCCTGGATAAAGTGCAAGTGTTAGCTGAAGGAAAGGAGCCGTGGGTGGAGGAAATGCTCCGCAGGCAGACTGGCCCTCCTGGGGGGAAGGCATCCAATGTTGGGCTACAGACTGTGGTTTTTTTCAACTTGTTAAGAGAAGCCTTGACATTTTCCCCAAGTGCCGACCTTTAACATTTTGGCAACCTCATACTCAAAGAGAACGTACCATTAAGGCTTTTCTTCTGGCCACAGGGCACGGTTACTGCCCTGACAGGCAGTAAAACCCCCTTTGGAATTTGGAGCCAGATGACCAAAAGGTTAAAAAGGCAAAGGGCATTGCCACCGGAAGCGTGGTGTTTAAACAGATGCTGGGAAGAAACTGGGGTTTGTGGCAGACAGCCATGAAGTTCCAAAGGTCAGTTCAGCAGAGGCAGGAAGCTGAAAGCAAGAAGTCATCTGTGTGCTAGGAGTCACACAGGAGGAATTAGAATCTCACTTCTCTTCCAAACAGAGTGAAAACTGAGAACAAAATGAAATGGGGAGGAGGACGTGTGAAGAGTTAAGGGAAAGAAAACAATTGGCATCTCAGGCTGAGGAGAGCCGGGAAGCCTGAATTTGCCTGCGTTGAGCTAAGTGGCGAGAGCCTGGGGCCACGGAGGACACCGGGGTATAGAGGAGGCACAGATCAGGGTTTGAAAGGCCCCCTTGCTGGGCGATTCCCCTGAGCCCTGCAGGTAGGAGGCAGTCCTGGGTGCCCCCTTCCTGCCCCTGTGTCTAGGAAAGGGACTCCAAGCAGCTCTCCTAATTCAGTCCAGCTCCAAAGAGGGAGATAAAGGACTGTGGAGAGGAGTGTGGAGAGGTGGGAGGCAGGGCAGCCGGGAAGCCAGGTACGGAAGCATCATACTAATAGAGAAGAAAACAGCGAGGTCTGCCCTGTAGCTCATCTCTTCTGTTTTCGGGAGAGCTTTTTAAGGGAGCCAATTACTTAATTAAAATAATATAAACAGCACAGCCCACTTTTCTTTTTTTTTGGTTATGCCAAGCAGGTTGCGGGATCTGAGTTCCCCGACCAGGAATCCAACCCTGTCCGGCAGTGAACGTGTGGAGTCCTAACCACTGGACCACCAGGGAATTCCCCACAGTCCACTCTTATTCTTCCCCCAAATGCTGACACGGTTCCCAAGATGGACAGAGGAGCGGGAACTCAGAAAAGCTGCTGCAGAGGGCCATGAGCGTGCCCGGCCTTCTTCCTCAGGGGAAACAGCCTTTGATTCCGAATAACTGTGCCCAGGCTACTCAGGGCAGAGTGGGTGGGCGGGCAAAAAAAGTTAGCTCTTGGCGACGTGTGCTAAAGGGAAGTGCTCACTTACCTGGAGTGTAAACCTGCCCACTACTACGAAGGGTTGGAGGCGCTGCAGTCACGGTTTGTGCCTGTCAACGCTCCCTGCACCTAGAGGTGAACTGCTAACAGACGTCACGCAGTCTGGGTTTTTCCAAACAAAATCTGAAACCCTCTCTTCTTTGTCTGTACCCATGTCCCCAGAAAAAGCAGTCACAGGAAGAACCGCTTGGCCAATCCTGTAGACCTGATAAGGCTCTTGCTTTCTTCCTTAAGGTCAAGAAAAGCCTGCACCCTGACCCCTTTCTGTATCCAGCTCAGCTCTGCTCTTCAGCCCACAGGCTGTGACACCTGAGCTCTGGTTCCAGTCAAAGCCATAAAGGTAGGGCAGGGCAAGGCAGAGGAATCTTAGTCTGGAATGGCTATAGGTTTTAAAGTGTCACTGGAAGTGGATATTCCTGTCAAAATGGTAAGTACAGGTGAATGTGGGCTTGGAGGGATGTCCTGAAATCCACTTGGGCTCAGCCCCAGACAAAAAGCATAAGGATCTGCTATCTCAGAGACTCTGATTCTTCATGTCTGGGATCAGTGCAGAAATTGGCATGTTTGAAAAGCATCCTGGGGACTTCCCTGATGGTCCAGTGGTAAAGAATCTGTCCTGCAATGCAGGGGACTTGGGTTCAATCCCTGGTTGGGGAACTAGATCCCACATGCTGTGGAGCAACTAAGCCCGTGTGCCACAACTACTGAGCCCTGCGCACCTCGACTAGAGGAGAGAAAACCCACATGCCACACCAAAATCCTGTGCACCACAACTAAGACTTGATGCAGCCAAAAAATATATATATATAAAATAAAATGCAATAAAATAATGAAAAGCATCCTGGACCACACTTTCAGACACATTGAAACAGAAGCTATGGGACACCTTCACAATTCCTGAAACTCACCCACCTGCAGAGGGCATGTCTCCTGGACGGGCTGCCCACAACCACCAGGTACCCACTGTTCAACCTGACAGTGCACGGACCTTTCCTACACAATCTGGAGCAGTTCTGGTACACCCAGCAGATGGGCCCTCTCTCCTCTTCCCAACTGCAGCATGTTTGCTTGTGCAATTCCCTCCCCCTGCAGTGTCAGCCCCTCTGTCAAAACCCTACCGCTACTCAGGGCTCAAGTGCCGCCTCTTCCAAGAAGCCTTCCTTTATCGTGTCAAGCCACAGTAATTCCTCTTTCCTCTAAATGTACACCATTCCCATTCTCCTGCTGATACTTCCCTTGTTTGCTCATCTTGGTCATTTGTGCACACACCTATTCTCCCTGTTAGACTGAGCTCCTAAATATGAGGCAGAGGCCATACATTACATCATCCATACTACCTGTTTTTTGCACATACATGGCACAGAGGAAAGTAATCCCTAGAACTTGAAGATAAGGCAAATCAGGTTGCCTCTTCAGTGGATATCTGCTGGTTTTGCCTACTTGGAATTCATCCACCTTCTTCTCATAACAGTATTCATCATTTTACATTCTTTCTCAATCCACGCACAGAAACCAGATCTCAGGAACAGTCATGTCACCAAGGTCTAGACAACCCATGTAGTCTATTTCCAGATACCATGATTGGTTCAGTGATGGGCACATAACCCAAGCCAGGTCAGTGAGATTTAACTGTAGGAGATTTCATTGAACTACTGAGAAAAAGAGACGTTCTTTTTCAACTGGACTTAAAACTGGAAGGAAGGGGACTTCCCTGGGGGCCCAGTAGTTAAGATTCCATGCTCCCAATGCAGGGGGACTGACTTTGACCCCTGGTCAGGGAACTAAATCCTGCATGCATGCAGCAGCTTAGAGTATGCATGACACAACTAAGAGCCTGCACTTGGCAATGAAGATCCCGCGTGCCGCAACTAAGACCCGGTGCAGCTAAATACATACATACATATATACATACATACATACATACATACATATTAAAAAAAAAACCTGGGGGGTTGTGTGCCTGTGGCTGTTAGGGACCACCACCTGGCAAGAGCCTACTTGAAGGTGAAGCCAACGTGGAGTGGAGTGGAGCCAACAGACTGGTTGATGATGACATTGTTTGAACATTTGGATCCAGATGTGCCAGGAACTTTGAAATTACATAAACACATTCTGAGTTGGGTTTTCCATTCCTTATAATTAAAAGAACACAGACTAATGCACCCTTTGAAATTTTAATCAGTATAATCCACACACTCCAAGTGAATGTGATTAGCCATCTTCCTTTCAAAAGACGGTGAAAGAATTTGACTCTAGTCCCAACTTCAATGAAGGGAAAGTGCATATTTCTACAGAGTTGGGACCAGAGTATCATGGTAATTTAGTAAGAGGTAGAAACATAATGAATTACATAGTGGCCCGAACTGTGGCCTATGGTGTGAACGGAAGAAAGGCAGGCAGGCTGGAGCATGGAGCCCAAAAGTCAGAAATCAGCATTGCTTATTTAAACTCAGATAAGGAGAAAATGTGCCCTGGCTTACAGACTCAGATACTTCTGGCAGAGCTATACCTGTTGTGGATGAGCCAACCACAGCCTCTAGTTCAAATTTTAATATTCAGCAAACAACGTTGTGATAACCTCCCCTTGAAACAGTGCCCAGGGAGAAAATATGTTTATCCCTTCAACATCAAAGCTGCACAATGGTTTGAGATCTCACTGTAAACAAATAAATTGACTTTCTCGTTTCATATACCAGCCTCCCTAAATGTGGTTAATTTGAGATTTCCTCTTGTGGTGTGAGGACAAAAATTTCTGGCCCAGGAAACTGATTGTCAGATCTCAGATGATGTTGAGTTCGTCCTGTGAGTTCTCTTTGTACACAGGTGTTCTAGGGTCTGTCATTTATTTGAAAACATTTAAGCATTTACAATGTGATATTACATGTGTGTTTCTTAGGTTAAGCCAAAACCCTGGGACTCATCAAAAAAGCGAAGCAGCAGGCAGTCAGCATTTCACCAGAAAGTGCCCTGCTCTAGAGCCAGTCTCTGCATTATCACCCCTCAACCAACAACCAACTGGTTTCCAATCAGTATACTCAATGTCAGAGGTGGGTTTTTGTTGGGCAGGTAGTGACATTTTTATGTATATGATTGATGTTAGAAATGGGCTTTCAGTGGTGAACTTAAAGGAATTCAAGGTAGGTAGAGTGGCTAAAAAATTCTATAAAGGTAATCCCTATCCTTACATGAACAAGGCGTAAACATCCGGCAAGGGCTAGCCCAAATCTTTAGTGATCGTGCCTGAGGCTTGCCAGCTAAACAGTTCCATGACGAGGCATTGATTTATGAGAGTTTCTGATTGTCTGATGCCCACTAGAAGCCGTAGACGCCTTCCTGGAACAAGCCTTTCATGTGGAGCCAGTGGAAATGCCTCAAAGGGCTGAGATCTCAGACTTCAGCTCTCAGAACAGTTGTATGAACTATGTTGTGCCTACTGACTAGCAAATATTTATCTAATAACGTCTGTATGTGTGGCAGGACTTGGTCTGAAACTGGCTTTCATTATAACCTGGTAAGAAAGCATGGGCAAGCAACCAATCTTTACCTTCCTCAAAACTTCTTTGGGGGCCACCATTCTCCACCAACAAGAACCTAAGCGTTTGCTTGACCTAAGTGTCTCATTTCAGATCTCACCACTTGGGCTAGAAAATCCACTCCATACCATGACGACAATACCCCAGGCCTTTCATATTGCAAATTAATGGCTGGTACGTAGAAAGGCCCTTAGCAAATACTGGTTAATACATTTGATGAGTAAATAAATGAATAGGTGATTTAAGGGAACAAGTGGTTGGAATTGGAGAGCAGCAGCATGATCACTGCAGGTACTGAGGCCCTCCTCTCCAACTTCCTTCATAAAACTTTCCCCTCCTAATTGGCTTCCCACCATTATAAACTAGTGAATATCACCTTTTGGGTTAGATCATCTTAAATCTCCTAAGATATAAATTATTCAAAGGCAGAAATTATGTATTTCTATATTTTGTAAAAAATCCAGTATGCCATTTCTATATTCTATTATAGAATGTTTCTATAATGGTATATACAGTTATCCCTTGATAACCATGGAGAATTGGTTCCAGGACCCCCCTCAGATACCAAAATCTACAGATGCTTGTCTCATATACAATAGTGTAGTATTTGCATATAACATACATCTTCTTTTATACTTTAAATCATCCCTAGATTGCTTACAATACCTAATACAATGTAAATGCTATGTAAATAGTTGTAAATACAATGTAAGTGTTACATAAATAGTTGCCAACTCATGTAAATTTAAGTTTCACTTTTTGGAATTTTCTGAAATTTTTTTTCAAGTATTTTTGATCTGCCACGAGTTTTGCAGAGGGCTGACTCTATCAAAGAATATTTCTATAGTGTTCTGTAAAACCCAATGTGCCAAACAGGATGTGTTTCATGAGGACTGACTGCTGCTGATGTAAACCTAATAATGATAATAATACAAACAGCTAATAATATTAAGCATCTACTCAACGCCAGGCTATCCAAGTGCTTTGTAAGTGCTAGGTCATTGCTTCACACAATATCCCCATAAAGGCAGTATTATTATTTTCGTTTGACCATTGAAAATTCCGAGAAGTTATATCACTTGCCCAAGGTCACATGGCTCACAAATTCCAGGGCCCATGTAACCCCAAGCCCATGCCCTGGTCATTATGATCGCGGAATCTCTGGCTATGGGATGTTCACCAAGACAGCCGGTCCAGACTCTATATCAACTGCTATACTCTGTCTGAAGGAGTTAGTCGATTTCTGCCCCAATTCTCTGAGGATTCAAAGTGCCTGCCTATTCCTCTCCCTTCCTTGGAGAGTTCAGGTTTCTCATGAAGAGCAACATTCATAGACTCTGCCAGGATACCTGTCTGCATGATCTTTAAATGTTGACAATTTTGGGATCCCTCAGGACCCCAAGGTTCAAAGAGAAAGTCTGTTGTGCTCTCGGAGAAGAGCCAGCCTTACCTCAAAGACTAATGACTTTTTTTTCCTCCAGGACTGCTGGGAACTGATTTGGAAAGTAAACAATGCCATGCTTTCTGAAGGGAGTTACATAGGAAACAGATGTTCAAATTCAGCTTGGGTACACGTTCTTTTGCGGTGGATAACATAATTTCTTGGCTCACCTCTCTGCCTGAGGCACTACTACCCAGCTGGTGGTTGGTGGGGACTGAGTCCCCACAAAGCAAAGGAGGACAACAGCCTTCTGAGCAGGGCATGGGAGGAAACCATCTCTGGCTTCCCCAGGCTGCAGGCGGAGGCCCTCGCCAGAAGCCAGCCTCGGCCATCGGGGTGTCATTGGTTGCCAGTGTTGCTGGTGGAGAGAGCCTCGTGCCAGGGCTTTTGGCATGATGGATGGTGGTGGGCTGACAGGCCTACTGCACAGCCGTGACCTGAGACTGTGCACGGCCTGGCTCAGACTCTGAGGCCTATAGGAAGAAGGAAATTGGATGGGCAAGACACTTCCAGTGTTTCAGAACTGGAATGAGAAGCTCTCTTCCTAATTGATTGGAAAGTGTAGAAGAGAAGCTGCATTTCCTCCCCTCTGCCAGCTGACCCAGGAAGCCCTCTTTTTTTCCAACAGGCACTTTTAGCTGCACATTGCCGAGCACACATCTCTCTTCCAACTTACCATGAGGTCAACCCTTTAACCTCACAATTATGTGGGGAAGGGAATGAGGTCAGGGGCTAGGAGGGTCATGGCAAAGGGGACTGTTGCATCAGGATTCGTTTCTTTGGTTTTTTTTTTTTTTTTTGAAGTTGATTGATTTCCTATGTTGAATTTAAACAAACTGCCAATAGACTTTTGAACTCTATATATGAACTTTCTAGCTATATCCATTAATAGTCCATCTTATTCACCAAAATGCTCTGGCACTACCCCCAGATCTCCAGTTCTCACTTGAACCGGCAGAACCAATAAATCTCAATCCAGAAAAATAATTTAAGAAATTTAAGAAATGATCAAACCTAACACTTACATAGTGCTAGGCACAGAACTTTATAAAATGACACATTTAATCTTTACAAAAACCCTATTATCCTGATTTTACAGAAGAAACTGAGGCACAGAGAAGTTAAGGGATTTGCCCAAATTCACACAGCTGATAAGTGAAAGAGCAGCGTTTCAAACCCTAGCAGCCAGGCTCCAGAGTCCAGGCTCTAAAATAGCAACACTATACTCCATTTCTTGTTATGCTTCAGTTATTTGTGTTTTAAAGCATTTCTCAGTTTTGTCTAAGTTGTCAAATGTGTTGGCATAAATGCTTGAAGTTTGAAGTGAGATCTCCTCCTTCATTTCTATTACTGGCAACTTGTGTTCTCTCCTCAGTCCAACTAGACTTTTATCAACTGTATTGATCCTTCAAATAAACCAACATTTGTCTTACTTGATTTTTCTAGTTTTGCCCGATTTTTGTTTCATCGATTTCTGCTCTTATCTTTATTATTTCCTACCTTCTACTTAACTTTGAGTTTAATTTGATCTTTTTTATCTTCTTAAGTGGAATCCTTAGATGTTGATTTTAGAATTTTTCTTTGTGTCTAATAATATAAGCATTTAACAGTGTAAATTTCCCTCTAAGCACTGCTTTAACTGAATCCCATAAATTCTAATATTTTGTACTTTCATTATCATTCAACTTGAGATATTTCCTAATTTCCCTTATAATTTCTTTTTTGTCCCATGGGTTGCTTACACATGTATTCTTTAATTTCCAAATATTTGGGGATTTTACAGATATAATTTTCTTATTTAATTACATTGCCATCAAAAAACATACTCCTTTTTAACTTAGAGACATTTTACAACCTAGCATATGGTTTCTCAGTGAGTATTCTATGTGTACTTAAGAATATGTACTCTGCCACTATTGGGTACAGTGTTTCATCTATGCCATTTAGGTCATGTTGATAGTGTTTTCAAATCTATATCTTTACCTACTGTTTATCTACTTATTTTATCAATCATTGAGAGAAGAGTATTAACATCTCTAACTATAATTGCGGATTTGTCTATTTCTCCTTTCAATCCTGCCAGTTTTTACTTCATATATTTTGAAGCTCCTGTTACTAAGTGCATAAACATTTAGGATTGTTATGTCTTCATAACAAATTCCCCTTTTATCATTATGAAATGTCCCTCTGTCATTGATAATGGTCCTCGTCCTGAAGTTCAAATACAGCTTTAATATAGCCTTATTTTGATTAATATTTACATGGTATATTTTATTTCATTCTTTTATTTTTAAACTTTGTCCTTATATTTAGAGTGTGTTTCTTTTAGACAATCTATGTGAATCTTGTCCTCTTCCAGTATAACAATGTCTGCTTTTAGTTGATGTGTTTAGTCCATTTCTAGTTAATACTATTGTTGATATTGTTGGATTTTTTATGTCAACCATCTTGCTATTTGTTTTCTATTAGTCCCATATCTTCTTGTTTCATTTTCTTTGTGTTTCCTGCCTTTTTAAAAAATGAGTATTTTTAATGTCATTTAGTCTTCTCTTTTAATTTATGCCTTTCTTTACATAATGATTGCTGTAGGGTTTACAGTTTGCATCTTTACCTTATCACAGTTTACCTTCAAATAAAATTGTACTGCTGCATAGATCAAGTTAGACCTTATAACAATCTGCTTCCATTCCCTCCCCTTTTCTTAAAACTTTTACTTATATGTGTTATTGATCCCAAATATATTGATATTACTTTTGTTTTAAAACTCAATTATTTTGAAGAAAATTTTAATGAAAAAATTTTACTCACATATTTAGGATTTTCAGTGATCTTTGTTCCTTTGTGTAGAGCTGGTATTTTTTTCCTTGACTAAAGAAAACTTTTCTATTTCTTGTAGCATAGGCAATAGTTACTTTCTAATAATTAGCTGTTGTTTATTTAATTATTAGCTATTATAATGCAGGCAAGAATTATTTTCTAGTAATTAGCTTTTATTTGTCTAAAAATATCGTTTCATCTGCATTTTAAAAGGTTATGTTTATTGCATATTAGAGTTCTAAGATAGTACTTTCTTTCTTTCTATGCTACTCTGTGTCTTCTGGCTTACATTATTTCTGATGTGAAATCAGTGGAAAATCTTATCTTTGTTCCCTGAATGTAATGTGACTTTCTTTCTCTGGCTGTTTTTAACACATGCACTTTATCATTGGTTTTCATAAAATTGATTAAAATATATCTTGATGTGGTTCTTTGTTTGGGATTTGCTAAGCTTATTGCATCTCTTGGTAAATATATATTTTTAAAATCAAATCTGGAATTTCAGCCATTATTTCTTCAAATATCTCTTTCATACTCAATTATGTTAGATTGCTTGATGTTGACCCACAGGTCACTGGGGCTCTATGCATATGTATGTATGTATGTATGTATGTATGTATGTATGTATTTTCTTTTTCTTTTTCTGTCTGAGCTGCAGTTTGAACTTTTTTGAACTTTTTTTTTGGCTAAATCTTCAAGTCCTTTTTTTCTTCTGTTGCGTGCAATCATCTGCTAAGCCCATTTCTAATTTTTAGGTCTAGAAGTTACATTTGACTCTTTCATTATAAATTTCCATGTTTCTCACTGTGTTCATTGAGTTTTTCTTGAAACCCTTAAACATACTTACAATAGCTCTCTTAAAGTCCTTGTCTGCTAATTTCATCATTTCTGTCATTTATGTGTTTCTACTGACTTTTTTTTCCTGGCTAAGGATCATATTTTCATGTTTTCCCACATGTCTGGTAATCTTTTTACCAGATTTTGGACATTGTGAGTGTCATGTTGTTGAGTGTCTGGATTTTCATTTTTTTTCCCTTAAAAAGTGCTGAGCTTTATTCCTGTAGGCAGTTAACTTAGTTTGGGATCAGCTTGGTCTTCCTGAGGTTTATTTTCAAAATTTTCTTGGGATGGTCTAAAGTATTTTAGGACTACTTTAGCCTTACTCCTAAGGTGTGGCATTTCTGGAGTCTACTGAATTCTGGCCAATTGGAACTAGAATGTCTCTCAACCCTCTGCAAGCTCCAGTTATTGTTCAGTTTGCAAGTTCTTGGCAGTTTTTCTTTCTCTGGCAATAGTTCTATGTGCCCAGCTTGTGGAGTCTTACCTTACACATGCACAGCCTTATATTTGGCCAAAGACTTAAGGGGAGATCCTATGAATACTTATACAGCCCCTTTTATGTAAGCCTTCTTTTGGTCTGGGAACTTGCCCCACACATTCCAATTGCCTTAATTTCCACAAACTCTGATCTATATCTGTCTCCTCATTTCAGTGAGGCTGCCGTGTTCTGCTTGCAGCTTCTCTCTCTGTACTACAGAAAGCCTGGGAAATTAGAAGGGCCACCAAATTTGTTTTCTTTCTCTCAGGAATCAAAGTTCTGCGTACCTGTTGTTCAGTGTCTGAAGACAGTTGTTTTATATATTTTGTCCAGTTTTCTAGTTACATATTTACTGCAGGGAGGCTACTGTGACCACAGCAGAAGTCAAACTTAGGTTTTATTAAAATAACATTTACTGAGCCTCACTCTCTGCTAGATACCATGTTAGAAGCTTTATCTGTATTGTTTTATTTAATCTTCATATAAACCCCATAAAGTAGGTAATTTCTTTTTTTATTACAGAATAAAACCGAGGCTTAGGAAGGCAAAGAAACTTGCCCCAGGTCATGTAGCCAGTAAGTTATGAACCAGTACTCAGACCTGTCAGACTCTCCACCCTTCTTTTAAAGGGCTCTCCTCCCTTTTAATATTGAATTATTATTTTTGCTGATTGTAAAAGTATTACATGCTTATTAAGTGGATGTTTGAAAATATAAAAAATATAAAAGGAAAAATCTACAGTTTCTCTATCTGCACCACCCAGTGACAGCCACTGTTTAACATTATGCAAATATTTTTTCAATACATAAAATGAACAGAAAGGTTAGTTTGTTCTACAAAACTAGAATCCTGTAGAATCCTACCAAACATCAACACATACTGCTTAATAAATTGCCTTTTCCATTTAATAATACCTTATAAGAATTTTCCATTAGATGTAAACATTCTTTGAGAACAAGAGCTTTTAGTTTCTGTTATCACAAATTTCAGTTCTACCCCAAGGTATAGAGAATACCATATTTAACCCTCATGTACATGTAACCCTCATTTAACTTTAAAATTATTAACACTTTTCAATCTTTGAATATAATTTTAATGGCTCATATTCTAACACATAGATGTAGCATTGTTAATTTAACCAATTCTGTTGTTGAACATTTGTGTTCTTTCTCATTATTGTAAATAACACTGCAAAGATCTTTCTGAATAAGCCTTTGTGCAAATATAAGATTACTTCCTCAGGATAAATTCCTGAAAATAAAATTGCTTGATTAAAGAGGATGAACATTTCAAGGCTTTTGAAATGTGTTCCCAAAATGCATATTAGAAAGGTTGTATTAATTTAACTTACTTCCTCTAAATACCAGTTTCTGGGTGCTATTTCACTACATTCTCAAATAACTAAGTATTAATCTTTAAACATGCATTTGCCTATTGGACAGGTTGATTGACGTGCTGTTATTCCCTCTCTGCAATCACCAACACCCATCCTTCAAATTAGCTACAGAGACTGGCTCTCATATCAGTCAGAACTTACTCAGAGTTGAACATCAAAATAAGATTAGAGAACAAACATCATTCTTTGTTCTACATATTTCCCCTACCAAAAAATACACCTTACTTATCCCATATATGTGGTCCTGGTGCCTAACATTTGTACCCACTTAGAAACTCAAGAATTCCTTATTTTGGCAGCAACGGAGGACAGCTGATGAGCCACAGATCCCGGCAAACTTGGCACCAGCCACCTGTCTGGGACTAGACCAAAGCTAACACTGGCTAACACTGTGCCCAGATTAGCATGTGCCTTCCTGTTCTCTCAGCTTGCATCCAGGCTTACAAATCAAATTTCCAGAAGCTGGCTCCAACACAGCTTACAAACATGTTTCAATGGGCAGAGAGAAGTTCAGGACACAGGATGGCTTATAAGAGAGAACCATTCTGCAAGAACAGAGATCCTCTCAAATCACTTCACCCCCTCCTCTCTGGCCTTGGCTGTCAAGCAGAAGATCTGAAAGGATGCCAGGATAGTTCCAGCACTGGAAACTGGCTCTGAACAATAAAGGGACCGGAAAAGCTACAGAAACTAACCTAAAACATGAGCTAGGGCATGTGAATTTCAATACATAAACTTGCATTCTCATTAGAAAGTAAACTTCATAAGGAGTGAATTTTGACTTTTTGGTTCATAGATTTATCCCAAAGGTAAGAAGAAAATGCCTGACACGTTCTATGCACTCAATAAATATTTGATATGTGGATTCATTAAATGGAAAGAAAGAATTGGGAAAACCATATTCAACAATTATGTATGAAACACTTAATATATGTATATTGAGACAGGAAGTGGGGAGGGAACAACCTTTAAAAGAATGACATAGCCATTACCATTAAGGATACAACATAAACTGGTTAGAACCAACTTGTCCAAGATGGTGCACAAGTCAACTTTCACTAGACTTTGAGCCTCTTACACGCTCATTGTAATAAATACATCAGCATGCTAAACGACACACCCACAGGCACCATAACAGTTCTGAGGCTAACCATAAAAGGCCAAAAAGTGGGCAGTGACCCAGTTTCTGGAAATCTCTGCCCTTTCCCCAAAATAGTTGGAATAACCCTCCCACTCATTAGCCTATGAAATTACCCAGCCCATGAAAACTAAGCACCGCATACTTCGGGGCCTCTCTCACTTTCTGAGATGGCCCACACTCTGTCTATGAAGTGTGCATCTCCTTGAATAAATCTGGTTTCACCCTACTTCAGCTCACTCTTGAATTCCTTCCTGTGCGAAGCCAAGGACTTGCACTTGGTAGCCATCCCAGAGACTCACCTGAGACCTGGGACGTGACCATCCTCTCACACCCCACTTTTCTTGCACCAATATCACTGAGTTATGAGCTAAGCAGACTTAAGGAAGGACTGAAAAACAAACTTTCCTTCTGGAGAAGCTGACATACACACAACAAAAACCTGAGTCCTCAGGAATGGCACAGACAGCAAATATTCTTGGAACTCGGAGGAGGGAGAAATACTTCTTTTTTAAATGATAAGGGAAGGCCATAGAAAGGAGGTCAATTTGGGGCCTGGTCTTGCAGGATGGCATATTAGTTTTCTAGAGCTGCTGTAGCAAATTATCACACACCGGGAGACTTGAAACAACAGAAAATTTATTTCTCTCACAGTTCTGGAGTCCCGAAGTCTGAAAGACAAGCCTTCCTTGCCTCTTCCTGGTGCTGGCGGCTCCTTGGCTGTGGCAGCTAACTCCAGTCGCTGCCCCCTGTCTTTGCATGGCCTTCTCCCGTATGTTACTCTGTGTCTTTTTCTGTCTTTTGTAAGGATGCGCTCATTGGATTTAGGGCCCACCTTAAGCCAGTATGGTCTCATTTCAAGCCTTATCTTAATGACATCTCCAAAGACCCCATTTCCAAATAAGGTCACATCCTGAGTTTCCACAACCTGAATTTTTGAGTGACACTATTCAACCCACTACAAGTGTGTAGAACAACAGTAATGACAAAAACCCTCCCCTCAAACGTGAAGGGTATTATTTAAGACCAGGTTTCCCCAAAACCAATATTCAGCCAAAGACTCAAAACTTTCTGAAGCCTGACTACAGAGCAACCCTGATGAATACACAGGAAAACGTCAAATTGCAGGGTTCTCAATAGACATGTAATCTACTGACCTAAGTTTCCAAAAACGTAAAACAATTGAAAATGTACATGGAATGCACAAAATTGTAACTGAGCAGCGCCCTGTGGGGCCTTCCCGGAACAGACCCGGCACCCCCCATGGCCTCCGCCTGCCTCTTGTCTGTAGAAAGACGGGAGCCTCCTCGGCCTTCCCTGAGTTCCGAAGAGGAAATTTAATCAGAGGAATGAGAAAAGGCAGAAAGAAAGGAAAACAGTCAAGCAGGACAAAATGACAATAGTTTAGCCTTTAAACAAAGTCAAGGACCTTTAGCTCCTCAAGGGCCAGAGAGAACATCCTAAGCCATGGTCTCTGAGCTGTTTTGCAGACACAGAAACCCCCACCCGGTGGAAGAAGTTATGTGTGTGCTGCCCACAAGCATGTAGACCCCAGACAGACGGGAACCGGAAGAAGGTTGATGATGTTGACTCCTGATGACTTCACCACCAACCAGTCGAAAGAATACCCACAAGCTGATCACACACCTCACAACCCCCGCCCCCTCCCCCATCTTTAAAAACCTTTCCCTGCAAGCCTTGGGGAGTTCCAGGTCTTTGAAGCACTAGCTGCCCTGGACTCCTTTCTTGGCGCCCGGCAATAAACACTGCATTTTCCTTCACCATAAGCTCGTGTCAGTAGATTGGCTTTACTGCGTACAGGCGAGCGGACCCAAGTTTGGTTCAGTAACAAAATGAGAAATTTTGCTTCAAAGTTACATATGAGCTTGAAATGAGCTACTTACGATTTAGAAAGATCAAACAACTAAAGGCATGAAGTCTGGATGAGATTCCTGATTTCTTAATTTATCTGCTCTGTGATTTGGGGCCCTTCTCCAGGCTCATCAGTAAATTAGGGATAACAATTATCCCCAGGATAAACCTGTCTTCTGGGGCTGTGCGAAAAAAGCTCAGTTTTTCTCCTGTTTTTCTCCTTTAGTTTCACACTACTGCCACACTCAGAACACTTCTGATACCAGATGTGTGCGGGGTTTTTCCCCACCAAGTAAATCTCTGTGACACCAGCTATGTGCCTTACAATTTAACTCACTTCTGATACTATCTGCCTAGAGATAGCATCAGATCCCACAGGTTAAGGTCTCAGTCCTACAAGACTGTTCCAATCCCACTTCAGATGCCAATCACAAGTCCAGGTTGCCCCTGTGCTTCTGACTGAGGAGCTATACACAAACCCCTCCCTCCTCAGGATCAATCAACTTGCTACAGCAGCTTAGAGAACTCAGGAAAACAGTTCACTTACTGCTTACAGGTATGTTATAAAAGGACATGGTAAAGGAAACAGATGAACATCCGGGTGGAAGAGACGCATAGGGCAAGACATGTGGGCGTTCCCTTGCCCTCTCTGGGTGTGCCCCTCCCCCAGCACCACCACGTGTTCACCAACCTGGAAGCGCTCAGGACCCCATCCTTTGGGGATTTTTATGGTGGCTTCATCACATAGGCTTGATTGATCATCAACCCATTTCCCGCCCCTCTTCCCTCTCTGGAGAATGGAGGGTGGGGCTGAAAATTCCAAGCTTCTTATCGTGGTTTGATCTTTCTGGTGACCAGCACCCATGCAGGAGCCCACCCAGAGTCACCTCACTAGAACAAAAGACACTGCTATCACCCAGGAAATTCCAAGGGATTTAGGAACCGGGGTTAAAGACCGTGTGTTAGAACAAAAGATGCTCCTAGTGCTCGTATCACTTGGGAAATGTCACTGGTTTGGGAGCTCTGTGGCAGGAACCACGGACAGAGATGAACATATATATTTTCTAATGTCTCACAGGTTGGAACAAAGATGAAGAGAGAGAGTGCATGCAGAGTGCTTCGTCTTAGGAGGTGGCATGTGGACGGAAACTGCTCAATAAATGTTAGCTCATCGTTTTAAGATGCTGTCAGCAGTGCAGAATGATGTGGGGATGGAGAGATTTACGAAGCCAAAGACTAAGAGGATTTTATAAGAGCCAAGCAAGAGATTGTTTACACTTAAGAAGAAAAAATAATGTATGTTTTCCAAGGCCCGGCCTGTATTCCTACTAACTGCAATAGCTAGAGTGGCCGTTTTCAGAATATATAATAGTTTGGGGACATCTGGGAATCCCCCAAACCCTTTGAGGGAGTCACTGAGACCATTTTCACTCTCATTCCCCCATGAGGGTGCTGTAGCATTTCCTAGAGGCTTCCTGACATGTGATATCACCCCTGACAGAAGCAGATATGAGAACCCAGCTGCCTCTCTCTCTCTCTCTTTCTTTTTCCTGGCTGCGCCAAGCCAGGGGTCTTAATTCCTCAACCAGGGATCAAACCTGGGCCTCCTGCAGTGGAAACTCAGAGTTCTAACCATTGGACAACCAGGGAATTCCCCCAGCTGTCTTTTATTAAGCCAGACATAGACGATACTCGCAAAAAATGTAAAACAATGACCCTTCTATCGCTGAACTCTTTTGGAAAAAATCTGTCAACATACACATTTTCATTGTTATTTTAAATGAATAAAGAAATTAAAAAGTTAAATTAAAACGTCTGCTTTAATTTCAGGTACAGCAAATTTCAATAGATATAACCCACATAAGCAAAAGCTCTTGAATTCTCAACAATTTTTTAATAGTGCAAAGGATCCTAAAACCAAAAAGTTGGAGAAGCTGTGGTCTAGAGGAGCACATGACATGCTGCAGGGCCGAATAGTTTGGCATTGTTACCAGGTAATCACTGGGTAGAAGTGGGCTCTACATTTACATTCAGGATTATTATATCATTGGCATAACTTTTAGGAATTTTATGGGGAAAGCAATGTGGAATCCAAGTTTCCATGATATATCCATTTCTTCTGCTTCTCAGCAATTGTTCCAATTAGGGCAGAGCTCCATTAGTCGCAAAAATCAGCAATCCACTCAGGATAGTTCAAGCAAAGGGGAACACAGAGCCCACCACTGAAAACTCAGACTGTGACATCTATTTGGTGCTCTCAGTTTCCAGCTTAAACTCCCCTGCTTTCACATCTTTTCTTAGTTCATTCATCTTGGAATTGCCAATTTCATTTGCAGTAAATTTAAAACAACTCAAGCCTTTACTCAGAAGTTAGATCACACCTTTGCTATCAAAACTCCTGACATTTCTTTCCATGATATTAAGGGTCATATTTTACACCATGAGACCGCATTCTAACTGGCCACAGCAGACTGAACTGGAATTGTATACTTAATCCAAAAATAGCCATTCCCAGGCCTCTGCCTTGGAGATTCTGATTCAGGGATTTGAATGGGGACTGTGAATGAATTTGTTTAACAAGGTTCCAGGTGTGTCTTATCAGGGCAGTTTGGAAAACAGGTGCCTGTTTTATAAAGGCTTTCAAAAAGTCCCAGGTGTGGAAAAGAGCAGGGATTTTTAATCTTCAGTGACCATACCAGCTACTTGGATACACCACAAAGATTCTAAGTAGATCTGGCCTAGGGCCCAGGAATCACCATTTTATTTCCCCAGGTGTCTAATATGAACTCTCAACTTTGAGAAAAGCCAAGAGTAAGATAGTTTCATCAGATGATTTTGCTTCTGCAATTCCCTACCATGAAAGAATGACATTTTTTTTTTTAAATGAAAGATAAACAACGGAGTGAGGACAATTTTGGAAGAGATTCCACTATCCCTGCTACGGGGGAAGGTTGAGCAGGATGAGGGTTCTAGGGCAACTTAAGCACTGGGATATTTGGGGCCTGAGCCTGGGGTAGGGGCGAGGTAGGAGGGGCACAGACAGAGAAGCTCCACTCCTTCCCTTGTTCACGGCAGCTGCTCTATCCAGACTCTACCAAACACCAGCACCGACCCTGACACTGAACATGTGCCTGACAACTAGAACAGTCAGGCGATGTTGTAAATGACTTTGTAAACTGCAGCACAGACTGTCTTGGTGAAAACAGTGAATTATACCCTGAAGCTTCCCATTCCTGGAATCGCATTAGTAGCAGCACACAGGCTAGCTACGCAGCCAGAAATCAGGATGCCAATTCTCAGGTACTTATCTTTACTATTAGATGATCACATCACTTATTTTCTAAGATGGTCAGAGCAATTACACTTTGCTTATTCTCCTTCCTGGAAAGAACTTAATCACTTGTGCCAGCTTGATTTGGTGTAATAGGTATATGTTTCTCCTACTGGAAAAGTATTCTCTGGTCTCCTCTCAGGATTCACAATGAATCTCTACCTCCTGGTTTCTCTTAGTCACTGCCTCTTGGGTGTGGACCTACAGGCTCCATAAGACAAACTTTCTTCTTCTTGGTAGCAATCTATCCCCATCTATCAAACCATATATATTGGCCTATTTATTTTGTTTTCTGCCTACCTCCACTAGAATGTAGGTTCCATATGAGGGCATAGTTTTGTTCTGTTTTGTTCTCTGGGCCTAAAACAGTGCCTGGTTCTTAGTAGACCCTAAGTAAGTATTTGTTGAAAGGATGAATAAATAGGTTTTATCTCCGTCCAGGTTGGGGAAAGGAGGGCAGAATGCCTGAAGCTTTGCTGAACCCACGGACAAGAGAGCGTGCTGGGTTCTAGGGTCCAGGGTTAGATGAGGAATATTCTTGAAGGAAATAAGAGATACCGTGGCAAAGACACAACCAGAACTGAATTTAATGTGGAGGAGCTTCAAGGCCCTCATCCTGGACAAATGTAAAGAGCTAAGAGTAAAGAGGCCAGTGGACAGGAACTAAGGACAGGACCATGGAGCCCAGAGACTGGATATAATGTCAGCAGGTGAGCAGAGGGAAAGGGTGGGGCAAGGCAGGTATGTCAACAGGGTTACACCTGAACCGGATTCTGCTTCCTACTGGTTTCCCCTTGTAAGAGCAGGGCTTTAAAAACTGATTTTTGTTTTTGTTTAGGTTGAGAAGAAGCAATTTATTACTGGCGTTAGATAAGTTAGCACAGAAACTTCTAAGTGATAGGAAAGTAAACTGGTAAGAGCATATCATATATTTCCCCTGATTAGTGTATCATAAACCCTGACAAGTTCATAACTATTGAGACCTGGTTTGAATCTCAGAGAATTTTTTTAGATATGTTTCACTTTTTATTTTGAAACAATTCCAGACACAGAAAAGTCCACCCCCCAAAAAAGAATTTCTGTATATCAGATTCCCCAAATGTTAACATTTACCATGTTCACCATTCTCTCCCTCTGTATACTTTTTTCCTTAACCACTTGTGAGTCGTAGATATAATGTCCCTTTGTCTCTAAATATTTCTCTATGTACTTCCTAGAAACAAGGACGTGTTTGGACGTAACCACAGTACAATGATCAAAATCAAGAAATTAGCCTTGATTCACTACTATATTCTAATCTACAGACCTTATTCAAATTGCCAGTTGTCCCGCTAATGTCCTTTACAGCAAGCGTCCCACAGGGATGGGCCGGCGCTGTAACCCGCTCAGCACAAACACCGCGGGAAATCCAGAAAGATGGGCTGTCAGTGAGTTCTCCCTCACCAAGAGGTAGATCTGGGTGGTGGATTTCTGTGGCTGCCAAAAGCAATCTTGTGACCAAACAAGGAAACTGCTGACCCTGTGCCAGTAACTCTACCTCTAGACTTTTTTTTTCTTTTACCTCTAGACCTCTTTCTGGGCCAGAAACATAAACCCCTATGCATTTAAGCCACTGTAAACCCAGTCAAGAATTGTATTATTTACGGCCAAAACATTCCTAATCGACCTAATCCTCTAGAAGTGGAAATACCAGATTTTTTTACCTACGCACGCACACACACACACATACACATTCAAACTGCTCTCAGAAAAAAGTTTGAGTGAACAGTGTAATGTATGAGTGCACCTGTTTCCCCTCAGCGTATCTAATATATTCTATCACTTCAATTTATTTGGATGACTTTAATAGGCATAACACCTTTCTCTAACAAATCTCACAGGATCGCAGAATTTGAGTTAGAAGAAACCTGATTATCTCATCTAAACCCCTTCACAGTATGTACAATTTTGAGAAATGTGTTTACAAGTAAAAGAAGTAGTCACAAAAGGGGAAAGGGTGATGTAACAGCAGGGAGCAGAAGCAGGTCAACCCAGGTAAAGGGACTTCAATTCCGCCAAATGAAAAAGTCTTTATTCCTGAATGTGTTCATTAAACATTTTCCTACAATATTCTTTATAGTCAGAATCAGTAAACTCTCCTTTTTTACAGATAATACAATAGTAACTTTAAAGACATTTACATTGGTAAAGTTTTAATATGTCATTATAACAACATAGTGTGGTGGGGAGAAGCAAATTCTTTGATATCAGCCTCAACCAATTTTATTGCATGTTCTGCTACTTGCTAAGGGTGTAACTTTGGGCAAACGATTTGTCCTTTCTTTGCCTTAGTCTCTTCATCTGTAAAATGGGAATGGTATAAGAACTACTGCCTCCTAAGGTTGTCATGTGAATTAAATGAATTAACAATTGTGAATACTTAGAGCACATTAGCTATTACTGTTACAGTGTGGTATGCCAAGCCACATACATGGCTTATGTCATGGAAATGAATGTGGATCATTAAATTATCCTGGCATTTATTGGCCTTGGAGTGTCCACTGCACGAGTTAATGAACTTTGGACTCTCTCTTCCACTGGGTCTGACTAGGCCCCAGCCTCCATGCCTTCCCATTGTTATCAGGTGACCAGACCTCAGATCTTTGTACTTTGGGAACCTTTGAACCTGAAACTGCAACAAAAGGAGGGCCATTTATTTGGGGAGGTTTTACTCATGTTGCCATGGAAATTGATTGCTTTTCCAACCTTCTGTCCCACCCAGTCCAGAGTCACTACTGTTTAGTAGACTTTTAAAGACACCAGCGGATACTCTCAGAAGCATCTAAAACCCTTAAACCAGGGCCTGAGACTTTCTGTGCTGTCCCTTGTAATCTATACAGATTACACCTTGAAGGAGAAGGGCCTGTGATCCAAGCATCAATGTCCAGCTGAGGTGTTCATACTGGAAGCCAGCAGAAATGCATTCTCAGTTATCCAAGGGCCCAGAAAACCTACCACCTTTATACCATTTCTGTGAAAACTACTCTAAGGCACACTCAGCAAACTGAGGAATAAAGTAAACTTAATAATGAAAAAATTGTGGCATAAAAAGTGCTAGTGATGAAGGCCAAATAAGTGTCATGCTAGGTCAAATGGTAATTGCGCATTAGTTATCTGGGCTATTTGTGCAATGATTCACACTTTATGGGTTGAAAAGAAGAAAGTAATAGTGATCCTTGGCATCTTAGTTTAGCAGCTATAGACTTCTGGGAAAATTTCCTAGTCCACTTTGTAAATCTCGACTGCAATCGATAATAAACTAATTAATCAGGAATTCAATAAGTCAAGTTTCTTACTTACACTTACTCAGCTGGAACTAATAGTGCATCGATTCTAAATAAAACGTTACTTTTATCTTATGGCTTTGGGTCAGATTATCCACCTTTCCCCTCTGTCTCTGAAAATAATACATATGATGGAGAATAAGTTGTACCAGAAGAACTGTGATTCCCACTCCCTAACCTTTGGGGAAACCGAATGACATAATGGAAATAGCAAGTCAGTCAGGCCAGGGAATCAGTACACAAATTATTAGCTATGTAACTTTAGACAAATCACTTTACTGCTCTTTGCATCAAAATTCTTGATTTATTCCTCATTCTACTGCAAAGGTAGACAAAGGGGTTTTCCCGATTCCCTACAATCTGGACTCTAGGGTTGGGAGAGACAATTCTCAATAATCAATACTGGGACTTCCCTGGCGGTCTAGTGGTTAAGACTCCGAGCTTCCCTGCTCAGGGAACTAAGATCCCACATGCAGCACAGTGTGGCCAAAAAATAAAGTAAAATAAATAAAATATTTATATAAAAATCAATACTATCTAAAGTGATAAATTGAACAATTAAAAATAATGAGACACGGACTTCCCTGGTGGCACAGTGGTTAAGAGTCCTCCTGCCAACACAGGGGACACGGGTTCGATCCCTGGGCTGGGAAGATCCCACATGCCGCAGAGCAACTAAGCCCGTGTGCCACAGCTACTGAGCCCTCATGCTGCAACTACTGAAGCCTGCTCACCACAACTACTGAGCCCTCATGCTGTAATTACTGAAGCCCGCTCGCCTAGAGCCCGTGTTCCCCAAAAAGAGAAGCCACTGAAATGAGAAGCCTGCATACTGCAACAAAGAGTAGCTCCCACTCTTGGCAACCAGAGAAAGCCCCACAGAGCAATGAAGACCCAACACAGTCAAAAAAAATGAATTAATTAATTAATTAAAAAAAATAATGAGATAGATTTACATACCAGGAAAGGTTAAAGAGCTAAGATTGACATGAGATAGAATGTAGAGAACTTAAATCCTCACTAACAATGGGCACGGCAATTACACTCGTGTGTGTGTGTGTGTGTGTGTGTGTGTGTATAATTTGATCTTTACAATTTTCTGGGGAATTATTACCTTCATCTTTTTCCAAATGGAGAAAGACAGGTTCAGAGAAATTAGGTGATTTGCTCAAAAATAAGCAGCAAGGTAGAAGTGGAGAGGCAGTGACAGCAGCGGGAATGGTGGAATAAGGACCTCTGAAAAGCTGCTCTTCCATACAAACATGAACACTGGCAAAAATCATCAAAAATAACTTTCACAGACCTCTGGAAATTAACCACAGGGGGGCATTTATTTATAAGAAAATGGCTGAATCTCTGTAAGCACAGTGAGGTTTGTGGCATTTTCACTTGTCCTATTCCTACCCCTTCCCCCCCAGCTCCACAGCAGCCTTGAGAACAAACAGCACCACATTCACAGTGACATCCAGTAGCCTAGCAGCCACTGGAAGGGGAAGAAAGGGGCTGGAACTCCCCAGAACACCATTCTCAGAGAATTGTCATTATTTGACATGTCAGGTAGTTGCCTGGAAAACTTTGTTCTAAGGCCTTGCCTTTATTTGACCTGACTCAGAGCAGCTTTTTCCGCAGGAACATTTGTCAAAAACAATCAACAGCAGTTGTTTAACATCACGACTGCCTGAGACAGTGATAACAATTGAGACAAACAAGAAACTGACCCAAAAACTTAGAAGGAAAAGCTGGGGAATAAGATATTCATAGGAGGCTTTGAAAAGGTCCAACGTATTTCTAGAAATTTAGAAGGGTGCAAATGGTAGGGCTGGGCGCATGTTCCAGGAAACACCTAAATAAACTGAGAGACATCTTGTGTTCATGGGTTGGAAATCTGAATATCGTTAAGATGGCAATACTCTCCACATTGATCAGTGGCTTCAATGCAATCCTATCAAAATTCCAGGTGCCTTTTTTGCAGAAACCGACCAGTTAATCCTAAAATTTATATGAAAATTCAAGAATAGCCAAAACATTCTTGAAAAAGAAAAGCAAAGTTGGAATCACACTTCCTAATTTCAAAAGTTACTACATAGCTACAGTAATCCATTTAGCAAAGTAATAGCATAAAGACAGATATATAGATCAATGGAACTGAATTGCGAGTCCAGAAATCAATTATTACACTTACGGTCAGTTGATTTCTACAAGGGTGCCAAGACAATTCAATGGTGAAAAGGATAGTCTTTTTAACAAATGGTACTGGGACAACTGAATATTTGTGTGCAAAAGAATGAAGTTGGAACCCTATCTATATTACTCAGGGTTCTCCAGAGAGAAAGAGTAAATAGCATATACATAAACATATAAAAAGAGATTATTTATGAAGGATTGGCTCACACGATTATGGAGGCCAATCTGGAGGCCAGCTGGAGGGCCAGGGAAGCCAACGGTATTGTTCTAGTCCAAATGTAAAGGCCTCAGAACCAGGGGAGGTAATAGTGTAAGAATCCAAAGGTCTGAGGACTTTGGGGGCTGAAGGGATTAGTCCAGTCTGACTGCAAAGGCCCAAGAACTAGAGTGCCAGTGTCCAGGGGGGTGAAAAGATGGATGTCTCAGCTTGAACAGAGGAGCAAATTTGCCCTTCTTCTGCCTTTTTGTTCTATTTAGGGCCTCAGTGGATTGAATGATGCTCACTTGACTTGAGGAGAGTGATCTTCTTTACTCAGTCTTCCATTCAAATGCTAATCTCTTCTGGATATACCCTCAGGGACACAGCCAGATATAAGGTTTTACCAATTACCTAGGCATTCCTTAGCACAGTCAAGTTGACACATAAAATTAACCATCACATCATATGCAAAAATCAACTCAAAATCAATCAAAGATCTAAATGTAAGATCAAACTATAAAACTCTTAGAAGAAAACATAAGAGAAAACCTTCATAAGCAATAGTTTCCTTTTTTCTTTCTGGCTGAGCCACACAGCTTGTGGAATCTTAGTTCCCTGACCAGGGATCAAACCCAGGCCCCCAGCAGTGGAAGCATAGAGTCCTAACCTCTGGACCACCAGGGAGTTCCCAGTAATGGTTTCTTAAATACAACCCCAAAATCACAGCAACCAAAGAAAAAATAAATTGCACTTCATCAAAATTTTAAAATTTTTGCTTCAAATGACATTATCAAGAAAGTGAAAGACAACCTACAGAATGGGAGAAGATATTTGGAAATTATATATCCAATAAGATACTACTACCTAGAATATATAAAGAACTTACACAACACAATAATTAAAAAAAAAAGACGATGATCCATTTTAAAATGGACAAAGTATTTGAACAGATATTTTCAAAGAATATATACACATGGCCAATAAGTACATGAAAAGATGCTCAATATCATTAATCATTAGGGAAATGCAAATTAAAACCACAATGAGATACCACTTCATACCCACTAAAGACAGCTGTAATCAAAAAGATAGACAATAGGACATCCCTCGTGGTGCAGTGGTTAAGAATCTGCCTGCCAATGCAGGGGACACGGGTTCAATCCCTGCTCCGGGAAGATCCCACATGCCATGGAGCAACTAAGCCTGTGCATGACAACTACTGAGCCTGCTCTCTAGAGCCTGGAAGCCACAACTACTGAGCCCAGGCGCCACAACTACTGAAGCCCATGTGCCTAGAGCTTGTGATCCACAAGGGAAGCCATCACAATGAGAAGCCCGAGTGCACCACAACAAAAAGTAGCCCTGCTCACCACAACTAGAGAAAGCCCATGCACAGCAATGAAGACCCAACGCAGCCAAAAATAAAAATTAATTAATTAATAAAAAAGATAGACAATAACAAGTGTTGGTGAGGAAGGATGTGGAGAAATTGGAATCCTTCATACACTGCTGGTGGGAATATAAAATGGTTCAGTCACTTTGAAAAACAGTTTGGAGTTCCTAAAAATGTTAAACATAGAGTTACCATATAATTTAGCTGTTCCACTCCTAGGTATACCCAAAAGAACGGAAAACATACATTCACACAAAAACTTCATAGCAGCACTATGCAAATAGCTAAAAGTGGAAACAGTCCAAATGCCTATCAACTGATGAATGGTTAAACAAAAGTGGTATATCCATACAATGGAATATTATTCAGTCATAAAAGGGAATGTAGTACTAATACATGCTATAGTGGATGAATCTTGAAGCCTGATGCTAAGTGAAAGAATCCAGACACAAAAGGCTACATATAATTGCATATTATATGATTTCATTTATATGAAGTGTTCATAACAGGAAAATAAAATTTATAGAGACTGAAAGTAGATTAGTGATGACTTTGAGTTAGTGAGATGGGGTGAAATGAGAGTGACTGTTAATGGATACAGGGATTCTTTCTGGAATGATGAAAGTGTTCTGAACTTAGAGAGTGGTAATGGTTACACTACTCTGTGAATATTTAAAAACCACTGAATTGTACACTTTAAAAGGATGAACTGTGTGACATGTGAATTTCATCTCAATAAAAGAGATGGAGCCAAGATGCATATATTCCAATTATAAAACTGGGGGCTCTCCACTACTCTATGAAATGATTAGCCAAAACAAACTGCTGTTTAATGAAGATATACAAAAGAAAGGGGACTGCTCTTTTTCCTGGAGGATGGGCATGAGTAGTGTGAGTTCTTATGTGATCCTCTTATATTCTTATAGCCCCACTGGGACCCACATATGGGAAGCTCTTAATAAATATCTGTTAATTGTATAAATGAACTAGGTTTTTCATTCTGTAAGAGAAAAATCTGTTGGCAATACATGTTTAACAAACTTTTTCGGTAATTGTGATCCCTTTCTGTCTAGGAATGCTTAGGTAAAAATGAGAAGAGCACAAGGGAATCAGAATATTTTGGCAGTTCTTGTAGTGGAAAGAAATTGGATTGGAAATCTTCCCATGTATGTGGCTTATCTGGTTTATTCTCAACTAATCTCTGAGAAAAGTTCTTCCCTTACTTCCAGGAATGACATATTGACTGATGTTATAGCGTTTCAAAAGAGAAACTCAACCTAAGCTATGTTTGTGTGAGGAGCTACCAATTATTAAAATGTTTCTTTCTTTTTTAATGTTAATTTGGGGCAAATAATACGTATTTCAAATATACCATATTTGTTTAAGTGAAACTCTAACAAAAAATAAAAATAAGGAAAACAATAACTAATGGTCAAAGTTTATTTCATAATTAAGGACTTAGAAATTCTATGATTCTTTGCATTCTGTTTGAATAAAAGGGGTTTCTTAGCTTGCTTTTTATTTCAAGGGTCAATTTATAAAAATATTAAATTCAATATATGTGTTGAATGTGTTCTATGTTCTAAGCACTGTGCTAAATATGGTAAGATATATAAAAACATGATAAGGAAATAGTAGACACAGGCATCAAGGACATTATTGTCTCCTTGGTGAGGTTTTTCCTGATCATCCTATTGAAAAATTTAAGCCTCCACTCTGCCCTGACACTTTCTACCCTCATCCACACCTTTTTTCCCCTCTTGGAGAAATCTAAAATACAAGGTATTTTACCTATCTTCTTTGTTTATTGCCTTCCCCCCCCCAAATAGAATATAAGTTTCAAGATGACAGGCATTTTTGTGTGTTTTGTTCATCACCGTATCTCCAATGTCTAGAATGGAGATAATAATGTCTATAATGGATATATATATGTATACATATACCAATATATATATTTAATTAGAGGTACACAAATAAACATCTAATTGGCAAACTGACAAGAGTAAGACAGATAGTTCAGCCACGGCTAGTGGATAGAGAGATGACTTGAAAAGCAGAAGATGGGCCAATTTGGGGTGTGGGTGATCCTTGACAAGGCATTTTTCTTCATCTATAAAGTGAGCGAATTGAATTATCAGGATACTCAAACTTTCTCATCTTACAAATCACCAAGCACTTCACTAAAGAATCTCAGCCCCTCTATGATAGAAACAAAAGTGCATTATTTGCGAAGAACAGTACATGTGTGTCTGCATTCTGTTACATTTTTCAGGTATGACAAGGTTTAAGAACGTAAAAATTACAATACCATAAGGAGGGATAAATTTTATGGCTAGGATTTATAATATAATAAATAATTGTAATAGTGCTATAAAGAATTAAAATTATAGTGATGCTGTTGAGAATACTTTATTGAGTGCCAAGTGTAAAATGTACTTGCGATAAATTAAAAATTGCAGGAATGGCATTAGTAGGAGAGACATCAAGTATGTCTCCTGAAAATTACTGATATATTCTTATGACTTACTGTAAAGTACTTCATCCTGCAGTTAGGTAAGATGTTACCACTGGAGGAGACTATGTGTGCCTCTGGTGAGACTTTCATGCAGGCTGGGATGGAAGCACCTAAAACAGAGAACTGGGAACCTCATTGAGCTTAATGGTGTTTATCAAGGATTTACTATGTACCAGGCATTTTCTAAGAACTTTGTGTTAATTCATTTGACCCTTAAAAAAAAAAAAAAAAAAAAAAACATGTCTTAAAAATGAGAAAACCAAGAAGCTGAAGGTTGTCCAAGCCAGGACAGGAACCCAGGCAGCCTAGCTCATTGCCACTAGCTTAAGTACTACACGATCCTACTCTTTCATTACACTTTTTTTTTCTTTTTCTTTTTGGCCACACAGAGCGGGCTGGGGGATCTTAGTTCCCCGACCAGGGATTGTACCCAGGCCCCAGCAGTGACAGCACCGAGTTTTAACCACTAGACCTCCAGGAATTCCCTGTATTCTGCATTTTAATGGAAAACGTGGCAGAATTTGGTCCAAGACTTACTTTTATTATAACTAGTTATTTATATACCATGATTGAGTTGGGTGGATGGATGGGTAGGTAACTGGCTCTCCCACCTTAAACGTCTTAAGCAATTACTGTTCTTTCAAAAAGAAGCTAAGTGTTGTGCATGATCAGGTTGCCTCAGGTCAGTGTGCAATAGTCGTGAACTGATTGACAACTCATCGGTAAAATAACCTCTTTGTCCCCCTCCTCTGTGATCACAAGATACTGGAAAACACATCATCAGATCAGGTCATCTTCCTGCTAAATCTCCTCCAATGGCATCTTTTTGCCCCTAGGATAAAGCCAAACTCCCTAATGTATTCTACAGTTTTTACGGCCCTTCAAATCTGGCCCAGTTACCTTTTCGGCTCATGGCTGACCACTCCCCATTCATTCTCTGTTTCAGGGTTTCCTGTAATTCAGAGTTTCTTTCAGTTTTCTCAGAAGTGCTGAGCTCTTGCTCCAGGATTTTTTTTTTTTTTTAGTTAAAAAAAGGGGGATAAAATGTACATAACACAAAATTTACCATTTTAATGATTTTAAAGTGTATAATTTATGATGTCATGCAACCATCACCACTATCTAACATTGAAAGACTCCTCATACCCATTAGCAGACACTCAGAATTCTTCCCTATTTGCAATCCCCAACCACCACTAATCCACACTCTCTCTCTGGATTTACCTGTTCTGGACATTTCATATAAATGAAATCATACAACATGTGCTCTTCTGTGCCTGGATTCTTTCACTTAGCATAATGTTTCCAACATTCATCCATGTTGTAGCATGAAAGAGTGTCTGATTTCTTTTTAAGGCTGAATAACATTCCATTGTATGGATAGATCACATTTTGTTTATCCATTCGTCAGTTGGTGGACATTTGAGTTATTTCCATTTCTTTGGCTATTATGAATAACACTGCTATGTATATCTGTGTACAAGTTTTTGTGTGAACATATATTTTCAATTCTTTGGGGTATACACCTGGAATGAATGGCTAACTCCATATTTAACTTATATGGTAACTCTATATTTAACTTCCAAAAAACTGCTCAACTCTTTTTCTTTCCAGGATGTTTTCATTGGCCAACGGGATAGTGTGAAGGCGCCAGGCCTTAGCAGTCATCCTTTCAGGTTCCAGCTTAGACATTACTTTTCTAAGCTGACTGCTTAACTTGAAATTAGATGTCGCTAAATCTGAGGTAAAGAAGACTACCCAGCAGTCACCATATTATTTTGTACTTGTTTGTTTCTCTTTCCACCAGCACACTCCTAGTCTGTGAATTCTAGAGGTATTAAGAGGGAATATGTGTATCTTACTCTCTGGCACAGTGCCTGCCATCGGGGACGCACGCAATGAGAAGCCATTAGATTGAATAAACACAGTATTTATTCTATTCAAAGCAACGAAAGCCTCTGTTGCATGATTCTTCCATTAACAAGCCTACATAAACCAATTTATGGCGTTGTCACTGAAGGGTGATAATTAGTGAATTGTTTATATACATGCATACACATATACACATATGTATATATACATATATCACTAACATTCATGACTAATTATTTCAGTGACTGATTTTTTAAGTGTTTAAGAATAAAGTTTAGGGACCACCTATTACGCCCAGATTGAGATTGCATTAATTTGTACAAATATTTCAAAAAACAACTGCTACTTTTTGACCAAGTAATTCCACTTCTTAAAATCCTAAGGAAATAGTTCTAAATGCAGAAAATGTTTTATGTATAAAAGTTTGCCTGAAGAGTTACTTATAAATAATTAAAAATTGAAAACAAGCTCCCTCAATTGGTAATGGAGGAAAGGCTGCATAAATTCTACAGATATTTAAAATAATGTTCAAGAAGAATGCAGAATAATGTGGTAGAAATTGTAATATACCGTAACAGCAACTATTTAAAGTGGGGGGGAAAAAATCCCAAACCTGTGATAAGAGATATATCAAAATGCTAACACTGGCATGGTTTGTGCTGTGGGACAATGTATGGTTTTTCTCTTCTATTTTATTTTCTAAATTTTAAATGTAATCTTATTACCACAATATTTTTTTAAGTACAGTAAACACTGAAGAAAATAACATAGGGGAAAAAAAAGTTAAAAGCCCACATCACTAAAAGGGATGTCTCTGATGAAGTTTTTGTTTAGGACTTGCACTTTGAGAGTACAGGGACAGAGATTTACTATGCTTTATGAGATGCTGTAGGGCAAATGGCCATTCAGAAAGGTGAGATGGGGGTCACTTTCTTCTCCCCACTTGTCTCCTAGGTCACCCACGGGCAGGGTGTGGTCTCCATCTCCATTGTCAGTAGAAGGCTTAGGTCTAGCAAAGAGCCAGGCAAGACATGAAGGCTCAAAAGAGCACCTATTTAGCAAATCAACTGAGAAATTAGCTCACAGAAATATTGATACTCTTATCTATAACTCTCCACATTTCTAATTATTATACAACGCCTGAGGAATGTACAGCAAAGTCCAGCCTCAAACTTCAGTAAGCATAATCATCACCAGAGCCTCTGGATTAGGAAAGATTCCCCGGTCTTGGCCCCAGAGATACACATTTGTTAAATCTGGGATGGAGTTCAGGCATCTGTCATTTTTATCTAACAAGCAAAGTAATGATGCAGATGAGCCATAGACCACATGTGAGAAAACACGCTTTCCATCATCTTCCAAAGTCTTGACCTATTTCTAATTCAGAAGTGGCCAATTGTAATGAGCTCTGCTATGAAAGATGAATTCTGCAAAATTCACCAAACTACAGCACAGCTGACTCCAATGACCCCAAATTGGAAGTTTTACAGAGCACTTCACCCTAGCTTGCTCGCTTTCAGGGAGAGAGAAAAATGGAGAAAATGCCTATGCTTCAAATTCAAACAAATGTCTTGTGTCTTGTTACCTTGGGACAATAATACAATAGGTGAGCAAGTCACTTTTATCATTTTTAAACTGGCTCCTTTGATAGGTTTAACATAAAAAACAAGCTAAAGAGCTACTTTAAACCTCCTTTCCTAATTTTGAGAAACTTTTGCTATTCAGTCAGTGTTTGGACTTAGACTTTGAATAAACAATGATAACATCTCATCTGCACTTCAGTGTAATTTTATCATCTTAAAACTTGGAGAGCGCAATGAGAATCTGGCTGTCTGGCAGGGATTCATCTCTCCTAGAGATGCCCTAGAGGCGAGAAAGTGGGACATCCAAATATTCCATGTGATCACAATCCCGGCCCTTGCCAAGTACATGTCCAACTGCTTGGAGTCTGTGATGAAAGGAAAAGGAAATCTACGCTGGAAGCTTTCACCTAATTCTAAAGGGATTTCATTGCATTTGTAGCCAGCCCAGAGTTCAACTTCTTCAACAAACGCGTAATTAAGGCGCAATGATCGGTCAAGAGTCAGAGCCACAAAGCAGAGCTTGTAAGAAAAAAAAATTCCTTCAACAAACTTGTTAACTGCTCTTTGCTGCTGTTGCTATACTTTGTTTTTTAACCGCGGGCTAAGCTATTGGTCCCTTCGTGCAGGTCCACATCGTCCCAGCCCCAGAGAGCACCTCTACCAAGTCAGTGGGGCGTGTGCGTGGTTAGGGAGGAGTCGGTGGGCAACAGACTACAAGGAATGCGAGGTCCTTCGAAAACCGATACCAGAGGGGACAGAGGCTTAAGATTCCTTTTTTAAACTCAAATGGTTTCTCGGATATACCTGTTGCATGGCGCTTGCACCTTTATTTACCTGGCCAGGAAACAGCCAGCCTCTGACTATCCTTGGTCAGCCCTGTCCGGTTCCTGGTTGCAGAGAGCCCGGATTCTGCCTAGTAACAGGCCATTTGCAATTCCCATTGGCGGGAACTAACCTTACTTAATAATAATATCTCCTTATTACATTGCAAGACTAACTATTGGTGGGCATTTTGGGTAGATGTGGTTCAAAAAACGGATAATCAGTTATATATATTTAAAATTTCTGGTTTGAAATAAATCAAATTTAGATAAAAGTTGCAAAAACTGTACAAAGAACTATTTACCCTTTACTCCTATAACATGTTAATATTTTACCATCTTTGCTCTGTACTCACCTTTTAATTAATAAGCATTTTAAGAACAGCTTTAGGTATACAGAAAAATTCAACAAATAGCACATAGAGTTAAAATACACCCCCCCACACACAGTTTTCCCAATTGGATCTTACACAGCTATAGTACATTTATTACAATTAATGAACCAATATTGATCCATTATTATCTGAAGTCTATAGTTTCCTTAGTTTTTACCTCCTTGCTCATGTCGCTTTTTTTTTTAAAATTGGAGTATAGTTGTTTTACAATATTGTGTTAGTTTCTGCTGTACAGCGAAGTGAATCAGCTATATGTGTACATATATCCCCTCTTTTTAGGATTTCCTTCCCATTTAGGTCACCACAGGAGCGCTGAGTAGAATCTGACTCAACCCCTCTGAAGTACAAGCTGGTAAATGTAAATGTAAGCTATTAAACTGCATGTTGGAAAATGGCCAAGAAATGAAATGACTGCAATTATTTTTTAAAAGACATAGTAATATTTGTTATAGTGAGGAATGACTCACATGTCAAAGAGTAGAGATATAGCTACACAAACTATTATATATTAACATAGTGATATACCTCCTGGCTATTAGAAATATAAATTAGGAAAATTAGTTTAATATATGGAGTATGTTGTTAATGAAAATAGTGTACGGTAAAATAAAATATACATGCTGGTTAGCATTAATCAGCCCAAACTTAAAGGAAATTGATGGGATTGAAAATGATTAGAACTTATTACTCCCTAGGTTATGTCTTTTGTAAGTATGTTTGAATTGGTTTTTAAAAATTATTGTTAAAAAATAAAATTAGGGACTTCCCTGGTGGTCCAGTGGGTAAGACTCTGAGCTCCCAAAGCAGGGGGCCCGGGTTTGATCCCTGATGGGGGAACTAGATCCCGAATGCATGCCGCAACTAAGAGTCTGAATGCCGAAACTAAAAAGATCCTGCATGCCACAACTAAAGATCCCATGTGCCACAACTAAGACAGTGCAGCCTAAATAAATAAATAAATAAATAAATAAATAAATAAATAAATAAATAAAATTAGCAGCAATTTTCATCTTCAGGAAATGCTTTAAGTAAAAGATTTATACAATTAGAAAAAAAAGTCTTTTGGATTCCTATATTCCCTTCCCCATTCTTACACTGAATGATACAGTCATTCTAAAATATTCTCCCTAGGTATCAAAAAAATAAAGAGAAAACTCAGACCAGTGATACTAGTAGGTCTAGCCCATTTTAAGTTGTAATCAAGCATAGTAAATGTTCTTCAATCATATCTGGCCCACACCTGTCTCATGTCTCCACTACCCCACAAGCAAACAGAACAGCCACAGGTGTGAAATGGGTGGTCACAGTTGGGAGTTCCCTCCTGTTTTCCTGCCAGGAGCAGGAGCAAGCAACCAGTTTCCTGGAGGAGGGACCTCCTGCCTGAAAAGTCATGCACTCAGAACACTGGGCAAAAAAAATATGACTAAAAACAAAAGAAAATAATTGCTTCAAGTTAAATGAATGCAAAGAATGATTTTTAAAACAATACATTTAGGAGCTAGCCCTATATGGGAAAGGAAGTGACATTGAAGCAAAGCCTGGTCTACAAATGAATTCTGAACTGCCCCACTTTCATCCATCCGAAGACCTAAACTTTGATCTTCAACTAAATATGTAATACCCAATTCAAATGGAAAAATAAGAATACATTAAGCAATAAAATAGGTTATAAGTTGCTATGCACAGTGTGGTTTCATTTTTGTAATAAATTCTGGAAGGATACACACCAAAGTATTATCAGTGATTACCCCCAAGATAGTGAAATTAGGGAAATTTTTGTTTTCTTGTTCTCTTTTCTTTATATGTGTTATCTGATTTTTTTTTTACAATAAACATGTATCATTTGTATTTTAAAATTCTTTAAAATATGAAAATAGAGGTAAAATTTACAAAACCCAACCTCTTATGAACTGACTTTAGTTTTGTGTATCTAAATGCAAAGATAGTTGATTTTTACAGTAATAATTACGAAGCATTAAGGATCTTGTACGGTTTCTTAAAACCATAAATTACTTTGTGTTTAGTTTTAGTGCTGAGTGTATTTAATTGTAGTTCAATTTTCTTAAACTATTAATCATGTGAGGTACATGTGAGAAATTCCTATGAACTAGAATAATTTATTATTTAGAGCAATCCATTTCCCAAACCTACCATATAATGGGAGTATTTATTGTGGTACCTTCCCACATCACAAAATATTACTTAACTTTGATATAAACTTCCTATTTTTTTTTTTTAGGAACACGGAACAATTCATTACCTCAAATCCAATTTCCATTATAACCAGTATGTGGATGCTGTGGCTTTAAATTTATAAAGGATAAGGATTTCTTTCTTTCCTCAACTCATAGAAAACAAAGACATAAGGAATTTTGAACCTGAAGAAATAACTCCAAAATGGAACTTGAGTCAGATGCTTACCACAATAAAGAGAAAACGTTAACTCTGGTAGGATAAGAGCAGTCCTGTGCCCACAGTCTGAGATTGCCAGGTGATACTTGTCCACCTGTTTTGTCGCTCTGCTTTTCCAGGTGGTCTTGAAGAAGCTTTCAGCAGGAAAACACCTGGACCCAAAAGACCACAGAACGTGTAAAGTGACACACATATAACGGACATAGAGTTATGGTCAGGTGGGACCTAAGACAACTTCTGCCTGCAGATGTCCGTCTGTGCCATGTATTTAGAGAATTAATCCTTTTCTCAGAGTCACAGGCTGCTCTCAGGATTAGGAGTTTCCGTGGTTACTTGTTCCACTGCCTCATGTGGATGCCTTCCTTTATAAGAATCTGGGGACATCCCTGGTGGTCCAGTGGGTAAGACTCCGAGCTCCCATTGCAGGGGGCCCAGTTTCCATCCCTGGTCGGGGAACTAGATCCCACATGCATGCCACAACTAAGAAGCCTGCATGCCGCAACTAAAGATTCTGTGTGCAGCCATAAATAAATAAATAAATAAATAAATAAATAAATAAAATATTTTAAAAAACTTAAAAAAAAGAATCTGGGAGACATCATAAATAAATACATCTCATGGTGTATGAATATAAATAAAGCCAATTCAATTCCCCATGCTTGAACGTACATGGTGGAGGGGGTGTTTTAGAGGGACATAGACTATCAACATTGATCATTTCAAATTTCAAACAATTTAAAAATCTTAACAAGTAGCAAGTAGTCTTGAGTTTCAACCCTTCTGTCAGTTCCTGATTGAAAGCTGCAGTTAGCCGAGAACAAAGATCAGAAGAGAAAACGAGTATGAAAGATCATCCACATTGGATACACTGCTCCTGAAAGAGAGGTGTATACCCCACATGTGAAAAATGGTTCTAGGACTCAGTTTTCCCAAGATTTCATGATGGGTATCAGGAATCTTGCCCAAGAAATCCAGGGCAGTATTTTGTGATCTCTCTACAATGCATAGAAAGATAGCTCCACAGGTAGGCTAAGCATATGTTATGAAATGTTACTTAGTTTATATGCCCCGTAGAAATTGCTCCCATGAGGAGATTTGGCCTCAGGATAAAGCAAAATCAGCCTTCTGTTCTTTTTCCCCCCATTTCTGCTACCCATTAGGACTACTGTGCATTTTAGCACCTTTCATCTTGAAGATCTGAGGCTAGTTCGATGCTATTGGTGTTTTTCTCCTTCCTCCCCTGTGCTTTCCTCACAAAATCAAGGCTCATGGAGATTTCCTATCTGGCATATAACCAGTTAGGGTTAAACTAGGTGGAAAACTAATAGTCAACATCCAAACGCCACAATGGCACGGCTATTCCAATGCAAGTAGATATAGTCTAGCCCTTTCCAGAAAGAAAAATCAATGGACCTCTCCTTGGACCATCAGTTTAAGCAAAGCTATTGTCATCAGCTGAAAGAACATTCATTTTGCTTACTTTTCAAAATTTTGTTTTAATTAGAAACTTCAAATACTCTGATGTAGACACCCTTATGTGACTTGGTAAGCCTCTGTCCTCAAACTGCTATGGAAATGGAACTATTTCTAGCCTTAGCGCTACCTTAGCCAGCCCAGGCTCGTAGGCAGTGAGACTCACTGTGGGATTGTGGCAAGTTGCTTGGTTCACTACATTCATGTCCCTGAAGCACTTTCCTAATTGACAACGAATGACAGGCGTTAACAAGAGAGCTAATTGTATTTGAGGATATAAATATGATAGCAAAAGCTTCAAGTTCTATAAGAGTAACAGTTCCAGTTTCAGAAAGAGGGATGGCACGGAAACACTTGTTAATGGCTGCTAGATTTGGGAGTGTTCACTCTTCTCAAAAAGAGAAATAGAACACATGGAAGAATTAGCCCCTTTAAAAGCAGAGTCCTGGCTTTGGCCCCAACAGGCAAGTTGGAAAATATCTTGCTCCTTATTTTCTTGTTTAATCGAGGCATAATTTACATAACAGTAATGCCTTTTTAAAAGACGCTAGTCTTAAAAGTAGAAAAGAGGAGTCAAACGTGGGAGCTAGGAGTCAAGACATAGTACACCAAAGAGGAAGAATATTCAACATGTCAGTAATTTTTAATCCAATTCAGTGAGACTTCATCTTGATCAAGTTAGTGAAATTTTGGTAAACTTTACTGCATGGTTGAATTTAGATATTTCAAATATCCTGAGTGATGGTAGCTTTACATAAACACACACACTCAACTCTCCGTAAGCCTCACCCCTTCAGAGCTCTGCCTGGATTTCAATTCCAGGCTAAACTAGAGCTGCTAATTTGACTGATATTAGTTTACATGACTTCAATTAAACCTAATTCTGTTTAATGACATACTATAATAGCTCATGATTGTCACACACAGACAGTTGAATGACCTTTTTCATTTGAAATGAGAAACACAAGCATCTTTTTATATAGAAGCATAATGAAAAATGTTTGACTCTATTGGCAAATCTCATTCTTATAGCACCTTTTTAATCAACCAGAGAATTTCTGTCTTCAGCATAGATGGAAATTTAAAGTGAACAGTATATTTTGAAGTGTTTAAAATAATAATAGCTAACATTTATTGAGAATTTACTATGTACCAGGCATTTTCTAAGGACTTTGTGTTAATTCATTTGATCTTTAAAACAAAACAAAACAAAAAACCATTTTAAAAATTAGAAAACTGAGAAGCTGAAGGTTGTCCCAAGCAGGACAGGACCCCAGGCAGCCTAGCTCATTGCCACCAGCCTAAGTACTACGTGATCCTACCCTTTCATTACACATTCCCCCACCCCTCCACCCTCTCTCCCCCCATGACAGGGACTGAACCACGGCCCTCAGCAGTGAAAGGTCGGAGTCCTAACCACTGGACCACCAGGGAATTCCCTCAGTTACACATTTTTAATCATTTGTTTGATATCAGCAAACAGAAGCACATATACTAACACTGCTGTGCTAAACAACCTGTACAGGGATTGAGTTTTTTTTTTTTTTTTTCAGGGATTGAATTTATACTCTTAAATCAGTGCCACCTTGAAGCTAGACCATCATCACAGTAATGAAGTGGTCTAATCCCTGAACTGGAGCATTAGAGATAAGGGGAAATGGAGAAATCCTTTTGGATCTCACCTAATTCCTTCTGACTTTTATCAAGTAAGTAAGCTCCTCCAACTAAAATTTTCTTTCCTCATTTTTAGACCTCCAAACTTATTCACCTTATCCAGCTAATTGAGTCAATATTCCTATTTCCAATATGAAACTAAGACACTACAATAATTTAACTGATCTCTGCTTCCAGTTTGTCTCCCTTACTGTAGCAAGAGGACTCTTTATTTCACCCCAGTCTATATATGTCAGCTTTAAACTGTCAATGGCTCCCCACTGCTTGAGTCAGTATTTCTCAAATATATACAGGAATTTATTATGGGGATGGTTGCACAACTCTGTGAATATACTCAAAACCATTGAACTGTATACTTGAAATAGGTGAATTGTATGGTATGTGAACTATACCTCAAAGTTGTTACTTTAAAAAATTTATTGAGGAAATCAAAGCACCTGGAAGTCATGGCATGCTATGTGTAACATCCTGAAATGCTGAACTAAAAGCAGTTTTACTAGCAGAAAGTAACAGTATGGTGGGTATTACATATAAGATTAAAATTCACTACTTTACAACTATGTCTACAAAAAAGCAAGTGGTTGAGCTAAGATTATCACCTGTGTCCAATGTCTGCCTCTAATATTAAATTGCTGTTTGTTACATTATTTTATTGCCTGCCACTATTTGTCAGCAAAGAAGCATTAACATCACAGACAAGGAAAATTTGACAGGGAACCTTTAAAACTGAGTACATCCTATACAACACTTTGATTTATTTACCTATTTATTTGTCTTCAAATTAAGACTTTGGGCAAGCTTCCATGCTTGGAATTACACTAAGGTTTTCCAGAGGAGATTTGACAATCCCTGGCTTCCTAGAAAATACTTCCTAGAAAATACATATCATAAAAGATCCTTTTTTCAACCTGACCTTAAATTCCCTTTCCCTCTCCATCTCATTCCACACCGCCTTAGGCTGCCATACAGCAGAAGCCACGTATCCCCCACAGCCACAAGCGGCTAAGTATCCCCCAAACACACCCTGAAGCTTTGCCTTCACAGAGGCTTGGACATTTGAACTGTCCTTTGAAACATACAAGTTCTCCAGGAAAAGAGCAGAAGGGTTTCTAAGTTGAAAGAATTCAGCACCAGGACAGAAACTGAGAGGGTAAAGGCATTCACACCCAGTGGGTCTGGTGAGGCCTCAGTGTGGGGTTCGTGGTAGGGAGTGGCTGGCAGGAGGCTAGGACTGGCTGTCCTCCTAGTCTGTGCTTTATGACATGAGTAAAAGGGTGACTCCATCAGGTCTATGCTTTACTCTGCTCTCAACATCCTCTTCTGCCCCACCCCCTCCCAAAATGCATGTTGACTATGTAAGAAAGTTGTCCAGAGTCATAGGTACGATATGTGGACAAAGGACAGAGGATCTGACGGATCCTCATAAGAATGAACCTGGGACCCAGGACTATGTTCTAACCATTGAGCAATCAGCCGGTGTTGTGCTATGAAATCATACACTGAAGGCAAAGTCAAGAATGTGGTAGAACCAACAAAGCTGGTTTCTGTGGAAAGCCAAGATCATTCACCTAAAGATGCCTGGCCTCCCAGCAGCCCGCCCTGATCTTCTTAGCCCAAAGGACTCTCTCCTCTGAAATCCTCTAGAGCACTTAATTTTGTACTTGCGACACTCTGGAAATTTTTTTTCTTGTATTGCAGTTTTGTCCTCATTCCTGGTACCACCTTTTTTTCCCTTTGCCTCATTTTAAAGCTTATACCTAATACAGTGCAGCTTTAAAAGACATCTTGGGAGCAAGGTATGGTATAAGCCAATCAACAACAAGTCTGTTAGATTTTAAGTTCAAGAGGGGGGAGGTCATGTCCCACTCAGTTTTATCAATCCCACAGCGCTAAGGAAAACATATTTGTTGAATAAACTGACATTGAGATAATAGTATGGTAAAGTAAAAGCATTCTTTGGCTTTTGAAAAAAGTTGACATTTTGTGATTTTTTTTTCCTCTCCTGGGAGATCACCCCCTTTACTAGAGTATGCACATAAATGTTTATCTTTTATTTTTAAAAATTTAATCTCTCCTAACCATACACCTGCCGTCTGTGCTTGTAGCACTTTTTTCTTGATTTGATTTGCCAAAGTTTCGTCCCTTGTATAGATCTTTTGGAAGAAAAGCAACTCTTAGATTTATTTATTCTGCCTATTTTTTGTTTTCTAATAGAACAGAGATATATTTATTTCAGCAAAATTATAAAGTAAAACTACAAGGAAAGAAAAACATTTGACGCTCACTGAGACAATTTTGTAAAGAAGTTAACAATAATCAGCATAAGTACAATAAATTGTAAAGATCTGTTGATATTTTAATGGGGGAAAATAGCCACAAGAATCACAAAAATACTTTAGAAATACATCATTGCCACAGCACATGAAAACATTTCCATATAAAATTAACTATTTCCACTTGGAACTTAATCTTTCAACCCTCTTTGAATTTACATTCTGAAACCTTGATGTTCTACTGCAGTTTATAAACTAGCCATTCTCTCATTCCGTGGACCCACAAAGATCAGTCCCATCACAAGCAAATAAAAGGAGCACTTCCTGTTGGAGATACAGCACTTCAAGGCTACTATTTAATATTAATTGGCAACAAGTTTAGTGCAAATAAAATTATATTTAGCAGCTTAGAAAATTCCTGGTGAGGAGGCATTCACCTCACAACCCTTACTGCATCCCCAGAACAAAATCATTTCTCTCTTTTCATGAGTATGAACATTGGCCATTCAAACCTACTGAAAACTACTAATGCTAATTCTGCTGTTTGTTACACAGGGAGTTTCCATAAAAGATGGTTTCAGTCACTATGCAAATGAGCCACACAGTTTTTACATTTGGAAAGTTCCTCTTAGGTTGATGATTTAAAAAAAAAAAAAAAAAAAAAAAAGCAGGACCTGAACGTCTATCAGAACTGGATCTTACCCAACTGCTTCTCTGAAACGAGGCATTAATCATTTCTTGCATTGGCTACCAAAGGCTGCATTCGAAGGAAGACCTGAGGACGGGGCAGAGGAATCTCTTAAAGCAACTTCTACTCTCCAGTAATAATTTTACTGCACAGATTTGAATGCAAAAAAAAAAAAAAGGAAAGAGAGGGGCCATCTGATTTCAAACCTGGTGCTTTCCACTCTCAGCCAAGATTTGCTCTCCAAATGAATGGAAGCCAGAGAGTTTCTAGCCAGAGAGAGGATTTTGTCTGAGCTTCGTCAATTCCTTTAATTGAATTGCCTCTCTTCTTGTTAGACATCTGTTCCCTCTCTAGCCAAGGCCTGGGGTAGCTGCTTGGGAGAATAGTGTGGCCTGCTGTGCCCGGATCTGTGGTGGCAAGGGAAGGGGAAGAACACCCGGGCTTTAAGCACCTGACTCTGCTCACTTTCTAAGTTCACTGGCCCAAGGACGTGAGCTGTCAGAAAGCTTGCATGACCTCTGAGGTCCAGGATGTGCTGACACAGAATCCAGGGAGGTAAACACCAGGTAGGCCATCTCACTTGACCTCTCGACCAACTCCTCAGCAATTTTTCCATTCCCCCTGGATTTTCTCACTGAATAGCTCAAGGATGGGGGTGTGGAGGCCATGTTGGAGAGAGGGGCTCAGCTCAGTCACTATACTCTTCTCTTTCCCTCAGACTGGGGAATTTCTCATACTGGTTGGCTGACCTCCATTTGCTGTGTTGACTTTTGAGCAGTGCAGCAAAGGAAGTCTTTCGAGTGACATTTCTAGATATTTCCCGACTCTTGGCCTTCCTGGTGGGGGAAGAGCTTGGAACCAAGGAATAGGTGGGGAAAATGGGCTTGCCCCGTGGGGCTTCCAGTAGCTGCCATATTTCCCCAGAGGTATTACTGGTTAGATACTGCCAAGGCTTCTTCCCACTGCTGTCCCGGATGTTCACACGAGATGCCAACCTTTGCACTAGCAATTTGATGATCCCCTGGTGGCCATGAATGGCTGCAAGGTGCAGCGGGGTATACCCACAGCTAGACTTCACGTTGACATCAAGAGCAATCCCTGCTTTCTGTGCACCTGAGACCAAGTCCTGAAGGGCCCTGAGGTTACCGTGTTTGGCTATCCAGTGCAAGGCAGTGTACCCGGTCAAAAAGTCTTTGTGCAAAGCCAGCTGGGGGTCCTCCCAGAACAAAGTCAACACCTGAATCCAAGAACCACTGGCAAGCTTCACAATCCATTCATGCTCCCTGGCATCAAGGGGGACCAGGGACGACTTGTGCTCCGAAGATCTGTGGGGGACCAAGGCTGCAGGCCTCTCCCCTCCAGGGGCCCATGAGCTGTGTGGACGACCACGCTCAGCAACAGCAGCCTTAATGTCTGCAGGTCTGGGTGTCAAAGCGGCATCCACCCTTGGGCTGGACGTCGCTCCCACCTTCGAGGGTTTCCTGGACCGGGGAGGGCGCCGGCTCCTTTTCAGCAAATCCTCCTTAAGGCACTCCTCATCAGAGGAGGACAGTTTGGCTCTCTCTGCCCTAGAGCTCCTCCTTAGGGATCTCCTTAATTTGGGAACCGGCCAGGGCAAAGGCTGGGGGTGGCCTGCAAGGCCATCATCTCCTACTGGGACCAGCTGAGACGTGTAACCATCCCCTCTGTTCCTGAGGCCCTGAGGGCTCCCGCTGGAGCTGCCCTCCTTTGGAGAAGGGGCCCCAGCTGGATTCCTGAGTCTTCCCCCATCTGGGGCTCCCAGGACAAGGTGCAGCCCTTCTTCAGAACCCCCAGGGGACTCTTTGGGTCCACTGCTGCTCTCCTCACTGCCGTGGCTCTCCTGGTCCACAAAGTCCTCCAGATCTTGTAGGGACAGCTGACAACGAATGCTACGAAAGACTGCCAGTGCAGAATTCTCGGGGCAGGATTCCGAAACCGCGGGAAAGAGAGAATGAGAGGGCGGAGGCGGGTCCGCTGGTGCAGGCTTAGATTCTGAGACCCAGAAGCCCGGCTCCAAGGGTACCCGGGGGAAGTTGTCTGGCAACACCGACCAGGCTCGGATGGGACCCCGGTCTCGGGCGTCGGGTATCTGGGGGTGTCCGGCCACCCACTCTCGAGTGCGCTGCTGCTGCTGCTTCAGGGTCGAATAAGGCAGAGGGCCCGGGGTCACCAGCTCGGGCGGATCTCCGGGGGGAGTGGGGCAGGACGGGAGAACAGGCGAGGAAGCCCCGCTCCCAGCAGCCTCGACGGTCGCAGGAGGAGAGCGGGGTGCGGCGGGCATCCGCGGGGGCTCCACCGGCGCACCTTCCCTCTGCGGCCTGGGAGCCCCGCGGTCGTCCTGGGCAGGCGGAGCGGGCGCCGGCTTCCCGCAGGCTCCGGTGCTGGCGGCGGCGGGGTCGGGGAGGGCGGCGAGCAGTGGCTCGCCCGGGAGCCCTCCCAGACCATTCTGGAGGCATTCCCAGCAGCAGCGGCCCTGCGTCTCGGCCGCCGCGCACCTTGCTCGGTCCTGGGCAGCCGCCGTGGCCGCCGCGGCCGCGGGCACAGGCGCCCCGTGGCCAGAGCTGCCCCTCCTCCCGCCGCCTCCCCGGGCCGCCTCCCAGGCCCCGCGGGCGGGGAGTCCATTGCACCCTGCGTCGGCGGCCGGGGCTGCGGCACCTGCGGGCCGCCCCTCTGGCTCCTTCTCGCGCCGCCGCCGCCGGGGCTGCGGCTGAGGCGGCGGCGGCTCCCCACTGCGCGCGGGCAGCGGGGAGCGAGACGCAGCTCCCCCCGCAGGGGCGGCGGCCGCGGGCGGGTCGCTGGGTGGCTGCAGCCCCTCCTCCCCCAAAAGGTCCCTGTACCTCCTCTTGAGCACCACGTACTTGGTGCCGTCGGGGTCCTGGCGCACTGCGGCGACCGAGTTGACGAAGCCCTTGAAAAGCTCGCGGCGGCGCTGATGCTGGCCGGGGGGCGTATCGGGGTCTCGGAGGAAGCTCTTGAAGTGGCTCAGCAAGGCGGCGTTGGTCACTCGGCCCCCCGCCTGGCACAGAAAGTCCAGCAGTGCCTCCTGGCTCAGCTCTCGGGCCATCGCTGCCCCGTCGTCCCCTGGCCCCGAGGTGTCTGCGTCTCGCCCTCCCTGCGCTCGCCCCCGCCAGCAGAAACCCTGGCCTGGCGTGTGTCACCTGCGCCCGGGCCGGCGCCACCCGCCTCCATCAGCCGCGGCCTGCTTGCAGCCCCAGAACGTGCCAAGAGGGCCGCAGGTCCCCCGGCGAGAGGCCCCGGGGCTGAGCCCCCGCGCGCAGCCCGGGTGGGAGAGGGCGGCTCCCAGGCCGCCCCTGCGCGACGCGCGCCTCTCGCAGCGAGTCCCCGCGGCGAAAGTTCCCGGGATAGGTCGGAGTCAGTTTCACCTGCGCCCTGGCGACGCCTCCTCCCCGGCTCTGGGGGAAGGGCCCGGCCCGCCCCCTCCTGTCCCCCCGCCCTCTGAGGTCTCCCCCACCCCTGCCACCCATCCCAGATGAGTCAGGCTGGTCCGAGCCGGCAAGAGCGCCGTAGGTGAGGTCGCCAGCGAGCCGGAGCCGGCCACGAACCGCTCGGCAGGTCGCGCAGCCGCTCCCGGCCCGGCGAAGGGAAGGCAGGTAGGCGACCCGCCGCTCCTTTGGGTTTCGGCCACGTAGGAAACGAAAACAATAGACCTGTTCTTGCCTTCCTCCTTTCGCTTCGTAAGTCGCGGCTGAAGTCGCTGGGTGGCGAAAAAGGTGCAAATTAACCAGCGTCTTGCGGTCTCTCCAAAAACATACCTTTATTAACGCTGTAGGCTGGTAATTTCAGATACCCTGAGGCAGTATCGAGGTCGGGGGAAACTCATTTTGCATCCAAAACAAGCCTGTCTTGATCTGAGGATACTGCCGGGGCGGCTCCTCCTGACCCTGGCTCCTAGGGGTCCAAATACACCGAAGTCTGTGCTGACAAGAAAAATCACTCTGAAGATTACAGGTTGGTTGCAGCAAAAAGGAAGGCCTTTTTCCTTCCTAATAGTCTCACTGTTAAGGTGCTGGATCTAATTTGATGCTTGAATTGCCTAGTAGCTGAAATGAACAGGAATTAGGGACAGTTAAGGTATTTGGTTTCCTTTGTTTTTATTTAGTCCAAAATGTATGAACGGAAGAGATTTGTACAGTCTCTTTTGTGTTGGCTTAAGTGGTGAAGTCGTTTCCCTCGGAATGTATGCTTTTCTCCACAGGTTCAGAATGTTAAGCATGATAGGCTCTTTGATTTGACCCTGCTGCTCCCAACATTCAAGTGTCCGCTTGACTCTAATCCTCCACTGAGGGGCTGTGCACTTCCTAATTCCACCTTCATCTGTAGGCTAGAGCTGGAAAAACTCTAGCTTCAAAACACTGGCCTCATCAAGACAGTAAAATCACAGCACGTTTCCTAACAGCTGCTTTCTCTCTGCATTTTACTTGTCCACGTGTTGATCTTGCACTTTCTGTAATAATCCTTCTGGTCTTCTCCTATTTCTATTTCAGTCCTATTTACATGCCCCAAATACTTTTCTTGTTTTATCTACTTACCTATCTGACTCCTTAACCTCTCCCATTCTTTCCTTTAGCTGTCTTCTTATTTCTTTCCGTTGTGACTGGCTGTTTATCCTCAGCCTCAACTGTGACAGCAAATAGGCTTACTTTTTGGAATCCTCTGTTGGCTACATTTCCTATTTTCTCCTGCCCTGTCAATGCCAATCTTCCGTCCTGAACTCCCCTCATCTTTCCACTTATTCTTCCTTTGCTCTACTATTTCTCATTGTTTCACATGTCCCTGTCCTTTTTGCCAAGTGAGGGTATTTTTTTTTAAAGATCTATTTATTTATCTATTTATGGCTGTGTTGGGTCTTCGTGTGGTGCACAGGCTTCTCATTGTGGTGGCTTCTCTTGTTGCTGAGCATGGGCTCTAGGCACATGGGCTTCAGTAGTTGTGGCACTCAGGCTCAATAGTTGTGGCTCTCGGGCTCTGGAGCACAGGCTCAGTAATTGTGGTGCATGGGCTTAGTTGCTCCACAGCACGAGGGATCTTCCTGGACCAGGGATCGAACCCATGTCTCCTGCATTGGCAGGCGGATTCTTAACAACTGTGCCACCAGAGAAGTCCAAGTGAGGGTATTGAAAGTACGTTGGCCCCACAGTTGTCAACATGTTGTTAGCATGGGCCGATCTTACTAACTGCTGCATAGGCCACATTAACTGAGCTTTGTCTTAAGTCTCCAACATACCCTTGTACTTTTCCATGAATGAATTGGAACCCTTGGCTTTAAACTATTTAGGTCAGAAAGAAGAACTGGGAAGCATTGTTGTCTATTTTTGACATTTTCTTGAATCCAAACCCAATACTAGCTTAAGAGGGGTTAAGTGTTTTCCACTGAGGGGTCTCTACATTAACGGTCAAGCCTTTAGAATAGTTGTTAAAATAAAGACTTTGTATTAAACTTTAGCTTCCTTTTGTGTTTTGTTTTTTTCCCTGATGGAGGCTTGATGGAACCGCCAGGTGTGTCCACACCTGCGGCGAGAGGGCATCCAAATGGAAAACTCAGGGGGCCACTGGCAAGTAGAAAGAATCCCCCTTTGGTACTTTTCAAAACTCTGGTTACAAAATAGGGGACTTGTGGCAAGAGAGGCTGAAGACATAGAAGTTTGAACTTGAAGCACTTAGGACTAGAAAGAAAGGAACGGGTCAATGTTATTGTTGTTGAAATCAGATTATCTTTAGTTGAGGGTAGAATTAATAGGTCTGGAGGAGTAGAAAATGGGGAAAGGGAAGAAAACCCCATTGCTTTAGCTTTCTGGGTGCCCAGGTGGTTTGCTGTCCAGACCTTCTCTCCTCCTTTTTCTCTCCCTTGTCCCAGGTTAAGGTGATAGTCAATTAGAATGCTCTTCACTTTATCCCAGGGAACATTTTTAAGCTTCCTTCATGTACAGTTCCTTATTTTCAGAAATATTTATGGTGCACCTATGTTGCCCTGGCACTGCTGGAAGTGAGTACAAAGAAGAACACGTGCTTGAGAGCTTACTATTTATCGGGAGCAACAAACAAGAGAAATGGCTTAAACCTGTGTGTTAAATGATTTTACAAAGATGTGCATCAGATGCTAGAGAAATTGAGAGGCAGCACATAAAGGAAGAGCCCAGACCCAGTTTGGGGGATCAGGACAATTTTCCAATAAAAGGCAACTTGCAGTAGAAGACATGAAGGGGAGGCAGAGGAAACATTGGTGTAAAAGCACCAAGATCTGGCTCAGCAGAGTCTATTTGGGGAACTATTTACAAATAGATCTACTTGGCTTTAAGGAAGAGGATGTATGAGGATGTGCTGGAAACAAGACTGGCAAAGGTAGGAGGCAGTCAGAAGATGAAGGGCCTGGGGAGTGGAGGTGGGGTGGGGAGGGAAGTCTTTGAAGAATTTTGGGGAGGGTAGTGACCAGACCAGATTTGTACTTTAGAAAGATTATCCGAGAGGTAAGTGCTGGTTTGGAATCATGACCCATATTAATGAGTAAAAATAGCACATTGCAGAGCAATAATGTATTTAACCAAATCTAAGACACCATTGACTGCCTGAAACGGGTTGATTTCAGAGATTGTAAAATGGGGGGGTGGGGGGGAGGAGTGCCTCTTGAAGTAGAAGAAATGCAGCATGTTTAATAAAATTCTATTTTTACAAAGAAAAGTGTATTTGGTAGTAAGATTTGAGGATTGGATCAGGGATAACTTTAACTTTTTCTTTACAGCCGTATAAACTATTGACTATTGTACAATAAGTGCATAACTGCTTTTTAGTTTGAAAAAAGATGCTAAAGAAAAAAAAGACATAAATGAATGTGAATGACAAAGGGAAAAAAAGCAATATCAAATCTTTAGCCTGGAGGAGGGAGATGGAGGCCAGAAGGAAGAACAGTCTGGAAATTTCTGAGATGATCCAGAAAAGGGAGCCAGATGTCTGAGTTCAGCAGTGTCAGAAAAAGATGAACGGATGGATTGGAGAGACAGGGGGCAAGTCAATGGGATTTGGGGCTAGAGGAGTCTGGAGGTGAGTAGCAAGCCAGCTTGTCTCATGCATCTGGTCTGAGTCTCTGGATGGATGGTTGTAACCATAGACACAAATACTAAACGTAGATCAAAAAGTCAGTTTTGGAAATGGGAAAGATGATCAACTCAATTTGGGACACATTAAGTTTGAGGTGCCTACAGCCCATAAAAATGGGAAGGTCTAGAAGGCAGATGGCCATGTAGGTTGGAAGCTCCAAGAATGTATGGCATTTGTATATGTAAATGGTCACTTAAGCCAGGGGTCATGATAAAAGTGCTTAGAAAGAGATAGGCCAGCAGTGGGAAAGGAAGGGGGTGGAGGGCGAATCCACATTTACCAAAGAGAAAGGGGAAAATAAAACTGTCAGGAAACTTAGAAGGAGCAGCTCGAGGGGGAAGAGGAACACCACTGAGCGTGGAATCATAGAAGCACAGAAGCAGAAAGGGGAACAGCTTTCTAGAGTTGAGGCCAAGTTAGATAAGAAGTGAAATGTGACCATAGCCTGTAGGTCACTGGGGCCAGGTCTGGAGCAGTTTCAGAAGAGTGGGGGGGACAGACATCAGGTTACAGAGGGGTGCAGAGTGAGTAGGGTGAGAAAGACTTGACCGTGAAAGGAAGGAGAAAGAGAATTCTAGATATGGAGAATATCAGATCATGTAACCTAAGAATTGTTTTTGGTAGTTGTTAGAAGAGATATGATCATGTCTATGTGCTGAGGGAAAAAAAGCCAAGAAAGGAGAAGTTGAAAGACCTAGAGGAGAGGGTAAATAATTGATGAAACAGGGTTTGGGGGTGGGGCTGGAGTCCAGAGTTCAGGTGGAGAGATTCCCTAGGACAGGACAGAGAGAGCCACTTTTCCCACTGAGAGCAGAAAGAAGAAAAATGGCTATTGTATTAATTAGGATGCTAAGAGATTGGGAGAAAAGATTTGAGGAAGTCTTGGTGGGGTTGAAAAGCAGGTACAAAGGCAGTAAGTGTGTATAAAGCTAGAAGTCTAGATGTTTAGGTTACTGTAAGTAGGGCATCAAATATTCTTAGGTCTTGGAGCTTAAGTTTTCCAAAGTGGAATCATTTGGAGGTGGTGACAAGATTTAGAGTGTGACCATATGTAGTGGAAGTGAGAGGCATTGGAGGAGGAGATAACATCACTGAACTGGGAGACAGAGTGTTGAATGAGTCTTACTCAGGATACTGAAGTCATCTAGGATGGAGAAGATACTATGAATCATTTACGTAAGTCTTTAGTACTGTGGCATGAGTAACACAGATGGCATTTTGCCAGGAGCAATCACTCTGCTAACAGTGTAGTATAGTGACTTACATGAGTGTGTCACATTCCAGATTACTCTCCTTTATCTGATCCTCAAAACAAGTGTGGGAAGTGTGTAGGACAAAGATCATCGTCTTGCAGGAAGTAGCTCTCCTTGCTATTAATAGGTATGTGTGTTTTGTAGGATGTATTCTGATGTGCTTATTCTTTTCCTTCAGTCCAAGCCTCTACTGTGGATGTAGAGTGGAATCTCCATCCAAGAAGGTGCAACTGCCCAATGTCAACCCTCCAGGTAGGTGGACAGATCCCAAGGTGAAGCTAGAGCTAAGATGCACCACAGAATGGCAGGAGAGAAAACCAGGGTGCTGGCCCACTCTCCCTCTTTCTCTCCCCCCCCGCCCCCCGTCTCTCCTCCCTTTATTCCCCCTCCTTCTCCCCCTCCCTTTCCCTCCCCCCCCCCCCTCCTCCTCTCTCAGGTTTGTATTTCCACAAGTCTGGGTACTCCCCAGGGTGCTCTGAAGTAACAAGGGGGAAGTATTTTTATGCTGGACTACAAACTGAGGTTGAGGGTGCTAAGTTACAAGCAGATCATCTAATGATATGGGGCGCTCTGCATTTATTTCCCTTCACCTGTCCTGAGCCTTTAATCATTTATTCATCAATTTTATTGAGGGCCTACCACGTATGCACTATTCTGGGGCTGGAACACAGTGGTAAACCAAACAGACAAAATCTCTTTTAGGAAACTTATACTCCCGTAGGGAAAAGAGAGACAATAAGCATAGAAATAAATAAGAAAATATCACCAGATAAGTGATCGGATACAAAAGTCAGCTGATGTAATACTGACTGGAGAGCTGCTCTGGCCAGGATGGACAGGGAAGGTCTCTCTTAGAGATACCAATCAACGGAGACCTCCGTGCCAAGGAGGAGACAGCCATGTGAGGGTGGAGGAGAGGGGAGCAGGGAGGGAGTAAGCACCTGGCAATAACTGAGAACCAGAGGGAATAACTAATGTAACATCAGCAATGAGTGTGATGTTATAGAAAGCCAGCAAAATGCCGCAAGTTCCACATAAGTTAACATCATATGTTTATATTGGGTTGGCCAAAAAGTTTGTTCGGATTTGTCCGAAACATCTTATGGAACACCCGAAATGAACTTTTTGGTCAACCCAATAAATTAATTGCCTGGTAAACTTCTATGACAACTTTTTCTATATTTTTAGGTGCACACTTTTTGATCATCTCATCAAAACTTTCACTCTCCTCTTTAGAGAGAATAAAAAGAGAATTCAGTTTCTTCTCAACATATGATTGAAATTTACTCCTTGTTATTGATAGTTTGAACACGTAAAGCATATCACTGCACACACAGCTATGCTGGTTGTTTATAGAACTGCTATAGATTTGTGCCATACAAACACAAGAATTCTGATACATTTATTTCACAAAATTCTTTTTTTAAGTTTATTTTACTGAAATGTAGTTGATTTACAATGTTGTGTTAATTTCTACCATACAGCCAAGCAATTCAGTTATATGTATATGTGTATATATATATATATATACACATATACATTCTTTTTTCGTATTCTTTTCCATTATGGTTTATCACAGGATATTGAATATAGTTCCCTGTGCTGGACAGTAGGACCTTGTTGTTCATCCATCCTATACGTAATAGTTTGCATCTGCTAATCCCAAACTCCCAATCCACCCCTCCCCCACCTCACCCCCCCTTGGCAACCACCAGTCTGTTCTCTATGTCTTATTTCACAAAATTCTTATCAAAAAAGGAAAAAAAAATATGAGTTTATAATTGTTCATGCTTTATTATCAATTATATTCCTCACAAGGAAAAAACTGTGTTTTTTTCTTTTTTTTTTTTACTTTGGAGGAAGTTGCCCAAGCCTATAGTATTTCCCCCCAGCTTTATTGAGGTATATTTGACAAATAAAAATTATATATATTTTAAAAAGAAAATGAAAAGGAAAAAAAAAATGAGTGTGGTGTATTTGAGGAACAGGAAGAAAACCAAGGGCTAAGCTGGAGCTCAGTGAGGGAGGGAAGTGTGGAGTGAGAAGAGGTCCAAACAGTGAGCAGGGTCTGGGTCTTGTAAGGCCTAATGGGGTTTGGGTTTTAATCTCAGGGTGATGGGAAGCTGTTGGAGGTTTATAATCAAGAGAGTTGCATGTGAGTATATATAACAGAACATCTGGAGGCTGTCTTGAGGGTAAATTATAGGGGGTGCCAAAGTAGAAACAGAAAATCCAATTGGGAGACAACCACAGAGGGACAGGCGAGAGATGGTGGCAGCTTGGAAGAGCGCGGTACTGCGTATAGAGAAAGATTGAGATTTGGAAAATATTCTGGAGAAAGAACCTAGAGAATGTGCTGGTAGGTTGAATATAAATTTACCAAGATTGGGACTATCGCGGTAAGACCTAGTTTGGGGGCAGGAAGTCCAGTGTTCCCTTTTGGAACGTTTAAGTTTGGGATGAACATGAGCCATCTAAGTGATGATCTAGACTGGGCAGTTGCTCAGGAGTGAGGTCAGAGCTGGAGATATACGTTTGAGAATCTCGGGCATTGAGATTGTATTCGAAAGTTATCGGATTAGATGAATTTGTCTATGGAGGAAACCTAGAAAGAGAAGAAAAGAGAACCATAACCAGCCTCAGCCTTAGGGGTCTAATCGTTAGTAGTAGGTTGCTTAAATATCATGACCAGTCTCAACCATACTATGGGAATGAGAGGAACTGTAAAATCCCGTTTTGTCCCCCTAAGGCCAGTCTGCTGGTTGCGGCTGTGACAGACATTAGTGTGACACATCCTGAGAGTACGATTACTTTCAGGATCTGGAGGAAGGGCCCACTGAGCCCTCCCCAAATGGAAAGTCTCCCTCCATTGCCAACTTTACAAGATATAGGTTTAAAATTTATTAAATGAGTCAGTAGATTTTCCATGTATATCCTGATTTTACATATAGGAAAACCAAGTTTCAGAGCTTAGTGTCCTGTGGAACTTGTGCTCAAATCAAATTGACCCCAAATCTAGCATTTTGAACCAGAGTCATAATCTGTCCTCAACTTCCTGGGGTATTTGCCCCAATAGACCATTTTCTCCCTTTGAAATCTTTCTTGGCTTCTATAACCATTACCCTTTTCTGATTCTTCTCTTACCTCCCTGACACAGCTCTGAGTCTCCCTTGCTAATTCTTCTCTCCATTTCTTCTTCCTACGTTCTCTGCTCATCCTCTGGGTTCTATCTGAGTGATTTGTCTGTTTTCCTAGATCCAACTACCACCTGTGTTCTCAGAATTCCCACAAGTCTATCTGTGACGCTCACCTAGAAAAAGCACAGACTTTCAAGCAGTTACTCTAGTCTTGACTCTGCCTGTAACTCTCTCTTTAAATTGGCCAACATACAAGCTCTCCGGGCCTCAGTTTCTTCGTTTGTACAGTGAGGGAATTAGACCAGATGATTCTGAAATCCCTTCCAGTGTTCACATTCCGATTCTGGACTTGACTCTCCTTCTCCTGATCTCAGTGGTAATCATGACATTGATTGCATGCTCTGTGCCAGACATGGAACCAAGTACTTCCCACATGTTAATATATTTAATTCTCCTAACACATTCCTATGAGGTAGGAGCTATTAGCATCCTTATTTTCTAGTGGAGGATATCAAGCTCCAAATAATGTTGATTTCCTACTCTTTTGTAACCAGTAAGTGGTAGAGCCAGGATTCAGGCTCCAGCAGTTTGACTCTGGGGTCAGCATCGTTTAGCCCCTGCTCTTTTCCTGCTGTTCCCCTTCAACCACCCTGATCCCTGTTGTGTTTTCTCACCTTACCCCCACATCACTTCTGCCTCTTCAGGATCCTTAGTCTTTCGGTTACCGCTCTCCCTTGTGTCTTCATCCTCTTCCTTTCTTCATCCCCAAGTGCTACTTTCCTTCCTAACACAGAACAAAAGCAAAAACGAGCACCTTGCTCTGAACCGGCCTCCTTCAGGCACTGCCTTAGCTCACCCTCAGTGTTCCTGCGTGTGTCACCTCCTCTCAGAGGCCTTTCCTGACCACGGAGATGAATCAGCTTCCACTGCCAGGCACCTCCAGGCACTTCTGTTTGGGGAAAGTTAAGTTTGAGATGCCCATTATACATTAAGTAGAGATGGCAAGTGGGCAATGGGATATACAAGTCTGGAGTTTACCTTTCACAGCACCTAACCCTCCACTCTTAAAAATAACTTTTGTATTTGTTCATTTTTGTGTGGTCCCCTCAATAAGAACACGGGTTCCATGAGAGCTAGCCTGTGTCCTGTTCACCACTAGCAGAGAATTGGTTGTGGAGAGGACTCGGAATAACAAGGGCTGTTCGTTTCCTGGGGCTGCTGTAATGCATTATCACAAACTGGGAGGTAGTGGCAGGGGGATGTAAAATGACAGATTTATTCTCTCACAGTTCAGGAAGTGAAGCACTGGAAATCAAGGTGTTGGCAGGGCCAAACTCCCTCTGGAGGCTCTAAGAGAGAACCCTTCTTTCCCTCTTCCAGCCCCTGGTAACTCTCCGCACTTCTTGGCTTCCTTGGCTTATGGCCACATCACTCCCGTCTCTGGCTCCCTCTTCACGTGGCCTCCTCCTCGTCTGTGTGCTCCTCCTCCTCCGTCTCTTACAAGGACGTTTGTCATTGGATTTAGGGCCCACTCAGATAATCCAGGATGATCTGGTCATAAGAACCTTAATTTAATTACAATGGCAGATCTTCACCTTTTCACAAATAAAGTAACATTCGCAGGTTCCAGAGATTTGGGCGTGGATGTGTATTTTGGGCAGCCATTATTCAAGCCACTATACAAGGAAACAGGAGAAAGTTCAGGAATGTCTCCCCAACGCCACCCCTTCTCCATATATCCCAGCTAACTTCAATTCCCTTCAAGGGAGCCGCATCCCCAGTCCCAGTACATGCCTCTCCTGTAATAATAATAGCTAGTGCATATTCAGCACTGTTTTAAGGACTTTATGTGTATGAACTCAATTCTTCTACAACCCTATGAGATCGTCCCTATTACTATTCTGATTTTACCAGAAGCTAATGATCTGTTTTATTGTCTCACTTCCTCAGTAGACCTCTCCCTAAGGCAGCAAGCAAGACATTATCTCTCTGTCCCCAACATACACCATAGCATTCCAGGCTCTCTAGGAAGGCTTGTGGGTTGAATAAATGACTGAGCAAGAGATAGGCTGGTACTAGACTGGACAGGGTTTTGAATATCAGATTTGGATTTTAGAAATTCCCTAGTGGTCCAGTGGTTAGGATTTGGTGCTGTCACTGCTGTGGCCCAGGTTCAATCCCTGGTTGGGGAACTAAGATCCTGCAAGCTGCACGGTGCAGCCAAAAAAGAAAGAAAGAGAAAAAAAAGACATTTGGATTTTATCTTTTAGATCATAGGTGACCAACAGTTTTAAAGCTGAGAAGTGATAGGATGGCCCCCTCTTTCAAATATGCCCTCATCAAATATTGTTTTAATTATCACCTCCAAATACGTAGCTCCCCCGCCTCCTGAGCTCCAGTCTCACATTGCCTGCTTCTTGCTGGGTCTCTCTAGGCTCAAATTCAGCATGTCCAGGCCATCATTCTCCCCCTAAAGTCACTCTTCCTGTGTTATTGAGCTCACAGGCATACAAACTAGACAACTTGAATTAATGCCGCTTTCTTCACCCCCACTGCCAGATAGTCATCAAGTGCTGTCAGCTCCATCTCCTGAACTTTGTCTCATATCCATTCACTTGGTCTCTTCCATAGCTCACGCTCTTGCATCTTTCACCTGGACTGTCACGCTAGCCTCTTTACCAGTCCCCTTGCCTCTAGTCTTCCCTCTCCAACTCCAGTCCATCCTCCGCCCTGCTGCTCATCTTATAAGCCTAAAAACCAGATCTGATCATTCACTTTCTTGTTAAAACAACAACAAAGCTCCAAAAACAGCTCTGCAATGGTTCTTCATTGCTTATAAGATCAGGATCTTCAAGACCTACCTACAAAGATCTACCTTTCTTCCCTCTTCATTCACTCAACACATGTGTATTGAACACCTGCTATGTGTCTATTACTGTGCTCTTAGCATTCATGTGCTAGTGAGGAAGATGCCCCACACATATACAGATGGATAAAGCTGTTCTCACTTGGGCGACCTCATGTCACAGGCAGTAAGGGAAGTACCCTAAGGAAGATTCTACAACAGGAAGAGGCTCAGAGTGGCATCCTTCAAAATACTGTAACTTTATTGCTATTTGTATGCCTGTGGTGTGGATTTATTATACTTATCTAGCTTCAAATTAATCTTAACCAAGAAGGAAAATGTTTAAATAATTCTCACGAAGAAACTATGAATTAAAGATAATACTAAACTTTAAGCCAAGGAAATAATACTGTAGGCCCAAGGGACTGGAGCTACACCTAATATGAGCATTCAGCAATGTTAGACTTAAAACAATAACCATCTAACCACATGTGACAAGAGCTGGCCCCCAGATTTTTAATTATGCTAAAGAACATTCGAAGTAGAGATTTATATTCTCCATGTTTAACGATGGGCTTCTCTGTAAGCATATATTGGGGTTTGAGGTGCTAGCTGATAATAGTGGAGAAAGCCATCATGGTTAGCAGTATATTCTGTGTGTGGGTGGGCGTGCAAATTATGAGTCTGATGTGACTATAATTTTAGTGTTTATGGAAGGGATGTTTCATAAAAATTCCCAAGAAGAGTATCATGCTTTTACTAGTTCTCACGACCTTTCCTAATATTTCTCTCCTGGAAAAAATAAAGCACCCAGAGAAGTATAAATAAATTGCTCAGTTTCTTTTTGTGAAACATTACAAAGTTAGAAGACAAATCAATGAGCTTTTAGTTCTCACTCTTTTTAAACTACTTAACTTTACCATATTCATGATTAGCAGTATCTTTAAAATCGCTTATTTGTTCCCTTATAAGTTCTATTTATGTTTGTCTTTCCAACGTACATTGGTATAGTAGTACATGCATATAGCTTTAAATAAGTCAATTGCCCTGCACTACTTGTCGCTCCCTAATCCTGTTCCATTTTTCTACAGCTTTGTGCTTTTTTTTTTAAACTTTTTTTTCTCAGTCTGGTTTCTCTCTTCTCCATTTGGAAGAATTCTAAGAATTATTCAAGCCTTCCCCAGTATCCAAGGCACAAATAATCACTTTCTCCTCTCTTCCTTTAGAACATACCTCTATTTTGGTCCATCCTCACTTGGCTTATCCTCGTCTTGTTAGCATCTCCCCAAGTGGCCTGTGAGTTTCTAGAGTGTAAAGATCATTCTCACTCATCATTTTATCCCCAGTGCCACACAGTTGCAAGTAGGGGGTGTTGCAAGTGTCAATTGAATTTAATCATCTCACAAAATTCAGTGTCCTAAATTTCAAACCAATGTGAGAGATATAGAAACAAAAGAGGCAGGGGCTTCCCTGGTGGCGCAGTGGTTAAGAATCCACCTGTGAATGCAGGGAACACAGGTTCAGTTCCTGGTCTGGGAAGATCTACATGCCGTGGAGCAAATAAGCCCATGTGCCACGACTACTGAGCCTGTGCTCTGGAGCCCTCGAGCCACAACTGTTGAGCCTGTGTGCCACAACTACTGAAGCCTGCGTGCCTAGAGCCTGTGCTCCACAGCAAGAGAAGCCACTGCAATGAGAAGCCCACGCACAGCAGTGAAGTTTAGCCCCCACGTGCTACAACTAGACAAAACCCACCTGCAGCAATGAAGACCCAACGCAGCCAATAAAAGAAAAAAGAAAAAAAGAAACATATGAAACAGTATGAGATATAAAGAAACAAGAAACAGAGGGCTACAAATGTAAAGCAAGAGCCTTAATTTCACATACCGTACTTTATAACAATGATTCTCAAGGTATGGTCTGTAGGTCCTCTTGACAGACTGTAAATTTAATAAATGCACATTCTTCATTCATTACATGTGAGGGATGTGTAATTCCACAGATCTTTGTTTTTGCATGCAACTAAGGACTGCTTAGTCATCTACTAAATGAGTTATTAAAATTTGATATTTATAAACTGCAGTTGGCACATATCTAAAAAGTGCTAAAGATTCTAATTTAGCCCTCTACTCAAAAGTCTGGCAGTCATGAAAATGCTTGGCAAATGCACATATGCAGATAGTTGGATTTCCCCCAAAATTCAAAAGGCCTATTTCTTATCATGCATTGTCACTATTGTATTGAGGTAGCTGAGATTCTGATTATAGTTCCTCCTGCTTATTAATTGTATGTTACGTTATTTTAGTTTTCTCATTATCAGTTTATGCTGGGTTTCATTCATTTGCTAGTGTCTCAGTGAGATAGTTTCAGACATGGGCTCTGGAGGTCGTGTCTTCCATGTAAAACACGTGATGAACTTGGGGAAGTTATTTTTCTGAGCCTCAGTTTTTCCATGTCAAAATGTGGGGTGTAGGTAGGAGTACTTATCTCATTGGCTTGATATGAGGAGACATTGAGTTAATGCATGTAAAGTGTTTTCACAGAATGGTACTTGGCACATAGAGAAAGTGCCTGGCATGTGGAACATGGTTATATTAGTTGGGATTTGGTTCAGCTAAGAGTGACGGAAAATAGTGACTTATTAAGATGGAAGTGTATTTCTTCCCACATAACCATGGGCAGCCCAGAGTGGGTATGACAGTCTCTGATCATCCTGTTCCTCCCATCTTGTCCTGCTGTTTCTTTTTTTTTTTTAATTAATTCATTAATTTATTGGCTGTGTTGGATCTTCGTTGCTGCACAAGGGCTTTCTCTAGTTGTGGTGAGCAGGGGCAACTCATCATTGTGGTGCTCGGGCTCCTCATGGTGGTGGCCTCTTTTTTTGCAGAGCACAGACTCTAGGCACATGGGCTTCACTAGCTGCGGCACACAGGCTCAATAGTTGTGGTGCATGGGCTTAGTTGCTTACAGGAGGTGGGATCCTCCAGGAGCAGGGATCGAACCCGTGTGCCCTGCACTGGCAGGCAGATTCTTAACCACTGCGCCACCTAGGAAGTCCCATTCCACTGTTTCTTAAAATGAGATTTCCATTCCATAGTCTGGATGGCTGCTCCAGCGCCCGCTATCATATCTGCATCCCAGCTAGCAGGAAGGAAGAATCGCAAAGAGAAGGCATAACCCCTCTCCCTAAGGACACTTCTCAGATATCATACACATCACTTCCCCTTCCATCCCATTGACCAGGACTTGATCACCTGGCCACATCTAGTTATAAAGGCAGGCTGGCAAATAAAATCTGTATTTTGAGTAGGCATGTTCCCAAATAAAAAAAAAGGAAGAGTTTATTATTACAGAACTGAGTTTATCAACTAGAACATTATTAGCCTTTGGGCAGGACAAATCTTTATTGAATGAGACTGTTTTGTACGTTTCAGGATATTTACACTTCCAGGCCCCAGATGTCACCTAAATGCTAGAGGCATCCTCTCAGTCATTGTATCAACCCAGTGCTCCTACACAGTTACAATTACCCTTAGGGAGTAGCACTATTCTTACATCTTAGGTTTCTGTGGCAGGCATATCTTCTGCGCAGTATAGCAGTATACATCCTTTTCCATGGAAACAGACTGTATCCATCAACTGATGAATGGATAAACAAAATGTGGTGTAGCTATACAATGGAATGTTATTTAGCAATAAGAAGGCATGGATTGCTGATACGTGCTACAACATGGATGACACTTGAGAATATTGTGCTAGGTGAAAGAAGCCAGTCACAAATAACCGTGTATTGTATGATTCTACTTATATGTAATGGGCAGTATGGACAAATCCATAGAGACAGAAAATAGATTACTGGTGGTTCGGGGGAGTGGAGAATGGGGAGTGACTGCTAATGGTATGGGGAGATTGAGTCCAGTCATGACCAATGATTTAATCAGTCATGCCTATCTAATGAAATCTACATAGAAACTCTAAGGAGGTTCAGAGTGTTTCCTGATTGGTAAGTATATCAATATACCAGGAGGCTGGCACAAGCTCCCAGGCCTCCCCCATTTCAGACCTTGCCTTTCGTGTCTCTTCCATTTGGCTGTTGCCGAGTTGTATCCTTTATAATAAAACAGTAATTCTAAGTATACTGCTTTCCTGAGTTCTGTGAGTAATTCTATCGAATTATCAAACCTGCAGAGGGGTCGCAGAACCCACCCCTGCCGCCGCAAATTAGTAGTCATGCTGGTCCATCAAAAGTGCATATGGCCCCTGAATTTGTAGCTAGAGCCTGAAGTGGGGGCAGTCTTTTGGGACTGAGCCCTTAATCTGTAGGGTCTGCGTAATGTCAGATTTGAATGGAATTGTTGGGCACCCATTTGGTGTTGAAGATTTGCTGGAGGGCTCTGGGGAAGGTAGCATTTGCTAAGTGGGCCATTAGTTAAGAAGTTTGGGAACACTACAGAACAGTACTTAGTTCAAAATCTCGAATACAGATAGAAAGTAGCAACTGTGCTACTTTGAGGCACTTCTTAAAATGAGAGATAAAAGTATTGACATTTTTAGAGTTGAATTGTACTTTGCAATACAAATGTTTACTAAGGGTACTTTTCAAAAGACACTTTCTCTTCTTATCAACATTTTCAAAGATATTTAAGCCTGTCTACCCAATATTACTTAGAGATAGGTCTGTCTGAAGGTGAAAGGATGGAATCGGAGGCTCTCTTTTAGCCGTATCCAGCTGCTGCTATCCAAATATGTATGAATGCAACACATTATATTTCTTTAGATATTTTTATTACACTGATTCTTTTGGAAAGGTTGATTATTTCTGTACTTGCTCTGCACCGTCCTCTGCTCTTTGGTCTCCTTCTTTTGTTCCCTCTTCTCCCAGATAGGAAGAAGGACATTCTTGAAAATTCACATATACAATGGCAGAAATACTCAAGACTATACAGGGACAAGAAAAAGGCCACTGTGAAAAAAATTACATCACTCCAGTAAGATAGGAATAAAGGATGTTACATCCCATTCTTTGTGGCAATGAGTAGGGGAAAAAAGGACAAAGCTTCAAAGCAATTTATGTGGCGTAATAGAAACTAAATATTTATAAAATGAACATAAATAACATGAGGATTTTTTAAAAACAACTACAAAAATAATAAAGAAAATAACTAGTCAGTGTATGTGGATATAGGGCCTTCCTTGTGAGGAATTGTATTATTATCAGATGTGTGACTTTGATCATACTAAATCAGAATCCCCATTTAATACATCTGGCATTAATTTGCAAGTTAAAAATTTTGATAAAAGATTTGTTTCGCACTAGGCACAAGCAATGTGTCTAATTTTTAGTGTAATTTTAAATGAGACTATTTAGTGTGCTTCCTTGAATTAGTTCATCAAATCATGATGAAAATGGTATAATGACTTTTTTTTTCTCATTTTAAATGATTGCCATTACAATCTTATGATGGGTCTTTAAAGATTGCCTCTTGCACTATAGAAAATGTCCTATATTACTTTCCTCGTATTATAAGGCTACAGGAGTCTCTGTTCACGGCACCTGAGGAAATGGTGAACATTAGTAAAATTATACAGGCGATTTTCAGTTTGCTAAATGAGTAACACTTTAGTTCATCCAAAGTGGCTCCTAGAGATTATAACGAGTAGTTCGTTTATTTTTAATTGCTAATTTAATTTCAGCTATAACAGTTTTATTTAGGAAATGACTTCCTAAGAGAAAGTATTAGGCAGCAAGAAGAGAAATAATCAAATATGGAATAATCTTTAAGATCCCATCAGACACAGGGCTCATGATACTATTTAGAAGAAATGAGGCCATTCTGTAATTTTAACTTTCAAATGTATATTAGATTTGTAATAAAAATAAATATGTATCTTTTAATTTTCTTATTGAGTTAAATGTATTTACAAAACGGGCTGTGCACGGTCGTGGAAGGAGCAGTGTGTGGCCGTCTGCAGCGTCGGTGCTACTCTGAAACCGTCCCGCTCTATGATCTCAGACTTAAAAGTTAACACAGCCTTCTTGACTCCTGATTCCTCAGCCTGGGGAACTGACTCAAAAATGTATAGTGTACTTCCTAGCTCCAAATGTCTGTGAAAATTCCATAATCATTAACACGTTTCGGGAAGAGTAGCGAGCACGGGATCACAGTCACACGGAATGGACCCCCAGGTCTGCCACTCAGTTGTAATGTGACTTTGGGCAGGTAACCTTTCTGAATTCCAGTTTATTCAACGTTAAAACCAGGTTAGTAATACTACAGCAGATACTGTCCATGCCGTGCCCAAGAGCCCCTCAGCCCGGTGCAGCTGCCTACCTCTGCCCGCCTCCACCTCCTTCCCTCTCCCTGGACTTCCTCTGGTGCACAGGGACTCGCACAGCCCAGAGGCACCAGGGATTTAATGTCCCCAAATGCAACTCTCCGCCCGTGAGAGACAGTCTTCCTGACTTTCAGCGGGACCACTCTGAGGCACATTAACGTGGAGCTTCAGTGGGTCCCCAGCTGGTTGGAGCCCTTATTCTCCACGGTGGTAACCCGTTCCTCGAGAAACCCTGTACTGGCTTTTCTCTCCTACCTGTCTCATTTTCCCCACTATCTCCTTCGTGCTTTCCGGGATCACCTCTCAAACAATCTACTTGCACACAATTTCTTGTCTCAGGTTTGGCTTTTGGCCAATCTCATTTCACAATTGCTGTGCCAATTAATTGAGAGCTCGTGGAAAGCACCTACTAGATCTAATAGTTAGCCCCTAACAAATAGTAATGATTATTATATCTCACAATTGAGACAGAATTTCATGGTTCTAGGAAATGTTTAGATTGTGTTTCTATAGTTAAGCGATGTGAACAGCCTGCTAAAGTATATTTACATAATTTTATGAGGTATCTAAAATGCATAGAAAATTTTTTAAGTGGGGAAACTTTAGATATGATTAAAAATTGGGTATAGAAGATATTTGCTAAGGATTTTTTGCTTTTTCTCTTCCATTTTTCATTTCTCCTTTTCATTGTTTCTGTACTGAAGTCATAATTCTACTTCTATATGAAATGTCATAAATTGAGCATTATTTCCTTGAAGAAATAAGTAGAAGACCATTAAGAATATAAGAAACAGCCGGTATATAAATATAAATCTTTCGAGCATGGGGGAGGGATGGATTGGAAGTTTGGGATTTAGCAGATGCAAACTATTATATATAGAATGGATAAACAACAAGGTCCTACTGTATAGCACAGGGAACTATATTCAATATCTTATAATAAACCATGATGGAAAAGAATATGAACATATATATATCACGTTGCTGTACACCAGAAACTAACACAATGTTGTAAATCAATAAAATAAAATATATATATATAAATATTTTGACTACTATTCAATGATTCCTCAAGTGTTTAATCATGAGAAGGTTATTTATTTGACTTTATCTCACATGACAATTCTACAGAAGAATGCTAGAAACTTTGTATTTCCTTCATGCCAGAATTGAATCCTTTAGTCATTTCTTAGTCTGTGTCTTTCCTAGGCAAGTGTATTTAACATGTATGCCATGGTTTCCTGTTAATATGTTTCTGATCAATTTAAAATGCATTCTTGGCTTGTAAGAAATTTCATGAACAAGCACACAGTTTATGTGGAAGTTCTAAAGAATGATGAAATGGAGTAGAATGAATCTTGTAGCAAGCAGCTATAAGTATGTCAGTACTATCAATTCTTAATTGCATGTGATAGCTGGAAAAAACCTCATAAGGGCTTCTTTATTTATCTGCACAGGCTTGAACCCTCTGGGCTCGCTCCAAGACCAAAAAGGCTTCCCTTGAGTAGTGTCAGGTAAAAGCAAAGGGAATATTTTTTCTTTTATTTTTTAAAGTTATTTTTATTGAGATATAATTGATGTATAACATTGTTTAAGTTTAAGGTATACAATGTGTTGGTTTGATACATGTACATATTGCAGTATGATTACCAGGATACCTTAGCTGACACCTCTATCATGTTACATAATTATCAGTTCTTTTTTGTGGTGGGAATGCTTAAGGTCTAGTCTCTTAGCAACTTTGATTTTTTTTTTAACCCTCCCCCCTTTTTATGGCCATGCTGTGTGGCATGGGGGATCTTAGTTCCCTCACCAGGGATCAGACCCATGCCCCCTGCAGTGGAAGCACAGAGTCTTAAGCACTGGACCACCAGGGAAGTCCCACAACTCTGATGTTTATAATACAGCATTGTTGTCTACAATCACTATGCTGTGCATTAGATCTCCAGGGCTTATTTGTCTACTGGTTGCATGTGTGTACCCTTAAACATCTCAATTCCCCCACCCCAGTCCCTGGTAACAACTGTTCTACTCTGTTTTTACAAGTTCAGTTTTTTTTTTTTTTTTTTTTTTTAATTTATTTATTTATTTATTTTTTGGGGGGGTACACCAGGTTCAATCATCCGTTTTTATACACATATCCCCATCTTCCCTCCCTTCCTTGACTCCCCCCCCCAAGCCCCCCCCCCCACCCTCCCCGCCCCAGTCCTCAAAGGGGGGTGAAGGGGAAACTGAGACGAAGCGAGAGAGTAACACAGACATATATATACTACCAAATGTAAAATAGTCAGTGGGAAGTTGTTGTATAACAAAGGGAGTCCAACTTGAGGATGGAAGATGCCTACAAGTTCAGTTTATTTTTGGTTGTACATATTAATGATATAGTATATCTTTTTCTGTCTAACTTATCTTACTTAGCATAGTGCCATTAAAGTCCATACATGTTGTAGCAAATGGCAAGATTTTCTTCTTTCTCATTGCTGAATAGTATTCCATTCATACATTTGGGGAGTGCTTATATCTCTTTGATATCCTGTTTTCATTTCCTGTGGACACTTACCTAAGCGTGGAATTGCTGGATCATATGGTAGTTCTATTTTTTAAGTGATTATTTTTTTTATGAAAGTATAGTGACTTGGGGACCCCAATATATTGGTAGTGGGAATATACATTTGTTGGTTCTTTCCGAAAAATAACTCTATACATCAAGAGTTTAAACATATTCACCCTCATAGATTCAGTAATTTTGCTTTCAGGAACATTTCTTAAGGAAATAATTAGAAATTTAGACACGTGTGCAAAGATATTTATTGTGCTTTGTATAGTACCAGGAAGGAAGAATGAAAGGAAAGAGGAAAGATGGAAGAAAAGAAGAAAGGAAGGAGGAAAGGAGGAAGGAAAGAGAGAGAAAAGAGAGAAAAAAATTGAAAACAACCTAATATTCAATAACCAGGGAGTGATTACATAAATTTTGATGTGCTCACATGATGGACTATTTTGCAGCCAGAAAGAGAATTTTATTTATCTATAATAAGGGTTGATATCTTTTATGCATAAAAGCTAGAAAAAAATGTTTAACTCAAGAAAAAAAATTAAAGGCTCCTTATGGAAATAATAGGCAAATGATATAAGTAGGAATTTGTAAAGAAAGAAAAAAATGGCTAGTAAAAATATTTTAAAAATTCAATCACTAATTGTTATATAAATTTAAATTAGAAAACTATAAATTATTCTTTAGTGTAAAAATGGCAAGGATTTTATGTTTTATTGAAGTCGAGTTGATTTGCAATGTTATGTTAGTTTCTGGTGTACAGCAAAGTGATCCAGTTATGCATATATATATTCTTTTAAATATTCTTTTCTATCATGGTTTATTATAGGATATTGAGTATAGTTCCCTGTGCTATAAAATAGGACCTTTTGGTTTATCCATTCTTATATAATAGTTTGCATCTGTTAACCCCAACCTCCCAATCCAGTGCTCCTCTGTGCCCCCTCTCCCTTGTCAACCGCAAACCTGATTTTTATGTCTGTGAGTCTGTTTCTGTCCCGTAGATAAGTTCATTTGTGTCATTCATATGTTAGATTCCACATATAAGTGATATCACATTGTATTTGTCTTTCTCTTTCTGACTGATTTCACTTAGTACGATCATCTCTAGCTCCATCCATGTTGCTGCAAATGGTATTTAAAATTGGCAAAGATTTTTTTAAAATGCTTCCAAGAGGGCAGAGGGCCTTTCTATAAAACAGCAACATGTATTGAAGTAATATGTATTCAAAATGTGCAAAAAAACCAATATGCATAGCCTAATGAAGTTTTCTTAAACTTTTCTTTCTAAGAGCTTGTTTCTACCCAAAGTTAGTTAGATGTTGAATGAAAAGAAAAAAGGAAGTAAGGCGCGTATTGCTATCTGAAAGAAGCCAGTCTAAAAAGGCTACATAATATATAATTCCATTTCTATGACATTCTGGAAAAGGCAAAACTATAAAATATGTAAACAGATCAGTGGTTGCAAGGGACTGAGGAAGGACTGAATGGTTGCAATACAGAGCATGCTTTAGGATAGTGAAACTATTCTGTATGATACTGTAATGGATCATATATGTAGTGGGTACTCGGCACTATGCATTTGTCAAAACCCATAGAACTTTACAGCATAAAGAGTGAACTTTATGCAAATTAAAAAAATCATGTAGGAGGTTGGGGATTCCAAGATGATATACAGAGTATAACAAAAGAATCTAACTGTGTTACAAATGTATGAAATAGCCTCACTGCAGGGGTGAGAGGAGAAAGGCACTGACCTAAGTAAGTATGGAAATGAGTGGAGTCTACAGATTAAAGGCAAAAGAAACTGTACATAATGTAGAGCACATAAATACTGTGCTGTCATTGATGCAGTTGTTTCTCACGGGGTATATGTTAGCAATTCAGAAACTACTATACTTGTACACTAAAACTCAACAATTAAGCAAATGGATGGTGGATGATGAAAGCCGGGTTTCTTATTGTTGGAGTGTGAGATTACAGACAAACAAGGAAGAAGGCTAGAATGATCTATGTGGTGATGGATTTGAGTTGGAAACATCAATATGAACTCATCTTTATCTTAGTATAGATACAGATGGCTACCTGTGAAAATATTTATAGACATATGCATATACACAGGTTGGTGTACAAACATATTTCCTTACTCTGACGGCCAAGAGGGCCAAGAAGCAACCACCCCAGGCAGCAATGAGCACAACCAATCCCCCGATCTTGGCTTTGAATACAATTCTCTAATGAAACGATCCAGAGCCCATTAGAGAAGTGGCAGATTCCAGGACTGGGGCAGGAAGTATACCAGAGAAGCCTGGAGCATTTTGTAGTGCCAGAAAATAAGGACGTGCTCAAAACAAACCAACAAACAAAACCAAGGATGTGGGTGTGTTAAGGGACACAGTAGCTGAAAGAGCTCCCAATGCTATTCTCATTGCATTGTTTCAAGGACTGTATACTATCAACATGATTCCTCATTGTTGATGCTGTTAGTCATCTGGCTGAGAGTGTTGGTCAAGTTTCTTCACTGTCTGATGTTAGGAGAATGGCACTTTACCTCTTTGATCTTCCTACCACAGACTCATAACCTTAGTCTAATCATGAGGAAAATATCAGACAAATCCAAATTGAAAGACATTCTGAAAAATACCTGATCAGCGCTCCTCAAAACTGTCAAGGTCATCAAAAGCAAGAAAAGTCTGAGAAACTGTCACAGTCAAGAGGAGTCCAAAGAGATGTGACAACTGAAAATAATGGGGTGTCCTGTACAAGATCCTGGAACAGGAAAAGGACGTTAGGTCCAAACCAAGAAAATCTGAATAAGTCATGGATTTAAACTAATAAAGACGTATCATTATTGGCTTATTAATTGTAACAAATGCACCATACTACTATAAGATGTCAATACTGTAGTAGGGGAAACTGGTTATGGGTTCTATGAGAACTCTGTATACCATCTTCACAACTTTTCTGCAAATGTAGAACATTTTTAAATAGAATGTTTATTAAAAAATGATAGCCAATACAAAAATAACTTTGAAACTGGAAAAAACTAAAAAGGACCTGTGGCTTGTGGCAAACAAATACACAACACAAATTCCTTTCAAGCAAGGATTTGCGTCCCAGCCACTGGGGGTGCAGTTAGCGAACAGTCTCAACTCTCAGCTCCTTCAGGCTCTGCCTCAGCTGTAGAGAGAGGCCCCTCCTCAGGTCACAACATCCAGAAGCAGCCCATCTAGCGACTGAACAAGGCGAGGGTAAGGGCCACGCCATCTCTGCCCAGAGAGGGACAACTCTGATACTCCAGAACTTCCTACTGTGTTGGCTGATGATTTTGGGATCTATATTACGGTTCACATTCCCCCTGTGCCCAATCTGGCTTCATCCTATTTCTTTCTACATCTCTAATAAACATATTGCACCCCAAACTCCACTTTAGAATTTGCTGGAAGGTCACTTATCTACCCATCATGGGCCTCCTCTCCTTACAGAAGAATCTTGCTTGGTACTAAGGATCATTTTCCTCTCAGACTTACCTGGGTCCCCAACTTATGCTTAAACATTGCAACTTAATGCTTTCTCTGTTATCATGTGAAGAAGTGTACAGACAAGAACTTATATCCTTCTTCATATACATTTTTGAATACAAATAGCATCCTGATATACCCATGGCTGCTTTTGCCTGTCCAGCAGCCTTTACCCCTTCTTTTGGAAAGAGTACTTCCATTTTTCTTTTGGGGACTAAATATATCTGTGCCTTGTGATTTTGGTGGGACCCATCAAAGTGCAGGTGTACACACGCACACTCACTGGCCAAGGGGTGGTACGCAATCCCAGCCAGGCCAGCCAGAGTTTGACCTTGGGCATTTGAGTTTCAGGCAGAGTGACAGAAAGTTGGAAAGTGAAGCTAATTCCTGCCATTTAGTAATGCCTGAAGGGATGGTTCCTCTCCTCTGTGTTCATTCCTGGGTGAGATACCCAGACTTAAAACAAATATCTGTCTCGATAACTTCAGCCAGTGTCTATCTCTTTTGCTTGAACCAAAACCAAAGCAATAACAACAACAACTAGACCCTAATGGATATATTTCTACTTTGTAATCTTTACACATAGCAATCCATACAAATAAAGAATATTTCCACAACACTCCTAAAATGTAGAGGAAGTTATTACAAAGCACAGGGGGCAGTTAGAGAGAGGTGGGTATAGATGAGGGGTTTTCTCAAGTCCCTACAATATCCATCAATCCTACTTCCAGGATGTATTCTGATGAAATAACTAAATGTGTAGTGAAAGATGTATGTGCTAGGCTGTTGACCACAGACTTATTTTAAAAAATGAAATATAGAAATAATCTAGATATCAGTGGATAGTTGTGGTCATTAAAAATGTAATGAAGGCTTATATGCATTAATATGGAAAGATGTTTTGATATATATATTTTTTAAAGCTCTTTATTGGAATATAATTGCTTTACGCTGCTGTGTCAATTTTTGAGGTAGATATACTTTTAAGGGAAAAAGATGACTATAAAGCAAAATACCCTTTTTGTTTTTATAAATGTATACTTATCTATGTATGTATATATGTGTAGAAAAAAATCTAGGAATGAATATACAGAAATATTGACAGTTGCTATCTGAATGGTATGATTATGAGTGATCCTTGCTTTTATGTTTTTCAGAAATTTCCAGATTTTTTGCAGAGGTCATAGTACATCTATAATCAGAAATAATAATGGACTATTAAAAAGCAATGTTTTTGAATCTTCAACAATATAAAAATATTAAGTAGAAAGCAAAGGATAAAGTACTATTTTTAGCACCACCTTAATTATATAAAAATATTCACTGTTTTAGAAGAAAATACACAGCATATTAATGTGCTTTGAGAGGTTAGATTATTAAAGATTCTTATAAATAAATAAATGGTGTATCTATACACACACACATATGCAATTTATCTAAACAAAAATTAAAAGTACAAAAATGTTTTTAATCCAAATACAAATATAAACTTTGTCATTGCATAGGACCAGAGGAAGAGTTGATTACACATTTAAATTCAGTCCCTTTCTGGTTGGTTTGCTTCATCTGACTGGGAAGGCTGATAATAAGAAAGAGAACGAGAGAGGTGATCAGACTTGGCTTTGGATTAACCCTAAAAAGAATTGATGGACTTGGCCTCTTTTTTTCTCTCTAGTCCTCTCTGCGAGGATCAGTTTGATTCATGTCCAATCACTCTTCTAGCTCCCTTAATGATAAGAATAACAATTATTATTAATATAATTTGCTACCAAAACTAGAATATCAATTAGACATGCACAGTAACTGTGTCAAAACTTTGTAATAAGGATGTTAGCCCTTCCATTTTTTAAAGTTGCTTTATTGGATACATATGTAAATAACTATTCATAAATGTCTATCCTATGTATAGCCTTACAAGAAAAATGAAAAATTACAAAATCATTAATAATTGAACAATGACAAAACAATTCAAAGTCATTCCAGGATAGTATGCTACCATGTCAGAGGCAGGAGGACATAGTAGCTACATGTGGTAGTCAGCCACCAAGATAGTCCCTAGTGATTCTTGCCTCTTGGTCACCCCTGTGTAGTCATCCTCTACATTGAACAGAGACAATGTGATAAGAAATGGGATGTTGCAGAGATGATACAGTGTGATTTTCCTAACACTAGATCATAAAAGACCTCGCAAATTCCACTTTCCTCTTTTCTCTGCTGTGGATCACTTATTTGGGGAAAGTCAGCTGCCGTGTTATAAGGACATTCAATCAGCCCTGTGGTGAAAACTACATGGGAAAGAGCTGCATCCTTTCACCAACAACCAGTGCCAACTTGCCAGCCATCTGAGTGAGCTGCCTTAGGGGCAGACCTTTCAGCCCTTGGCAAGGCTTCAGAGGCCTACAGCCCCAACCAACATCATGACTGTAGTGTCATAAGAGACTCTGAGCCAGAACCACCCAGATAGGCTGCTTCTGACTTCCTGACCCACAGAGACTGTGAGATAATCACTGGTTATTGTTTTAAGTCACTACTTTATGGGTAATGTTTTATGCAACAATAGCTAAACAGTACTCTCGTGATATATTAGTGTCTTTTTGTTTTCTTTACCTTCTGCTTCACCATCAGACAATTGAGAGGGCAGGGTCTGGGAACCAGCATCTTTGGAAAGGAAGAGGGATGCTGAGGGCTAGAGACACAGGTGCCAGTTTGTACATTAGGGGGAGTAGGGCACTCCTGCTGGGAAGATTTGGTTTTCTTTGTAAGTAGAAAGCATGGAATAGCTGCTAGAGGGAATGACAGGCACTAGAACATACAAAAAAACAAACACAAAACCCCCGAAAAGCTAGCGGTAGACAGCATGGATGTGTATTGATCTGATCTATGGGACTCTGGTCTTTCTCCATCAATTCTCTGTGATCTAAGGGTAGAAATGATGAAAAACAGCCAGCAGTTAGGGAAAGCCCATGGGAAAGTTCATTAATGGCCAGGATATTCAGGGCATTGGCAGGGGAGACTGATGCACCTAGTAGTAATGTGTATAATTTCTTCTACGTGAACACTATGTTTAGTGATTTATACTGTAAAATTGCCAATATTTGACCATTTTGGCCTACAAAAATGTCAATATCATACAGTTCAACCTATATGAACTCTGTAAAGGGTAAATCCATATCTTCCTCGTAGAGGAGTTGGGTTAGTTGACCTCATTGAAAGGAAAGAAGCAAATCTCTTTTAAAAACCCTTAAGATTTAAGGGGACTTGTCTCAAATACTTCCTATTTCTCATTGCCTGGAACACAGTAAACTCTTAAATTCTTTTAAAATAGATATACATGCACATGATTTAAAAAGGAAAAAATAGAAAGTATATGAAAGGAAAAAAGTCAGTCTCCATCTTCATTAATTGTTTTCAGCTGCAAGTAGCAGAAACCTGACACTGGACTAAAACTGGTTTAAATGGTAGGGAAATGTATTAGTTCACTTATCAATCAAAGAAAGGTGAGATAGGGTTCAAGAGTTAGTTGATTCAGCAGCTTAACAGTATCATCAAAGACCAGATTTTTCCTGTCTTTCTATTCTGCTCTTTAGTGCATGGGCTTCAGCCTGAGGCTAATTTCTTCCATAGTTGTAAAATGGAAACAGTTGTGCTTCATGCTCCCTTGTTTGTGTCCAACAAGAGAGAGAAAAACTGACCTCCTGTGAATTTCTCCTAAGAATGAGAAAGCATAGTCCCAGAAGCTTCCCGCAAACGTCTCCTCTCATTTCACCAGACAGAATTGGGTCACATACAACAGGTCACTGTCAAGAGAACGGAACCATATTTCTATCAATCAGAGACATCCCTGGAGAAAAAGCCAGTTTTCCCAATGCATTTAGGTAAAATGGAGATGGTTGAGGCACCCACAATGTTTATCACCTTGGCCCACACCTTCCCCATATGCCTTTTCACAGAGGCAAACACGATTAGCAGTTTTCTGTGCATTCTTCTGAAGATAGTCTATGCATGTTCACTTGGAAGACTTTCTTTTTTTATCCTCTTTTTACAGAAATGATAGCATAGTGTAGACATTGTCTTATACTTTGCTTTTTCCCATAATACATGACTGGTAAACATTTAATTAACAAATGGTAAGAGCAAATATTTTGTAAGTCTGATGGTTTTACTCCTAATTATGGGCTTTGCTTATTTGCCTTTTGTACTGTGCTAACATTAAAGCCTTTTTTTTTTTTTTTTAAAGTTTCGATCAATTTCAGTTAGGCTAAGGGGGAAATCGGGAGGGGTTTTGTCTGGATTGGGGCCAGAGCATTAAACGGGATCAGCAGATCCTGGGTGTCAGTAAGACAGTGGCAGCAGGAAGAAAGAGAATTACGAGGGTCGGGTGAAATAATATAACAAAACAACAATAGCAAAGGTATGTTGAGTGCATACACAGGAGATGTTCCAGGTTGTGAGAAAGACACATTCAGTAAGAACCGAGTTAGGTCTACCTGATCAGCTCTCTCTTCATATCTGAAGATTCTCCTTCAAATGCTAAGCGTTATATTCCTTGGTGTTTTAGTAATGGAGGTGATTCTATTAGACGTGGTAAGTAAAATTCCAGAGAGCTGCATGAGGAAAGATGGAGTGCTAAGGAGGAGATGGAGTGTAACCAGCCTGCGTTTGAATCTGGACTCTGCCACTTACTGGTGTCACAATGAGAAATGGACATTGGACAGTTTTCTTAATGTCTCTGTGCTTTGCTATCTTCATCTGTAAGATAGGGTGATATCAGAAGGCTATCTGATACCTGTGATGCCTAAATGAAATATGCATGCAAAATACCTTGCACGATGCCTGACAGAGACGGCATTCAATAAATCTAAAGAGGTTTGCTGGTATGTAATGACTTCTAGAGAAAGAGACCTACTCTTACAGTTTTTGATGTAACAACAGCTACCTTGGTACAGTAGTTTTAAAAATAAATTTTATTGATGTATAATTGATAGACAATAATACATACCCATTTTAAGTACGGAGATCAATGAGCTGTGACAAATTAATTCACCCATGTAATCACCACCACAATCATGATATAGAACATTCTTCCAAAAATTCCTCATGTGAGGAATTTCAGGTCAGTCCTCTCTGAGACCCCAGACCACCATTATTTTGCTTTCTGTAAGTACCTTTTGTGTTTTTAGTATTTCACATAAATGGATTCATATTGTATGCACTTTTTTGTGTCTGGCTTGTTTCACTTAGCACGATGCTTTTGAGACCTATCCACATTTTGCATGTATCTGTAGATTATTTTATTGTTGAGTAGTAGCCAATTGTATGGATATTCCACAATTTATTTACCAATTAACCGGTTGAGAGACTTGGATTGTTTCCGTTTTTTGGCTATTATGAATAAAGCTGCTATGGATATCATTTTTGTGGCTACAAGTTCTTAACTCTTTTGTGTAAATACCTCTGACTGGAATTATTGAATTACATGGTTTATTATCTAATGCTTAACTTTATAAGAACCTGCCAAGCTATTTCCCAAAGTGGTTGTATATCTTACATTCTCACTGACAATGCATCAGAGTTCCAGTTACTCCACATCCTAACGATTGGTATTGCCAATTTTTCTAACTTTCACCATTCTAGCAGGTGGTATATATAATTGTGGTTTAATTTGCGTTTCCCTGAAGACTAGTGATACGGAGTATCATTCCATGTGCATTTGGCCAAACATATCTTCTTTTATGTTATGTGACTGAACCACACTGACTCCATTTTGTCAGCTCATCTTAGGACCACAGTCCTACCCTCTCCCTTCTGTGAATGCCTGAACTTTAGCCTACTCACAAGGAATGCCCCCAAGCCAGATAAATGTCCTGTCAGCGTCTGTCCTTGCCTTCATCTGATATGAAAACTAGAAAAATGCCTTTTGCTGAGGCAGATGGTTAATGGTCATGAGACGCCCCCCTGGGGCAGGAAAAAACCCCATTTCCTGTCCATGTGGACATGCTTCTCTCTAGTAGTCAGATTCTGTTTTTAGCTTTGGCCCCTCTAAATTCCCCTGTACCCCTTTTAGTGGCACGAAGTACAGCTGCAAATGCCTCTAGACCCGTTGTCTACCCAATCCTGCTTGTGTATGTTACCCACAATAACATCATAACTGCAGTTTATGGAGTTTCTTACTTTGTTTTTCAGTCTCAAAGTTCCTTCTCAGTTTGGAGGATATTATTCAATATCTCTGCTTCCTAACAGATGTACCTGTTCACATATTTTGCCCATTAAAAAACAATTTTTTTTGCTGGTATTGCAGAATTTTCCCCTAGTCTGTGGCTTGCTGTTTCATTTTCTTCATATGTCTTTTAAGGAGCAAAAGTTTGAGTTTTGTTGATGTCCAGTTAGTAGTTTCTGTGTCTCCTCTAAGAAGTCATTGCCTAACTCAAAGTCATTAAAATTTTTCCTGTTTTTTTTTCTCTAGAAGTGTCACTGTTTTAGTGTTAACATATAGGTTTATGATCCATTTGGATTGAGCCTTTGAGTATAAGTGAAATAAGGGTTGAGATTCTTTTTTTCTATATAGCTATCCGATGGTTCTGGTATAATTTATTGAAAAGGCTATCCTTTCACACAAACTACCTTGGTACCTTTGTCAAAAATCAATTGACTATACAGGTATGGGCTCTCTGTATTCTTTTAAGGGACTATATGACTGTACCTTGGCAATTCAACGTCTTGATTATTATAGCTTTTCAGAAAGTCTTGAAATCAGGTAGTTTAAGTTCTCCAACTTCATTCTTCTTTTTCAAAACTGTTTTAGCTATCCTAGGTCTTTTGTGTTTCTGCATAAATTTTAGAATCAGGTTGCCAATTTCTATAAAAAAAAAAGCTCCCTGGGATTTCAGTTGGGATTACATTGTATCTATAGATTGATTTGGGGAGAATTACTGTATATTTTTAAAATATTGAGTCATAATCCATGGACATGGTACATCTCTCCATTTAGGTTTCTTTTCCTTCAGCAGTGTTTCATGGCTTTAACACTACAGATTTTGGACATATTTTGATAAATATATCTCTATTGTTTGTTTTTGATACTGTTGTACAATACTTTTATATTTATTTATTTCAGTATCATAATGACCATATCCATGAAGTAAATATGAGCTTCATATTATAAGAAACTGGGACTCAAAGAAATCAAAAGACTGGCTCAATATCATATGATTGGCTAATCTCGCTTCTGGAAATGTATCTTATACATATGCTTTCATGTGTTCAAAATGACAGGCACAAGGTTATTATTGCAGCATTGTTTGTAATGGCAAAAGATTAGAAACAACCCTGAATTTACCAGTGGGACTGTTAAATAGATAATAATACATCATTAAAAATACTAGGCAGTAGTATAAAAGAATGAGGAAGATAACTATACACATATAAAAGGATGTGCAAAATACATTGTTAAATAAGACAAGGTGCAGAATGATATACATAGTATGCTTTTATGTATTGATAAAACATGGAGTAGGGTAGGAAATAACATATATTTATATTTGCCTGAAGTTGCTTAAGAAAACTGGAGATACACACAAGATATTAATAAAGTATTTACTTCTTGAGAGGGGTAGAAACTTTGTAGATGGTGAATAAGGTGGGAGACTTCATCCTATACTCATTCATTCTATGGAATATTCATTCTGTAATACTTCATTAGTTTATTTTATTTTTTAACCATGTAAATATATTACCTCTGCGATTGCTGATTTTCCCACAGTATTCACTTCTGATTCTTTCCTTTTATAAATAGGATCCTTCTCCCGAGCTTTAGTAGGGCATATTGGTGCTATATAAGAGATTACATATCCTAGCCACCCCTCCAACTAAATATGTTCATGTGACTGAGTTTTTGCAGTGGACTGTGAGCAGAGGTGACATGGCTATGCCCATGTCACTTTCTTAAAAGGAAATTGCTTTCCTTCCACTTCCTTTTCTTCTATCCCATGGGATAGACCATGGATATGGTGTTGGTAAACCGCCTTTGATCAGAGCAGATGAGATAACTGTCAGAAGTCGATGCAGCAAGAAGATAGCAACGAGGAACATGGACTCTTGGATGACCTTAAGAAGCATAGCTACCAGGTCTCTCTGCACTGCTCACCACCACCTGGACCATTTCATGAGCGAGAAATGAACATCTTTTGGGCCACTGAGTTTTGAGGTATCTCTATTACAGCAACTTAGCCTATACTCAAACTAATACATCAGTTTCGAAAGTAGCATAGCTTATGATATTTGGCAGTGAAGGAACATGAATCCAGTTGTCCTGACTCCCAAGCCCATGGTGTTCACTGTGGATGAATAAGGATGCAGCTATGCAACTGATTCTGTTACAATAGAATATAACAGAGTATAACAATGTTACATTAATGTTATATATATTTTATAACAGTATAATAATGAGGCGTGGAACATAATCTGCCAAAATTTATGATACCTACCAACCAATAACCACTTTTGTTGATCCAGATGGGACTAAATGAAAGACAGAAGAAACTTGAAACATAGTGCTGGTGACTTTTGAAATTTTAGGTTGGACAGAGGAAATTCGTGGCAATGCAAATTGAATTTGAAAAAATTAACAAAAGGCGATGAATGCAATCCAATAGATACTGATCGATGAGGAAGCAAGGAACTTATATTGAAATAAGTAAAGAAAGTTTTACCTCATTCAACAGGAACAAGTCTACAAAAAGAGATGAGGGTGCAGAGTAACCCCATGCACTAGAGTTATTCTGCTGGTGGAAATTGATGATGGTAGAATGTTGCATAGCAAATAGGTTGAGACAAAAGGTGAAAATATAGAAGTAATATTGCTGTTCGAATTATTCAGGTGGGTATGTATGATTCTATTTTAATTCAGTGGCAATATCTAGTGGTTGAAGGGACTTCAACTACATAAATTTTCTAGGCTCACAAAAAAGAATAATAAGTGATACCACAATAACTGGCTACAGGGAGAAAGGAATTATCTGAGAATTAGAGATGTGGGAACTGATCCAGCTCCAGTGCTGGCTGCCAAGGACAGTGACCATCAGGCCAAGTCATCATACTCCAGGGAGCCTGTCATTTCACAGGATGCCCCTTAATGAGATCAGAGTTTAAAAAGAGCATGTAATAAAGAGTAGCAAAAGCCTACAAGGATTGATACCTTCTTGTAGGCTTAGATAATTTTTGCTCTTAAAAAGAATATCAAGAAATTTTCAAAATTTGTTTTTCGCTTTTCAAGTAATACTTGCCATAAGAGGGTGAAAAGAAAGGATGAAAATCACTGCTTGATGCTGGTGATATAATGCTATCAGATGACCAAGAGAAGTCAAAATTACCCAGCTTTGTCTCCTCTCTCAAAGAGAATTACTTTTTAAAATGAAAAGTGTGTATAAACATGACTAAAAGGTTACTGAAATCCAGTGTGGTAAGTGAGCAACCAGTTGCTTTAAGTGAGTTAAACTTTCCAGGCCTAAATAAATTATCCCTGAAAGACTTTGCGTAAGTGATTATAGATTAGTATTAGTCAGCTTTGGGAAACCAGAAAAAAATAAGAAATGCCAAGGATTGAGGAAGGGCAATTTGTCTTGATTTTCAAATAGAATTAAAGCAGCAGGAGGAAGGCAGAGTTTGAGAAATGTTGGTAAAGTTAACATTGTCTAGAATGAGTTTTTATTTATTTTATTTTTTAAAATTTATCTATTTTTATTTATTGGCTGTGTTGCGACTTCCTTACTGCATGTGGGCTTTCTCTAGTTGCGGAGAGCTGGGGCTACTCCTGTTGCCGTGCATGGGCTTCTCAGTGTGATGGCTTCTCTTGTTGCAGAGCATGGGCCCTAGGCATGTGGGCTTCAGTAGTTGCAGCACATGGACTCATTAGTTGTGGCTCATGGGCTCTAAAGCACAGGCTCAATAGTTGCGGCGCACAGGCTTAGTTGCTCCGCACGGGCTTAGTTGCTCCGCAGTATGTGGGATCTTCCTGGAGCAGGGATTGAACCCGTGTCCCTTGCCATGGCAGGCGGATTCTTAACCACTGCGCCACCTAGGAAGCCCTGTCTTTTCACTTTTTTGATATTATCCTTTGAAGCACAAAAGTTTTAAATTTTGATAAAGTCTGATTTATCTGTTTTTTCTTTTGTTGCTTGTGCTTTTGATGTCATATTTAAGAATCTATCGTCAAATCCATGGTCATGAAAACTTAGCTCTATATTTTCTTCTAAGAGTTTTATATAGTTTTAACTCTTACATTTAGATCTTTGATACATTTTGAAATAATTTTTGTATATGGTAGGTGATAAGTATCTGAATTTATTCTATTGCATCTGCCTATTTCCCCAGTACCATTTGTTAAAAAGATTATTTTTCCTCCATTGAATGTCCTTGTCCAGTTAAGCATAGACACTTCAGTTTGTCTGTCAATTCTATTCCATCAATCTTTCCATCTGTCCTTATGCCAGTACCACACTGCCTTGATTACTGTTGCTTTGTAGTGAAATTTGAAATATGGAAGTGGGAGTCCAAGTTTTAACTAAATTTCAATGTGAATTTGAGAATCAGATTAGTTTCTACAAATAAGCCAGATAGGATTCTGATAGGGATTGTGATGAATCTGTAGATCAATTTGGAGAGTATTGCCATATTAACCATGTTAAGTTCCAATCCATGAATATGAGATGTTTTTCAATTTACTTAGACTTTGAAAAATTTCTCCCAGCAATGTTTTTAGTGTAAGTTTTACACTTTTGTTAAATTTATCCCTAAATATTTTCTTCTTTTTGATGTTGTAAATAAAGTTGTTTTCTTAATTTCATTTTTGGATTGTTCATTGCAAGTGTGTAGAAAAACAACTGATTTTTGTGTATTGATTTTGTATCAGTACAGCCTTGTTGAACTCATATAGTTCTGATTCTTTAGTGGATTCCTTAGGATTTTCTATATACAAGTTCATGTGACTAGAGATAGTTTTACTTTTTCCTCTCCAATCTGGATGTGTTTTAAAACATTAGAACATCTTTATATGCTACAGGAGGGGTTCCAGATCTGGTGTCAGTTATACTGTTTGAAATGAAAGTGGTAATAATAGCTTCTAACTTATTCCCTGTCTCTTATAGTGTTCCTTTCTAATTCATCTTTTATCATTTTTACTGGAATTGAGGTAATATGTTAGGGTTGTTTGATTGCAAGTCACAGAAACAAGCTCTAGATAACTTAAGAAATACAAACATTATGGAATGCATAAACTCTAACAATTTGTACTGTCTTTGGGTCCTGAATTCAAGATTCAAACTTAACAGTGTCTGATTAGCCAAGCTTAGATCACACACTCTTTTGGATATACTTTAGTGGTAAAAGGAAGGATTTGGTGGAAAGGAACTTTAGGAATCTCTTTTGTAGAGGTATTTACTTTCCATCAAGGTGGAACATTTGTTGGAAAATCTCCCCAAATTGGGGTTCCATTAAGAAGGGTATAAATCTAGCATAACTAACAATGTCAAATATTCAGTAGAGATCTTTTCTAAAATGCAAATATGTCACTTCTAGGCTTAACCTCCTTGGCTCTTCATCACCCACAGGATCACATTCCAAATCCTTAGCATGGCAATAAAGGTTTTTGGTAGCCTAGCGCCTAGCCTCATCTCCATTCCAATGCAGCTCAACATTTATTGAATATATCAGACTTTGTGAAACACAAATAAGCACTCTTGCCTTGAGACACTCATAATCTAGTAAAAGATGCATATCAGTATGATCATCTCTCAGTTAATAAACTTGTCTTGTAATAATAGCTAGGGTAACCATAAGTCCTGGTTTTCCTATTGTCCTAGTGTAGTTACGAATGGCACCGATGCTCTTTTTCAGTCTCAAAAGTTTCTAAGTCTAGACAATAAGTTATAGGTCATTCTAATAATAGCATACCTATGCCTTCTCAGTTAACTGAGCAAAATTGAAGGTTGAGATGGTATATTCCTATTGGATAATTTGGGTAGAGTTTAATGGAAAGGCTGTTTGCAAAGGTGTGGGCAAAATGTAGAGAAACAACAAGGGGTTTACCCTAGAATGACCTAGAGTAACCACGGCTTTTGGATGTAGCCAGCCTGCGGTCATGCCATAGCAAGTGAGCACTGGGGAATAAGCACCCAGACTCCTCTTTGTTGTATTGCTGTTGCTCCCCATTGCCTGAACTCAACTAACTGAACCTAAAGGAAGAAAAGCCCTTTGAGTTCAGGCTCTCCGGGGCAGGAACATCGATATCCTCCATCAGGACTCACCGTTACTACCCTATTTTGCAGTAGGAAAAAATGAGACGAAGAAAGGCTAACATGCTCGATGTCACAAAGCTGATAATCTGGAGTCGAAGTGCCGTGTTCTCCTCTCTACCAGGCTCCCTCTGAGGCTGCTACATACTGGCAATGCCAAATTACCTACCCTTCCCAGGGCATCATTACCCTCGAAACCACTGAATCTTTGCCCATTCTCTTCCCTTGTTTGGAATGTCTTCCTTGCTCTCTCCCCTCCTCCACCTCTTTGGTGAAGCCTTTTCTGTCTGACAGGCAGTGAATAGCTCCTTCTACTGTGCTTTGAAATCCCATAATTCATACATCTTTTCTAAAATTTGGCTTATTTATCAGAGTTGTTTAAACATCTGTCTCTCAGCAGACTGTGGCAGAGAGGAGTCCTCATTAAAAGATTTTCTTAGTTCCTAGCACAGTGCTGGGCAGAATTTAAGAGGTAATCTAATCCCTTAGCAACTCTATTAGGGAGAAATTATCACTAAACAGGTTTTCAAGCTCAGAAAATTGAAGCACTGAAAGGTTAAGTAATTCACCCAAGGTCACACAGCTGTGAGGTATCAATAGTAAAGCCAGGATTTTGAATCTAGGTAGTCTGGTTGTAGAATGATGCTTAAATAACTTCAAAATGAGAACTAAAATTCTGAAATAGCCTTCCTTGGTTGAAAGGATTTAAATTGCATATTTATTAAATATATTTATGCCTACCTGCCAAAAAAAAGAGGGGGGAATTTAAGGCACTGCTCCTCGTCAGTGAAAAAAAAATCAGGCAGAAGCTTTGTAAACTGATGATTTTATTCTAAATGGTTTCCTCAGACAGATGAGATGCTGGAATAAGTGACTTTAAACTTTTGGGATGAGCATACATAAAATAACCTACCAATAAAGGTAGGGAGTTCACAGTCTTAAAAACTAATCAGCTGTTTTCAACATAAGCATTTGCAAACAAAATAAGTAAATAAAATAAAAAACAATTAACACAATCCTGCAGTCTGGTCTGGTCAATATAACACAAAATGGAGAGTTGGTCTGCAACTGCCCTTATCAGGTTTGCAGCCTGTGGAGCTGTCTTTTCACAGGGTTTACCCTTTTGTCCACGGGCAGTGCCGCTGTGTAACCCTCCCTCTGGAAGAAGGAACAAAATGTCCGTATACAGAGAGCTGCAGATGGAAGTCTTTCTTTCCGCCTCCCTCTGCACAGCACCCATGCACCTGGTAATCCTAACTCAACACTTACAGAGTGCTTGATGTATGCTTGACATAAAATGGTGGTCCTTGTCTTCAAAGGATTTTAAGTCTAGGAGTAGGAATTAGTCAAAACTGAAGAGGTTAGTGCTCTGAGGGTCTGGGCCACAGACTGAAGAGCCCCTCATCTTTCTTTCACTGAGAGTACTTCCATCGTATTCTCATTCCTGGCGGTCTCACCAGGGTCCTGCGGGTGGAATTCAGCATGGGTGGCCTCTAGCCCCTTGACCGCCCCCGGGGCAACCCAGCACCTGCCTCGCAGCAGCAGGATGCGCGCCCGGAGCCCACTCACCCTTAGCCAAAGGCGGCGCGGCGCGTTTGAATCCTGCCGCCCATCCGGGGCAGAGACAGCGGGAACAGCAGACGCAAGGCCCCGAGAAATCTGGGTGCTTGAAGTCTCAGGTCAGACTCTGAGGCGCCCCGGTCTGAAGAGGTGGTTTGTCTTTCACCTAATTCAGTAAGCCCGGGTCTTCCCTAAGGGCGCAATCCCGTGGGCTGATTACTGCCCTTCGTCGCCTCACCACACCTGCCCTGCTCTAGGATCCAACTGGTTTAGGCCCCCGAGCAGCAGCTATCCTCCATCACCTTGTCTTCGTGGGCCCCTCCTCCTCGGCCCTACAGCACCTCCCGCACACCTTACCACCCACACCCCCGGCATGCACCAGGACCCTGCCATTCTGCCCAGCACAGACACGCAGCAACGCCCCAACATCTACCGGAAAAATACTTCCCCACCGCGGAGCAGTTTCCCAGGGCCACGCGCTCGGGGCCGCACCGACTCCAGGGTCAGCCTCCTGGCGCCGTCGCCGCACCCCCCAGCCGCAGCCCCGCGCGCCCGCCTCCGGCTCGTCGGGTCAGTCTCCAGCGATCAAAAAAAGTCGCTGAGCTCTCACGCGGGCCCAGCTCTCTGCTTACACCCGGGGGAGGCCGCGGCCCCCACGCTCTAGGGCGGTCAACAGCTGCTGTAATTCCCCGGCGCGGGCGTCCCTTTCTTCCTCTCCGGCAGGCGGTGGTTAGTCGTCCGCAGCAGCAACTACTACGGCCTCTTCCTCTCCACTGTGGTCGCCTACCCGGCCGCACGCTACAGTGACAGCTTCCAGCTGCCTGCCTTTTAATCCTTCTCTCAGGGAGAGAAGAATTTCGGAGGGGGAACTCTTCCCTCGCTGGGGTCGGCCCAGCCCCACCTCGGTCGCCCACTGCTCTCCCCAGTGGCCCGCTCCCCTTCCAAGCCGGTTCCTCCGGGCCGGGTGTGCTCGCCCGGGGCTAACTTTCCGCGGGATGCTGCCCCCGTGGACCTGTCTCGCCCCAATGTCCCGTCTCCCTTTCCGCAGCCGCTCCAGCTAGCAGCTCGGCGAAGCGCGTGGCGGGACCCGGGGCTGGGACCTCGGCGCCCAGGCTTTGACTCGGACTCCCGCACGTGGTGGAACGGGGGTGGCGGCCGGCGCACAGGCCGGGGGCTCTCGGTGGCGCAGGGGAGGGGTGTTTCGGGGCCGACCGCTGCCGCCGAGGAGGGCGAGCCCCGCGGCCTGGGCCGGCTGACCGGGGCTGGAGGCCCGCCCACCATCCTGCCTCCCACCGCCTCAGCCGGGGCGCGCCGGCTCACACCCCTTCCTGGGGAAGCAAATGGTCCCTTCCAGGCGGGTGGCCATGTTGCTCTAATAAAGCGGGAGGGGCGACGGCGTGGGGGGAGCAGATGCCGCCGGTTGCGCGCGGGAGCTGGGCGCTAGCAGAGCGCAGCCGCGAGGCAGGCGCGGGGGAGGCGAGCCGGAGCCCGAGCCCGAGCCCGAGCAGCAGCTAGTGTTGGCGGAGAGCACCCAGGCGCAGCTGGAGCCGCAGCCGCGATGGCCGTGGCCGTGGGGAGACCGTCTGTGAGTGCTGGGGCCTCGCGTTCCTCGTCCGCCTCTCCTCCGGCGCTGGGGTGGGGGTGGGGGGGTTCCAGCTTGCGGGCGGGCGCCGGCGGGGAGTACTGGGGGCCGGGGCGGGGGCTCGGGAAGGCGGCGGCGGCGGCTGTGGGTGTGTGCATGAATTTGGGCGCGCGTCTGGGGCGGAGGGGAGGGCGAGGATCCCCCAGGCTCGGCCACTACGTGATGCGCCCCGATTCCAGGAATGTGGGAGAAAAAAGACCCCTCTCTTAGATTTTCTTTAAGAGGATCCTTTTGGCCACGGTGATTCTCGGCTGCCTCCTTCTCCCCGAGCACACCTTTCCCCCGGTGACAGTCGAGAAAGGCGCCGGGTGCGGGGGTTTCCTCCCGGCTCCCCGGCGCCGAGGGGCGACCGGGGCATGGGAATCGTTAACCCAAGCGCTGTGTCACACACTTGTAGAAGCGGGTCACAAATAAAGGAGTGGGATTTCCGTGGTGGCTTCCCCAGTGCTTTGTGAGATCCTGGACACCCTCAGGCACCCACGCCGGTGACCGGGCCCTGCCCAGGATGTGGACAAAAGCCCTAGATACACACACGAAGTTTTCAAAGGGCCCCCTTGTCCGGGTGGGTGGAAGTCTTAAAATGCTCTGCGGTTGGAAGGCCGGGGAGGGCGGGCCGGGGAGGCGGGGGCGCGAGGAGGAGGAAGGGATGGCGGGTGCGCTGGAGAATCGGGTGCCCCCGGGCCGGGGCGAGGGAGACGGAGAGGGAGGGAGAGAGGGAGGGGGATGCTTAGTCCCGGAGTTTGCTGGCTGGGCAGGGGCCGCACCTCCGGCGGTGCAAGGCTCGGTCGGCGACTCTGGACCCGGCCCGAGGGCAGCCGGACTTCAAGGGTGCGGTTTCAGCCCGGGCTCTGCATCCCGGGTGAAAGGCGGAGGGAAGGGGCGGTGGCGGCCTTTCCTTTTTACTGAAAGGAGCGGAGCTGGGTGGGAAAGGCGGAGTCCTTTTTCTTTCTCTTTCCCCGTTTCTTTGTCGCTGTTCGAAGTCCACTTTCGCCCCACGGGCTTTATGGGCTCCTCGAGCTAGGTTCTTCCCACTCTACCACCTCCTTTTCTTTTCCTCTTCTTCCCCTTCCTACAACTGTGTAGCTGCAGGTGGTGGCTTGAGAAATTTTGTAGGTACAGACCAAAGTGTCGCGGAGATACTGGAAGCTCTGAAAGCCCAGAAATGCAAAATGTAAGACAGTGCTCTCAATTCCCAGGCTCTTCCCCCAACTCCTCCACCAGATACACTCCTTTTTTGCACCCCTCCCCCATAATTTAGCGGGGTCTCTCTGCGTGTTCTAATCCGGTTTGGTGGTTCAGCTGCTGCGATGTTTTCAAAGACATTCTCCACCGTCAGAAAATGTGCAGTGGTCATATTGAAGTGTAACTGTGGGTTTTTTAGGCATTTTAAACTCTAACATTTAATGACATACTCTTAATTCAGGTCTCCTCTTGATAATTAGCGGTCATAGGTTGTTGTTACTGAGGGAATTTGCATAGTCTCTGGGCCGATCCCTTAATTTTTCTGGTGAGAAAATTGAGGTCCAGAGGTCAGGTTTATCTGGTTAAATTACCACTCCGACCCCCCTACCCCAGTCCCCTTCCCCAACACACACACACCCACACACTATTTCCAGAGCACAGATTCAGATAACTAGAATAACAATATCTGCTTTAGATAATTGGGCAGTGGCTAGGAATGCAAATTGTGTGTGTGTGGGGGGGGGTCTTTCAATAACACCTATTCCTGGTACATTCCTGAGGCATGGAGGCGGTGGAAGAAATAATTTGCTGCACATTTTCTATAAATTAGTTCATATATGTCAGTTAAATAGGAACAGTATGTGGATTTAAGATTCAGTTGGGTGGCCATAATCATATCCAACACCAGGTCTGCCAACCAGATGTGAGCTTAATCCCACAGAATTCTTGTGTAAGACCTCTTTCATTCAAAAAATAGAGGTGATTTTACAAGGTCTGTGTATAAAGGAGGTAACTGCTTTCTCTGCACATACCCTGTTGTCACTAGAATTCAGATTAAATTCCTTAAAGTTTGGAAACAGAAGACTTTTTTTTTTTTTTTTTTGGACCCAGTTGTGGTGGGGGTGATCAGGAGTTAACTACAAAGTTAAAAAGTCTTTTCATTAAGTTTCCAAGGAGTTGTTGAACTGTTTCACTTCGTTCACTTGGTTCCTGTCTTAAGGGTGGTGTTTGTGGTTAGGTCTTCAAAACAACCCCAGTGAATGCAGAAGATTCTCCAAACCCAGCCCCAAGGTCTGCACAGAATGGCAGAATTCGACACCCCTCCTTTTCCCTATCTATTCTGTGATTTGAACAAAAGAAAGGAAGGGTGTGTTGAGAGAAAAGAATCACTCCGAAGTTGATTGTGAATGGAGTTTCCCTAGTTACTCCTTTAGAATTAGATTTTTTAAAAAAGTTGTTCAGGGAGGGTGGGAGGGAGGGGATATGGAGATATAGGTATAAATACAGATGATTCACTTTGTTGTACTGCAAAAACTGGCAAAACAGTGTAAAGCAATTATATTCCAATAAAGAGCTTTAAAAAAAAAGTTGTTCAGGAAAACATGAACATATTGCCTTCCCCTACAAACTGCCTCTCTTGTTCAGATTGAAGAAAAGTTCAGTCGGAATAACTTGCCCTCAACTTTAGACAGACGTTCTTGAACATCTTAGCGTCAGATCTCAGATACATGTGACATTTTACTGGGCAAAAATCCTTATATATCAAATGCAGTATTTTCTACCTTCTGAAGTGGTTATATTCAGTTACAACCATTTTAACTTCAAGTCTAAATTCAGACATTTCTGAAGTGGATTTGTTGTTGGCTGGGAAACAGAAGCTTCAGTCTGGTGTGACACTGTTTATTTCCATTTTAATCTCGACCCCTAGCTTCTCCATTTTCCCAGGAGTGGTTTTTGGACTTGGCTCTCAGAAGCTCCTGAAGCACATAATGCTGTTTCCAGAGTGTGACTGATGATTAGTGAGAGCATTTCTCCCCTAGGGATGCGTCCACATTTTGGATGAGTTAGTATTTTGGCATCCAAATCCCAGGGCCGCTATTATCTTTGTTTTAATCAGAGCATGGTAATTTACTGTACCTGGGAACAGGCTTTAAGTAGTTGATCCTCTCTCTTAAGGAGTGGTATTCATCAAGTTGTAGGGTCCCGGGGTTTAAAGGGACTTCAGAGGTCATTTGGTTCTGCCTCCTCCCCAGTGCAGAAAGAAATATTTTCTACGTTATTCCTAACAAAAGTGTTCAAGTTTTTCCAGTGGTGGAGATTCCCCTATGATATCCTTCAAGAAACAAGTTTAATTGTTCTTTTATCTACTGCTCCAAAAGGAATGGAGATCCAAGCTCATTCATTAGCTCATCTAACACTATTCATTGAGTACCTCTTATGTGCCAGGTACTGTTCCAGGTGGTAGGGATACAGTAGTGGACAACAGAGAAATTCCTTCTTACCTGGAGCTTTTATTTTCTGAGAGATTTAGTGTCCATGTGTATTACAGAAACAGACTTCAATAGAGTACATAAGTCATTTAGGGAGAAAGGAAATTATGTGTGTATTTTGAGGATCATCATAGGCAGTTCCTAAAGCTGTGGTCTGTCTTCAGCAGAAGGGTGAGGATGGACAATGAAATGTTATTTTCCCTTGTAAAACTGCCATTTCTGTGACGTGAGGATGTGGCCCCTACTTGGAGGGCTGTGACTTTTGGACCTGGAGGAAGATTAAATCTTTTGAAAGCTGTAGATTATTTTTCTGTCTTTTAAAATATCTTCTTTAAAAATGATGTGTCTACATCACAATGAAAAATTGACCCAAGGAATTGATTAAAAGAGGAAAACTACTCATATCCCATTGTCCTGATAGAACAATCTTAGACTGTTATTCTCATCAACTTTTTGAGGTTTACAGCAGCAAGCATAACCCATACCATATAAACTGCTACTAAGAAACCAAACTGTGTCTGGGAGTACTTGGTCTATTTGGACATTCGTGTAATGGAGGAAACAGATGCTAGTGCTTTCACAGTGGCCACCCCTGTGTCTGCGCCCAGACAAAGGAAGGAATGATTTGGATGGCCTGCTCTGCTTGATTTCCAAGAGACCCGGTGTTTATTACCGCTGGTGATGCCACAGCTGATGATGAACTGTGGGTTTAGGCTCCCTGTGGAGCAAGCTACACTCAGAGTTTTCTGTGCCCCTGTTTCTCTTTATGTGGCCTGAAGCTTGGTTGAGGGGGGGAGGGTACGGGCTGCTCTTGGATTTTTGTCATTTATTGGGAACTGTCTTTCATAGCCTTAGCTAAACTGTCTTAGTCAAGCTGAACCATTATTTAAACAAAGACCGAGAGCTAAAGCTCTATTCTTACCCCCGCCCAAAGAACTACTTTACAATATAATTGATACTCCCTTTGTTTTTTTTAAGTTTGTTTTAATCCAGATTGACAGAAAACCTGCTTTCAACTAAACAGTACCTCTCTTTTCCACTCAGGCCTTCTAGCAGCCCATCTATGCGGCTGCTGTTGAACATAGAAACAAGACTTGAGCTAAGGTGAAACAGAGAGGTTTCTAAAAAGAATGCTGGTGATCTAAAAATCAAATTTGCATTGTCTCACGCCTGGCCTAAAGTAGAAATCAGGAGTCTGTTGCCTGGTGTGACCAGAGTCAAGGCATTAGAGCCACCTTTTCAGGATCCGTGCCAGTGAGAGTGAATGCATCGCTCAAGCCAAAGGATGCAGGAGGTTGAGTTGTGTGGATGCATTCTGTCTACCTGTTGAACTAGAAACTAGGACTGCGTGGGATGGAATGTGATGTGTTGACACGGGCCAGGCTGGGGTAGAGGGGTAGGAATGGTTTCATGCTCCAAAAGAACATCTTTGGTATCTGAAAAGGGGAGCTTGGTTTCTGCTTTTTTTTTTTTTTTTTTTAATTTTTAAAATTGTTGTGAAACTATACATAATGTAAAATGTGTCTGTTTTTGAAAATTAAGTAACATTCCTTTGGGAAGAATTTATGATTTTCTTTCTAATTTTTTTTTCTTGTAGAAGTAGAATTATAATAATATAGATAGGTTAGAAATGGAAAAACAAAACAACCCTCAACACCCTAATGCATCAGGAGTCATTCTTGGCTTCCTAATCCATCTGCTTTATCAGATACTTGTGCACTTTCTTTGTGCAGGTGCTGAGGTTATGGTGTGAGTACTTGAGATGCCATCCCTGATGCTCTCATTGAATTTCTCTGAAGGATGACTAAGCACTAGGTCTCAGCAAGGAAAGGGAGGTCAGGTGGTGGCTAGGGAAGTGTCCCAAGCCAAGGGAACAGCATGTGCAAAACTCTGAGGCAAGGCAGAGCCTCTTAAGGAAATACAGTGTAGCAGGGATGTCAGCATTCAGGATGGGGTAGAGTGGATGGACATGAGGCTGAGAAAGTGGTGGGATGAGACCACATCACTTTTGTGGTGCATTCTTCAAGACATGGGTACTTATACTACACAGCTCTTTAAATATTTTATATGCTGTCCACCCCACTGACTACTAGGATATCCCAGATTTTTGAACTTAGTTGATGGAAGACACTGAAGATCTTCAGAGCACTAATTCTTCAGGTTTCAGGGGAGGCTCAGGGGAGTTGATTCCTTTCATGGCCAAATCAAGTGCTTAAAGAACAGAGGAAGTAAAGACTGAGGAAGGGCACGGAGAGGAGGAGGGTTCCAGTGACAACATTACCAGGTCTCTCTGTCTAGTTTTCTTTACTGAGCTCTTCCTCAAGATGTAGAACTAAAGTCTTATTTCCTTAGACACTGAAGCAATTGAGTCCTGAAGGGTCGGGGTGGGGTAGAATGCGAGGACTCCCTCCACCTTGGACTGCAGGTGTCACTTGGTTTTGTCCTTAAAGAAAACTAAAGGGACTTCCCTGGTGGTGTGATGGTTAAGATCCCTGGTCTGAGAAGATCCCACATGCCGAGGAGCAACTAAGCCCATGTGCCACAACTACTGATCCTATGCTCTAGAGCCTGCGAGCCACAATTACTGAGTCCACGTGCTGCAACTACTGAAGCCCGTGCCCATAGAGCCCATGCTCCGCAACAAGAGAAGCCACCGCAATGAGAAGCTTGTGCACCACAACAAAAAGTAGCCCCTGCTAACCGCAACTAGAGAAAGCCTGCGTGCAGCAATGAAGACCCAACGCAGCCAAAAATAAGTAAATAAATAATAAAATTTTAAAAATGCCTTTATTTTAAAAAAAAGAAAGAAAACTAAAAACCCATTGGATCCTATGAAAATAGGAAAGTCTTTTAAAAGCCAGAGTTCTGTTAAGACTTAATCCTTTTTCATTTATTTCCCTTTGTGTACTGTTTTCATGCCAATATAAACTTCATGAATCTCATTAAAGGTGCCCATTAAATTTACTCAGACCTGCTGTTGGAAGGAAAAGGCTTGACTCACAACCTCTATGTACAGGAAACCTGTGCAGCATCTTGATTTTTAAGTTTTTTCTATTTAAATTACTGTCAAGGCAGTTATCTCTCTTCATCCTCACAAAATTTCTGAGAAGTAATATAGACAAGGAAACAGGCACAAATAAGTTATCTCTTACCTAATCTGGTACAGCCAATTAGTGGGAGAGCTTGGCTTTGGACCTAATGGTTCTTAGACCAATGTGCATACAGCCCTACCATTTGTATTGGTCAGACTAAGTTATGTGGAGGTAACAAATTGGTCCCAAGGTCTGGTGGCTTACACAGCAAAGGTTTATTTCTCACACAGGGTCCTTATCTGTTCCATCCTTTGAGATCCACTCCGTGCTAAACTGACCCTAGGACCAAGGCTGAGGGAACATGCTGTTCTCTTTCTGGACATTGCCAATCTGGTGGCAGAAGAAGAGACATACTGAACCCTGAACTGACTTTTCAAGCTCTTGGACGGGTCGCTTCCACATGAGCTTCATTGGTGCAAATAAATGGTCACTCCTGAATTCAACAGGATGGAGATGGATAATCCTTCTGCAGAGAGCGGCTCTGCCAGTCACTTGGCCAAGCTTGGTGGGATGGGGAAGTAAACCCTCTCCTAGGGAGGGCCAGTGATTATGGTGAATAGTAAGAGTTCACCATAGCTAGAGAGCCAAGGGTCTTTATTATTTTGGGCATCTGCTAGAGAGCCAAGGGTCTTTATTATTTTGTAAAATTGCCTCCTTGTCTGTAATGACTTTTCTCAGTCTGTTTGTCCTCCTCTGATTCTAGCTGGACATGGTAGAATGATGAGAGAGGGAGAAGTGATGTCTGTGTGTGTTTAAGCAGCCAGAATGAACTGAAGGCAGAGAGTGTGATTGTTCCTATCCTTTCACAGTGAGCTTCCAGTAACATCATCACCAAATAAGGGATGGGTGGTGACTTTCTCAAAGACCTTCTGTGCTACTCTCTGGTGGCCCCAGCTCTGGGACTGTACTCTCTGGGAAATGGTTTTGAGGCCCTTAGGACTTCCAGCTGCTCGATAGAATTATTTCCCTTAGGATGCTTCCAAATCAGTCTTTTCCCAGCCCTGTCTGTTCCTAAATGCAGATGCATCTATGACACCCTTCTTTTCTGTGCTTTGTTTTCTCTCTACTGAGAGGTACTAGTACAGTCATCCTTCAGTATCTGTGGGGACTGGTTCCGGGATCTCTGTGGATACCAAAACCTGTAGATGCTCAAGTCCCTTATCTAAAATGGCCTAGTACTGTTGGCCTTCCGTGTCCGGATTCAGCCAACCGCTGATGTGGTCCCTGCAGACAGGGCTGGAGGACAGTATGTAACATTTTGGTTGAAGAATGTGGGCTCTAGAGCCAGATTGCTGGCCTCCTAGGGTATCAGCTCTGCCATCTGACCACCTTTGTGACCTTAGACAAGTTGCTTACCTTGTGTACCTCACATTCCTCATCTGTAAAGTAATTACAGGACCTTCCTCAAAGGTTTACAGGAGTAAATGAGTTAGTACACAAGATGCTTACAATGATGCATGAAACATTCATCCTCAATAAAAGGGAAACGAATTCTGAAATAATAACCCCTTTATGCCAAAGACTGGGCTCGAAGCAGAACTGCCACCCCACCCCACTCTACCCAGTAGGAGGGGAGCCTTTGCCCCTTCTCTTGCTCACACACCTGAAATGTGCACTCTTCCCTTTTTCTAGTCAGGGCACATCTTTGGGGTAGAGATCCAGCATACCCCCTCTTTGAAGCCTCCATTCACCAGCCCAGGTTTTGGTGACGTTTCTGTCTTTGAATTCCAGCAGCAGTAATGCCTACCATACTTATGTGCCACCCACATAGTGTTCTAGAGCACCCCCCCAAGTTGCTTTTTTTAAATAAAGAGGAATGATCAAATATAGTTGTGAATGTTTGAAAAAGCCTTATTACCATAAGCAATATGTTCTGATAGCCTTGATCCCATTCATACACTCTTCACCCTGACAGACTGAAGAGAAGGGACTGCGCTCTGCACAGACCCCCCACCTCCCCCCAAAAGAGACATTTGACCGAAGAAATGGAAATTGGTCCTTTGGGTCATTTAGATGAGACGTGTACTGGCTCCCTCCTCTCAGTCCACCTTTTTATTCCAGCTGTGCTGTGCTAAGCTCTGGCAGGTGTGGACCTCATCTCTACAGCTTTCTGCCCCAGGCCTCTTGGCTGTAGCCACTTGGGTTCTGCTTAGCTATTCTGACCTTTGTGCATATCTGGATGTCCAAGGGGGTTACCATTCTACGGCCCACCTTTGACTTCCGGGGGATAGAAGCCGGTAGATAAATACTTTTCTCTTGTGGCACTAAGTTGGACAATTCTGAGGCACAATCAGAGGGTCCACACGGGCCCCAACCTGCAGGGGTGATTGGCTCCATCCTTCAGGATGGCTTTCCTCTTTCCCTGTTAAACCAGTCCCAGTCCCCACTCCTGTTCCTCTGGATCACTTTTCAAAACAGCTGCATGCCCACAAACCCTTATCTCAGGCCCCTGCATTTTGGGGAAGCCAGGTGAAACACCTTGTTTGCTGGTTTGGGGCTCTTCTTTTGCCTTATGCAGATAAGGGAGCATGCATGTTACTTTTGTAACATACCAGATTACTCTGGACATGAAAAAAATATGTTCAGGATGAACCAATCTATCAGGTTTTTACTATTTACTGGAGGACAGACTTCAAACTGCTGTAAAAATTAGACTCAAAAAAGGCTGTCTCCATCACCTAAACTTTTCTATAATTTTCATTTCTAGTTCCTTGGAATGGAATTTTCACACTCTCAGTATGCAGGTGCTTGTTTCTAAGTGTGTAGTCCTAGTTCTGTAACTTGTTTAACATACCAATTTCAAGTCAATTACATATTTTATCATCTAGAAACTAGATACAGAGTGTATGAGGGAAGATGTGTTTTTGATGCCTGGGCTGTGAACTTGGGCCAAAACTTAAAACTTTTTGAAAAGGAGAAATTTGGGGATTTACACTGTCCACATAGATTGGAAAAATGAGGTAGCAATTGTTGAAACAACTTTTAGTTAACTACTGTTGAGCAGTTTTAAGAGCTCACATGAATTTACACATCTGCCTGAGAGTTCTTAGGATAATTGTTCAAGTCACCCCTTCACTCTGTAGGTGCCTAGGCAGAGGCAGTTTCTGATAATGTAGTAGAGATCCTTGGAAGCTATAGAAGCCAAACTGATTCATTCTGCAGTTCTCCCCAGATTGGTCACCTTTGCTCCCACTCTGAGATTTGGTTTGACTTTTCATGTGGGTGGTGGGCAATTCCAGACTGCACCTCCACCCATTGGAATGATTTGATTGTTTACCTATTACGTACCTCTTTATTTTCAAAGCCTTTTCCAATCCTCGGTCAACTTCTTAATCACGCCTCCCCTGGGGAATTTTGGATAGTCCTGAAGCACAATTTTATCTCTGAGCCCTCTAAAGAAGTCATTGAGTTGCTGGTAATCAAATTTGTCCCATTCAGAAGCCAGAACTCTAAGGTATTTTATGAACTTAAAGCTGAAGATGAAATTAATTAAGATAAGGTTTCAGCCATTGAAGTGACTGATGATTAATTCACTGTTACTAGCTGCTGTTCCAAAGCTGGCTTTTAAAGCTGAAGAGAACCTAGTCTAAATTGGATTTTATAACCCATTCAGAGCTGAGAGTGATGAGGGTTCTCCGCGACTTTCTGTAACAAACACTTACATAGGCATCTTGGGGAGTTAGGGATACTGCTGGATATTGCTAAGTCTTCCTTCGTGAAGAACTTGTATTCTTATTCCTCAAAGGCTTTTCCTATTTCCCGGTTTCATTGTTATCAAACATGGAGCCTGGGCCAGCACCATGCATGAGTGAAGATGCCAAAACCGTATTCCTTCTCAATCTCCCACCAAACCCAGCCAGAACCAAAATTCTTTGTTTTTGACAAATGGAGTTCCCTGTCACGAAGGTTCAAAATCTTGGAGGGAATTCCCTGGAGGTAGAGTGGTTAGGACTCTACGCTTTCACTGCTTGAGGGCTTGGGTTCAGTCCATGGTTGGGGAACTAATATCCCGCAAGCCAGAAAAAAATCTTGGACTAAGGCTTGAGTCATTATTCAGGGGCGAGTCCCCGAATTGTGTTGATCATTTCTACCTTGTGTCTCAACCGCTAGTGGTCTCATTCATGATGGTGTATCATCAACCAGTTGGATGTTTGAGGACCTTCTATATTCCTAGCTTATTGCTCCTCTTTTTTTTTTTTTTAAATACATAAGTACAGGGTCTAGCTCACGCTCTCAAGAAGCCTGCAATTTAGTTGAGGAAAAAGTCTGAGACTCATAATACTCAACTTGCATGATTTGGGGAAGGGGGTTCTTGTCAAACTCTTCTAACTACTATTTAGCCCCCCCCTTCCTCTTAGATAGTAAACATCAGGAACTCGTTTCTGAATTCAGAAAAGTAGGGCCCATTTTACTTCCCTTCTCTTCTCATTTTATAATGTAATTTGAGGAGTGCTAGGAAGATAACCTCAACTTTATTTCCTCCTAGGCTACCAACAGACATTTATTTTTTTTTGGTTTAAGGTAGAGATAAAAAAGGTACAACAAAGGGAACTGAAAAATTGTATCAGAGTCTGGAGGGGATTTTTCAAAATCTCTGCCAGGTTCATCTGTATGCCCCATCCCTCTTCAAAACATACTGCCACAGCATGCCAACTGCTCTGGCTAGTAGACTAGTATTCCATTCTAGGGCACACAGGCATTTCTGTACCCACCATGCCTTACTGGATCAGTAAGCCAGTACCCATGCTTTCTGGGTCAGTTGTTCGTTTCCAAACTGCTTTTGCCAGTTGTAGTAATCATCATATGTGCCTAATTTAATATTATGTAAATCTATGAAATATAAGTGCAAAAATAGAGTTGCTTCTAAATTAGATGCTTTTGAAAGATTTAGTAAAGGTGAGAATTTTGCTAAAATAAAACTGCTGTGAATTTAATATGATTAAGTTGGAGAAAAAAATTCTAAGACTTTAAAAGAGTCTGAATTCAGATTGCATTGAAAATGTTTTAAAATTCTGAGTCCACTTGAGAAACAAACTGGAAATCATAGATGATGCTTATGAGTTTGTGCTGTAATTGGAATTTCTCTAACTCATAATGAAAAAAACCTTGGCCCTTCGTCAAAAAAATTGGTGAATGAATGTATGTTTTTATGTTTAAAGGTAAAGTAAAATGTTTTAGGCTATAACAATTGTTTTTAAAATCCCAGTTTTTAAATGCTTTTTAAGATAAGTTATCCAATCCTGCTCTTAAAAGCTTTGGATAAAGGGACTTGTACATAACCACCATTCCTCCCAACTTTCCTATTCTCATATTCTAACACATACGGGTAGATGGGGGGGGAAAAGTTGAGAATTACTGGTTTTTCCTGGGTTAGATGCAAAAGTTTCTGGAAAAATTAACTCACTTGACATTATTTAACATCTTTTACACCTGATGTAAATGGTTATCAGTGTTGGTTATTTTATTATTATTTTTTTAAAATCTGATTTGAAAGAAATGAAAGGACACTAGAAAATTTACCTGTTTCATTAGTTTCTCTCAGGTTAGTCCAGAATAAAGGGAAATACGATTTTGGGAGCAAAACAATCTCAGTTTGGAAAGCTGAGGTTATTTTAGTGATCATTTAAATTTTCTCTTTGAGATACATGCACACATGAGAGAGATGGGTTGCTCCAAGATGTACTTAGTCTGTCAGACAAGAAGAAATTACTTCATTAGATGTAGATGAAAGCTTGGACCATAGTCTTAGTAGTCAGTCTGGACTTTGCATTGATTCCTTCTAACTGTCCTTGGATAATCTTCCATCAGCAATTTGATTTAATTTTTAATCCCAACCATGAGAAAATTAAGTGTTAATAAAACAAGTAAAAAGTTGTTTTTCTATTCCAAAATAAAGGTAGTGGGAGGAAGAACTTCAATTGGAAGCTGAAATGTGCGAATTCTCCATTTCTCAAACTAAAACTGGAATCATTTTTCAGGTTTTTTTTGGTCTTTATACATTTGAAATGTTGCTAATTTACACACTGGCTTTGCCACTAAACTTATTGCACACGCAGAAGTGATGTCCTTAATTGAAGTTGTGCAGTTCCACACATTTTTCTTGTAAGATCTCAATGGGTAAAAGTTGATTTCTGAAATGAGTAAGGAAGTTTGATTAGACACTATTCTTGACCCAAGCCTGTCAGCCCCTATTTGATATATCAGGACTTATACTTGATGATCTTAAGGCCAAGTCTTCTGACTGTTGTTTATACCTCTTCTTACCGCCCAAGGCTGCATAACAGTGCTGTCAGGTAGAACTTTCTGCGACTGTGGAAATGTTCCACTACTACATTGATCAGTATGGCAGCCGCTAGCCATATGCGGCTGTTAAACACTTGAAATGTGGCTGGTGCAACTATGGAATTAAATTTTTTATCTTGTTTAATTAATTTGCATTTAAGTTTAGATAGTGACGTGTGGCCTGTGGCTGTCATACTGAATAATGAAGCTTTAGAGTATAGTCTAGAGGTATTTACAATCTGACATCTTTCTCACTTTTTATAAAACTTTTTTATTGAGGAAAATATCAAACATACATAGAGTAGGGATGGAAGTGTTCACTGTACCATTCTCTTACCACCCAGGCTAATCTATGTCAGCTATTTCCCCTTTTCTCTAATCTCTTCTCTTCCCTACACTTCAACCCCTCAAGTTATTTTGAAGTTCCAGGCACAGTCTGATCTCATTTTGTTTTAAAAGCTAAGATGGTGATCTGGGAGAAGGAGGGGAATGGTATCAGAAAGGGGTACTCAGGGATCTTCAAATGTATTTGTGATTTAAAAAAAAAAAGACTTGAAGTATATAGATGGGAAAAGTTTATGGTTTGACAAAGATAGGTGATGAGTCCAGTAAGTACTCATAAGTACATATGAACAAATTCAGTTCCGAGAGCAAGTTTGTAAGTCCAGTGAGTTTGTAAGTCCAACAAAGTTAGCCTAGGTACCCAGCAAACGTGATCTGCTATATAGTACTGTACTGTAATAGGTTTTCACACAAAACATAAAAAACAAACACAAAAGACAAAGAAAACATTTTTAATCTTTACAGTACCTTGAGAAGTACAGTAGTACGTATAACAGCTGGCATCCAGGGGCTGGCGTCGAGTGAAGAGTTACTGACTGGAGGCGGGCGGGGGGGGGGCGGTGGAGTGGAAGGGTCGCCAGCGCTGGGAGACCGAGGGCGAGCTGCAGTCTCACTCCTGCCTGACGATGATGGGGCAGGTCCTCCTTTCTTGCTGGATTCAATTCTATCTGTGCTCTTGAAAAAATGATCCAATGATGGGTAGTAGCTCTTTTTTTCGTATCATAGATGACACGATAACACTGGGTTGCATTCTCAATGGCTGCTGCAACCTTCATGTACTGTTCTACATTTGGGTCCTGTGCCTCAAAAGCTAATAGGACCTCCTCAAATAAAGAACGTCCCCTAGCCATTCCCTGTGTTGTGAATCTCTTTGGTTCTCTGGTTACTTCTTCTTCCTCTTGTCTCTTTTCATCTTTTCTTTGGGCCACTGCTTTTTCTCTTCACTGCTGCTTTTATGCTTGCCTCTGGACACCCTGGGCTTGAAATAAAGATACTGTACTACTGTACTCTATATAGCACTGTACACTAAAGCACACAAAAACACAGCCACTTGTAGAGGATGCACTCACGTGACCGTGTACACCAGAAACGTGAACTAACTTACATGATTGGACATGCGAACGCAGGTTCGCATCTTTGAAAGTTCGCAACTTGAAGGTTCTTATGTAGGGGACTTACTGTATACAGATGTGTCATATTTTGTATGCTTGAAATTCTTCATCGCCACCATCATCATCATAAGAAGCCAAGCTTGAACCCAGAGACGGAGCAGTCACTGTACCAGGCCTCACTTACCTGTGCTTATTGTGAACTTTGAGCTCATGGATAATTTAAACATCCAAACATTATTTGTATGTGGTGTTTATCATTGAGCTTAATTGAATGCCACCAGTGCTATACAGTCATAGGATCAGTAAAAAGATGGAAAGCAAGCTGAGGATATTTCTCTTTAGCCCAGTCGCCTCCCAACACTTGGTTCCAGAGAGTGGTAGCTTGATTGGAGCTCACAGTGAGTCCAGAGCTTTCTGTCACACCACACTTGCCAGATCGACTGGTATGCTGAGTTAAAGTTTGCAGCACTAAGTCACTCCTAGCTACTTTTTAAAGTAGCTGATTCTTATGATCTCCTTTAGAGCAGATGCATTGTCTACTTGCAGTTTTGCAGATACTCTTGTTGGAGGGAAATGTTTTTTGTAATTAACTGTATAAAGAAGTCATTTATGAAATTTTATCTTTGGGGCTGAGAATTGATGCCTGTTACTGGTGGAGAGTATTATAGGAAATGCCTGTTTGTTTTTTATATTTCTGTTTATAAAAGAAACCCTTGTAGCAAGCAATTTTGGTCATGTGGACACATTGAAGGAAATAGTGCTTGCATCAATGATATTTAAAAGTGCATTTTTCCTTCACTACATAAAGCAAGAACTGTTGTGCTTTTGTAGTTCAATTTAGGGGCTAATAATGATTTTTTTCCCCTTATTATGGAGTGCAGAATATGTATGTTCTAAATTTGGAACCCTGTACTTAGGATCTCAGGATTTAAGGGAAAAGAATTTGTGATGGTAAAAGGATCTTGTATCATCAGAAATGCTCCCAGGCCTTGGCTCAGCTGTCCTATTGATGGAGAAAGATAATATGCTTTAGAAGAGCTATTAAAATTTTTAGCAACATTCTGAACAACTGCAAGCCTATAGTTGCAACAGGATGCCATTCCTTTTCCATGGTCAAGTCTCTAAAAGCCTGCCCTTTGTGTTCCCTTGGTCTTTTGTTAACCACATTCCTGGGAGGGAGGGAAGAGCTTTGTCTAATCTCATCATCTACCTTGCGGTTTGGTCCAGTTTGTTTTTATTCCATGGTTTGTGGAGATAGTGAATAGTTGGTTAACACCCTACATATAAATGTTACCAGGAGTCAAGATTTATGCCATTTTTGCAAATAATACTCCCATGAAATGAGCCTTCTTATCTCCGCTTGACAAGAGATAGTTGAATCCATGGTAGCAGCAAGAAGATTTAGGGAAATGTTTTGCCAAGTCAGTTACTCTGTCCTTTTCACCCAGGATAGAGACAAGAAACTATTAAGGCTTTTCAAATGACTGTGACCTGATTAGGAGAATATAGCAACTATTTTCAGTAAAGAGGGCACAGGATTAGCTTGAGTAGCAGGTTGGGTTTTTTTTTTAATGTATTAAGTTTATAGACTTTGAAAAGCTTTTATATTAGACTAAATTTAAATCTAGCAATAACACATCTTGAAAAAGAAAATAAATTCATATAATCTAGGTCTCAATTAAGTATTCGTACACTTAGAGTTAGAAAAATGTTTAACTTGATGTAACCATAACACTAGTAAGAAATAGAAGTTTACCTCGTGTGTTCTCTTTAAAATAGTTAATGAGCCATGGTTTACTAGCAGTCTTTGGCCTCATTTGGGTTCTGGAGTGAATTACTTATGGCATGGTAAGATAGTAAGGGAGAGAAATACTATCTCTGACCTGGGTGAGCTTCATTATTTGGCTCATTTATTTGAGGGATAACAAGTACCGAAAGGGACAGCGCTCATATTCCTCAGTTAAGCTGCTGTAAGTGGGCAAGCACGTGCCACCTCTGGATTCTGGCTGTTGAAATGAGGATCAGTGGTGCCATCGTTTTCCATTTTCCAAGAGTTTAGAGTTTGCGTGAAACTCAACATTTAGAGTTTGAGGTGAAATTTCCGCATCTGAAAATGTTGGCAACTAAATCAAATATTTTAAAAATACTGTGTGGGCCACATACACATGTTCATGAGCTGAGTATGCCAATTTGCAATCTGATTTCCATTGGAAATAATTCATTTATTTTTCTTGTATTTGAATAAAGAAATCATTAAAGTTTTAAAATTTTGTTTTGTTTTGGTATGCCTCTTAGAATGCGCTCACATTTGAGCAATTAAAGCACTTCATGTGGAAGATACGCTGGTTTTTAAAACAGAAGCACTGCCTTGAACTCTGGTACGAAAGTGTCTAGATTGTTCGAGGGCAGCATCAACACTCATAAATTGTTTCCTTCATAAGGTATCTCCAAACAGGTTTGATCAAATTAGGAGAAACAGAACCAGTTGTGTGGTGTGACTAGGACCCACAGCAGAGAGCGGGAGGAGTTCTTCAGTGTGTGGTATCCAATGCAAATATCCCTCTGCAAAAACATGTGCTATATATAGTGAATGGGGTTGGATTTTTTTTTTTTTTCCTTTTTGGTTGAGGTCCAAAGACAGTTAATGGCTGTTCCTTACAGGATGTGAAATTATTTATGAGTTTGGCAGTAGGATGATGTAAAATGCAAGTGGATATAGGTAGAATAAGGTCTGTTACCAAATTCCAATAAATTGCTAGTGCTGGAGCCAAGAGGGACTTTAGAGGTCACCTCATCAGGGCCTGCTTTTGAGACAGGAAACTGAGGCCTGGGGAGTTCAGCTGAGACTGAAATTTCCCATTCACCCTTCTCTGCCCAGCAGGAACCCAGCACTCTCCCTTCTTTTCCTCTCCCTGCCTGTAGGACAATGTATCTTCCAGGAACTATTTGTGAAAATGAGAGAGTCTTGGAAAACAAACCAAAAAAGCCCCAGATATTTGGCAAAGAGAATATTTAGAAAACAACTTGCGAGGAGGTTGAGTTGTCTTTCTGATTGTTAGAAGGTTTTTATTGATAAAATTTTTGTGGTTGTTTTTGTGTCTTGATACCTTTCTTTCCAAAAGTCTACTTTTCCATATGGTTACAAGAAGCAAAACAACAACAAAAACAGATCATCAACAGAAAAATGTGGCAATTAATTACCTTTAATTTTGCAGAATTTCGAAGTGGTGGATTCAACCACATGCGCTAGTTGATTTCAGCTGTTTCTGAACTACAAAAATGTTGATTTCATGTGGTTCAAGATAGTAGCTTGTGCAAAAGGGTAATAAGTGCAGTTGACCCCTGAACAACAGAGGTTTGAACTGCACAGGTCCACTTAGAAGTGGATATTTTTCGATAGTAAATATGGCAGTACTACGTGTCTGTGGTTGGTTGAATCCAAGGATGCGGAGAAACCACTGGTATGGAGGGCTGACTACAAATTACATGAAGATTAACCCCTGCATTGTTCAAGAGTCAGCTGTACGGGGGTATCTTCCTAGTCCTCTAAAAACATCCGTAGCATTTTACACGGTCACTGACCATTTAGCCCTTCTCAGTTTGTCCTGCCCAAACACTGTTCTGGTGGGGTACTTTTACTGAGAAATGTGGAATTGAAAGCTCCAAGTGCACACGTGGAGCAGTCTTCCTTCCACATGTTATGTTTGGCTTGAAAAGCCTCCCTTGCCTTGAAGAAAAGGCTATCCAGCTAAAAAGTCAGATGCTGGATTTGTTTCTGGTTTCTCAAACCAACAGAAGCCAGTTGGAATGGAAGCCTTGGTCAACGGCATGATGGTGTGATACGCAGTTATATTAATGTTACAACTCGTGCGAAGTGAGGATCTGAGACTTTTGGAAACATCGCCTTGTTACTGTAATTGAATCCTAATTCTGATTTGGCAGTGGTAGTGGTGGTAGGGAGGGGGCCCACAAAAAGCAATGTTGTAAACTTTAGACCTTTTTTTCTCTTCTGCTAGTTTTCTAAATTGAATCCACTGAGTATCGCCTTTGTCAAACCGACTTTTGTAAAAGCAGCGGTATTTTAGCATTTTGCAGATTTAGAAAATAAGTATAAAATAAGAGGCATTTAAGCTTAACTCTGAAAATTTTATTTGAGAGATGTTATGATCTCAATAATATTCCAGACCTCTGACCAAATAGAATAAATCATTTGACTTTAGGCATCAAGGGAATTAATAATGTATATATGTTCATTTTTCTTATTAAAAGAGAAATCCACCCAAGATCCAATCAGTAGGAGAAAGCCAAACTCTACCAACTTCATGGTTCATAAAGATCAGAGTGCACTGTAGCTGAATAAATACAATGAAAGAGCCACCACGAAGAGCAACTTGGAAATGGAATTTTTCTGTACTCCTTTGAACCAGAGGGTTAGTTAGAGATTCACTTCTGGTATTTCAGCCCTGTTTGACTATTAGTTTAAAATCCATGCTTTACTCCAGTTCTTAAATATGTGTATATGAGCTGTAGAACTAGGGGGCCTTTTTATGGGTATAAAAGGTTTTCCAAAGGAAAAAGGTATCCGAGAGGCTGAATCTAAGTTATTTCTGCAGAGCTGCCCTTCCATGCTCTGTTCTCTTTGGGAGGCAGGCTCGCCTCCCCAGGATGGCATGCTCTTTGTGACTGGATGTCTTTCTTCCCATAGTCCCTGTGAGGCTGTTGCTGGGTCCTGTGCCCATCTGCATGCGAGCTCTGTCTTTGCACATCACGGAAATGCCTTTCTCCTGGCCTAGTCCACCCTCTGCACCTGCTCATCCTGCAGGACTCTCCAGGCCTTTTAGCTTTCCTCTTGCCCAGGCAGAGTTGGGAGGACTTGTTTTCTGAAGTCCCGTTTATCTTGGACTCTTGTAATAAGCAGATATCATGTTGTACCATGATGGCTTTCATGCCTTACTCACTTTTGTATCTTGAATACTGTATAGAATAGTGCCTGGCACAAAGGAATTCCTCAATAAACGCTTCAAGAATAAGTCAGCAGTTACGTAGAAGGACTTAATCAGTAAAAATTACTGTGGCAGGACATCCTAGAAGGAGGTTAAGGAATTTAACAATCTGCTCCATTTTCCTCAGGAATTCTCAGTGATTATTTAATGGTTGAGCCCCTGACAGTGGGGAGCTGTGGAAGGCTGAGAAGTGAACACAGACGCAGTGGGCTGAAGAGTTTTTCACTTCACTTGTTTCTTAGCTCAATTTTGCTCAGCCCTGGGTTGCTCAGGCCATACCAATTGGAGTTGACAGAGCGTGAGATAATTTACTCCTGCCCATCAGAAAATATTGCAGAGTGACTGGGTGAGGCAGCCTCAGTCAACGGTACAGGTGGTTCTCCTTGATGCTGTATTCATGGCCTTCCCCTGGGCATAGTTTTCCTAATTGTTGAAATTGTATGTATAGCAATGATCCCTGAAGCTTTGCTGTGTGGAAGTTGGGGGGGGGGGGGGGGCGCTGCACTCAGTATTTTTTCTTTTTTTTTAAATTTTTATTTATTTATTTATTTATTTATGCTCTGTTGGGTCTTTGTTGCTGCTTGGGCTTTCTCTAGTTGTAGTGAGTAGGGGATACTCTTCTTTGCTGTGGGTAGGCTTCTCATTGCAGTGGCTTCTCTTGTTACAGAACACAGGCTCTAGGAGCACATGCTTCAGTAGTTGCAGCACTTGAGCTCAGTAGTTGTGGCACACGGGCTTAGTTGCTCCGTGGCATGTGGTATCTTCCTGGCCCAGGGATCAAACCCGTGTCCCCTGCATTGGCAGGCGGACTCTTAACCCCTGCACCACCAGGGAAGTCCCTGCTTTCAGTATTTTCACGTTCATTACTTATTATCTTCCAGAGAGCTGCCAACATAGTTGGTGAAAGTTCTAGAAATAATAGCGTGCAAAGCGGTTATTCATAGTTATTTTTGTCCTGTGGAAGTGAGGCTACAGGATTCATCAGGACAGTAAATATTTTTTAAAGTTTGTATATGAAATATTGTACGTGTTTCTAAAATAAATATTCAGTGGCTAGCAGAATTGACATTGAATTGATAGGGAAAAACATTTTAAATATTGTTTACTATGGAATTGCTTAAAGTGGGTAGGACTATACCAGATGCTTTCTATCCTCGCTGTTGAAACTATCTCAAACCTATGATAAAGACATTATCTGTATTTTTCAGTGAAAGGAAGAGAGACTTAGAAGTCACCTGGCCCAAAGTAATTCAGCTCAAAAGTGGCAGAGTTGGAATTTTTACTCCTGACTGACTTGCAGCCATGCCTGTGACGCTCTTCCGTGGAGCTTTATTTTTTGTATTAATTACAGAGACTTTTCCCCAAGCCTATCATTTAAGATACTGATATTTAAATATTAAATTAAAAATTGCACCACCGACTTCATGCAGACCTGCCTCAAATGTATGTTGGTGAAAGGTAACACTAACTACTTTTAAATTTTAAATCCTGTGTTGTTCTGGAACAGAAGATTGCAGTGTTTGTTTCAGCTAAATACTTCTTAGTTATGATTTTTGAATGTTGGCTGGGTGCAGCACAACACCGATGAATATGCCAAGGCTTTTATGAGCTTTTTAGGAGGGTAGTATTTGCTTGGGAAAAAGAAAACCATCTGAAGATGGATAGAACTTTGGGGCTATTCAGTGGTACACTGCTCATCTTAAAAGAAGATCAGAATGAGCCAGTGAGGGTCTGGGTGTGAAATGCCAAGTGGTTGTCACAGTGCCTCTTTTCTGTCCAGCTTCACACAGTCCTGTGAAAAATAGGCCTTTTGAAAAATGAGGACATCAATTACTTTTCTAAACTAATTCTTAAGTAAAGATGGCCAATGGCTACGCAAGATAAAATAACCTCTATGTGGTTGTGATATTCAACTACCATGATTGTAGTGAGGTTGGACATATTTTTGTGGATATTGGCCATTTTAAAATAATTAATTAATTAATTGGTTGCATTGAGTATTAGTTGCTGAGAGCGGACTTTCTCTAGTTGCCGCAAGTGGGGGCTACTCTTCATTGTGGTGCGTGGGCTCCTCACTGCGGTGGCTTCTCTTGTTGCAGAGCACTGGCTCTAGGCACATGGGCTCCAACAGTTGTGGCATACGGGCTCAACAGATGTGGCTTACAGGCTTTAGAGCGCAGGCTCAATAGTTGTGGCGCATGGGCTTAGTTGCTCCGCGGCATGTGGAATCTTCCCAGAGCAGGGATTGAATCCATGTCCCCCTGCATGGGCAGGCAGATTCTTAACCACTGTACCACCTAGGAAGTCCTGGGCATTTGTTTTTATTTCTCTGTGAATGACCTCTTCACCTCCTTGCCTTTCTTCTCCTCTACCCCTCAACTGGGCTATTTCTCTGTATTTTGTTGACATTCACCCTTTTTATATGTGCAGATAACTCTCAGCCTGCCATGTGTCTTTACTTTTGTTTATGGTGTCTTGTTATAGAGAAGCTTTAACTGCACCATCTTCTTTTTTGTTTGTATTTTGGTGTCTTGTTTTGGAAATTGAGCTCCCTTTTCACTGAAGTTCATTTAATTATGTTTAACAACTGTTTTGTGTTTTGCTCAGTCGTTTAGAGAGGACAAGAATGTAGTAACTGTTAAGAAACAGAGTCCATTCATCCAGTGGGAGATGTCCTGAACTAATAAATTAGAAACGACTCAAAGAGGAGACAGAAAGGGAAGAGCTTGGAACCCAAGATGTGAAAAGGAGCTCAAGGGTCCAGCCCTTTTAGAGGGGCACAGGCATTTAATGCTCTGTGATTGGAAGAAACTTTTATGAGATAATTAACACCTAACTTGTTATTAACAGTTGAGTACACACTGAGCTAGATGGAGAACAAGCAAGGGAGGCCTTGAGTTAGTGATTGGGTCTTTGAGTTAGAAATGTGTTGTTTGGGGGTAGAGATCTCATTTTAATATTCCTTGCAATTGGGTTATTTCCCGGTTTATAGATCACAGTATTTTTTCGATAATGAGTAATGATAGTGAATGCTCACTATATAGTAGGCATTGTGCCTAAGCGCTTTTTATGCAGTATCTTAGTTGATAAACTTATGAGCAGGTGTTATTATTATGCCATTTTCCAAATGAGAAAACAGGCTCAAGATGGTTAAATAACTTGCCCAAAGTCATATAGCTGGTAAGTAAATGGTACCAGGACTTGAATTCAATGTTTTTCTGACCTCAGAGACATCCAAATGTGACTGTTACACATTTTTTTAAAATTTATTGGCTGCGTTGGGTCTTCATTACTCGCACGGGCTTTCTCTAGTTTCAGGGAGGGGGGCTAGTCTTCGTTGTGGTGCACAGGTTTCTCGTTGCGGTGGCTTCTTTTGTTGTGGAGCATGGGCTCTAGACACACAGGCTTCAGTAGTTGTGGCGCATGGGCTTAGTTGCTCCATGGCATGTGGGATCTTCCCAGGCAACGAATTGAACCCGTGTCCCCTGCATTGGCAGGAGGATTCTTAACCACTGCGCCACCAGGGAAGTCCCAGTTACACATTTTTAATGATAAAAAGGTATTTGTGAAGATTCTGAATGATGAGTCCCTGAAGTTGATGACTGCGGCTGTTCTGCTTTAAAATCAGGCTCTATCAAGCATCTGCTGGCAGGGCCTGAGTTAGTTGCTCTCAATGGAAGTGAGATGTTTCTGAAGGACTTTACTGCTGGAAAACCTTAAAAAAAAAAAATCAAAGCCCTTTCCCTTCTGGGGGCCCTGCTTTCCCATGCAGGCTTTGGTGCTTTCTGCCAAGGTGATGAGTGGGTCATTCTTTTCTTCCAAGCCCTGACTTTGCTCTCCAGCAAGCTTTTACTCAGTCAGGTCACAGATAAACCTACGTGTTGCTGTGGTGGGAGGGGACTGGATGGACCTTGTCTGTGTGTCTACATGACACACACACACGTTGAGGGGACACTCAGAGCATGGCCGTCTCCTCCCCAGGGTTCCACTCCCCAGCTCAGCACATATTTCATCAGGCTGTCCCGAACATAACCTTCTACCTCAGTGAAAACATGACACATACCGTGCAAACGGAACAGAAACTAAAATCTGTTTACATGGAACAAATGCTGAGGTGAATCGTTGATATAATTCTATAGTGTTAAAGCAGGTTAAAAATCCAGGTTTTGTTATTTACTTCCTCTGAGAATTTGGCTGCGTTTCTTTGTATCTCTATGACTTAATTTCCATGTCTATAAAATGAGGATGATAATATCTATCTTAGAGGGTTGTGAGGAGGTATACTTTAATGCATGTAAAGCACTTAGAATATGGCCTGGCGGATCCATGGTACCTTATGAATGTTAGCTATATTACAGATTTAAAGCAATAAGCCACTGTTTCCAGAGTGGTGGCCCTGGTACTATTTCAGTGCACTTCATGGATATCTTGTATTCTTATCTTTGACAGTTTTGGCAAATTGATACCACTTTTACCTCCCCTTATAGATAAAGGCATTTTTGTGGTCTCTAGAAAAGTAGGAAAGTTTATTTGAGCCCCAGGAATACTGCTGCTGGCTTTGGGTCACCCTTTCTCACCATGGCCACGTTCCTTTGATCACCCAGATGTCGTGTCCCATTTAAGCCTAAAGAATGGGTTCTCTCCCTTCAAGGATTGGCTGTGTGTTCATGAGTTATTACCCTAGCAGCTGAAAACATCCTGGCTGTCCTGGTGGACTCTCCCTGCCTCCTCTTCCGTGTTGAAATTGCCCCATACCTGTGGTACTTGTGGGCAGTTTACAGCCCAGTGACCTGTGGTGTCGAGCACTGACACCCCGCCAAGCCCTGCCCTAGATGCCGTTGGAGGCAGACTGAACACCACTGCAGGTTTTTGTGGCTTGGGTTTTCAGAGAGTGTTCAAGCAGCAATCACTTTTAAAGAAATCATCTCATCCAGCTCTTTCATTTTACAGAGAAAGGAGCCAAGACCCAGGAGAGTCAGTGACCTGCTTAAGGCCCACAGACTCAGAACTGGAGCCAGATCCTCTGACTTTAGCTCATACTGCAAACCCAAGGACAACAGGACGGAGGCGTTACAGATAGGCAGTTTGTAGGCAAATTCTTTGGTGGTTTCCCATTGCCCAGTGGAGAAAACCCCAAATCCCTTTCCAATTACTGATCTCATGTTTGGGACCTTGGTCACTGATTATGGTGAAAAAAAATCAAGTTTAACTTGGGTCTTCAATGCAGTTGGATATTTATGGTGAGTCACCCTTTGTAAAAAAAAAAAAAAAAAAAAAGGTGAAAGTGATTCATTGTAAAAGGCTTACATAACACAGAACTCAGGTTACTGTTGGTGGTGCTTGTGTGAGCACCTCCAGCCTGTGGACTAGAGAATAACCAATGCCTTACAGACAACACAGGATACCATTTGAAAGCTCTCTACCATCCCAAAGTGCTTCTGTGACAGTGTCAGTTTGGAACATCTTTTTTTTTTTTTTTTTTTTATTAGTTGCATGCTTTATGCCAAAACAAAGTACTCCCCATAGCCATTTCCATGGGGTTTTGTTGCAGTCGATCCCCTTGTATTATATTTTTTATGTGTTATTAATTCATTTTACATAACAATAATCTTATTCCCTGTTAACATGAATAACAGTTTTATGAAATGTAAATTTTTCAAGCCAATCAGTGAGTGAGATGAGATACGTTTTACATTTTTGTAATTCTTTTTAATGTCCAAATTAATAGAAGACAGCTGGGTCTTCGGATCTGCTTTTCATTTACTCTGATGCAATGTATTGTTTTGGTTGAAGTTTATGAAGAAGTTCCAGCCTCACAGATATGTGGTTGGAAAAGAAGGAACTTGTACACCCCTGAAAGTTTCCTGGAAAGGCCCCAGGGAACTTCTGACCACACTTTGAGAACTACTTTACTTTAAAGTAGCTCTTCCAAATCTGTATCCTCATTCCTTCCCCTCTAGGAAGGAACATTGGATTTCCTGATAGATGGTGTGGAGAAGGAAGTGGGCACTTCTGTTATCGTGAAGTTTGGACTCTTAGTGACAGGCGTGCTGATAGCGATGTGTGAGGCAGAAAACTATTGTAAAAACAACAACAACAAGAAACCAATTTAATGTCAGTTCAGGATAGTGTTTGCATCTGGTGGTGGGCAGGAGGGAGAGGGTTGCTATCACATATGGGGGACTCTGGGCCTTCAAAGCTTTTGGTAGTGTTCTGTCTCTTGGGCTGGGTGTGGGATATATGAATGTGTGTTCTACTCTGCGTGATAAGGATACGTTATAGACACTCAAATATTTAAAGAGAGCTCTGGTTTCTAGCAATCGAGGAATAAGGAATCAATTTTTCCTCTCATTCAATCTCTTCTGCTTTTTTGGCTTGGAGCTCTTGAATCTTTCCAGTCTGAAAAACACTGTTTGGATACATGAGTTATGACCATATCCATCACAGTTATTTTCACTTCCTGTACTTGAGTTCATGTAAGATCTAAGGCTTATGATTCCCTCGTTGTAAGAAGAAAGAAAATCGGCGACTGTCAAGCTCAAATGTGGGTCTAGAGTCACAGAGCTCTTGGTGTGGGAATGGTCGGGTGACAGTGGCCCCCCACTGCTCTGAGCCTTCTGTGTCATGTTGATCTTGGCCCACAGGGCCTGGTTGGTTGTTTTGCTTTCTGCTAGATAATAGGCTGGCTTTGTGGTCTCAAAAGCTAAAGTTGTGCTTCTTGGACAGGGTAACGTACTGTTTGACTTGCACTTGGATTCATCTCTCTGTTATGTCTTCTCCTTTGACTTCATATTGTATTCTTCTGTTTTGATGACTGATTACTTCTAGTTGGGTTTTATTTGAAGCCCAATATCCACTCTAATGTAGACGCTGGCATCCTTTCTTCTCTTCTCCCATCATAAGTGATAGAAGCCCGTGATTTAAGAACTAGAGAGTGTACACGTACCCTTCCTCAACAACCCCTGTCCCCTCATCTTTGTTATAGAAGATGAAACCAAAGCCCAGAGAAATGGTAGTTGCTGTCATTTAAAGCAGCCCCTAGCTGGCGTATGGTTGCAAGCCCTGGAGGACTTTTAGCTGTGGAATGTAATGGCTAAAGTATGCATGTATGTTTATTTGTTTTAAGGTAGGTAAGTCCAGCTTCATGAATGTAGTGTGGAATGAGGTGAAGAGTATAGTATTCTAAAGAAAGCATATTTGGTGGGAGAGAAATTTAGACCATAGGAAAAAGCTCAAGAGGAAGCAACCACCAGTTTTTATTGGAGGGGGGAAAATGGTATTAAATAATATGTGACTTTAAATTTATTAAAGTTTGACTTTAGAATGCTTTGCCATTTGTTGCACTTGCAGAAATATTCTTGCCTAAATAGATGACACCTGAATATGTTTCCGTGGGACTGAGTAAGCTATTAGTAATCACCTCGTGGATTGTTAGGAAATCAAGAAGTATTTTGTGTTGATGCCACAGCAGCTGATGGCTTGAACATGTGTTCCAAATTGTGAGCTGCAGACAAGGGCATGTAAAGGAATGTGGATGCAATTAAAATGCCTTCAGAATGGGAGTTGAAGTAAGTATTATATTAAGTGAAACAACATAAGTGAAATTGCCAACTAATGCCTAGCTCAGGGTAGGCTTTAGAATCATCATTGTTAGTTTCCCTGAGGGTAAAAATATCACTAATCTTAAAAGCTGTATTTTTTAATAGAAGCTCAGAAGAAGTGGATAGTGGCATTCCATCAATAAATCAGGAGATAATCACTTTCTTTTTCATTTAATCTTAAATACCTGGGTGATGAGCCTTCGCCTCTAGACAGGATGAGGGAATGAATCTGGAGATGTCCTCTCATCCCAAAAGGCACATCTCTTTTTAGGATAATTAAGTTGGTAAGATGTTTTGCCGGTTCCTTGCCCATGGGAGTAGGGGTACAGAAAATATTTGTTCTAATCGATCCCCTACTCCTGAAAGTTTTTTTAGCAGTCCAGCCATATGTGTGTGTGCTCCTCAGTGCTCTCTGAGAAGCTAAGGAGGAAGTGATGGGAGTTTCTGTCGTGTTAGCCATGTGGTTTTCATCAGTCAGGACTGCTAATTGCATCCTGTCTTTCTTCTTTATCTCTGATACATTTTCTTTGCATCTTCTGTGTGAGCTCTGGTTGATTTTTCTCTGCAACTGGTTTTTATAGCATCTCCAGAGAAAACTAAGAAGGGAGGCTTGATAATCTCTGCTTTTCGGATGAGTGGGAGAGTGATTGCTGTAGGCTGCTCAACTTTAACCTATGATCTTTCGGTTAGACTTGTTCCTTCTGTGTGAGAAATACAAGAATCCACTCCAACAGCTGGTGGTGGAAATGCATCTTTTCTCTTCCTCCTCTTGCTTCCTTAGTCTCTTCTTTTCTTTCTTTGTGTGCTCTAACAGGTGGCTTAGGGCACGTGTGTCAGGGTAGAGCTGCCTCTCCTACTCTTACTGACCTTGAGATGGTAGCGTAGTGTGCTCGTGTGAGGCCGTGGATGTCCCTTGATGGCCAGCACACACATATCACTCTGTGGTTTATTAAAGTTTGGCCAGAAGTAGCTTTTTTAGGCCCTCAGGCCTTACTAATTCAGTTGCAAGGCTTTGAAGGCAGCCTGCCTGGCTCTGAACCACCACTTACTTGCTGTATGACCCTGAGCAGCTCAATCTCTGAACTTTGGTTGCCTCAACTATAAAATGGGAATAATATCAGAGGTGATGGTGAAAGATAAGTGAAATCGATGTAAAGTACCCAGGATGGTGCCTGGCATGCGTGTGCACGTTTCCTGAGACCAAGTGCCCTACAGTGTTTGACTTCTAACTATGCACAGTGAGTTGCCACTAAATGCTGGTAAGGGACCACACTGAGGCATGTGACTGGAGTATTAACGTCCAGTTTCCAAGGGCCATCTTCAGCCTCACTTCCTCCATCACACGTACCCTGGGGATTTTAGCCCATAAGGAATGCTCCTTCCTGCATGGCAGTTGTTTTGGTTGGGGGAAGCAGGGGAAGACTGTTAACTCTGTGAGAACTGATCCTCTGCATTTGTTTATCCTAAACATACAGACCAGGCTACGTGTGATATTGTGATAAGTGAAGTTTAAAGTGAGGTGAGTAACATGGGGTTCCTGTCCTCAGGGGATTGACATTTTTCTGGGGGCCTAAGCAGTGGAAAACTCAGTCTGCTGCTAGGTACAGGATGTTCTGAGTGGCCCCAATACAGTGAGTGTTTATAAAATAGAGAGCAGTGATGTCTAATTCAAGGAACCAGGGAAGGCTTAATGAAGAAGGAGGCATTTTGCCTGGGATTTTTAAGGATGAGTAGGATTTGACAGGCGGAATTGAGGATAAAGCATGCTTTGTGCAGAGCTGGTGTGCTTTGAAGAGAGTCAGCTGTCCAGCTTGAAGTCTCGGTGGCGGGGGACTTGGAATCTGGCTCAGCTGGTTTGAGTGCTGCCTCTGCCATTCATTTGAGCTTCGGTTTCCTCATCTATAAAATGGAGCCAAAAATCTCTGTTTCACAGAGTTATGAGGATTAAATGGGAAGGTGTTTTAAAGGTCCAGGTATGGTGTGTGGCACCAAAGTGCCCGGTAAACTATTATTTATGTGATGGTTGTAGTAGAAGGAGGACAGTACTGAAAAGTGTGAAGGGTAGACCAAGTGTGGCGGCCTTGGAACATCTTGTTCATTTTTGCCAAACTATACTTAGCGTTGTGGTCTTGACATAAATGTTCAATGGGTTGCTTTTTGGTTGATTGATCAAGGGAAACGTTAGATTCCCTCTTTTTAGTTCTCTGGCTAAAAAAGTGGTAGAGCCTGTTTCCTGTTTTCCCTACTCTGAATATTTTAACCTTCTCTATTCAGGCATCTTTGAATTGATACTTTTAAAAGATATCAATCTACTTTTCCATCTTGAACCCAGAGTACGAGGTGAAATAGGAGGTACATTTATTAGTGCTTGTCTCCCTGAGGACTGAGCTTTCACTCCACCGTCCAGATAGAACTGGTTTTACAGTGGTTGTTCCTTGAGTATTTGGGCATGCTAGCAGCCAGATGACTTGTGGCTGTCACACTGTCTTCCGAATCATTAATATCTGGGCTAAATAGTGGGTAGGAAATTGGACTGAGAGGGAATCCTGGGGGAGAGCTGCCAGGCCTTATTTCCTTACATTGGTGGTTGCAGCTGCCACATTGCGCAAAACCCACTCCTGGTAATAACCAACCTAAGTGTGTACAGTTGGTGCAATTGTGGCCAAAGGGGTTTAACTCTGTGTAGCCATGATTACAGTAAGGTATATGGTCTGACCCTCTCTATGTGGGAGGGATTTGAGGCTTGGATCTTTCTCAAATCCAAACGGCCAAAGTTGCTCTTCTTGTTTTTACCAGGGTAATTATCACCTACTTTCCCTGCCTGCTTTTCATTTTCACTGTGTGAGTAATAATTATTCTAATAAGCCATTGTGACTTTGGAGGAGGTTAATGGCAGTGCCTTGGATCAGTGCCTAAGACTTTTGCTAATTCTGTTCTTTCACCCCGGGTCTCATTTAACTTTCTCAGTTTCTCCTTCCTGCAGAATGTATGAATTATAGCAAGGATCTCTTGCCAAGCTATAACCTTTCAAGTTTCGATTTCATCTTAATGCTTCCCTGTAATCTTGCTATCAAAGGCTGTCAGAAACATATTCTCATTCACATATCCCACAACTCTTAATCTATTAGTCTAGGAGCATAGAGCTGGGACTGGACCCCACCTCAGTGAGGTCTGGGCTGTCGATCCAACCCCTTTGTGCTTTGTGGGAACAACATGCGTGAACATGTAACCTCTGCTGTTGCATCTATTCTGTCATCTAGTTTTGAAAGCTGATTGGATTTTGTAACAGATTGTTGTACATAGTAGAGGTTTCCCAGTATCTGACTTGGGTCCTGCTTGATTGTTTAGAAATAACATGATGATAATAATGAAAATGCCTCTTTAAGAGGCCATGGAGGGGGCAGAGGGGACTGTGGGAACATTCTTCTGTGACAGCATGTGAAAAGAAGGTTTGTTTTGCATTGGCTGATCAAGACAAGAAAGCCAGCATCTAAAATCATCCAACAATAGGAAACTTTTGAGAGTAGAGGAAAATTGTAATGTAGCGTCTTAGATCTGCTTTCCTAAGCACAGCAGGGTTTGTGAGAAAACCCCTACACCAACTTTCTCTTAGAGCTATGTGGACGCTTCTATGATGCACGATTAACCTACTAGAAGGTATGGAAAGTTGTCCATTCTGCCGGTGGGAGTATTTATGTTTTTAGGGGTTAATTGGTTCTATTTTTTTGAGAAAGAGAAGAGAGTAGGAAGAAATAAGAAAGCTTTAGTTTGATTAGGATGGCAGAAATTGTAGCCATAATTGGTGGAGTCAATCTATTAGGTTTCCTGCAGGATACACTTTTTCTTTTTCTTTTTTAATGCTCTGAAGGATATTTGCATTAAACAGCTGACCATTTGGATCGTTGCCCAGGCTGGTAATCTGGGTTAAAACCTCGGCTAGAAGGCAATTTTATACCCAAGATCCCTTGGGCTGCTGCTCGGGTGGGAAGATCTGTTCATACGTGCACTGGGTGGTAGGAAACAGAAGAGTCTTTCATGATGTGACGGCCCAGTAATTGTTACCTGATCTCCTCCCTCACTCAGCACTGGGACAGGTGCTATGCATGTGTTTAGTTATGTGTTGCTTATATGTGTCTTTGTAATGCTTTGCTTTAAGGGATATTTCCAGTAAACTGAAATGTGAGTGAGTTTTATTTGAAGTCTTATATCCTTTATGCTGAATTATTCTTTGGTTTTTCCAGTTCATTGATTTCCCTGCCCTTTGGACCTCTTTCTTTTCCTGCTACCTCCCTTGATGGACTCTGCTTCTTTCTCTCCTCCCATCTCCATTCCTTCTCTGCAGCTATCCAAATCAGTTTCCCCTTATCATGAGCTAGATGAGGTCTGACCCCCTCTAAGAAAGCCCTTCTTATTTGCCCTGGCCCATGTTACTCTCCATTGTCTCACCCTGGTAACCTTTGTGCGCTATTTCATCATCAAACAGTTTGCAGTCATCTTCTGTTTTGTCTCAATGACTTTTCTCCCTAATAATGCTGAAGTTCCTTAAGAAGCTTTTTCATGTCCTAGAATTCTTGTTGTGTAGCAGCCACCTCAGTGTTTGCAGGGTTTACTTTCATTGTTGGAAGTCTTCCCACAAAGGAGAAGTGACTCTCCAGCTAGTTCGTTGTTAGCTGCCTTATCACTTTTGGTGTAAGAGAGGGTGGAAATGCCTTGGTAGCCTGATAGAGGTCTAGTTTACCATGGTTTTACTAGTGTCTGTCCCCCCTGCCCCCAGAGACTTAGTTGTGCTTTGTTTTGAGTTAGGGAAATGCTAATATTCATTATTTTGTTCTGTCCTAAAGTTACACAGGAGAACATAGGACTGTTATAAGGCACTTGTGGTTGGCAGCCTAAGGTGGCCCCATGATCCCACCCCTCTGGCGCACACGCCCCGTCTCACCCTCAGAACTTGCGAGTGTGATGGGATAGTCACCCCTTTGGTTAGTTATGTATGGCACAGTTGACTCTGATGTGACGATTATCCTGGGGAGATCTGACCCAGTCAGTCCCTTAAGAGGGACTGGACTCAAAAGAAGGTGATTTGAAATATGAGAGGGACAGGAGGGATTTTCTGTTGCTGCCTTTGAAGATGAAGCGGCCATATGGCCAGTAACTGTGGTTGGCGTTTTGGAGCTGAGCACAGCCCGCCTAGCTGACAGTCAGCAAGGAGAGGAGGCCCTCACTCCTACAGCTGCAAGGAACTGCATTCTGCCAACCTGAATTAGATTGGAAGTGGACTCTCTCCCAGAACTTCTAAACGGCCGGGCCAGCACCTTGATTTCATGATATCCTCGGCAGAGAATGCAGCCATGCCACACCCAGACTTCTGACGTACAGAACCAAGAGCTAATGAAGAGGTGTTGTTTCCAGCCACCAAGTTTGTGGTAATTTGTTGTGCAGCAGTAAGAAAATAAGACTTACCCCAAGTGTATGCGGACAACCTCTATTCCATCCTGATCAATTTTCATCCAGGGCTGAGGTTAAGATGCAGTGCTATTTTATCTTAGGAAGGCTTGAGAATGTTGGCCAGGATTGTTTAGTAATATTTGCAGAGTGATATCAAATGTTAAGTTGTATGTTTGTTTGCTAAGAACGTATTTACCATGTCTTTGGTCATTTTTGGTATAGACCCTCAATTTTCAGGTGCTAGAAATGAAACCCTGCACTCAAAGATGTTCTAGATCAGCCTGGCTGAGCAACTGAAGATGCTTTGGGAGGAGAAATCCTGGTGCTTTTGTTTATGACTGCCACAGAGCTGGTTTGGACTTTTTTCCTTCTTTCTCTGAGATTGCCATTACATGGTCATTACGGTAACTGAAAGCCCCTTCCATTTCCAGAAAGGGACAGAAATAAATAATATGTTTCAAAAAGGAAGTGGCTCATTTATATCCGGTGATAGAAATGGTGGCAAAGGGAAGGAAGTGTCTCATCCATATTTCATCTTTTGCTGATTAATGCATTCAGTGAATAGAAGTACATGAACTGAGCCACAATATTCCTCAGATAGAAAGCACTGAGGAATTGATGTGTGAATATGTGGAGTGAGAACCGTACATAAAAAATTGAGAACAAAGCTTCCAACTGATATGGGCCCCTTAAGTTATCTTTCACCTCCTGTTCATCACTGTCTTGAGAAAGCTTATCTGACAGATCTACTCCACTGCAAAGGCAGGGCGGAAGGCACAAAAATGAGCCACAACTGTGAGAATTTGGCTGGTTTTCTCCCCTGCAAGATGGGTGATATGTTGGAGATGATGTTGGGTTATTTGGGGTCCCACTGGAAAGCCAAGGCTTTTGAAATGATTAGTGACTCTCCTCCATGGTTCTTTCATTCATTAGCTTTCCTTGGTGTTTGCTGAGTGAAGGGCTTCTCTCTGTCTCGGGGATGTTGAGTGGTGTGAGATAACAGCTGTAGCATGTGTTTCTAATCGGAACGTGCCTTTCTAAATACTTCTTGCCCATTCGTCACATTGCTCCCTTCCCATCCGCGTCTTCCTCTGAGCGCTGCAGAATTTGTGAGAGTCTCTGGAATGCACATGTGGGCCTTGTCATTCCCAAACACGAGACTTTCTGCTGATCAGCACTTTGTAACATTAGGCTCTTACAGGCATTAGTCACTTTGACTCCGAAAGGTTGGTCTTTGGAAACTTAAGAAAATGTCATTGGCTGTTTTTGTTATTAATTCTTGGCATCCAGTTAGAGTTAGCCTTTCCAAATTTACACGGACTTCTAGAAAAAAAACATTCTGTCTGTAAGAAAAAAAGTGGTCGTTATTGGCTGCAAGTCTGTTTTACGAATAAGCTGACACCTCCCCTCGCCCACTAGCCTTCCCCCACCTCCCCTGGATCCTGGGTTGTGGGCAGCAGCTGGGGTTCTGTTCACTTCAGATACCCCTTTCTGGGGACTAGTTTTAAACAGCGTGTTTCCTAATTGTTAGAGATGTGATCTGTAATGGGACAAAGGTGAGACACCAATCACAGACAAAGCAGCACGATCTTGGAGGAGGTGTGGGCCGTAACTGTTTTCTGTGAGGGGAGGACGTGGAGAAGACAGAAAGGAACAGGAGGCACGGGTGGAGGAAGACACAGGGCTGTGTCTTCAGGCCATTGGTGTTAAGCTTCACTCAGCAACGGTGTGAGTTCGACCCTTCCGGCCGGCCCAGACATAATGGAGGGTGGGGTGGACCAGGCGCCGGGGTGCTGGGTGCATAGGGAACAGCCATCAGCCACTGGGCTTGTCTCCTTATCTGAGAATGAGGAGGTTGGAAGATAATGATTTCTGGGGAACATCACACTGGATGCAAACCTGGGTGAGGTCTAATGGGGTGATGTTAGGGAAAGAGGGATATCCAAGTTATGGAGTTCCAGGCTTGGAAATAGAAGTCAGCTGGTAGACCGGATGCCCTTTTGTCCGTTAAGAGCTCTGGAGCGCTGGGTGGGCAAAGTTCAGCCAGAAAAGGGGTGATGGGTGGTTATTATACATCTGGGCGCAGAGGAGAAAATCTAACCTGAGACTGACAGGCTTCAGGAAGCCTTCACCGTCTAATTTGGAGGATTTAAGGTGATTAACCAGTGGCCTTTTTTCTTCTGCAAGAGGATGGAGGCCCATAAATTTTTGCATGTTTTTAGCAATATGCATACGAATTGATGTTATTCTAGAGGCCACGAATACCTTGAAGTAGATGTTGTTGCCATTTGACATAAGAAATCGGAGGAAGGACAGATTTGAATTGAGGATGGGGGATAGGGTGTGTGTGTTCCAGTAGGGGATGTTGGCTTAGGGGTGCCTGGACCATGGATGCCCAGGAGGGAGGCGGGGCCGCTGGTTATAACTAGGGAATTGTTAGCTTATGGTTGGTCATCAATGTTGTGGGCAGGGATAGGGTCATCCAAGAAAAACGTCAGAAGAGCTAAGGATAGAGAATTATGTTAATTAATTCTGTGGCAGCTTGGTGAGCTAGTTCATTTTAAAGTTGACAAAACTGGTACAGCCACTATGGAGAACAGTATGGAGGTTCCTTAAAAAGTAAAAATAGAGCTACCATATGATCCTGCAATCCCGCTCTTGGACATGTATCTGGAGAAAACCATAATTTGAAAAGATACATGCACCCCAGGGTTCACTGCAGCACTAGATACAGTAGGCAGGACATGGAAGCAACCTAAATGTCCATCAACAGAGGAATGGATAAAGAAGATGTGGTATATATATACAATGGAATATTACTCAGCCATTAAAAAAGAATGAAATAATGCCATTTGCAGCAATGTGGATGGACCTAGAGATTATCATACTAAGTGAAGTACATCAGACAGAGAAAAACAAATATCATATGATATTGCTTATGTGTAGAATCTAAAACAAACAAAAAAACAAAAGCCAAAAAAAAAAGATACAAATGAGCTTATTTACAAAACAGAAGTAGACCCACAGACTTATGGTTACTTTGGTAACTTATGGTTACCAGAGGGGAGGGGGGGTAAATTAGGAATTTAGGATTAACATAGACACACTACTATATATAAAATAGATAACCAACAAGGACCTACAGTATAGCACAGGGAACTATACTCAATATTCTGTAGTAATCTATTAGGGAAAAGAATCCAAAAAAGAATATATATACATATATATATAATTGAATTACTGTGCTGAACACCTGAAACTAACGCAGCATTGTAAATCAACTATACTTGAATTAAAAAAAAAAAAACAAGTTGACAAGACTGAGAGTGAGAAGTTAAACGGCTTACCCCAGGTCACACAGCTAAACAATGGCAGAGTTGCCCCGGTCTCCTGACTTCACGTGTCAAGTACCTTCCTTCTACTGTACTGTTCTGCTTTTTTGCTTACTCTCATCGCTTTCTGTGTAACTTGGTTCTGTTATTAAAAAAATAAGTGCACATATTTTATCTTATCACCCACCTATTAGCTGCGATAAAATTGCAGGCTTAGCTCCTTTGAAAAGTTTTTACTATTTATTATTGTTATTCGCATTTCCTGATTTTTGAAATCTCATTTCTTTGCAGTTATTAAAGTGAGGGGGTTTTTTTGGTGATAATTCAAATATTACAGAAACATAAAGTAAAATTTCCCTATAATCCTACCACCCCCCAAGAAAACCCCTACATCATATTGTTTTTGCAAGAATCTAGAAAAGCAACATTTGTCCCTCCATTGGGAGTCTTTCGGAGAAAGTTGCTTAGAGAGGGCACGTGATATTGGGGCAGTGAATATTACTCAAGATCTTTTCTGGTTATTTGGTGTTGTGTCGAGAGTGGTTCCTGGGTTTGGTAGTCAGAGCTGACGTCCCCGGCTCCGTGACTTGGAGACTGGACCCTGGGTGCCTTTTTTTTCTCTCAGTCCCCGCTTCCAGCTGGGCTGCACTCAAGTTCTTTCCTCATATGGTTTTCCTCCTAACAGTCCCCTCTTCTTCCTGGCTCTCTGTTCTGCTGCTTGTATGAGACAATTTCCTTGGGAGCTTTCTTGGCTCCGACCTTGGGATTTCATGGTGTAGATGACAAGCAGAGTAGCAAATGTTGGCCAAGTCATCCTTAAAGAACGCAATCCTCATTGGTGGTGAGATACTTCAGATGTTTTATATTATGGAATTGACCCTAGCAATGCCTAGCCTTTAAAACATCCCCATGCAGGCTTCTTCTTAGTTGTGGTTTGGGTCGATACTTTGCATCCCAGTGTTTTCCTTTTTGCATGGGAACTAAGGGCGTTTCCCATCTTCTCACCAACTTTCATTTCTTTAAAAGAGAATATGAAACCAGTTGAATACTCTCTAGAATGTATTTAGATGTGTACGTACTTACAAAAATGAACAATCAGGCATTTGGGTAGAACTTACTTCTTGGACAGCTTGTGAGGCCAGGATTTCTCCAAATACTGGGAAGTGGCTGGTACTCAGTCAAGGTTTTCGTGTGAGGGAAAGCATGTTCTTCTCTTTGCCTCTCTCCAGCTGGGTGGCATCTGTACTGTTGAAACAGAGCCTCAAAAAGACTAAGATGATGAAGGAATATTTACCTCTCCTCTAAGTGGGCATCTTCTTTATGGGAAAAGACAGAGTAAAGGGAGTATGCCCCATGGTTCCATCTTAGCTCTATTTAAAACTGGACTTTCAGTTTTCTTAAGACTTGAGTCTTAATTACTTCTGCCTCCTCCCATCAGACAGTGCTGGTCAAAAAGTCTCTTTGTTTTCATCTGAGTACATAAAACTTGCTTGTCAACTGTACACAGGAGCTGTCTACTAAGTATCAAACGCTGCTGCAGACTAATAGGTGTTTTTACATCCTCTAAGCTGGTGGATTCACTGGGAGGATGACTAGTTAATCACATGAGTTGTAAGGTTGCATCGCATCCTGTGCTTCCGATAGCCTGTGATGATACATTTGTGACTGTTTGATTAACGTTTGTCCCACTAGACTACATGTTCCATGGGTGAGCAGTGCTTTCTTTTCTCACCATCATCTCCTTAGCATTTATCACAGTATCTAGCATGCGCTGGTATTTGACAAATATTTGTTGAGTGAAAAAAGATTTGCTTTTCTTCTTGAAGACAGATGATTAACTTCCATAGAAGAGTTTTCTACATTTTGTTTTGAGGCTATAAATCCACTTTTCAAAAAACTTCTGAAAGACTGCAGATACAGCGGAAAAAAAAAATAGTTTTTAAGCAGGACAGCTGTAGGGAGCGGGTACATAACTTCTGTTTTAAAACTAAGTCAAATTATTACAGTTAAGCAAGGAAAAATGAAAAGTTCATGTGGGAAACACGGAGGTACACACAGATTTCTATTATGTTTGGAGTTAACCAGGGTTAACTCCCTTTCAAGGGTCATGTAAGAATTGAGCCATCTTGGATCTGGCAAGAGAAAATATACCACCAAGAAGTTTTTGCCCTGTGTTGCTTTCATCTCAAACAAAATGGCAGGTTTAGATTGATGCACCTCTGGTTGCCAAACTCAAGAAATCTTAGAATTAGCCTTAGAACCAAAGACTTCACGTAGAGGTCATTTGGTGAAATCTCATTTTACAGATGAGGAAACTAAGCCTGGAGATTAAGTGACTTGGATCAATATAATTCATTCTCCATAAAATGAGGCTTTGAGAAGAATGTAATTTCCAGCTCTCTAATACATAAAAGAAGTGATCTGTTAAATTTAATAAATAATTTAAATTTTAAAGAGGCAGAATCTTCCTAAACTCCAATTGTAATATCTATCTTTAAAGCTGAAAAATGAAGTCAATTGTTTTCAACAAACATGAAAACAGATATCACCTTGGTAACCTGCTCTCCTGCTCCCCGCTGGCTGAGAAGGATCAGCAGCTACAGACTACCTACTAACCACACCTGCGGCAGCCTTCAGTGTTAAAAGGAAGGAACTGGGTTATCACTTCACTGTGAATGTGGTGAATAGACTCCATCTGTGTACAGGCAGTTTGTTAATTTCAAGAGGCTCTGGGCTGGGCTAAAATAGAAGGAAGAGTGGAGATGAGGAATCCTTAATGATTTCCAGCCGTGGAGGATGTTGATGCCTGCAAACAGGAATGGAATTTGTGGCTTCCCCCCAGCTTTGTAAATGAGCTTCCTGTTTAGGGTGGGTTTTCTTCACACGAGAGTCCCCACTCTCTCCTCCATGTTCTTTTCCCCCCTCTTTGTTCCTACAGTACTGATTCTTCCTCCCTGGTTAGTCTGCGGGCTTTGCCCGTCCACAGTTTCTTCCAACAGCAATAGGAGAAATCCTCATTTTAAAATTACAGTTGTCTCCATGCACTCCAGTGTTCACTGCAGCACTATTTACAATAGCCAGGACACAGAAGCAACGTAAATGTCCAGCAACAGATGACTGGATAAAGAAGATGTGGTACGTACGTACAATGGAATATTACTCAGCTGTAAAAAGCAATGAAACTGGGACATTTGTAGAGACATGGATGGACCTAGAGACTGTCATACAGAGTGAAGTGAGTCAGAAAGAGAAAAACAAATATTGTATATTAACACATATCTATGGACTATAGAAAAATGGTACAAATCAACCGGTTTGCAAGGCAGAAATAGAGACACAGATGTAGAGAACAAACATGGACACCAAGTGGGGAAAGCAGGGGATGTTGGGGGGGGAATGAATTGGGAGATTGGGATACCAAATTGTACACTCTGAATATATGCAGTTTATTGTAAAAAATAAAAAAAATAAAAAATTATAAAAAAAAATTACAGTTGTCTCTTCCTCTCACCTAATTTAGGGAAACGAAACTCAGGTTTCCTGGGGACCTATTAAGTGCTGGCCCTCCCATGTGTACCATTTCCTTAGATCCTCCCAGCCACCCTGCAGAGTGCTCCGTTTTTATTGATGGAGGAACAGAGACTAAAACAAGTAGGGATTCAAACCCATGGCTGTCTGACTCCAAGCCTTTTGCCATCCTACTTCTGGTTAAACAAGATTTGGAATTGTGAAGTATATTTTAAAGCAGCCCTCAGAATGTAGGTGTTGGCACACATTCTTATATAATTTGTTTTATAATTATTTCCATAATGAAGTCAGCTAGACATCTTCTGAAAAACTTGTCGATTATAATCTTCAAAGTACACATTCATAAAAATTACCCTTTGGGCATAGATGACGTTTATCTGGAAGGCTCCTGTGAGCCGGACTATTTTTGTCCTGGTAGATTTGTAGAATCTACCTCCAGCCTTCCTGAAAGATGCGCCCTGAGTTTCCCTAGCTGAGAGCTACCTGTTTCCGCTTTGTCATCCCACAGGTAAAGTGACGGTATTTATCACTTTATCCCTACTAGTAGTACATTTACCTGTGTCCTGTCTCTACTGCTCCATTGCAAACCTCCGAAGGGCAGGAAGAGTGTTTCTCCATGAAGAACAGAAGTAATGTATTTTTGCTCCCTTAGTGCTTTGAGCAGTGAAGTTGTTTGTTTGTTTGTTTGTTTGTTTTTTGAATGAACAAATAAATAACTGTGATCATGTCAGGGGATTTGGAAAGAGGAAAATGAGATTGTCAAGTTAAGGGCTGGTTATTTTATTTTATACCGTAGAATTTAGTTATAACCCATTTCAAGATGGAGTGGGCCTAGAAATCATCCAAGTACAACCCCTCCCTAGATAGATGAGCAAATGGAGGACTAAGTCAATTAAGGTCTTAGAGTTACTTACTTAGTGGCTCCAAGTTGGCATTTGCATCTCAAAACTGGTCCAAACTAAGCCTTTTATTATCGGTTTCATGTGCCATAGATGCAAAAATCAAAGCCTCAGCATTGCCAGGACCAGTGAAAATATACTTAGAGCTACTTTGCTAATTCGAATTCTCAACTTCCACCTCTTATGGTTGCCAAAGAATTATGATTTTAGAGAATATTTTTTTTTCTAGTTTAATATATTGGATTTCAATAGCAGCTAAAATCGTATTGTCTGGGGCTACCTGGAAACTTACATTATCATGTGGTAATGGTGACTAAGTGTGAGGACTCTGGACTCTGGAACCTGACCTCCCACATATCAGCACCTTATTGGCTGTGTGACCTTGGGCGAGTTACTAAACTGCTGGGCCTCATCTGTCAGTTGCAGTTAGGTAACAATAGTAGTGACCTCATAGGATTGTTAATATAAACTTCATGTTTAGGGCTTTTCTGGAACCTTGGTCCATAAATGTTAGCTGTTATAGTGATGATCAGGGAATACCAAATACCTTGGGCCACCTTTATGCAATCATTATTTTCCTTTTATTGGTAAGGGGAATGTTTTACTGAAATCTCCCTGAGATTTCATAGTGAAGACAAGGCTGGAGGTAAAATTTCTGTGGGATCTGGAAGGTTTGGATATGTAAACATTGGCTGTAAGTTCCTTCCAGATAGGGGAAATAATATGAGTAAAGTCTGAAGAGGAGAACCCTGGCATTGTCCCAGGAGCTGTAGGTAATTCCATTTAACTGCAGTGGAAGGTGCTCCCTGGGAGGAGTTTGAGATTCGATAGGAATAGAGATTGGAGTTTAGCCCATGGAGGCTCCTGAGATGGCAGGCCAAGGTTGGATTGAGAGCCTTTGAGTACCAGAATCCCTTTGGCAGCAAGGCAGAGTGAGGGAAAGTTGGAGTGGGATTGAGGCAAGGAGACAGTTGGAAGGCTGTTGAATTAGTAAGAATGAAGAGGAGGAGGATGTGGCATTGATAACACTTTGGAACTGGTGCAGGCGGGTGGGTCTCAGGCACAGATAAATGCCATGAGCAGAAACAAGGAACCCTGGAGTAGGGGTGGGTTTGCAATAGAAGAAGACGATTTCAAGTTTCATGAGGAACAATTTGAGGGAGAGAAAGGACAACCCAGGAGAACTGCCCCTTTGGTGGAAATTCAGAGCTGAAATGCAGACAGAGTTCAGTACTTTGAGAGAAAATTCTGAGAGTTGTTGGTAGGTGTGTGATAGCAGTAAAGACATGTCTGAGATTCCCCGAGATCATGCCTGTAGACTCAAGGGCCCCCCACACGTTCTTGGGGTAGAGACATCTAAGGCGTGATGAAGCCATAAGCGTGGTTGCGTGAAATGCCAGGGTGTAGGAATTCATTTCAGCTGCTGTGTGAGTTAGAGCTCCCCTCACACATCTTGCAGTGCTTTCAGTTTTAAGCCTCTTCATGAACCAAAGGAGGAACTTCCTGTTTCCCCCTTCCTCATCACACACCGATGGGCAGTAGCCCTCAGGATTCCTTTAATGCTGGGCAGAGAAACAGGCTCAGATTATGGAATTTTAAATGGCATTATAAAATTTTACATATTTTATATGACAAAGAAGAAACTCTGAAGACATAAATTTAAATTAAAAAAAAATTTCAAGACCAAACTGTTTTATAACCCTTCATTTTCTGTGTGGTTTTCAGTGGGTATAAAAATACTCAGTGGGTGTGTGGGTGGTTTCTCATGTTTTGGAAATGGTGAGAATATGAGATGCTGAGCATTGGGTTCTGGGATGAGAGCTATAATTACTAACTCTGATTCTTTCCCAGGATTGGCTCCTGGGTGGATATCTGAATCTAAAAACCCAACAAGAGTCCAGAATCCAGAGCAATAAACCACTCTTTCCGCCCCTCTGGAAATTAAGAGAATTATTGCGGCAAAGAGGAGAGGGAGTGTAGGGCGATGATTCTTCTTTACCTCGTCCCCTTTCATGCTGCTCGCTGACTGTTCAAGGCCGTGGTGCATCAGGAAAGAGGCTGGTGTGATGGCTTTTCCTCGCCGGCTACACAGCAGCCACTGCACAGCTGTGATGGAAAGAGTTCTAAATATAACCCAGACTCATTTCAAATCTTCCTCCCCCGGTCTTGGCGGATGTGGCAAACACCCTAAAAATACCTGCCGTCTGAACCTTTGAGGTATCTGAAGAGGAAGGGGCAGGTGGTAGCCTTAGGGCCGTGTGGTGGTGTTGGGAGGCCTGGCCAGCTACCAGGGCTGCTGCCCGTGGGGGCTGCTCCCCGAGCTGTTGGGTGCAGTGTTGGCCAGGCCATCCTGCTCAAGGATAAGAGCCCACTCTTGAGTCTCATATTCACTGTTGGCAGGTTTCAAGGAGACTATTCATAGCCTAGGCATCTGTTCTCTGTCCCATTGACCTCAAACCTGCAGCTGCCACCGTGGTATTCAGGCAGTGCGGTGGTTTCTCATCTTGTTTCACAGAATCAGAATCTTAGAGCCTGCAAGGCCCTTAGACATTGTATTGTTTATAAAACATTCCATTAAAATCACAACATTTATAGATTCACATTTCCCTGCCTCTATAGTGACTGTAGTGGTTTGGAAATGGAGTCTCAGTCTTTGATTATTAAAAGACATCACTCTCATCATTGTGTAATACACATAGGAGGATAACAAAAACCAGTCTTTTTAAAAATATTGACCAAATGATCCTGTGCAAGGCTTTTTCTTCTTTATTAAAAAATGGAAATTTGAGGCTCGTTTTCTCACCCAAAATTCAGTATCTTGAGTATAAAGCTCATTGGCAGCATAGCCGGACACCAGGAGTCTCATTTTCAGGAAGGCTTTCAATATCTAGTTGCTGGAATCCCATACCGTAACTGTGGTGTTTAATTGAAAAGGCCGTAGCCGACCTCTGTTTTCCTGGGAAAGAAAGGTTTCACAGATGATCTCCAATACCCCCGGAATGCATTCAGAGTTGTGGAGGCAGTCAGCACCATCTAATAAAACAGCATAAATCATCCGGCTTTTAAAATGTATGATAACTATCTTAGCACCAGTCTCCTTCAGTAGACTCTTGAGTAGGTGCGGGAAATGCAGAACCTGTGCTAGCAGCTGTGGGGGGGAGAACCAAGAGGCCCCAAGAAGGCCGTCCAGCTCATGGAGGAGAGGGACCAAGTCCTGTGCAAGTGCCATTTTCAGTATGTTCATTATGGTGGTTACAGAATTTCCATAATTGTAATAGGCCTGCATCCTCCACTGTGAGCTTCTCAGAGCTCCTTCCTGTATCTGGATGAGTGTCATTTATTTTTTTTTCCTCTGGGTTGAAAGTAAATTGAAAGGTTTTCTTGAGTGCTTGAAGCTGTCAAAATGGTTGGAGTTGGTTTTTTGGGGGGGGGGGGGGGGGGGCGTGGGCCATGTCACGTGAGTTGTAGGATCCTAGTTCCCCAACCCAGGATTGAACCTGTGTCCTCAGCAGTGAAAGCGCAGAGTCCTAACCACTGGTTGGAGCTTTTCATGTCACTAAGGTCATATCTGAATCAACCACTGCGAGAAGCTTATTTCCCCTGGACTAGTGTGCCTGTAAGCGGACCTGAGCTGCCTGGGAGGGAGGTGGTGTACTTAGGGAGTCAGTGTGATTCTGTGGAAAGAGCCTGGCTCTGGAGTTGGTAGCCTCAGTTGTGTAGAAGCCAGGGATGGGTAGGCACAGAGGGGTCACCTTTCTCCATGTGTGTCAAGAAGAGACGGTGGGAGAGGGAGGGGCATCCAGGTGGCATCGTCTTGGGTTCTCAAACGTTTCCTCTCTGAAATTCCAGAATGAAGAGCTCCGAAACTTGTCGCTTTCTGGCCATGTTGGATTTGACAGTCTCCCCGACCAGCTGGTCAACAAGTCGACGTCTCAGGGCTTCTGTTTCAACATCCTGTGTGTTGGTAAGTGACTCATCCCTTGCTGGTGAGCAGGGAGTCTGACTCTTAGCGTCAGCAGGTGACTGTCACAGGGGCATGTTTCGGGAAATAAGGGGAATGATATTTTTACTCTTTTATTATCCATAAAACAGGGCAATAATATCCACTCCATGTATGTCATGCCAAGATCGAGCCTTGTATTTAGGTAAAATGCTTTGTAAGCTTTGTGGTGTTATTCAAATTGTTATTTTTATTTCTGTCAAGTAGTGATCAGTTTAATATTGCTGTTGAACTACTCATTTTAATTTTTCTTGGGGGGAGGGACTTAGACCCTAGCAAAGTTGAAAGAAGGACCTGAGATGCACATACATGGGAAGATCATTCAAAAGCATTTTAAGAATTTGTTTCCAGGGTCTCTGACTATGGTGCAGTAGTAATCTCCACCAAAGTCTTTTTAGAGATATGCTATCTACAGTAAGTAAAATCTGAAAATACTTCAACCACGTTGATAAACTTAGAATATTTAAAATTTTTGCCTTTAGAGCTTAAGGCAATTTAAAATTCTATTTTATATTTGAAATACATTTTCTACCTGAATTATTAAATTAACCTTTTGTCCTTAAATTGGAATCTGAAATTGACCTCAGTTTATTCCCAGTAGATAAATGGGAAAGGCCAAAGATCTACGACTTACATATTTGCATCCTCAGTATGTTTTATTCATACTATTTAAATGTTGTGCATTGGCCTAGGTCTCTGGCCTTGGCGTTTTTCTTCTTTAGCCATATCTTTCTAAGAGGAGGAGGGTAGGAAAGAAGGTGGAGAAAAAGAGGGACATAGAAATAGAAATCTCCTGTTGGTTTGAAGCAGACCTGGAACGGATAATGGCCTTTCCTTCACCCTCCCTGTCACTCTTCTTCTTCTTCTTCTTCTTTTTTTTTTAATTTTTATTTATTTATTTTTTTGGCTGCGTCGGGCCTTAGTTGCGGCACACAGGATCTTTGTTGAGGCATATGGGATCTTTCATTGTGGCACTCAGGCTTCTCTCTAGTTGTGGCATGCAGGTGTTCTCTAGTTGAGGTGTGCAGGTTCAGTAGTTGTGGCATGTGGGATTAGTTGCACCTCGGCGTGTGGGATCTTAGTTCCTTGACCAGGGATCGAACCCCAGTCCTCTGCGTTGCAGGATGAATTCTTTACCACTGGACCACCAGGGAAGGTCCCCTCCCTGTCACTCTTGATGAAGGACCAGGCTAAACAGCAGTGAAGTGGCTCAGGCTGCATTGTTTTGTTGCTGTTGTCCTTTGGGCATAGACCACAAGACAAATGAAAAGAAGTTCTCTGTGTAGCTACTGTGTGTTCTCTGTGTATCATCTCCCCTACACTTGGCAGAATGTCCTGACTGACTTCTCTTGTCTAAGTAAAATGAAGTGAATTTAGAAAAGAAAGGTGAGCATTCAATGTAAGTTAGTTGTTGCGGGGAGGACCAGGTATCTTCCTTTCTGAAAATCTTCGAGAGGAGTATATTGAACGTGCCCCTGCATTGGGCGTTCACTAGTAGAAAGCCACCACTGACTTGTGCACCAGACGGCTCGCTGTCTGGTGTTCTGTCTCAAGCACTGGAGAGAGAATGACTGCAGAGAAACAGGCCCAGAGCCGCCAGCTCTCCTGCTTTCCCCCTTTCCCTACGTGAAGCCGATTAAAATTCAGCTGGGGACCCCCTGGAATGGCAGCTGGTTCTGCAGAGTGGCATTCATGAGTTGTCTTTTCTCTTCTGCTAAATGCTCATTGCAGAGCAGGGCAGTTCTTTATGAGCATAGCAATTTGTTGGCAATTTGTTGATTTTCTGTTGAAAAGTGTGCTAAATTGTAGGCCAATTACTATTCTGGCTTCTCTTCTCTGTCTCCCCCAGCCTTGTCTTCAAAATCAGCTTCAAGAATCCATGAATCCATGTGAGAGCTATGTCCCAGCCCCTGCAAGTAGGATAAAGCCTTCCAGTGGGATTGGGCTGGAAGGACCTGGCTTGACCGGGTGTGTGGTGTGCAAAGGGGGAGTGTTGGCTCGTTGGCTGACCCTTGTGTTACTAGCACAATTATGGTGCTAGTTGGAATTCCTCACACACCACATCCATGCTGTGCTGTTAGATTTGTCAAGCAGCTGCTATTCTGACTCTCCTGGGTGGGTGATAATACCTATGATTCTTAGGTTTTTATTCTGGTTCCATGTTTAAAATTAGTTAAGTTATTTAAAATAATGCACATTGATTGTTAAAAAATTATAAAATATCCCCCCCTTTTCCTCTCCCACCCTCATTTCCATTCCACAGAGATAACACTGTGGAATCCTTCTAGAAACGTTCCCCACTTTTCTGTACTTGAAAGTTATTTTCGGAGGCTGAAAACAACACCAGTTCATTATCTTACAGTTTTGTAGACGTTCTACATGTGTCTCACCGGGTTAAAATCAAGGCATCTGCAAAGCTGTGTTCGTTTCTGGAACCTCAAGGGGAGAAGATATTTCCTTGCCTTTTCCATCTGCTAGAGGCTGCCCACATTCTTTGACTCTTGGACACTTTCCTCCATCTTCAAAGCCAGCAATGTTGCATCCCTCTCTGACTGTTCTTGGGTTAGGAAATTTTCCACAGAGAATTGCAGAAATCTAGTTTAAACTCAGTTAAGGCTCTTCCTCAACCCCAAAACACACTAAAAAGGTAGTATATTGAGTTGTGTAATTAAGAACAGCTGGCTCTTGGGATTCAAAGCATGTTTGCAGGGCTCCATCTCTGGTTTTGGATCCTGCTTGCTTCTGCGTGGCTTCATGTTTGGGCTTTTTCTTCACGGAGGTGGTATGGCCTCCAGCAGTGTTGCCAGCTCAGCAGCCCCAGAGGAGAGAAGAAGCCATTCCTGACAAGGCTTCCTCCACGGTCACAGGATGTCTCTGATCAACCAGGACTGAGTCATCTGTCCACCCAGGGTGGCAGATGAGATTTGTCCACCCTGAAACACACAGGGGTCCTCTAGGAGAGAGGACATGGGCAGAAAGGCGATTGGGCATGGAAGAGACACACGCTGGACAGATATAAACAGGTCTCTCACAATTATATAAATACTTTTCTGTTTTGGTTTTACACAAATGAGATCATGCTGTTCTACTCTGCATTTTCTTTTTTCACTCCACAGTAAGTCCTGCCTGTCCTTCCATGCCTGTATATCTAGCGTCCAGGCTCTTTTCCATCGCACTTTGGAGCCCTTTGGTTGGGGCCATCACTAGCTCTTTGGGAGACAGGGGTGTCAGCATTAAGTTAAACATACATATCCTCAGGGGGCAGGACACATCAAATCCCTTCACAAATACTTTACAGCAAAGTGTCTGTATAAGAAAACAACGCTCACTGTCAGTTAATGCTCTGTTTTTAAAGTAAGAGTCTATGAAAAGCATTCTAGTTGATCAAAATATTTTGACAGCCACTTAGAGGAGTGGATGTTGTATTTATCTTAAGCGTATCAATGGTATTGATACTTTCTTTTCTCCTTGTCATCCTACTGTGCATTTGTATTTTTTACACAGTATGTGCATGCATGGTGTTTATAGCATCATTAGTTTCATGTGAAAAATATGGAAGAGAATTGAGGATTAAAAAAAGAGTTATGATGCTATTAAGGACGCTGATGATGTTTTTCAGAGTTATGATGCTATTAAGGACGCTGATGATGTTTTTCAAAAATGTCTTAGAATCGTAATTTTGTTCTGTGGCAAGAGCCTACAGGCTGCGAACAGAGAGGAAACAAACTGGGGCAGCAATGAATCCTGGCGTGCACTTAGTCTAGTTTTAGAGGCACTGAATTAAATGCGGTTAGAACCCAGCTCTCCTGAGTCCTGGAGAGAAATGTAATAAATAGTGTGGGAGAGTAGTGTTCATTTAACTGGGAAGAGAATTCTTCATCCTAAATCGGGTACCAGACACCCAAGAGTTCATAGTTCCCCTCCTCTCCATCTTGCCTGAAACACATCAGTTCACCCCCAAAACTGCACTTTGTTTTAAAAAAAACCTTTCTTTCTTACCCACGCTGCAGTTCTCCAAAGTATCTAAATTAGTATTCAGCCTTTCTTCACAATTTAAAATTTATACATCTTTGTCATTCACTTTCCAAAATAACACCAGCTCTGTGAGAAACTGCAGCATTGACGCAGCTGTATGTTGGTTCCTGGTGCACCTACACAGATGGATAAATTACTGTAACATCCCTGCTTTTGAAGAGGAACCATTTCAATAGTGGGGTCAAAGTAAATAAATAACACATTTTGAAATAGAATTAAAAAAATAATAATTCCATCATATTGTTTTGAGAGGATGGCAGAAGAGGAATAGAAAAAAAGACAAGTTTAAGATCATTTTAGCCAAGGCTATAGTGTCAGCATAAGCTGTGGAATTTTACAATTTGATCTTAACCATTTTTATCCCATCTTGCTTTTCCAGGAAAGGCTATGAAGTAGTTTACAGGGTGAAATGAATGAGTAAATGAATAAAGATAAAATTAACCCCAGAAAATACAGTGAAGCCAAGGGTAGAGTCAGAACTTAAAGCCATTAGACCTGCCTGTAGCAGTTGATTCTCTCGGAAACACATTTACCTCTCAGTCAGTGGTCAGAGCATGGAGTGACCCATTCATTCAACAGATATTTGTTAAACACATATTAAGTGCCAAGCACAAGATAAAACTTCAATAATGACAAACTGATAGTAGCTATAAAGTAAAAACAAAATGGTTGCTCCAGATGAAACACAGTTCACCTGGAAAAATCTCTCCCGTGGACTTTCAGAAAAGACATATGGTGGCTGTCCCTCCATTTAAGCCTGGGTTCCTGAGTGTTCTCCACTCAGCGCCATTGAGCCTTGCAGTGCTGAGGGTCACGTGCTGGTCTTTCAAGGGGGCTTCCAAGACCAGCATGGTGTGGTTAATACCACCAGCTAATACCCTGGCTGGTGGTATTAGCTAAAGCATGTTTCATCAAAGGCGATTCTTTGAGGAGTTAAAACAACACAGCATAGCTCTCTGATTATCTGGCTCCATCCAAGAATAAAGTCTGGAATATTTGGAGGAGGCAGGTAGACCTTCATGTACAGCTATTTGAATAATTATAGTCATAATTACACAAGCAGGCAGTCTTGGCAATCAGAGTGAAAAAGCTGAATCGTAGATCAACTATTTGATCAGTTGACAGTTAATTACCTTCTAATCAATAATACATTCCTCTGTGTGTGTGTTTGTTTTCTGTTTTTAATAACGTCCAGCGTAGAGCTTGCGGTCTAAGTAAGCCTGGGAACAGAATGGAAGAGGTAGGCCTGCTTCTCACTGTGCTGTGGGTGTCACGCGCGCCAGCGTTGGCAGGAGCTGGAGAAACAGACGCCCCAGATGGCTCTTCAAGAGTAAATCTCTGATTATTCTAACAACTGTTTAGACAGATAAATGTATAACAAAATAAACAACAAACTCTCAAAAATCTACCAGAGTGGCGAACGATCACCAGGATCATTTCTCTTTTCAGTTAACTTTTGCCGAATGCCTGCTGTGCCAGGGATTCTGAAGTGTTTCAGAGTTGCTGTTAGTCATTCATTGTCTCAAAATATTGTTGTGGTTGTTGAGTTTGAATTGGAACCTATGCCAGGTAGGCTTTTGGTTATTCAGTGCAAAAGAAGCCTTTTTGCTCTTGTGTGTCCTCAAAAATATAGAAAACACCTTCTTTTCTGAGGCCAGAGATTGAGCTCAACAACAAACGCATTGAAAAGCTCTCCTAGCTCCAGAGTTTCTTTTATTCCAAAAGCTGTCATTTCTTAGTGAACTGCTTGTGGTGGATTGCACTGCTGCTAGGGTAGCTGTGTCTAATTAGGGCTCTTAAAAGCACAGAGCATAGAAATGGAAAGCAAAGCACTCTGAAATTTAGAAGAACAGTGGTTTTTCCCAATCCGTTGATTAACCCTGTGCTATAAGTAGGGCCTGGAATGCTAATTGTTCATATTTTCCACCTTAATGCAAATAATAATTTAACTTATCTTGCCTTTAAAAAACAAAAACAAACAAACAAAAAGGATGGTGTTCTTGATTCACATATGCTTAACTAATTCTCGACTTAGTAAGATGTGATGGTAATTTCAGTCCTGTCCAGGTAACCTAGAATCCTCGCCGTGTAAGTTGAACTCTTTATTGCTGTTTTTAGGGAAAGAGATGAAAGTTAAGTGGGTCGCTTTCCACTGACAGAACCTTTACCTTATAGAAGAAATTTTATAGGGTAGTTCTGCTGTTGTCCCTTTGTCCTTGTTCTGAAAATAGGTAAATTCTGAAAAGAAGTTTGCTCTATTGAGAAAGATACTCATGTAAATGACTGGAGAACCTTCAGTATTGAATTGCATTCCAGATTCTACCTACTTTACAAGTGAGAACCCTGTTTTGTTTCTGTATCCATTACTTAGTAACTTTGTTTTGCTCAAAGTTATTTTAAGTCACCAATGGTGCATGTGAGCTTGTTCAGCATTAGGGAACAGAGACTATTTTAGATTACTTTATTGATGGGTCTTTTTTGTAAGAATATTGAGGAAAGTAAGGAAGACAGGAAACAGTTTCAACTGCTACACAGCTAGACTTCATGGAGATCTGGAATGACATTCATGATATTACAGAAGTGTCGGTTGCTGTTTTTCTTCACCATTTTATCCCCAGCACCTATGCTTGTCACATTAAATGTTGAAGTCTTATTAATGAATACATTTCAGATACTAATGTCTTCTGTATCTGTCTGCTCTCTTTCTCCTATATGCCCAGCTAATGGTCTGTCAGCAACATGTCTTCTATTTATTTATAGCCTTTGCTGCCTCCTGGCATCTGCTTATTCGCTTCTCTCAGCCTGTCTTTTCTTTTTCATGCCATCGTGCTGTGTGCGGATTCAGACTCCCAAAGAGGGAAGTTTGCTTGGGTAGACAGATCACTGTCCAGTGTGGAGCATTCTCACAGCCTGATGACTGGGCTTCCATGGGTGCCTTTGGACAGGGGGCTAGCCCTGGTCCAGTTACCTGTGGTCATTAGCAAGGTCCAGGGTATAAACTGTGGTCTTGCTAGTGAGAGGAATGTGATTATGGCAGACATTTAAAATATCATTCCCACAGTAGTAAACCAGAGTCTGGCTGGTATCCAGTCATGTTTCAGGTCAGATTCTAAGCTATAGGAGAACACCACATCAGGCCATTTCATTGTTGTATTCCCAGAACTTGGCACTAAGCTGGAAAAGATGCTGGCCGAATGAAGACTGATGAAGGAGGAAATTCTTTGATTTTAGATGTATCGGGTCCAATGGGTAAAGCTAAAGAGTTAGGCAGATGTACTTGAACAACTTTTATCCTACAAGTAAATCACGGTAGTCAGTGGCAAACCACATAAGGCTTCTAATTAGAGAAAGCTCAGTTCCAGAGAGATTCCATTCTACTTCATTTTTATACTATGTTGGAAAGGAGTGAGTAATACAGAACTTCTAATTAGTAAGTGTATTTTGTCATTACAGTGGGAAAGTTGCCCTAAGGCTATAAATCCCAGAGATTTTTTTCCCCATTGGAATTGTCACCATCCTAAAAGTCATTATGGCAATTTTTCAGAAGAGAGGTACTGTTCCTGGGTACATCATGGGATTGGGATTTGTTGAAAGGGCTGCAGTATATTGCTATGTTTAAATTGAATGGAAAACCTAATTAGGAAGTTTTCCAGCTTTTTTTTTAAAGGCATTCCTATGGATAATGTTTCTTGATTTCTACCATCACACGCTCAACCGCCACCACCATCACCACCACTGACAAGGGTGGGTTCTTTCTCATTGCCAACTATTTTTGACTCAAGAATTAATATTAAGAGAAAAAAATTTTTTTAATTTAAATTTTATTTATTATTGGCTACGTTGGGTCTTTGTTGCTGTGCACAGGCGTTGTGGTGAGCAGGGGCTACTCTCCATTGTGGTGCACGGGCTTCTCGTTGCAGTGGCTTCTCTTAATGTGGAGCACGGGCTCTAGGCTTGTGGGCTTCAGTAGTTGTGGCATGCAGGCTCAGTAGCTGTGGCGCACGGGCTTAGTTGCTCCGCAGCATGTGAGATCTTCCTGGACCAGGGCTCAAACGCGTGTCATCTGCATTGGCAGGTGGATTCTTAACCACTGCATCACCAGGAAAGTCCCAAAGTTTTCTTGGTCTTATTTCGAAGATCAGGCTAAAGCTCTCCCTGGCTCCACATTTGAGTCTTACCATTTGATTGGTGCTAGGTACCAGAGTGCCACTCTGCTTTGTGCATATTAGGGTCTCAGTAAAACTTACTGACTTGAATTATCAGTGCGAATTAATAAGGCCATTGTTGCAGGTCATTTAACATAAACATCTGCCTGAAACTAGGAAATCTTAACAAATGCTTGCCATCTGCTGAATAGGGAAATAAAAATGGAGATTATATGGAGGATTCTCACAGATTCAAAACCATATGTAAAAATATTAGGCAGTCAGTTTTCTCTGTATTAGTAAAGTAAGGATGCTGTTTTGGTTGAGTGTAGGTGTTAGAACCACACAAACTTGGGTTAGAATCTTGGCTCTGCCGCTTAGTGTGACTTTAGACAAGTTACTTAGACCTTACCTAAGCCTTAATGCCCCATCTGTAAAAGGGAGGAAACAGTAGTACTTGTTCCGCAGGGGTCAGTAGTAGGGTTTAAATGAGATAATGCATTGGAAGCTCTTGCCACAGGGCCTGGTACGAAGTAAGTGCTCAGCAACTGTAGTTGGGTTTGTTATTATTGCTGTTATTTGTCGAGTGTTGTTTTGAAAAATGTAATTCTTTCCCACAACATTAGATGGTATCAAATAATTCAATATAAGTGAATCTGTCTTTTTAATTTTCCTAGTAACAGAAACTCAGCAATATGGAATTTTTTTAAAGTAATACAGTTTTACACCTAACATTTATGGAAGGAAGAGCTACAGTTTGTGTCTTTGAAATGACCGCAGACTGACCACAGCCAAGCTTATAGGTTCTGTTTCTCTATTCAGAGATAAAGAAGAGCATCTTTATCTGTAAGTTCAAGATCTTTCCTGCTGAATGGTTTTTGAAATTCATAAAGGCATTTCTAGGGAGGTAGTCCATAGATCACACATGGAAAGAACTATCTTTTTGTGGTGGGATTTCTGGTGATACCGACTTTTCAAAAATATTACTATCGTGATGATGAAAAACTCCTGATGATGTGAACTGATGTCTCAGAGGCATTGGCACATTGTTTGATTTCTCCCTTGTGGTCATGCAGGCGAGACGGGCATTGGCAAATCCACATTAATGGACACTTTATTCAACACCAAATTCGAAAGTGATCCAGCTACTCACAATGAACCAGGCGTCCGGTTAAAAGCCAGAAGTTATGAGCTTCAGGAAAGCAATGTGCGGCTGAAGTTAACCATCGTTGACACTGTGGGATTTGGAGACCAGATAAACAAGGATGACAGGTACATCTTGGGATTTTGTGGGGATATCAATGGATGAAGTGATAACAGGACTCATCTCGGGTAAACGCAGAGACAAAATGTTCGCTAGTTGTGAGACTTGGTCTCCTGTCACCTAGAAGTTAAGACATTCTTGTTCTCTGAGAAATTTTCTTAGAATGTTCTTGAGGTCAGAACCAGCTAGTGTAATTGAGTCCAGCTAGTGTAAGGAGAAAAGGGATTTGTTAGAAGGAATAAGCTAGCTTATGGCATTTTTCCAGGAGAGTCATGGAACCAAGTGTGGGGGCTTTCCCACCTGGAAGAGCAATCTAGAGAAACACCTGCAGTTAGGGGAACCCCTGCCACAAACTACCGTATATAGTTTGGTACCCGTGACTCTGGGGAGAGGTCTCTAGAACCTCCACCTAATTTGTCCCTGATAACCAAATGCCTTCACCACCACTTACAAGAAGAACCCCTTTCCCTGTGTGTGGCCTGTGCCTTGTGTGACTCACTTCCTGGTTCCAAGTCTCGTATGGCTACATCTGCTTGGCAGAAAGTAGACTAGATCCGGAACACTAGTTGCAAGAGAGTCTGGGAAATGTGGTTTCTGGTTTTTTGTTGTTGCTGCTGCTGTTTTAACTCTGCAAAAAAAAGGGACGGTGGGGACATTGAAAAGGAGTTTGGAATGAGCATCTGCCAAGCTCTCCAGTCTCTGAGGCAGATTGGGACATTGGACGTCATCCCCAAGTTCCTACAGATCTGAATGAAAACTTGGAGTCGACATGATTTTGCCCAAGAAGCCAGAGCCCAGGATTTAGGAGACCTGGGTTGTGGTCTGGATTCTGCCAATGAGCAGCTATGGGACCTTGGCAATTTATCTCACTCTAAGAAAATGACACTGGATACTCTCTCAAGTCTCTTCCAGTGGGATCTGCATAGGGTCACTTCTTAGGTGGGGTATAAGGAAGGGCGCCACTGGTAAAGGCTACACCTGGAGGAGGGGCGTGGTAATAATAGGGGGTTATCCTGTCTTTTGATGGCTTTGGGAACAGTGGTATCAGCTCCTTAAACCCCGAAGTGAAGAAAGCGTGCTTATGAAAGATCAGTTGGAAGAATCGTAGTTGATTTCCAGCCAGCACAGGATCTTAATATTGATGCTAGTGCTGTGGCGTGAGCACTGTGACTCCTTTATGCATTGTCTGGGTCTTCCTGTAGGCTGCTCAGAGTTGGGTGGCCCGCTGGGTACAGAATGACCACATTGAGTCTGAATATTGAGCGTGGTTTCAGTGGAGCCTGGTGAGGAATTCAGATTGCTCTCTATCCAGCGAGGGTTTGTTAAGCTAATTAGATAATATATATAACAAACTTCTTTGTCAGTGTAGAAGAAGGACATGTTTAAGCCTCTTAAGAAATAAAATGTTTTTTCAGAATTTTGGTTCTGTAGTTTGTATGTAGACAGACGCTGTTAGCTATGTCAGTCTTACGTATTCATTCACTAAAACTGGTTTACATAGATTTGATGATCTAATTTCAAAATCATATAGTGAGGTTTTCCTTTTGTAAAACAGACATACTCAAGTTTATAAAGCCACGCAAGTTCAGCTCTTTTCCCTGAGTTGCTGTGTGCCCTTATTTGCGGAAAGCTGTTAATCCTTCAGCCTTCTTGGTGTACACCCATGTGTTAATCTCAAGATCACCCATCCTATTCACTAATCTTGACTTTAAATGCCTTATGATTTTAAATATTTATGTTCATTCTCAAAAAAAGTTTGAGAAAGTTAGAATTAAACTGTCCCAGGCCCAAAGATAATTCCAGAAGGAGGCGTCCAAAGACATTTTTGTGCAGTGACAGCTTAATGGGAATGAGACACCAAATCATTAAGTAACATTATGTTTGCTTAGGGCTCAGAAGCTTCATTAATACCAGGTTTTTTTGTTTGTTTGCTTCATTTTCCTTAAAACTGTGTATGTTATATGCGTGTGTTTTGTAAAGAGGAATTTGAACCATTTTTATCTAGAGCTGTGCATTGTCTAGATATATTTTGACTCTCTGTGACATAAATATGAACACATAGCAACGACAGAGGAATATTTAACTCATGTCCTAGCTGAGCACTGAGCTCTGTTTTATCTATAGAGCGATTTAAATGCTCTCCAGTGAGCACTGGCCTGTAATACAGGAGCAATTGTTAGACATAGTAAGAGAGATTTTATTTTGCATCTGTCAGAATGGACTATCTGTACGTTGTGTTGGGGTGGGGGAAGCCTAAGCACAGCCCCTGCAGCTGAGCAGTTGCTCTTAATTTATGACCTCAATGCCAAGGAATGATGGAGAGGTTCCTGCCTGAAGGCTGTTTGTAATGCCCAGTGAAACAGACGAAGAGAAAAAACCCTGACGACAAGCAAAAGTGCACAAGTGCATCGTGGGAGCTGGGGAGAGAGCCAGGGGCTGCTGGTCCTCCTGTGGTCACGGAGCCCTGTCAGAGCAAGGCGGGTCTCCATCTCTGACCTGTGCAGGTATCTCCCTGCGGTAGGGGAGTGCCATGCTTGTGCACTCCCTAATGGGAAGACGGCAGCTGGACCTTTTCAGGATGCCTGCTTGCAGGAATGAGAACCGTCCTCCACATTTTGCTGCTAAGATTCCATGAGCTGTTCCAGCTCAGCGTCATCGCCTCAGAACTGCGGCTACATTTTTACTTCGTCCCTGAATGGGGACTTTCCCTCAGTCTGGTGGATTTTCACTCACCAGCCCTGAACAGCAGGTGGCCAGTGCAATGCTGATGCACACATTTTCAGCTGGAGGCCTCTTTAAGAAATTATCTGACTCATTTGGGTCAAATAATAGTTTCCAAGGAGACTTAGAAGAGAGGAAGTGTGATATTAACCTAACCTAGATACCAAATTTTTTTTTTCTTCTGAAATTTCTTGACAGCTGTTGCATAACCTCTGTAAGTGGCATTTAGAACTCTGTGCCCCAGAACGGTTGTTGACACTGTTGACTATAAACCCAAATGTCTGTTAAAAAAAAAATAGTCATTTGGACAGGGTCTGCTTCCATCAAAAAACTGCAAGCGGGATATGCATTTTTGTATCGATATGTAAACATATGAAAGGGATGTTTCTCTAAACCCATGATTGTTTTTACTACTTTGAGGATTAGGCAAGCTTTTCTGCCATCCATGCAAGACTTCAAGAATGTCCCAGTTTGTTTATGTAGGCTTCGGACATGTCAGCATTCCTGCATCATTATCTGCCTGGGACCAGGCTAGCTAGAAGGAGGCAGGAAGAGAGAGAGAGATCTGGTAAGGCTTCCTGTTTTGTTTAATAGCACGATTAACTCTTCGTGGTGTAAGGGCCTCCTTGTTTTGCTGTCCATACTCTTCAGTAAAGAAGGAAAGAGGTCTGGAGAAGGGAAACCAGATTTTGCTCTAGTGCTGGAAATAGAAGAATTTGTTTGCCCCACGTTTGGGAGATGGGAGATAGAACAGCAACGGCATATTACAAACTATAATGATAATCAGTCCTAAAAAAGCGTGGATACTTGAAATCCACTGAGTGAATCCTCAAACTTACCAAATCTTTATCAGAGTTATAAAATGGTAATGGGGTAGACTGGTCTTTAAACTCTGTCTTAATCCCACTTTCTGGTAGAGGTAGCTGAAGGATAAGGAAAATTAACTTTGGCTAATAGACAGCAAGAGAGAGAAACATGTATGGTAGGTATCTGGTCACATAAAATGGAGAGTCAATCCCTGAACAATGGCATTGTCTGTTTTGTAAATGGGTAGCTTGTGTGGATAGAAAATATTGTGTAAAATATTCTTTCCCTGTCAGTTTTAGGGTCAACCTCTGTCAATTTTTTGTGTTTTTTAATGGCTGGAGATTTATGGTGCAGGGTGAGGGGTGGGGGGAGTGGTAGGTAAAAAGGAACATCCCATGCCTTAAAGGGAAATTATGTGAGAATGTGGGGGCCTGATGTGATTGGCCCAATCCCCCCCTCCCCCCATCCTTCCCTCTGCTTGATGTAACTACAATCCAAAGATGTTTGAATTGGCAAAGCAGAATATAAATTAGTATCCTTGCTATAAGAATGGAAACTAGCAAAAGGCAAAACAGCGATGAAGCTTCCTTATCTTTATGATTTTGAGTGTAGATAACACATGGACAGGAGTAGGAGAGAGGGCAGAGAGTTTGTTTAAAGGATGTGAAGGGGCGTACAAAGCCACTAGGCTGACTCATTATGCATCAAGAGGAAACTGTTTCATCAACGTAGTTAAATCTTGAACACAAGGAATAGTGATTTTGGGAAACAGTTCTCCTGAAATACACTTATTTGTTTATAATGATATAGAGGGTAAAATGGATGGAATTTTGTGCTTGGTTGTATGTGGGAGGTAGGAGAGGGCTCTGGGTTGAACCCCAGGGTTCTGACATGGCCAGTGGTTTGGATGGAGCTTCAGTTTGCTGACCTAAGGCATATGGGGGAGTGTGGGTTTGGGGACAGGATGAGGAGTTTGATTTTGGACATATTTAGTTGGAAGATCAAGTGGTAAGCAAGTGGTAAGCAGTTAGATGGATTGGTCTGAAACTTGGGTGAAAAATCTGGTTAAGTGAAACGTAAAACTAAATGCGATTTTATGTGGAAACCACATACAGGGAAAAGAGGGAGACTGAAAAGGTTGGCCTAAACTCCTCAACTTGGGAAGTCAGAAGGAAACCCAGGATATAAGAGGAGAACAAAAGATGTCTTTGGATATACCAAATCCAGGGCAGAAAGCATTCCTCACTGGAGAAGGAGAGGTGCTATGCCTCCCATAATCCTGGAGGATCAGAATCAAAACCAAAGGAAATTAATAGAAAGAAGAAACATACTTGGACCACTGTTGAGGGGAGGTGCTAAGAAGCTGCAAATCAGAAACTGGCGAGGCAGGAGGGAGCAACTGCTGTGAGCTGCTAAGAGGGAGCTGGGCGAGGACCCTGATTTCCCCCAATCAGGTGCCTCAGTGTCAGGAGACCAAAAGATCAGGCCCTGGACTGACAGGGCATGGGTGGGTCTCGTTGGAGTGCCCTGGTCCACTGCCCTACAGGGCTTGAGTCAGTAGCAGAATAGTTACCATAGAAGCGGGCCAGTGTAAAGTTACTTTTTTTTTTTTTCTCCTGTCCTTTTGAAAAGTCAGGCTTGCTTTTCTCTTATTTGTTGTTTATTATATTTCTGTGAAATAGTTATATCTCACACTTTTATGGGCTAATTCTTTTTTTTTAAATAACTGTCACTTCCCCATGACTTTTTTTTAATGAGAATCAACTGTATTAGATTTATTTTTTTTAATTAACTAATTAATTTATTTATTGACTGCATTGGATCTTTGTTGTTGCACACGGACAGGCTTTCTCCAGTTACGACGAGTGGGGTCTACTCTACATTGCGGTGTGTGGGCTCATCATTGGGGTGGCTTCCCTTGTTGTGGAGCACAGGCTCTAGGTGCACGGGCTTCAGTAGTTGCAGCACGGGGGCTCAATAGTTGTGGCACACGGGCTTAGTTGCTCCGCGGCATGTGGGATCTTCCCGGAGCAGGAATCGAACCCGTGTCCCCTGCATTAGCAGGTGGATTCTTTTTTTTTTTTTTAAGCTCTTTATTGGAATGTAATTGCTTTACACTGTTGTGCCAGTTTTTGCTGTACAACAAAGTGAATCAGCTGTATTTATACACATACCTCCATATCCCCTCCCTCCTGCGACTCCTTCCCACCTTCCCTATCCCAGCCCTCTAAGTCATCACCCATCATCGAGTTGATCTCCCTGTGCTATGCAGCAGCTTCCTACTAGCTACCTATTTTACATTTGGTAGTATATATATGTCAATGCTACTCTCTCACTTTGTCCCAGCTTTCCCTTCACCCAAGTCCGTTCTCTACATCTGCATCTTTATTCTTGCCCTGTCATGGCAGGTGGACCACTGTGCCACCTAAGAAGTCCCTGGGCTAATTCTTTACATATATTAATTAGCTCACTTGTTTGTCACATTAGCGCTCTGATATAGGTAATATTTTTGTTCTTGATATTACCTATGAGGGACTTGAAACACAGAGAGGTTTAGTAACTTGCCCAAAGCCACACAGCTAGTAAATTGTGGATTTGGAGTTTGGTCTTAGGTGGTCTGGCTTGAGTCCATGCTTTTAACCACCATTTTTATAACTATCCTATCATAATGATGGTTATTACTGTTATATAATACTTGTCTGTATTTTAAAACTGGAAAATGTAGGAGAATCTTATTACTTGCTCATCCTTTCTGTTGGAATTCACTGAGATTTCTGTTGTCATGTTTAGAATTTTATTTAGGTACATTCTACTTTTTCTTTAAACCTCTAGAAATCTTGTCTGTTCAAATTGAATCAGTGGATTATGATAAATTACCAAGGGAAAATATAAAAAAACTTTTTTCTGTTTTCAGTTTTAGTTGTCCATTTTTGTTGGTTTTTGTTTTTTATTTTAGGGCATCTGCTGTCATCCTCATTATAAAAGATTTATAGTTCTCTTTCAGGGATTTCAGTTTAATTTATGAATCTGAGGGTTGAGTGTTGAAAGGTTTTTATTTTTCTTAATGCTTAAACCATTCCTCAGCAAGATAGTAAGTTTGGGGAAGAATTAACCCTTTTTATTCCTAATCAGCCCATCTCATTGCTGCTGGCACTTACCTCTGAGCAGTCTCCTTGGAGAACTGGAAGAATTCTTGGCTTTTCCACAGTGACCTAATGTACTGTTTAATCCCTGGAGAACATATGTTTATTAATATATCTTCCCTTTATGCTATTAGTGATTGTGGTTTTGGTCAGTTAATAGCGTCATGTGTAATTATTCAAAATAGATTTGAATTATGATTTGGTGAGAGGGTTACAGAATTTACCTTCAAATCATAAAATCTGAGAGTTGGAAGGACTCTTGATCATAATAGACCAGGCACTTCGGTTTATAGATGCTATTGTGGCATGCACAGGGCTTTATGGGAGCTCGGAGAAGCCCTCATCCCCAGGGAACGGGGCTGCCAGCAGGAGGTAGTGCCACATCCTGAAAGCACAGAGCTGTTTCATTTTGTGCACCGATGCCAGTCAGCTGGGAGAGCCTGTCAAAATCATTTCATTGGGACAGATTTTGAGGCTCACTTTTGGCCCAGCAGGAAAGAATGCCACAGTCTCTTAGCAATATGTTCATGGGTGCCATGGGGGAAGTGACAGTGTGTCTCACATATTCCTAATTGCTGTTTTAAAGGATGAATGTTAGCCAGGGGAATAATAGGAAGAAGACCATTCCAGATGTGTGCGTGTGTGTGTGGCGGGGTGGCTAGCATGAGCAAAGGCACTGAGGCAGGCGAGAGCTTGACGTGTGGAACAGAAAGGGTGAGCTGGGGGGGGGTGGGAGAGAGGGCCTGGAGCGATGTTCAGGGGCCAGATGGCTGAAGGTCCAGCTGCCAAGGTAAGGAACTTGGGGCTTAGCTCTTAGGGAAGGGGGAACCATTGAAGACTTTCCTGGAGGATTGTACAAAGAGGTTTGAGACTAACAACACGTTGATTTGAAAATGTGTTTCTATAAACCTTCTTCTGCATTTTAGCTATAAGCCGATTGTGGAATATATCGATGCCCAGTTCGAGGCCTACTTGCAAGAGGAATTGAAGATCAAACGTTCTCTCTTCAACTACCACGACACCAGGGTCCACGCATGCCTCTACTTCATTGCCCCTACTGGACATTCGCTGAAGTCCCTGGACCTGGTCACCATGAAGAAGCTGGACAGTAAGGTACTCACTGCTGCTCTGGGTACTGTCCACTCTCCTGTAAGACCATCTTTTTCTGGAGTCCCCAGTTTACCTCTGCTGTCAGTGTAATTTGGTGTTTTGTTTTAAAGAGCAGTTTTAGATTCACAGCAAAATTAAGAGGAAGGTGCAGAGATTTTCTGTATACTCCCTGCCCCCCGACATGGATAGCCTCCCCGCCATTACCAGTATCCCCATCAGATGGTGCGTTTGTTACAGCTGAAGAACCTACATTGACACATCGCTGTCACCCCACGTCCATAGTTTACGTGAGGGTTCACGGTTGGTGTTGTGCATTCCGTGGACCTAGACACATTTATAATGGCATGTACTCCTCACTGCAGTACCGTACAGAGTAGTCTCACTGCCCTGAAAGTCTTCTGTGCGCCACATGTTTATCCCTCCCCGACTTCCTAACCTTGTGTTTGTTTTTTCTGCTTTACAGAACCATAGGGTTTTGAAAAAAAAAATGGTTCAAAACCTCTCTGGTTATTATGACAAAACAAACAAAACTATGTAGCTTATTACAAAGTATTTTCAGTTCTTAAACTAGCACTAGTGTATGCTCTATTGAGAGTTCGGGAGTTATATAGTGGAGATACCTAAAGGGTCATAGGAGGGGTTAAACTTAGGGAGATTTAACTATAATTCATGATTTGTTTATTTTCTTAAAAACTTTCCTTAAACTCTCTTTGAAAGGTTTTTACAGGTTTGGCTTTATTTGAGGTTTAAAATGCAAAAAAAAAAAAAAGTGTTTATTTTTTCTCTATGTGATAAGGATGGTCCAGCTTCTTAGATTTTAAAACTGAGCTGCACCATGTGTTCAAAAGAAGTAGAGTCTCAGATTGAGTTTGACCCCTAACCTTTGCACATTTATAACCTCTCTCCTTAACAACGTTTGAAGGAAGGAACTGATAAATTTGACAACGTTCGGTGATCTATTTAACGATTAATTTGGTTTTCCATTTTGAAATAAATGGAAGATAATACATTCTGAAATGAAGCAGCAGATGGCAAGAAGAACAACCACAAAATTAAGCTATAGTATTTCCTCATAGAGTCTAACCTCCTTTTGAGTTCAACACAAAGTCTTATCATCTTTAGAGGGCTTTGTGGGGTGTTATTTTCTGTCCAAACAACACTGTTTAAAAGATGCTCTTTCTCCAGAGGGACGTAATAGCGAGAGAACGCCAAGCAGATCAGCCTGTCCCCAAGGGCTCTGCCTGAACCAGCCCACAAAGGGCCTGCAGGCTGACACCAAGCCAGGTTCTCCGGGCCCCCAACCTGTGTTGACGCACTGCTTTACAGAAACATAGTCTACCAGCCGGAAAGGAGTCCTGCAGCTAGAACACTCCTGGGAGAATCAGTAGAAACCCTTCCTCATCTCATTTGGTTCAGCTGCAGTGAGCCATCGCTGATGACTCGCTGGGCAGGGAGGTCTGCTCCCTGGGCTGTCGAGTCCTTGAGAGCAGGGCTGGGAAGCAGGCAGAGGGAGGTAGCTTCCTCACTGAGACCATGCCAGGGTGATATCCAACAATATGATTATACTTCATAAAGTTGATTGAAAAAGGGAAAGAAAATAAGGCAAAACAAACACAGCTAATCAAAACAAAACAAAACAACCACTATAAAGCAGGTTAAACTGCTTTCAAAGAACTTATATTATTGTAGAGCTGGAATGCTAGGGCGTATCTGAAAATGGTATTGTCAAAGGTTAGTTGACACAAGTAAAGTGAAGAGTTAAGGCAAACATATGATAATTTCAGAAAAGATTTCCAAGCATCTTCCACTGAGGAAGAAGAGATTTTAAATCGAAATTTGCTTGGTTCTTCTATCTACTCTGATCAAATTGGCCAAGAAAATATAAACATCTGCCGTTTTGTCCGTGTTGATATTAACCGAATACTAAGTGCGCACAAAAGTTAGCCAATACAAACAATAGGGAGGGGTTTGTTCCCCAAGTCCTCATCCAGACATTCCTGCACCCTCAATGATGTCTGTCTCAGTCTGCAACTTGCTGGAGGAAGCCCACCCATGATAAGGTTAGGATTGGGTTGAGGAATAAGGAAGAATAGATTTTTCCATCAACGGGTCACCTCATTCTGGTTTATCAGGGATTTTTGATTTGGCTCTTGGGATAAAAGGAGAAGCAAAGGAATGCAGACATGACCCAGAAAACCCTCCTAAAGACTTCCTCTTCTCTGTCTGAAACTGCTTTCTCACTGAGCCATTCCCTTTTCACCTGAGCTGGATGAAGAGCATGGTCCCTGGTATCAGATGTCAGTAGCATCCTGTTGAAACCTCTGTACCAACCAGGGAGTGAAAGAAAGTTAATTGTAAAAAACAAATTTTAAAAAATGTGTCCTGTGGACAGTTAGGAGTAGAATGTCCCACCTGGGGTTTTGGGGCTTGCACTTGAGGGTCCCTGGCCCTCATTCTGGGCTTTCTGCCATTGTTGTCAAACTCCGAGTTCTCACCTGGTCCTTGTATCTGATGCTCTGAAAGTGAGCCTTGCCTTTGTCACTAAGTCTCATTCTGGCACGAAGAAGTACTGTGATAGAAGCTGATTTTCAAGAGAATTAGTTGGTGTGATTTCGAAAAATTTAAAAGTAGGTAAAATCATTTTTGTTTTGATTAATACTTAGGTTCTCTGCTCCCAGCAGTTTTCAAGTCATCAGAAGAAAGGATGCTTTCCTGCAAAGAGCTGACTATTCCACTTTTCTAACTAATGAAAATCTTGGTATTAGACTATTAGAAACATGCAGAAATCAAGCTCCTAAAGTAGCTGGGAGTGGTTACCCAAAGAATAGGCTTCTTTGTTGTCACTATTTGTCATAGAGTAACACTTCCTTTTACACTGTAGAGAAGAATGAGGTGGCACAGAAGAGGAAATTACAAAGATGCTTTCTTTCAGTGCCAGATGGGAGGAAGTAAAAGTGTTCAGAGATGGAACTAAAAGATTATCCCATATCTTCTTAATTTTGCATCTAGGTAGAAAGTCCATTTTTAACATCATCTCTATTTTCTAAGTGAAGTTTTACAATTTTTGTTTCTTTGTTTTCTGTATTTTATTCATTTATCTATTTTTCTTATGTTGGAATTGTATAAAAATGGATGTGTTTGGTTTATAGGTGAACATCATTCCAATAATTGCAAAAGCTGACACCATCGCCAAGAACGAATTGCACAAATTCAAGAGTAAGATCATGAGTGAACTAGTCAGCAATGGAGTCCAGATATATCAGTTCCCCACAGATGAAGAAACGGTGGCAGAAATTAATGCAACGATGAGTGTAAGTCTTCAAGTAAGAAAGGACCAATCAGTGATTTTCCAGAAAGCTTTTCTGAGTAGCAGATTGTGCAGTGGCTAGAACATTGGACTAGCATCTAACGTCCTCAGTGGGGTCCAGCTCTGCCACTATTTCACATCATTTAATCACCCTACTCCTCAGTTTTTCCATCTGTCAAATGGGAGAGTTAGACAAGATCTCAAATCTCCTTCCCATTCTAACAGTTACGATTTCCACAGCAAATCTTATAGGAAGGGAATGCCAGCCCAGCATCATTTTGCACAGACCAGCTTAGAGGAACTAGCTCTCTGCTTGCTTCCACCAGTGTCAGCAGAAATATGTTCACCTGCCTCTCTTTTGCTTCTGTAATTGATTGCTGCCTTTTTCTCCTTTCTGCCTTCCCCACCCTTTCCTGAATCATGGGGTGAACTGGCAGTGGAGGGTACAGTTTCCATATCCCAGGGAGGAATGGTCAGAAGATAAATGATGAAAGTTTCAGCAGTCTAAGTGTGCCTGTGATATAATCTCTCCCGGTGAGACTCCGTCCTGCTAGTTGATACCCACATCTTTCCCACTGCTCCTGTGTGTCTCATAGCTGTGGCTTACCTCTGTGCCACGTGACTTATACCCATCTTTCTTCATTTCTGAATGCATGACTTCTGTAGAAGAAGCAGCATTCTTCACACATATTTGATGCCTTTAGCTTCAATGAAATATAATTGGAAGCTGTTAAATAGCTTGGCCTTCCCTGAATACATGTTCAAAATTGATTCAGAACTATGCTGATGGCAGCGGAAGTCAGTCTAGACTTTTTAATTTGTGGTCAGTTGAGGTGTGTTCTACTTTCCTTAGATCTGATCATGACAAGTGTCTAATCAAGTCATTATTAAAGGCACTAAAGGCGCTCTTAATTAACAGCTTTATTGAGATATAATTGATATACTGTACAAGATACCCATTTAAAATATGCAGTTCAGTGGTTTTTAGTATATTCACAGAGTTTTGCAACCGTAATCAATTTTAGAACAATGTCGTCACCCCAGAAAGAAACCGTAAAGCTTTTAGATGTCAGCCCTCTAACCATTCCAGACTTTGACAACCACTAATCTACCCCCTTGTCTCTGTAGATTTGCCCATTCTGGACATTTTATATAAAGAAAGTCATACGGAAGCTTATCTAGAGAATTAAATGACTTGGTCAAAGCCATCCAGTTAACAGCAGCACTGGGGTTTCAACCCAGTCCACCTGGTCCCAGTCTTGTTGCTGTTTGGCATCATAATTAGGAGACAGAGTAATTCCAACACTGCTTCTTCCTTCTTCCACTTACCATGTGGGCTTTTCTAAGTGGGGCTGTTATCATGTAGGGAGGAGCTTCTCCCTTAAATCATTCCCAGCGTGACTAGGACTTTGGAAGGGAATATAACTTTTCCCTTCTCTGGGAAATCGTTGCATTTAAAACTTAGGGATCTCATTAATGCGGAGACGGTCCAGCTCCGCTCTGCACTAGCCTGGTCACACTGAGTCATGTGACCCCTCCGGCTGTCATGCTCCTGTGTCCAGGATAGTAAAGGATCTGGAATCCTTGGAAGAAACTGGAGAACAGGTTCTTCTTGGGAAATGGCCATGAGGGCGTGCGAAAGGAAGATTATCACAGAGAGCAACTAGACTTCTCCAAAAGGCAGAACCAAAACCAGCAGGGTTGGGCCCAGCGTGAAGTGCATGTTTAATTCTCCGCACCTCCATCACAAGTAGTTGGTGGACAACAGATTCTGTTTCAACTCACTCAGAAGAGACACCATGGAGGGAATTCCAACACAGGATTCCACTCCTAAAATGCTCTGAGAACTTCATGATAATACTAGTGCCTGACATGTTGACATTTATGGAGCACTTATTCCCGTGCATCGGGCACTGCTCCAGGCTCCACATTTAATGTCCACAGCCGTCCCGTGGGAGGTGCTAGTATTATTCCTACCTCCTGTATGAGGAAACGGCAGCCCAGCACCTAAGCATGCCTGGCTCTAGGCGACCTCTTGCCCTTTATCCTATCAGCTACCCACACAGCGGAGGCCCGTGCTTGGTTGTAGCATCATCAAATGCTCAGGCTGGGGTGGCTCGTGTTCATTCTGCTGTAGGACTGCAGTTTGGGGTCAGTGGGATTCAGGATGTAACATGAGTGAATACCATCCAGTTTTTCTCTGCATATCCCTTCCTGTCCTTTTGAGTAATTTTGCTTGGCCATGAAACTAAATTTGTGTTAGATTTCTTGGAAAGAAAATATGCACGAACCTTAGTTCTTTCTCTCTCTCTGTCAGATTCGTGGAACTGATATTCCCCAATTCATTTAGCTCTTCATCAAGAAATTCTCTTGTAGGGTCTTCCTTGCAGACTGTCCTAGTGATGAAATCCCATATGCTACGTGGAAAGCGGATTTCATTGGTGGTTGCTTTTGTCACTTGGCTTGAGTGGACAAAGCGGTGTCCTTGGTTATCACATCAAAATCTAGGCTGGAAGGGTCCTGTTGCTCCTCCAAGTTAGGGAACACATTTCAGTTCCAGATGTTAAAAAAGAAAATGTGCTTTGTTTCCTTCCTGCAGAGTGTGAGATGAACTAGAAAATATAAACACCTTGAGGACCAGACAAAATACCACTTGGGCAGCCTGGGCTGAGGGTTATGCCAAGCTCTCTGTGGGAGAGGATTTGGCTTTAAAACATTCTCATCTTTCTCAGTTTATCTGTGGTGGAAGAACACTGGATCAGGGAGCCCTAAATAATAGTTCTCTGAGCAGCCATTTCAAATGTTATTCTTACATGCTAATAGGAAAAAGATAGAATTACTGTTTTCTCCCCAGAATGTAGCCATAGTTACCAAATAAACCAACATGGCACAGCCAGTTGTCTTGAATTGTATCTCTGCTCAAGGTAAGTCTGGGTGCAAGCCTTGAGCCAATAATTTGGGCTAAAGTGTATTTCAGACTTGAATTTTGTGCAGTGATCCACTGTCTAAAGCAGTGTTGTTCAATAGAAATATAATATGAGCCAGACAAGTAATTTAAAGTTTTCAGTAGCCACATTTTTAAAAAGTAAAAAGAAACATAAAATTAATTTTAAGAACTTATTTAACCCAATATATCAAAAATATAATTTCAACATGTAATCAGTATAATAATTATTAATGAGATGTTTCCCATAGCAGGACTTTGAGTTCCTATTTATTCATTCATTCATTCTTTCATTTCATTTCTCACCACAAGACTTGTGGGATCTTAGTTCCCCGACCAGGGATTGAATCCAGTCGCTGGTGGTGAAAGCACCAAGTCCTAACCACTGGACCGCCAGGGAATTTCCCCCAATGTGTATTTTACGATTACATGCATCCCGACTTGGACGCATACCTAACTTACTCCTAACATACCTAAAAGGTTTTCAATATAAGTTAAGTACTGAAAAGATAATTTTCCTTCACGTTTGCATCCACACTGACAAAATTTTTTTTTTTTTTTAGAAGATTTGAGTTTGAAGCAAAGTGAAATGCAGTCCTACCAAAACAATAAATAGGAAAATATTTCATACTGCTTCCCTTTAAGTGTAAATTAATTAAAAGTAAATAAGATTAAATAAGATTAAAAATTTCTTGATCTTACAAGCGGCAGTTCATGTGCTCAGTAACCACATAGATCGGTGGCTGCTGTCGGGCAGTTGACATCCCATGCTTACTGTGTAACTGCAGAGACTCCTGGTTTCCCCTTGAGTCCAGCTCACGTCAGATACTTGGTATCTGGTTGTAGGGGGTTTGGATACGCAAAGCCCAACCCCAGTGAACCGTTGCGTCCCCGCGCCCTCTGCCCTCCCTCCCCCTTTTCTCTTGCCCAAGCAAAGGCCCAGGGGGTTGGGGGGGTGGGGTGTGTGGAGGTGGTGGAGAGCCTGTCTTTGCAGCTTGGGGAGGATAACTGCTGTCTGTCCTCCTGTTGCTGGCAGGTCCACCTCCCTTTCGCAGTGGTCGGCAGCACCGAAGAGGTGAAGATCGGCAACAAGATGGCAAAGGCCAGGCAGTACCCCTGGGGTGTGGTGCAGGGTATGTGCGCATCATGGGGCAGGGGCTCCTCACGTGTCCCCCCCAGGGTGACCAGGACACCGGGTTTGGGGAAGTCCTTGATGTGGGCAGGTGGAAGGCGGCAGCAGGCTTTTATACCTGGCGGTCCTGGAGGCCAGAAAGAAACGGGGAGGCTGGCAAGCAGTGGAGAGAAGTGGCTGCAGAGCCCTCCTGCTGATGAGGCAGACCCCCAAGAATGCTGGGTTGTGTGGGGAATTTAGTATAAATACCTGCTAGAAGAGAGAGCTTCCCTGGAGTGTGAACCAGTTTCATCAGCAAAGAATAAGAAAGCTGCAAAAAGCTTGCTGTAAATGAGAAGATACCTGTTTCTCCATTATCTCTGGAAAAATTGTCTTCTAATTAAATGTTTTCTCAGTAAATATATGATGATTATGAGAATAAGTGACGTATAATTGGCACTGTGGGACATCACCGCAATCTCTAACCCAAAGACATTTCCTATGTCACTTTGATGGGCAAGGTCTCTATTACCTGCCCTTGTGTGTTGTGAAGGAGGATGTCCAATGCTATGGATTCAGTAGGGTGGCTGCAGAAAGTTCCTTCACTGGTTTAAGATATATCAGTCCTCCTTTTTTTTTTTGCTATGAGTAAAGTCAGTAAATCTGTGAGACATGAGAAAGCACAGTACCTTTGAGATGTGTAGGAAAACTGTAATTTTTATGAATCTTCCCAAATTCTCTGCAATAGAAAAGCTTTCTGCATAGTGTTGTTGATAAAATTAAAGGAGGTGGTACATAAAAACTGCCTCATACAGGTCCCGACAGCATGGAGGGGTAGAAATCGGCCTGGCTTTGGAGCCAGATGTGACGAGGTCTGAATATGGACTCCGCTGCCTCTGTTGGAAGGTCAGCCTGCTCATCAAAGCCATGCTCTGCATCTGGGAATTCTATTTGGCAGAATTGTTACAAAGAGTCAAGACCGTATTGGCAAAGCTCCTCCCATGGTGCCCTGCACTCAGTAGGCACTCAGCAGTTACCCTTGTCATCAGAAATCATGGTCGCTGTTGTCAGAAATCCTGTCTTTGTAGGGCTGTAAGGAGGATCCAGTGAAGGATCTTCGGATGAAGAATCCAGTGAAGGATCTTGAGACCTCAGAGATTTCAGGGGCGATGGTAACAACATCATAGAAACAGCACTTAAGATTTTAGTGACATCGCTGCTGAGAGCCCTCCCTGCTTTCTTCCTCATCTCTTGCAGTCGAGAATGAAAACCATTGCGATTTTGTGAAACTTCGGGAGATGCTGATCCGTGTGAACATGGAAGATTTGCGAGAACAGACTCACACCCGCCACTATGAGCTGTATCGGCGCTGTAAGCTTGAAGAGATGGGGTTCAAGGACACTGACCCTGACAGCAAGCCCTTCAGGTATGCGGGCATCTCGTACTCAGGCCCCCCAGGCAGCGGTCTGAGTGGTGTGCTGATGCATCACAGAAATGCTTGCTGGACTGAGAGATCAGTGGTAGAGGGACCTGGCAGGGGCAGATGAATGGCAGGTGTTGCCAGGCATTGTGATAACCACTTTATTTGCATCATCTCAAGTGCTCGATGTAGCTGATGTCATTCTTGCAGCCTCTTTTTACAGATGAGGAAACAAAGGCACTGCAAGTAGAAACAGCCTGCTCAAGTAGGAGGTGACAGGCGTGAGTTTTGAACCCCTTTTCTTAACTGTTGTACTCACAGAGGCACAGAACCTGGTCCCGGCATTTACTACAGTTGGTCCTGTTCATTTTTGCCAAACAGGTTTAACTTGCCATGGATCCTACGTTTTGAAGTGTTCTTACTAGGTTCCAGTGAATCAGTACAGTTCTAACAACACGAATGGACAGTAAAGGAAATAACTGACAGAACATTTGTTATGTATTTTCCCACATCATAGATGGATGGAGGTGAAGAGGCAAAATGTGAAGGGGAAAATATAAAAATTAATATAGAATTAGTGGCCCAGCAAAGGCCAGGCCCTGTTAGAGCTCAGGAGTGGGAGAGGGTTGGCAGGGGCAGAGTGCCGGGGCCACTCCAGGCTTGGTGAGCGGTCAGAGGAAGGTTTGCTGCTTCCTGGTACGAGAGGATTGGATTGTCCATACTGAACCCATGCAGTTTCTTCTTGGGGATTTGAGTTGAGGTGATGTGAGATGTGTTTGCACTCGGTGCCTGTGCTGATCAGGGGCCACAGCTCCTTGGAGAAGACTGTTTTCCTCCTCTTTTGTGGCTGGCCTGTAACTCGGATGTCTGGGAGCTGGCTGGCTGCGGTGCCTGAGGCAGCCTGTGCACAGTGTGGGCGGACTCCACCCCCTGGATCTGAGCTGCCATTAGGGTGGGAGGGAGCTAATTTCTTGGAATCGCTTTAGGGATAGTTTGTTGAGCTCTGGGCTGGTTTCCTGGTACAGTGCTCCTGTGTGGAGTATATTTGGTGAGAAAAAATGGAGACCCCAGACAAAAGGCTTCTAACCAAAAAATTAACTTCCAGCCAAGTTTGCATCATTTTAGTCCTGCCCTGGGGACTTGTAGAATTGGCCCTGCTCAACCACCTGATTTGTGCTTTCTGAGGCAAGGTAGAGGATGCCCTTTTGTGTGCACAAGTTCAGCCGACTGAACCTTGAAATGCATTGACCAAAAAATAGCCCCTAAACAATTCAAGCCTACTCTGTGATTATGAAGCCTGAGGAAAATGGCTTTTGTGTGGCAGAGGCTATCTTTATTTTTTCGTAGAGATTTGTTTGTTTGTTTGTTTGTTTGTTTGTTTTTTAACCCATGCATAGAGAATGGAACAAAAGGAACCGAAGCAAAACTGGAACCCGTGTGCACCCCCGCCCTTATTCAAACCCAGGCAGTATTGAAGGGCCAAGGGGCAGCAGTCTGGGTTCAACTCTTGGCCCTGCTGCTACCCAACTCCTTAACCTGGGCCTCAGGTTCTTCATCTGTAAAACGAGGAACTGGGCTAAATCAGGGGACAGACAGATTTAGTAGGAGGACTTTTTCCAGAATGTGCCACAGAGGAACTGCTCTAGGCTCTGTGGACCATGTAGTCTGTCCCAGTGATTCAATTCTACCCTTGTAGTGTGAGAGCAGCCAGAGACCCTAACATAAAAGAACAGGGGTGGCTATATTTACAAAAACAGGCGGGGCCAGATTTTGCCCTCAGGCTGTAAATTCCTGGCCCCTGGGCTACATCATCACTTGGAGCCTGTGAGCTGTCGGCAGAAGTTAGGATGTATGTGACTGTTTCTTAAGTCTGTTGAGGGAATTTACCTACCCAAACGTTAAGAACCATTTAGCACAGCTCTGTTCTTTTCAACTCTGGAATTTGGAGTCTATGATGCAGGCCCCTTGGCTAAACTTCCATCATCATGACTGACTGAGGCTGCTTGGGTTCCCTGGAACCTGGGATGGTGAGGATTTCCTGCTGTTGCCTCTGTCTCTGCATCTGAATTAAAATTTCTCCTGCAAGGCCAGGGTAACTTCCTGCCAGGAAGAGGGTTGCGGGGTGGGTGCAGCAGGCTCTGCAAGGTGCAGCCTACTACTTTGGCCTCGCTGTCCCCAGGGAGTTCAGGACTGGTGGTAGATGTCACTGAGGCCTGACTTGTAGGCAATGTGCTTTGTTCACACGTATCCCCCTCCCCACTTGGTTCCATTTCTACTGGCCTGAGAGTTCCTTTCTGAGGATGAAAAGGTGAGAAATATATATATCTATATATATATATATAGTGATATGTATAAAACCAAGGCTTTTACTCTTTTTTTCCCTGTATAAGAAAATAAGAAATAGAGAAAAGTAGACCTTCTAAAAATAAACACCTTCTATCATCTCAGTTACTGGGAACCCTGAAAGTAGTTTCTCTTCTTAGAAACCCACTCAGTCAACCTCAGGTGGCCCTCTTGGTGCAGACAGGATCATTTGGAACATAAAAGTTGGCTTTGAATCACGTCTTGGCAGATAGCAAGGTGAAATGAATTTGGTTTTCCTCTCCTTGGAAACCACTGCTTTACAAAGGGCCCACCCAGCCTCTCCCTTGGAGGAGTTTCTGACCTCCCCAGCACTTCCTGTGAGCCTGACACTGAGGCTGCAGGAGGGGATCTGCGTGAATGATGACATAGTTAAGGAAAAGCAAAAGCCGCAGTTAATTTGAGTGATTTCCCAGAATTTCACCTTCGAAGTCATCACATCTGGATGCTCACAGAAGACTTTTTTTCCCTGTGAATTTAGAGTGAGCTTGGAGGAGTAGCAGTGGAGGACTCAAAGCTTTTATATTCTCAAGTAGAGGATTCCTTCATGGGCGTACAGTGAAGTCCATCCTCCCCTCTGGGCACCCTGTGTCCACCACTTGCCCTCTGGGCGCCGCTTGCATTTATACCATGTGTTTATAAAGCAGAGAGTGGCCTCTAAAGCTGAGGCTTGTAAGTGGCAGCTCCCCTGAAACAAACCCAGGAGCTGGGCCAGCACAGGGACAGGCCACATTTAAATCCCAAGTGCATCCCAGGCACAAAAGCTGAGTCTGTCCCTGGTGCTGTCCTTCATCCTGCCTACGTTCAGAGTTATGTCTGTCTTGCCTTGTGGCAGAGTCTTTCTCTCTGTCACCCTGCGTGGATATCTCCAGGTGTCCACCTGCTTTTTTTTGTGCCCACCTTTCCCACCTGCTGCCCTGCAGCCTCAGAGTTCGTGCTTCATCCCAGCCAGAGCATCCGTGCCTTCCCTGGACCCAGGTCCGCCAGCCCCCAGGCCCTTTCTTTTTTTTTTTTTAATTTATTTTTTTATTTATTTTATTGGCTGTGTTGGGTCTTTTTTGCTGTGCGCGGGCTTTCTTTTTAGTTGCGGTGAGTGGAGGCTACTCTTTGTTGTGGTGCGCGGGCTCCTCATTGCCATGGCTTCTCTTGTTGTGGAGCACGGGCTCTAGGTGCGTGAGCTTCAGTAGTTGCAGCACATGGGCTCAATAGTTGTGGCTCACAGGCTCTAAAGCGCAGGCTCAATAGTTTTGGTGCACGGGCTTAGTTGCTCCACGGCATGTGGTATCTTCCTGGAGCAGGGATCAAACCTGTGTCCCCTGCATTGGCAGGTGGATTCTCAACCACTGTGCCACCTAGGAAGACCCCCAGGCCCTTTCTGATTGGCATTTGGGGAAGAAGGGGGAGGGGATGTCTCACAGGAGCAGGACAGGTCTTGTCCCTGCTGCTTGTCTTGTCTCCTGAGACACCATTGCCCTCTTCCCAACACTCCTCCCTCACCTCTAAACACCACCTTCTCCTTGACTCTGTCAGGTCACAAAAAGTGCTCCTTTACTGTCCCTCTCTCAAGAAATCACAAAGTTTTCAGGCCCATGAGACCATTCATTTTTAGGAACATGGAGGCCTCACTTCCCCAGCCTTGGGAGGTAGAGCTCCCACCTGAGCTAGGTGGCCCAGCTGCGCATCCCGGCTCTGTCACGTCTTCATTGTGTCACCTGCACAGATTACTAAGCAGCTCTATGTCCAAGTTTCTCCATCTATAAAATGGGAGGTGATGATAATATCTGCTTTATTCTGTTGTCATAAGGATAATGTATTTGCGTGTGTAAGTTCCTCCATAAACCCCAGTGGCATGTGGTACTCTGGCCTGCTCTCCACTGGGTGGTCCAGGAGACATAACCAGGAGAGACCTGTGCTGTGTGAGTTCCCAGAGTGCAGGGTGAACTGGCATGTGAGTGCTCCTTCTCCCTTCCCTTGAGCTCCACGAGCAAAGCCTGCCTCTACCAAGAGCTGTTAAGAGAAAACGAGAAGATAAATCCTGTTTCAAACCAGCCTAAAACCTCATGAGAAAATTGTTCACTTCTCACTTGGAAAAGGGTGTTAATAACGACAATTAAAATTTAAGTGGGAAGAGCTAGAAATTGCAAAGGGTATCATCACTTTAGGCATCTGCGAGGCTACTCTAGAGCCTGTTCCTTCTGGACTGGTTTTCACCGGCTGGAAGCATAGGGGAGGGTGTCTGGTGTCTCATTCACACGTGGAATCCGCAGGTGCCCAGGGAGTGTGAATGCATTGCTAAGAAACTTACTTCAGTTGACTCCTTGGAGTGGGGGGGGTTTATGATTTCTTTCTTATACGTTGCTTGTCATTTCCAGTGTCAGAGCTGCAAAGCTGGTTCCTGTCCCCGGATGCAGCCATGTGCTGAGGCCATCTGGCTGGTGGGGGCATTGCTCCTTAGCCTTTCTCTAGACCATGCACTTTCCAACTTTGGGCTGCAAGCTTCAGGATAAAATGTGTTCTACATCGTGACCCAATATACACATATCATGAAGTGATACCTGCTCTTATAGTTTGCAGTGCATTCTGGTTTTTTTCTATCCTGCTCTCTAAGCTTTTTAACATACTGGTTAAAACCCTCGATTGGGTCATGACCCATAATTTGAAAACAGATCTCCAGGAACTAAGAGCTTAAGCTAGGCTGGGGCTGGAACTGGATAAGGTTGAGTCATCCTGAGAGTTCTCAGAATTCCAAGTAGCATTACCCAAAGGACATTCTCTCTGTGGGTCACTTAACAAAAGTTTCCACGATTAAACAAATTTGACTCTAAATGAATCAACTTAAACAGGTTTTGTTTGTTTTTAATTGAAGGACTTTTCAGAGCACTTAAGCAGTGGTTGACGGACTAGTTACATCAAGTCACCTAGAAGCATTTAAAAAATACAGATTACTCTGCCTTCGCCTGACATCCTGAGTCAGCATCTCCAGCAGGGGAGTTAGGAAACTGTGTTTAGAAAAGTCCAATAAAATATTCCCAGGCGATCCTGACGGGGCTTGGGAGCTGCTGTGTGCTGTGGCTCTCCTAAAGGGAGGTCACACATTGCATTTTCCTTTTGTTCTTTTGACTTGGGAACCCCACTTTTGAAGATTTCTTGAAACTAGCGATCTGTGGAACACATTTTGGGTCATGTTTCTTGGTAGTGTTTCTATAACCAGTGCTCCACTGCTTGTTAGAAGAGGGAGATGTATTCAGTATCTTAAAATCAACAAAAACTGGATTCCCGCCAAAATTTCATAGCAGGACAAGTCATCCTCTGCCTTTGGCAATTCTGACCCAAATAATAGTGATGTAGGGTTTATTAGAAGCTAACAAGCAAAATCAAACTCATAAATTATAGTTTCATTATCCATGCATTTCTCTATCTCTGTGGATGTAGAGCTTAAATTTCAAGTCCAAATATTACTATTAATATTAGCCAACACTAATGTTGGCCAAACTTGCTTTTGTCTCCTAAGATAATGTGAAAACCATATATACCTCCAGAAGCACCAAACTTGTGATTGTCCATTACCCAGGGAGTGTGGACACTCTTGAGGGCAGGAGAACTTACTTTTCAGCAACCAATAAGAAGTATTTTTCATACTTCTGTTATATTACAGAAGTATAGACAATCCTGGTTAATACATTTTGTAAGTATGTTGCTCTTTATAAACATACATCCACACGCATATGCTCCCCCACCACCTGAATGTTGTTTTTCTCCTTCTGCGTGGACAAGTGTGAATGCTGGGGTGGCTCTGCATGGAGCCTGGGGTCATCCACAGGTGCTCTTCATTTTGGAATTAGCACTTTAGATGAATTTGGTCCCTGGGTAAAGGTGGATAATCCTGCAGACTTGTGTTACTGTAACAATGCTTGTTCTAGGGAAACTACAAGGGAGGGATAGAAATAGCAGTTACCCACAAATGTTTCTCTGTTTGTGTGAGTGTGGGTGCAGGTGTCTGTTTCTCTAAGTTGTGTTACCAAAGGTGATTTTTCTGTGAATATATTTGTTCTCACTTAGAGGTGAAACTGAGTCATGGCATTTGCTTTAAAATATTAGGCCCCAAGTTCTGTAGACAGTCAGGGGGAGGATGAGGTTTAAAATAAAAATGAAACTCCTCCCTGCTCTATTTACAATTGGTAATATCACTTGAAGCGTAGCAATTTTCTGTAATATCTTTAGATTTACTATTGTCTCTTTAGATGCTTCACTGAGTCTGTTTTCTAAACTAGGGGCTGGAGGGAGATGGGCGGGGGAGGTAGTATTTATTAAGCACAGATGTTATGTCAAATGCTTTACTCACTCTGCCCACATTTACCTCCTGTGATCATATCCCTGGAAGGCACTGTATCCACATCTTACACGGAAAACATCGAGGCTGAGAGGCCGTGCCCTCCCCAAGATCCGTCAGTAAATTGCTGTGACCCCAAAACCAACCTTGATGGTTCTTTCTGGCTCCAGTGCCGATGCATTTCTCTCCCGACACCCCTTCCATCTTCTAAACTTCTAGATCACATCTTCAGTGTCTACGTGGCACTGATCTGGGAGACACTGGCCAGCCCAGGCTTCCCCTGTGTGAATGTATGTAGCATACAGCTTGGCCAGTGAGAGACATCCCACTAGTGCTACACTGTACTTACTGCCTCATCTCTGGTTCCTGACGTGCTTGTCTTTCTGATCACCACATAACTAAAACGAAGATGGTGCCATTTTATGTGTCCTCGAAGCTGGTAAGTGGCAGCCTTATCTGTTTTGAGAAAGTGACTGGGTAGAAATTGTCTAAACCGAAAGTTTTTATCATGCAACTTTACGACACTGTCCTTGGTTTGTGGCTTTTGAATAGTCTTCAGGAGACATACGAAGCAAAAAGAAATGAATTTCTGGGAGAACTTCAGAAGAAAGAAGAAGAAATGAGACAGATGTTTGTCATGAGAGTGAAGGAGAAGGAAGCTGAACTTAAAGAGGCAGAGAAAGAGGTGAGCCATCTGTCCTGTGTCCGGGGGAGACACAGACAAGACAGGCCTTCGTGCTGCTCTGAGCACTTGCTACATATATTCTATCACATGAGGGACCTACTAACCTGGTATGAAGAGTTGGATAGCCAGTCTTACCCCCATTTCACAGATGGTAACACTGAGTCATAAAGTTTAAGTGATGTATGCAGTCACATACCTAATTATAGCAAAGCCAAGACTAAAGCTAGAACTTAGGTCTCCAGACCTGATCCCATGTTTTTTGTAGCTCCATATTTCATCAGTTTACAAGTGATGAAACATAAGATTTGGAATCCTGGAACTATTATTGTCTCAGTCTACCAGCCAACCCAGTGAGCTAAACAGTGGAGGGCCCTTCGCCGCTGACTGACGGCGGGTGGCTCTGTCCACCGAGTCTGTGCTCAGGCTTCCCTTTGGGGTGCACATCCCTGGCTCCAGCATCCTGCTGACTCCAGCATCCTGCTGACTCCAGCATCCTGCTGACTCCATCTTGTTCCAGTGCCCAGGCCAGGGTAGCTGCTTCCTAGAGGTTCCCATAGATTTCTTTTTAATTTCGTCTTTATTTTTAAAGAAGTGTTTATTAATTATTTGAGGTTTGTTGTTGTTGTTGTTGTTGTTGTTTGAGAAGTTTCTTAAAACACAAAGTATAGCTTTTGGTCTATCACTTTTGATATGGAAACAAAGTTCTTTCTAATAATTAAGCACCCACACAAAATTAACTTATTATCACTTTAAAATACTTTAAGCACACAAAATCTGCCTGAAACTTGCAGATGAACATATATTTCATTATAATGTCCCTATTATTTAAATTAAACAAAGAACTTAACTTAGTTGCCATTAGATTAATGAAGTGTGGAAACTTTTAAAGTCACTTGATTAAATGTAAATACATCCTTTTTCTTATATTTGTTTCTTATATATAATACCCTAAATACACAACTAAACGTGTGCATAGAATACTATAAAATGAAATAACAATGAATATTTTCAGAGGTACAAGTTATTTCTCATTATGATGAGTGGTAATTTGCTCTCATTTTAAGTAACATTTTCATTATAATAAAATACAGTTTGAGCAGAGTTCGGAATTAAAAATTCAATTCTCTTCAGATTTTAAAATGACCCAATTAATTGTTTGGCTTATATAGCTCAATGACTATAACTTATTTTACCCTGTTAAAAGATAAACTGAGGGACTTCCCTGATGGTCCAGTGGTTAAGAATCTGCACTTCCAATACAGGGGACACAGGTTCGATCCCTGGTCAGGGAACTAAGATCCCACGTGCTGCACAATGCAGCCAAAAATTAAAAAAAAAAAAAAAAAAGATAAATTGAGGCACATTAAAATTTATAAGCGGCTATTTGAGCAAACATCAGTTAGAATCAGGCCCCATGCACTTGTGCTGTAACGCTCACCCCAATGAGAGAGAGTGAGAAATAGGTTTGCCTTTGATGTTAGATAATGAGAAACTTAGAGATTATTTAAATAGCTAAGTACTCAACATAGTTTTGCTGCAGAGAAAGGAAAGTTGAGCATTATTTGCTGTTGGCTTTAAGTATCAAGTGAATGCTGGGTAAAAAATCTATAATTATCTAATAAGGATTTTTCCTTCCCTCCCTCCCTCCCTTCCTTATTTCCTTCCTTCCAGTTTTTGTTTCTGCATCGTTATAATTTTCTAAATTGTTTGTCAAGGGCCAGAAATTTCTCCACATACTCTTCTTATTTGAATAGTATGGATACGTACATCTGTAGTCACTGTGTACATCGCTAAGTAAATACCTATTATACTTTTCGAGAAAGGACCAGAAGTAAAGAGCTTCTCTTACCACTAGGGTGAGTTTTTCATTAGGAGCATGGATAATTTTTATTGCCTTCTTTATGCTTTTTGCAATGAACACATATTTTATTATGAGAAGAAGTGCAGGAAGATTCCCCGTAGTCCTAAGGGATCCAGTCTCAACAGAGTGTAGGGCTCCAGGGAGTGCTCTGCTGCACCTTGGCCCGGCGCAGCCCCGGATGGCGCCGCCCTTGTACAGCCAGAGCACGGGCAGCGGCTCGCACAAGCTCTGTTTCTGAGCAGGTCCAGGTAGCCTTACACCAGTGAGCGTCCCGTTCCCTCTGCCACGCTTGACTTCCTCCTCTCTCTCCAGCTCCACGAGAAGTTCGACCTCCTCAAGCGGACACACCAAGAAGAGAAGAAGAAAGTGGAAGACAAGAAGAAGGAGCTGGAGGAGGAGGTGAACAATTTCCAGAAGAAGAAGGCGGCAGCTCAGTTGCTACAGTCCCAGGCCCAGCAGTCAGGGGCCCAGCAAACCAAGAAAGACAAGGATAAGAAAAAGTAAGCAGGTGTCACCCCCATGCAGCGGGGCCTCTAAATTCATTCCTCTTGCATGTCCCTACCTTTCCCATTTCCAGACTGGAAACTGGTCTGTTACCAGAAAGATAAAAGCAAGTATTTTCTCTACAGTGCAGGGGAGACGATAAAGGTTTTTAAAGTATTTCTAAAGGGTACACAAACACTAATTTATAAAACTTGACCACACGATCAAGCAGTCAGGACTGGAGTAGACTGTCGTCTCCAGTAGCATCTTCTGCACCAACACTAGGACTCTCGAGAAGACAGAGTATTTCTCTTCACGACTCTCTGGAGACAATCCTCATGGCTCTTGATGAAGAGCATCCTAAAGTTATGATTGTTAGATTTATTTTTTTATTCTCTGTTGTAAGGCTTGAGAAGCCAGTCATTGAATCCTGTTCCCAAAATGAAAGATTCGGAAAAATTGCTAGCGGCCACTAGCTTTCCTCTAAATCCAACAAGATGTTGAATTGTTTGATCGAAACGCCCATTCCGTTAAGACACCTCCACCAATTCTCAAGACACACCTACACCCACACAAAATTTTTTTTAAACATGGCGTTGATTTAATGTGCCAAAGGGTCAGATCGTGCTCGTGAGTTGTCACTTCCTACGACACTCCAGTAGCAGTGGCCTGAATCTAGTGGGAGATTTGGACCTTCCTTGAAATTCTCCTGTGATTTGAAGCTTTACATCAAATTACCTGAGAGCCTAGAGGCTGCTGTTTTATGACAATTGCTATTGGTTTGACAGTAAGCACAGTGGTCAGTAAGATGCCTTTGAAGAAAACCTTAGTGGTAGCCTGGCAGCGAGCCCATGGATGCCACCCTTGCTTTGTCTGTTTAACATGCAGTCCTCTGAGGGCAGCAAGAAGGCAACTCGGAACGTGTTTCAGGATTCCTGCTCTTCATCCTTAGTTGCTGAGGTTCTAGGGCAAAGGCTGACAGCTAAGTAAATAAAAATGTTGGTACTGGAGTAGGTAAAGAATGACATTCTTAGACATATATGGCAGACAGGATTGAGCCTGCATAGTAATCGAGTCTTATCACAGGGGAGAGAGCTCGATAGTGGTGTTCACTTAATCTGAGTGAGCGTGCAGACTCGCCCCTGAAGAATCTTGTCAAATTTCCTGTGGTAGAAACCAAAATGTACTGCTACAGTGACACGCAGAGAGAGTTTGCAGTTCTGCTCCACAAACCTTGACTTCCCAAGCTCTGAGCCAGCAGGAAATGTGTGAAGAGAGCAGGGGAGCAAACACATTTTCTAAGCAATAGAAAGGAGTTGGTGTAGGTGAGCGGTGATTTAAATGGGGTTGGTACAGACCCAAGTGATCAAAGGACTCCAGGGTCCGAAAATTTAGCTACGCTAGATTAATTTTGAGAGTAGGAACTGCGTAGATTATAATCCAGTTCAAGAAAGCACTTTGTAGCTGCTCACGTTGGGAAAGCATTGGTCACTCATGGTGACGTTCCCCACACAGATTCAGAGATAAGTGACTCTTCCAGGCAAGACAAAATGAAAGCCATTTGGCATCACAGCCTTGTTGACCCCTACAAACCCAGGATAAATATAGGTGGTTGGGGGCGGGGGGGGGGGGGCGGTGTGTATGTGTACACATCTATAGGCATGAGTGAAACAGGAGAAAGCTGCGGACTCATGGTTTAGGAAACCCAAAGTCAAGTTTTTCTTACCCTGAAGAGCTGAAGTGCGTAAAGGTACATGTTTTAGAACTAAAAATGTTTATAGAAGACCAGGAATGTTCCAAGGATATTTCATGTATATTGGATGTGCCTTTACGTAATAAAAATTCCAAGAGCTGACCAGTATTGTGCCTCCATTAAAAAAAGTATCTAATAACAGACTTCTCCATGTAAGGAGGTTTTTCTTGTCCTTAGAGCATTTTAGGCCATTTTCTTCCCGGCCTTGGGCCTTAAGCAATGTATCATGCTTTTCAAGTTTATGTGAAGTGTGTATGAATTCTGTTTTAGCCTTATTTACACATTCTCATTTATTCTGAATGGAATTAGACTTAATTTGGTGCACAAGTCACCAGATTTTGTGCCCAACAGTGGCACATATTTTTTGGTAACTTCTAGGTTCTTAAGCTTTTCCACACTTTCCCATTTGAACAGTGAAAACAATTGCCAGTTGGAGGCCTGAAGTATAAAAGTTTAAAAAAAAAAAAAAAATCACTTGCTGCTAGTGGAGAGTTCTGGTTAGAGAAGACCACAGACAGACAGTAACCAGGTAACCAGAACAGTACTTTAAAAATAAATGGGAGGCTGTTTCCTCCTCTGGTAGCTGGAGATGCTGGAGTCACCACACATGCCGCTTAGGAGCTGTTTGAGGGAGAAAACTTAAAAAGAGATGCGTATTTATTCACCTGCTGTGCTTCCACTTCAGAGCTCAACTTAGTTTTTCTAATAGTTCTAAATTCTGTTTTTTCTATTCTAATGACATGCTCCCTCTTTAATGTAGGTAAGGCTTTGTACTTCTCCTTGACCTGTAGTGGCATGAGAGCATATAACATTTCCTAAGATTACAGACAAGGTAGAACTAACCCTGGCACTGCCATTAGCTGGACCCCACCTCCTGCCATCTCTGGCCACCAAGTCACTTTCCTTGTTTGCGGCTACACCTCAGTGGTGGGAGTGCGCGAGGGTAAGTTGTTCAGTAGACAGTGTTCATCTTTTCTGAAAACTTTGCACAGTTGCCAGCCGGCAGTTTGCTGGTTAAGATGCATCCATTCCAAAAAGAAGGTTTTAAAATCTATCATTTTAAAACTGTACCTGGCATTTGATAACTATAATTTACACAATCATCCACTCATTTCTTCTTTTTTAAAAAAATATTTTGATACTTGCTAAGGAATGAAGTTGCATGTTTTGGACTTGCCGAAAATTAGACACGTGGATCTTGGACTTGGCATTGCTTTGTACCTAAGAGGGGGAAGGCTCCTGGCATTGCTTTAGCTGTAACCATATGATTGTTCTTTTTTTTTTTCCCCTCCCAAGTAGATTAACAGCATGTTCTCCATCCACTATATTCCAATCCCCAAGTTAATTGTTCAAAGACATTTATGGTATATTTATTTATTCTCTGACTCCAGCAGCTCAGAAATGGAAGATGCAGCTCCTATTCAGTACCGATGTGATACCCAAATCTAATAGATAATGGTTTTATGTTATTTGAGAAAATGAAAATCAAACAGCAAATCCTTCCATGAGAACATGTAGTGGTTTCAAGAAGTCACTTGTGAATTCTGAATTACCTGCAAATGGAAACTAACCGTGTGTTCTTTAATTCAGTATTAAAATTTTGCTTTTGCTTGTCATGTAGAATAGCTTACTTGAATTTTTGGTTTTAATTTCTGTCAATTCCATAATCATTGCATGAGCATTCACCATCACTGAATGCTGGTGCTGGCGCTCCTAATTTTCCTTCTTTTAATTTATTATTATTTCTAACTTTTTTGTTTTGTTTTTTAACTTGCAGTGCAAGCTTCACATAAAGCCTGGCAAGCCAAGGATGGTCCGCATTCACCTGCTTTTGCAGTAATATTGTATCTCTGCCATCTGTGTCCTTTTATTTTGTTTTATTTTTATTTTTTCCCTTCCCCAGACACCATATAACTATTAACTCATTTTGCTGAATGTTGTTGGGTGGTGAAAAATGATAGAACAAGGGGATAACAGCAAGAGCTATGTGCAGCCGGACTTTGTTTCTGGAAAGCAAATCATTTGCCTTTTATGCCTGTTGAGAGTGGCAGCAGGAAGCATGCCTGTTCTGTTACTTGTATGTTGCTTTGGACCAAGGGAAGGAGGCTAAATTGCTACGTGTACGTCTGACAGGAAAACTTTTCACCACCTCAGCAGCTGAACTATAAACCTGAATAGCCCTGACAACTTGCTCTTCTTGATTATTCACCTCCATGGTGTAAAGGCCCTGAACCCCCGTCTCTCCTTTACACCTGCCCTGAACCAAAGTAGCTTTGTATGTAGGCAGAACGGTGGGTAAGCTTTACCTGACTTTTACCCTTGCATGGATTTTTTATTACTACAGTAACATTATTTGGCCTGGGTTGTGGGTCTATTCAGACTGACCGTCTCCTCTTATGGCTTTAAAAATGTGTCTGAACCCCTCTCTCTCAAATCCTGGCCAATAAGAAAACGACGATACTGTGTTCACTTGTATGAGGGCAGCCTTGGCCCTCTCACAGATAGCCCTCTCCAAGGCTGGATCATACAACCTTGTTTAGTAGAAGAATCTTCTACTAAGGATGATGGGCTTTCCACAACCTGCTTACTACTTACAAGATCCAGCCTTTTCATAAAAACACCTAAATCTTCTCTCAGTAGGCTGAGGGGAAGAGGGCCTAATGACTGATTCCAGGATATGGAGGGCTTCTAATAACAGTTTCAATAATTATGAGGGGGAAATTTCCAGAAATATTTAAAATAGAAAATTTATTATAAACTGTATCATCTGCAGCACATGTTTGAGGGGACCCTGTTGATTTAAGGTGGAAGTGGGAAGGAACATAGCACAAACCCATGAGTCAAGAAAGCAGAAATTCAACTTTACATCCAGTTTCCTTGCATAGTTTTCTCTTCATATTTGGCAATAAAAGGATGAAGGAATAGAACAGCTGGCCTTTCAAATCCAGTTGTCTCGAAGGAATTTCCTCACCTTTTTCCTCATCAAGACTAGCTCTCCCTGCTCTTTACGTTTAAGGCCCATTGCCCCATCAATAAGGATTAGGACTTAACCGAATGGCAGGACATAGACTGCATGCCAAATTTGTATGGAAAGGGGCATATCCAATCTCTTTTCTGTACTTCTCCTTTGTGAGGCTTATCCTTATATTTTCTTGATTTTTTTCCCTTTAATAACAAGATACCCCCAGCTTTCTCTCTAACTCCATACTCTCCTGTTTGTTACTTGAAAAAATAACATTTCTCATAAATCTGATACTTCACCTCTGCGTTTTCCTTTTGGCCTTCACTAGTCATACATTAAGTAAATAGGACAGAATACACACATACGCTGTTTTTTTTTTTTTTAATTAATGTCTCTAGTTGATTCCAGTGAACACTTTTTCCCTTCTCTTTATCCTCAGCCACACTCTTATGGGAAAGAAGGAATGGTCTTCTGTGAGCTGATTTAAGCTTAATTAGGCAAGGAAGAACTCAGTTTCATGGACGCCCAAACTAAGCTGGGGTAGAAACTGCAAGCCCGAAGCAGCAATAGAGGTATAAAGACAGACTTGGGAGCTACTGGACCAATTTTTTTTTGCTTTTGCTTTTGTTTTTTAATGACTCTAGTCTGAAGCTAGCTACGGAGCAGCCAGATATTAGGCGGCATGCTGATTCTAACCATGGGCTGAATTTGCTCAGACGCTGTGCACCAGACAGAAGCTTGAATACTTGTGTTGTATGCTTGTTCCACCCATTGCTTGTGTGAGCATTTCTGTGCCTTGTAACAGGAAATACACTTCTAAATTCTAAAAATGCATCACCTTAAAGTTATTTTACATGCATCACAAAGCCTTTTTAAAGCGAGCCTGGCCACAAAAGGTATCCAGCTGACTTTTTGATTCCAATATTAATTGATTGGATTGATTTTTTTTTTTCCCATTAAATGTTTCACAGAAAAATAAATCATATGGAGAGTCAGGGAATAAAAAGTCAAAGGAAACATATCGAAGCTTTTTAAAAAATGCATTGCTTTTCAAGTTTTTTCTGCCCCTGCTCCCTGGCCCTGTTTGGTTTGTTATTGCTGCCCTCTCTTCTTTCTGTATCTGTGCCTTTTTTCACAGTAGTCCTTGGCTCTGCACGGAGTAAATGATACCCTCAAATCTAATTGGATGTGCTTTCGCCTTTGCATGTAAGTACAGTAGTAAGAAACCTTTGAGATCTTTTTGACTTTTTAAAATTAGAGAAACAAATGGGATAGGTGGATTTTTTTTTTTTTTCCCAGAGGGGGGTAGGGAGGTATTGGTTTGAGTAGCCTTTGATTTTTTAAAAACCAAACCAAAAAAACAAAAAACAAAAAACCCTAAATATATTTAAAATGGCTCACATTTATATCTTTTTCACCAGAAACACAGAGATTGGACTTTTCCTTGATATCAGTGTGAAAGTCAGAAATTACTAATCCCTATCTGTGTTCTACACAGCATTGTGGGTTCATTGGATATTACAAAGGGTCCTTGGTTTTGCTTTGTTTTTAGCGTTTCATTTTTTTCCTAGGTTTTTTGTTTGTTTTTGTTTCTGGCTGCACCCTGCGGTTTGTGGGATCCCGACTAGGGATAGAACCCACGCCTTTGGCAGTGAGAGCACAGAGTCCCAACCACTGGACCACCAGGGAATTCCCAGAGGTCCTTGGTTCTGACTGTGTAGGTAAAGCTAGAATAAGAAACTGCTACCTTCCACTAGAGGAAAACCAAGAGGAAAAAAAATTTTTTATGCTAGGCTGCCTTTATGACTGCTTAAGTTTTGGTGATCTTGGTTTAATGGTCTTTCCCTGTGCTAACTACTGGCAGGGATTACTTTTTTTTTTTTTTTTTGCCGGACAGCTCTTGCTGGCCTCTCCCCACATCTTTTGTTCAACCATAATGACCATCTTTTTGCTTCTTCTGGACCTTAGATATCCATAACAGTTGTAAGTGCAGTGGGATGTGATGGAAAATCACTTATAAGAATTTACTGGCAGTTCAGAGACTATGTTTCCCAGTTTAGGCCCAATTGGTCAAGGTTTTGTCTAGCAAGGGCACCTCAACCAGGGGAACATTTAACATAATGCTGGGCACAGGTTACTCATCTCTGCTTTGTGATCTCACCAGCAATAACACTTCTTGTGCACCTCAAACAAACACTCAGTTTCCTCACTTTCTTGACATACCCATAAGTGTTTCATATACAAACTGTTGAGTCAGGTTGTTCAGCTGTTACCAACCCATGTCATACTGTGTCTATGTGGTCCCACCGAAACCGTCCATTCAGATCCCTTTGCTTTGCCATTTGCAAGTGTCTGAAGTTGTCAAGTCTCAGCTTCCAGAAGTCTTGGTTCCATTGACAGGATACATGTGGTGAATCTTTAGGGGAAATAATGACGTACAAAGTCTAGATTGTATGTAGGTATGAAGGGAATTTTTAAAATAAATTGAAGATTAAGCTGTGAACAGCATTAGAACTTTGTCTATTTCTTAAATATGCTGATATGCCTTAAACTGTAGTTGTAGATCATTGTCATTTTGCTGTTTGAAAATAACCAATGTGTTTTTAAAACTGTTGTGTAATCTACTTTGTGTTAATGCAGAATTGTCATGTATGTAAACTGCATGTTAGACACTTGTCTTTTTTAAAAAACTAAAATAATTGTATTGACGTGAAGCATATCATTTTTTCAAGTATAAAAGTAATCACTTAGAAACTTGCTCGGTAATTTGGTGTCTGTTAAGGTAGGAGAGTGGTGGACAGGTAATCTATGCATATACCACTAGTGCCAAGACATAAAGTGGGGGAAAATATATTTTTACCCAAACGTTGTGTGCCCTTTTGTGAGTTCTTTTTAGTCACTATTTGATATGCAAGTGTACACATGCGTATAATGTTGGATAAAAGAAATAGGGATGAAAGTCTTGTGCTTTCCTGCCTTGTCTGGACTTCAAACGCTACCATCTGAGCAGCACCAGCTCCTCCAAGGTGCTTGCCACGTGGTGTCCTGTACTTCGCATACTGTCTCTGCCGCCCTTCCTCCCCCATCCTCGTCCCCTTCTACCCTGGTGAGCGCCCCACTGCCCCAGCCGAGGCATCCTCTTCTTCCCCGCTGCTGCTGCTCACCCCCACCTCGGCTCGAGGAAGACGTCCCTTTACCGACTCACTGCTGCGCTTTCGCAGTTTGTTGTAGAGAAGCTCCTTTTTATTTTTCTAAGCCTTTTAAGAATCAAATTTGAATCTGAACCTTTCTTTTTTCTCTTCTGTAGCTTCTTCTTTATGTAACCATCCTGTTGACAAGCCCTACTCTCTCCTAATGGACATAGAGCATTAGAAGAGCAGGAGCTGTCTGTTCACACGTGTTGGGGAAGAGTTACCTCATTTCCACCATCGCCTCCTATTCTTTTAAAGTCTGGGTCAAATATTGCACTGCTGTTTGTATTTGTCAATGTCTGTTTACAAACCACTGCCCATAGTGGTTACTAAAGTGACTTATCACCACCAAAACCAGTAATACCTAATAATACTACTTAAAAGGAAATTGAGTGAAACAGAGAACTTGGGTCAAAACCCAAGGTAGCCATGTGTTGGGATCCTCTTGCTTAGCTGTCATGTTCTCGAAGCTGCTGACCCAAGAACTCACGGATTGAAGACAGCACAGACCCTAATCTGAGGGTCCACAGACTTGATCTCACATATACTCCAGACCTCTGTCCCATGAGTGACATGCTGAACAGCCCCATCAGGACCCTCAACCATCAATCAGGTCATAGGATCGGGGTGACAATTTTCCTTCCTTTTGTTAGCATTATGGGTTGTTTTGAAGTTTGGGATTTTTTTCTAAACATTTGATATTGCATGAACAAAGATGGCTGCAATTTTTAAATTTGGAGTGTTCTATTGATACAATGTTTTTATTTTTCAGCTGACCGTCTGCCTCTTGAGAGAGAGAAGTGGGCATCCTTCCTTTAAATTCAGGAACCATTGTTGTTTTATTTGACTCTTTTTCTGTTACCTGCACCCCTTATATATGTTTTTTGGGTTTGAGATTGTTTTGGAAAAAAAATTTTTTTTTCTACTTAGCCAGTTCTGTTTTATGTATTGGTTATTCAAACTTAGTTTTGGTATCAAAATTATGCCAATTTTAAGCTCAAAGGGAAATTTAAGTGAAGTTTAAGTCTCTGAATTCTGTTTAAGATGCTCTCCTTATCTCAGATATGACAAAAAAATCCCAGTGCTGTCACTGGGATTTTGACCTACAAGTCTTAATCACGTTTAAAATGTGCCAGCGCTGGGTAGATGACTTTTCTGCCTCTAGCACTCAATTTATATTTAAAGGTACCTCAAAATTTAACTTTCTGGCCCATCCCTGCCTTTTATTTATTGCAAAGCTCTTCTTAACCTTGTGTCCAGAATTTCTGTGTCCTGGACCATGAAAATAGACCCCCAGCAAGTATATATCTGCCCAGACAACAGCAGCATTAACAATGGTTCTGATCCACATTTGCCAGTCACTGTGGCTTTTCTCCACTGCGTCTGCAAAAAAAAAAAACTGCTGGAAATTGCTTAAAATACACCCACATGCAAACACACACAAACTTCTGCCAGTTGAGTCTGTGATTTCTAATGCTGACTCATTTGTGACAGGCTAGATTATTTTATTAGCAGTCACCTCTTAGGCGGCAGTTTTTGTAGTCAAAGTAAAATTTTCAAATTCATTCCTATTTTAAAGCATGAATACGCATCTTAAGTTACCTTTTCATTACTTGTCAAGTCTGCTGATTTCCGTCATTTTTTAGCCCCATAGTAGGTGGATACTGGTGGCATGAGTTGCATTTGGTAAAGATCCTTAGGAGTGTTCCCCTGTATTTAAGAATGGTAACATATGCTTCTGTTGAAAGGTCAAATGAGGAAGCAACTGTCCCTGCCTCTTGAATCATTTGATTCTTGGAAAGCGGTTATTTAGACCAATTGAAGGAGTTTTCTGGCAAGAGGCTTTCTTTACTTAGAAAAGACACTAATATTAAATTCAATAAAATCAGGTTCATCTAAACCATTAAGCGATTAAAATATAGGTCAAGAGCCATCCCCTCCATACTACACTGTAATCTGTAAGGAAAAATCTGCTAATGATGTGTCCAGTGGTTTGGGGGGTGGATGGGTGGGTATCAACTCCTTCACTGATGCTACAGCATGACATACTATCAGTTTTGTAAGTTAAACACAAACATCCTATTGTGTGAAACCACTGTGATTACTAACTACAATAACTGGGTTTATTTTTAAACTCCTTTTAATATTTTAATATCAACTTTACTTTGTCACTCATTTTAAAAGCAAATTCTGCATCAGATTGTAAAGACGGTTTTTGAGCAATATTTAAGAATGAAAGTAGACAGCATTTTTTTTTAAGTAGAGACATGTGTAACCTGTAGCTGCTATTCCCTTTTCCGTCCTTAGGCTGGAGGAAGTGTAATGGTAATCATCTTAATGGGAGGGGTGAGGGGACTGGCTGTTACATGCAGGTTGGCCTCTGCAGTTATCTAGGGATAGTGGTTAGCAGACTCCTCGCTGGTCAAGTACACAGCTACCCTCTGTTGATTTGACATTTTACTTCAGGTGGTTCCTTTTCTCAAAGTGTTGATAAAACTGGTAGGTTCTCAAGATCTCTTGACTGACCAACTAAGAGATGCAAATAATACAAATGACTCGCTCATCCCAGGCTAGATTGTTGAAAAGCAGGGAGCACTGAGCCACCTGAACCTATTTCTATTGGTAAGAGGCTTTTTATTTTTCATAGTCTTTTAAAAAAAAAAGCTTACTTGACTTCAGATACAGACTCTGCCTTATTGCTGAAAGTGTAGTCTAGGTGGTCTATTTGAGATCAGCACAGCACATGTATAAAAGAGAGACCCCATCTTCTGAATTAGTATGTGCTGAGCTGGGTCAGATAAAATTAGGTCATCTTCTCAACAGGCTTGACCATACTTTTCCCCATGAACTGTACCTTAACTTCCTTCTTAGTTTTTTGGTTATTTTTCTGCCTATCATTGTCCCAGCTTATGGGTCAAGGTTCTGGATATCTGAAAAATAAGTACATAATTTTCATTGTATTTAAATGACATTTCTATGCAAAATCTTTTGCTTTGCAGATGACTGTCATCTTTCCACCTGGAGACTGACAGTGTTGGCAGTGTGGCTCACTTGGAAGATCCTTGTACTTGAATCCTTAAAACCATGGTATTTAGTCCTTGTGATTGATACCATCTGGCTTTCAGATCAATCTCTAGCAAACAACTGGCATCCTCAGGGCTGGTGTAGAGATTGAATTGTGTTAATTTGAAAAGACTAATTGTGAGCCTCGATATCCACTCACCTTCCTTTCCAAACTTCCTATTCTGACAGGTAGCTGTATATAAATGATATCTTTTGGTTGTTAGTGGAACATCGTGGGAGGTACACATGAAGATTTCACATCTGCCTCAAATCAGTTATTTGCAGTGCTGTGAATTGAATGGCATTTCAGTCCACTGTGGAAACTTTCTTTCAAAATCACCGCACCTAGATCAGAGGTGGCAAAGGCTATTATTATAAGGTTGGTCCCTTTCAAAAAAAAAATTTGTGTATGGGGGAGGATGCAAAATAACATTCTGCAAAGAACTCTGCTTAACTGTGCCTTCTCTGCAGTGCTTTTAGAACACTGAGTTGCAGTTCTAGCTCTCTTTGCCCTTTATTTATATCCATCTATCTTGCCCAGCCCTCCCTCTCTCCAAATACTTTATTCTGTATACTGCACCAGGCCTGCATTAGGTACTGTGGATGTAGCCACACACTATGAATTGCATGTCTGTATACCTCAAACACAGCAAATTTTGGGAATAAAATAAAAGGTAAGCCCTTTCTATGCTAAATTGTGAAAGAAATAGTATTCTGAAAAGCAAAACACACGCCCACCCTCGATTGCTTTTCAGTGGTTTCTTTCTCAAGGTTGTCCTTCCTTCTAGAGTGTCCTCTTGCTAACAAAATAAGCCATTTCTGACAAATGAGAAATCAGTTCACTGGGTCTATGCTTTTCTACTGCCCTACTGTTATATAACACAATAAGGTCAACAATTCTGGCATTTGATCTGCCTCCAGGAAACTAGAAAACTAGAGTCGTGTGCTCTCTTCAGATTTCTCTATCTGATAAGATGTTCTTGGTTACCTCTTATGATATCTTTTCAATAATCAAAAGATGGCACAGGGAGTGTTATGTCTCTGTGCGACACGTGGGTCTTACACCATAAAAACCACTGCAGACAGTCCCTGATTTAAGATGGTTTCCTTAACTGACTTAAAAAATTTTGACTTTATGATGGTGTGAAAATGATATGCATTACGTTGAAACCATAATTCTGAATTTGGATCTTTTCCTGGGCTAGCAATATGCAGTACAGATGTTCATTGTGCTGGGCAGTGGTAGTGAAATGCTGCTCCCAGTCAGCCATGCAGTCACAAGGGTAAACAACTGATACACTTAGAACCATTGTTTTTCACTTCAGTACAGCATCCAATAAACTCCATAGGATATTCAATAGTTTATTACAGAACGGGCTTTGTGTTAAATTATTTTGCCCAACTGTGTTAATATAGGTGTTCTGAGCACGTCTGAGGTAGACTTGATTAAGCTATGATATTCAGCAGGTTAGGTGCATTAAATGCATTTTCAACTTAAGGATATTTTCAACTTAGGAGTTCACTGGGATGTAAGCCTGTTGTAAACAGAGGAAGGTCTGTAAACTCATCAATATGGGGGAGCTTTCATTTTAACTCCTTCATGCAAGCTGTGCTACCTAAGCCTGTGCTTCATCTTTTGTGTCATAATTGGTCAAATCCAACTCAAAATGAAAGCTGCAAGCTTTTGAGACTTGGCTATTTCCAAGTATTCTCAACTGTATTTCAAGGTTATTTTGCAGGACCAAACAACTCACAAATATTAGGATTTTTAATTTGTAAAACTTTTTTTGTTGTTATGAGACATATTTAGCCACCATCTGTTCCAAACTATGGCAGATCTTGCTAATTTTCCCTCAATCCCACATGCACAGGCCTCCTATGGCTTAAGTGATGTGAACTTGTAACTGCAAATGATGCTGATGTACTGCTTAGCAATAAGAGGTGAGTGCTCAGTCCCACACAGCCCAGTTTATCCCTGAAACTTAAAAAGATGTTCTATTTTTCTAAAAGCACCATCTAGTGGCCAAAGCTCAAAACATTAACGGGCACAGGAGACATTCTGTTAACACAAAGACTAAGTTCAACAATTTTGGAGGCTTTAGAAGTAACAATTTGTTAGACAAAATGTCATGATATCTCAAAGCTTTATCTTTTGTATTTGTTAAGTCAGAAGTTGAACCTGGTTAAAAATTCCTGCTATGTGGCACTGGACAATTCTCTAATCCTCAACCTGCTATGTCCCAGGATGGTTGTGAGGACATTTGGCACAGTCTTCCCTTTCCAGTTGAAAATGTACAAACTGCCTTAAGGATGAAGATAACAAGGCTCCCTGCTATGCTGGCCGAGCATCAGTGGCTTTAATCATGTTGTGCTGTTTTGGGCAGTAATGCTTAAGGGCAGCTTACTTTCTTGTTTCAGGAACTCCAAATGAGTGAATCAGAAATCCTGAAAGTCCAGGTATGTAAAGAGAATAGAGAGGACATCATATGTGTTGGTTCTAACAACACAGGAGAAAAAGAAATAATACTTCTTCGGGGGCAGATGTCAATGTCTTAACTCCCTCAGCAGCAGAACTGTACGCTCAGGTTCTCATCAGTGGGGAGCTATGCTATAGCTTCTTTCAGTGCCAAAGGCACAGTGTCAGGAACATTTGTGACAGATCAGTTACATCAGTCTTTAACTGGCATTTGAGAGCACTCTCCTTTCCCAGTCTTCCCGTCCACAGTAATATGAGACATCATCTGCAGAAAAAAATTCAGTTCTCCACAGATAACCAACTTCACACCAATCCTACAAAGAGAATGAAGTAAAATATTTGGCTACTCCTAGTATGAGCTTCAAGGGCTAAAGCATGCACTTTCACTTCGCTGAATGGAGGATTAGAGAATAATTTATCCCGTTTATTCCCTTGCCTTTGCAGAGCCTTCGTAGAATAACAGGTTTGCTAACCACCAAGAGGCACCAGGCAATTGTGAGCCATAAAGCTCAAGTTTCCAAATCTTGGAAGAGAATAATTGTGGTGTGATGCCAAGATTTAAGACAAGTATCTTGGGGCAGGCTAATGAGAATAGTTTCTGGTAAAACAGGATCTCATTTAACAGTAGGAACATTCTTAATGAAAAGTTCCACACTGTTTAAGAATGTTTTGCTTTTTTGGTGTCTCATTCTATGAGTTCAGGCCCCAGAGAGCCAAAGTTCTTCAAGAGTTCAAGTGTCTGGGACAGTGACAGGGAGATATAACTGAAAGGGTCCTCAGGAGGGTCTAGTCTCCAAAGTACTGTCATTTAATTGATCTATGGGTTAAATAAGCTTTGAGGCATGAGACCATTCCAACTCAGTTTCCCATGAAAACCATACTTTCTTCCAAACTGATTTACCATCAAATTTGGATTAGAAAGCCTCAAGATCAAGAAATTAAAATATTATTTCTAACTTCTGTACAATCGTAGCAACTGGCCCACAAATGAAATAATCTGATTCTAGACTCAACTTTATCCCTAGCTTTCTACATAACAAAAATGTTCCTCATCTATTAAGTGGAAGTAGGGGAGGGGGATTAAGTAGCATTTATTTTAATGATGAACATTTGTAGTTGTAGACTTCTTGGAGCTCCCACAGTTCAGGAGAATTAAACAGAACCAGATGAAGATTAGGGTAAGTGGGATTTTTTTTAATGTGTATCTGCAAAGCCAGCTTCATGCTGTCTTCACCCCAAAATAGTTCATTCTTTTATATTCCTTCTCACTCCCTGTACTTACATGTAAGTAGATGTTTTCCCCTTGATTGGACTATAGTAGGTAGCCAACCCTAAGAATTTAAAAGTCAAATGTTTACTGGAGAATACTCTTGTTTTGCTAAACCAGAACAAAATCAGTGGGTTAAACATGACAGGTTATCTAGATAGAGATAACCTGTGCCTGCCCTCACAGTTCCTTAAGCTAAGAATTTACTGTTTGGAAGGTCACAGCCCACCAGTTAGAAAATAAAGGAAAAATTCTTATGTCAAAACCTAAACTCAGTCACATTTAAATCCCCCCTTCATGTTTTAATTTCTGCAAGCATATTAGGATTTTTATCATCTTTCATAGTTGAAATAGCAGTGCCTAACCAAGAACTTGCACCTCTTCACAAGCAGGAAAAAAACAGATAAAAAGGGTAAGGACAACTTTTATTGCTACCAGAGGCTTTTATCATCAGTACATGGTTCTGACTGAAATACCTTCTTCAGACTGCACAGGGAGCTCAGGATCCAGAAGTCATTAAGAGAGATACAGGTAGGCTGGGGAGGCAGAGGGATTAACTTTTATCAAGAAAATCTTAATAGCTTAACATAAAACTAGGGTACTGAATTCAGTTATTACATGTTACAGATCCAAATCATAAAGCTGCCCCAACATCTAGACAGTCTCTCCTATTAATTATAAATGAGTGAACGGATCAGTTTTTTAAAAATCTAATTTTAGTTGTTACATAGCATGGTTCTTTGGTGAGCACCTGGATATATTAACTTTATATCACAAATTCTTTTATACAAATGTCAAAAAATGCTTTCAACAAATCTAAGTGTCCTAATCACATGCCACTTTTAAGCTTCAATTTAAGATAAACAGAAATGAAAATACTAATTTTGTTTCTAAACTCCAGAAACTGAAAGGAGACAAATAAAAATCAATATGGAATGGGAGCCCTGTTACCACCTCTGATTCATACAGGCAATTCTGAAATACTTTTTCCAGATTAATTTGAATCATGGATTAAACATGGCTGTCACACAAATAATTTGTTCACTAAATTGCTAAAAATAAATGCTGAAGGTTTCCTCATCAGTGAAAGTCAGGCTATAGAGCAACATGCATGAAATTCATTTAGTGCTCAAAGCAGCAGCAAGCAAAACAAGAGGAAGATTAAATCAGGATTTGGGGACAAGGTTTGCTAGCTAGGAATTTTGGAACTTAAAAAAAAAACCACTGAATTTCTGACACAGGGTAATCTACATTACATTTTAGCAGAGAAAAGGGTGGAACTGACAAATACTACAAAGGAATTTTTAAAAAAATTTTTTGATCTTGAATTTTACACTTTTTTTGGTCTTTAAGTGCTTAAATATTAATGTTGAATTATAATTAGCCATACAAGTCAACAGGTTTTTGTTTTTGTTTTTTTTTTGCTGGCTCATTTTGAATCAGCCTGATAAGGTATATACCTTTATATAGCCCATCCTGGTTTTCCATGTTCCCATTCCCACAGTAGTCTACCTTAGTTTGCACTTGAAGGTTAACACTTGGAGCTACATGACAGAAACAGGCTGCAAAGGTGGACAAGGGGAAGCATGCCCCTCTTGCCTTGATAAATCAGTGCCACACACAGAACCCACATTTTCTGAAGCATTATCTTCATTATAGAGCCGTTTGATCCCATCATAGAAGTCATCCACTTCCATTTCCTCTACTTTGCGTTTAGCAGAGGTATGCTTGCACCCATTGGCAGCTGGGAGATGATGGTAGAAGGCTGCTGTACCTCTGACTGGCACTTCTGGTTTGCTGTTGTCCTTGGAGAAATCTGGGCCTGGGGCAGAGGAGGAATGTAATCTGAACACTCCTCTGTCACAGGTCACCAGGGTGTGCTTGAGGGGACGGTAGACATAAACGGAATTTAGAGGCAGGGAAGACTGCAGAGTAGAAAGGTGATGTGCCACAAGCTCCCGACAGTGGATCAGCTGGGAGCTATCCATCTGAGGCAGGGGAAGAAAACCACAAAGCTGATAATTAATACAAGCTGCTCTGTCTGTCATCTTTGCTGGCCACTTTTTCTCCCTGTGCCCTCTGTCCCCCAAGATTTCTCTCCTCACATCTTTTACCTCAAACTCATCTATTCCTCCGGCCTACCCATCATTTTTAGAAATTGTGTCCAAGTCTGTTATTTGTAATATAAACCTCTTTGGAGCTTGAATTCTTTATTTGCAATTGTATGCTGCACATCTTCATGAAAGCTGAAACTATTCTCTTTTGTTCACTGGTATATATCCAACACCTGCTTTTGTTCAGGCTATCGCCCTTGTCTAGAAGGCCTTTCACCCCACCCTCTTTGCCTCTTCCAACCTCTTTAGTGAAGAGCAAGGTACAGATAAATATAAAATCCATTAAGAATTTCAAGAAGCAGCCAGAGGCAAGGAAAAATTTAAATAAGGGATGCGGAAGGCTGTCTAAGAATTTTGAACAACCTAAGTATTTTGTTTTTAAAACAGTAAATGAGAACCTTTGAAAAGTTACATTTTCGCAGAAAACAACAGGCTTGACAACACTAGGAAAAAATGTTTTTGCTAATGTTTTTAATTTGGGAGTTTCACTAATTCCTTCTTATCCATCAGAATAATTCAGGTACCAGTCATTTTTGAAGCCACCCCTGACTCCCCTTAACCCTAGAAAAAGCCAAATTCCAGGGTCATCTGTTTTTGTATCAACCTGTCATCATACTTACCACACTGTATTAATTAGAAAATCTATTTAACCATTTATGCTTTTCTACTATAGACTACAAGATCTCAAGAGATAGGCACTGCATCATATTCATTTTATTCCCTAAATTCCTAGCACCAATGACTGTACATGGAAGGCCTTGAAAATCTTACTTGTGATAGTCTAATTAGTCACTCTTTGCCTTGCCTTCCCTGCAATTATAGCTCTAGTGAAAATTCCTCTAGCAACATATATTTCTCCCTATTCAAATTCCTTTAGCAGCACTGCCTGCCAGAAATAATCTAACCTCTTTAGTTCGGTATTAAGAAAGCTCTCCACAATCTGACCCACCCTTCTTTTCTAGCCTTATTTCCTCCTACCATATCCCAATTTGTGCTCTACATTCCTGCCAAACTGGCCTGTTCTCTACTCTGCACAAATCTTGCCCTTTCTTACTGTACCCTTGCTCATTCTGTTTCTACATGTTGAAACTGTATTACGTATTCCTTTCAGGTCTGGCTAACTGTCACCACCTCCAGGAGGCCTATCTTGACTATTTAAGTATCAGGAATCACTTTTCAGTCTTATATATTCTATATGTATTTTTAGACTTTTCTTAACCAAATCTTATTCATACCTATGAAATCTGTAGCACAAAACACAGCATGACTTTGCAATACCAGAGAAAATAAAGGAAAATAACATGCTTAGCAGGGAATGTATTTGGTAACAAAATTATTTTCATCTCTAAATATATTCATTATTAACTTGTATTAGAATTTCTTTTCCTCTCTTAAAAGAAAAAAATTATACAATAACTTTCAAGCTTACAACTGTGGGCTAGGACTTATCATGTCCCAGGGATGTGCAACAAACTAAGCCTTGCTAAAAACAGTGGAACCAAGCACACAGGAGACAGATGGGGCTTCAAAGTTCTTTAAGGCAACTTATACTCTAGGCCAGGTACCATGCTTTTTCAAAAAGCCTACAAAAGAGAGGTAACAGGAAAAAAAAAGACAGGAATTGGGAAGTGCAAAGAAGGCTAATTATTTCTAAAAAATAAGTACCTAGCTTTAATGAACTGTTCTTTAACAAATGATACTTAATGGCCTAGAAAAGTAAAAATATCACCAACATTCTAATGCCTTGGTCATTGGGCCTAGTACCACAGAAGAATCCTGAAAAAAGACATGTATTTCAAGTAGAAGGAAGACTATGTCACTAATAAACTTTCTCTGTGAAAATAGTAAGTACATAGGGAGTTATATTTATAGATAAGGAATGGCAGAAAATGGGGCTAGAAAGACACTGAAGATTATGCAAACCAATACCATCTAATAAACTCTACTTCCACCCAAGTTAAGTCCTCTGTCTAAAATAACGCATCAAAATAAATTCCTTCTAATCTCATCTACTACTTGTTCTAAGAAAAAAAATAACATGGCCCTTGTTGAGATACAGTGGAGGAAACAAAATAAGCACACATGGAATTACTGCAACTTTAGACAGCAGACAAGTCTTCTAATGAAACTGTTACAAAAAGACTTAAAATGAAATTTTTCTAATTGCAGAGCGTCAAGAGAACAGTCATTGTTATTTTTCATGACTATCTCCCCAAATTCACATATGGTAACCATTTTAAAGTATACTTTGCTAGAAAAACATATAGAACTGTAATTTAGCTCACCAAGGAGGTAGGGTAAATGGCATTGAAAGTTTTCAGAGCAGACATCCAAATAGGTTACTGATGGGAAGGGGGTATCAGAAAAGCATGATGTAATGGTTTTGGATGAATCCATTAGGTTCAAAAGCACTGAAAATACTGTGCAGCACAGTAAGTAAGCAGTCTGACTTTAAGCACCTTTAAGAAAAACTAGTAGACCCTGGTGGGGAGGGTCTGCTTCTTTAACTCCATACTCTAATTTTGAACTACACTACAGCAGGAAACATCTACTTTGACTAGCACCTGACTAGGGACTAGGAAGTCCACCACACTAATGTGGGCAGATTTGACATTCTGAGATAATCAAAGTGACCACATCATTCAGAAAGAGAAGAACATGAGTACTGCCACATAGGCAGAGCAATGAGAGAAGGCGTAAGAAGAGAGGGTTAGCCATCCCAGAATGATGACCAACAGGTAGCACAAGAGATAAGAGGGGTGGTGATGGGGGCAGTGGAGTGGGAGTGAGGGGACTAGGAGGGACAAGAGGAAGCTTGCCTTTCAAACCAGGTAACACTCACTGTACTTTGTCTGAAGTCCAGAAGGAACACAGGCAGAGCTGGTGACAGTGGGCCCCCTCACAGCATAAGCTGTCTATGATGGACCATTAGTAGTCCTTTCCAACCAGAACCCTGGGGAATATGTCAGAATTCCGGCATGATCTTACCATCTGATGCAAGAATTTCCTATACTAGAACCAGAAATACAGGAGGAATACTTGATATTACTATGGCCTTGTCATAGGTGTAACTGCAAAGATATTAGACTTGGTGTTCCTACATGAACACAGGTGAACTTCGCAAAGACAAATGAGTCTTAAAGAATAAGGAACCGCTCAGATTTGGGCCACAAGGGTTTTGGAGAACTGCTAAGACCAAATCTCAAAGTTCTGAAGTTCTGTGACCTTACTTTTGTTTTTAACTGTCTTCCTCATAACTTTACTACATGGAGCAGAGACTTTTTTTAGAATCACTGGACTCCCAATGCTTTGATCACAGATTTCTCAGTAAATGTTTAAGGAATATAACTATACACATATACAAAAGGATGGAACGGTGGTTTTCAAACTATGTCTAAACAGCTTATGAAAGGGAACAGGCCACGTTGAATTAGGAGTGCACCTGATACGCCTCTGCCCCAAACACATATTACAAAGCAATACTTTACCACTTAGGATTTTGGGACTGTGTGTACAAGATTTTGTTGGGGGTAAGAGAAGGATTCCAGTTCTAAAGGAAACTGAAAACCACTGGACTAGAATCTTCAAGGTTTCTGTATTACAGAAAAAGCACTGGGGTTTTTTTAGTTATCTTTACCACTAAGTTCTGTGTGTCTCTGAGAAAGTTCCAAGTTCCCTTGACTGCAGCTATAAAATAAAAGAGTTGAATGATATGATTTCTAAGAAGGTTTCTTCAATTTCAAGCTTATAATAATAATACCCGGGGACCCCTAGAGCCTAAGAAAGAAACACAGTCCGGATGATACCTTGATTTTTAGCCCCATAAGACCCATGTCAGACTTATGACCTATACAGCTGTAAGATAATAAATTGATTTGTTTTAATCCAAAAAAAAAAAAAAAAAATACCCGGGGAAAACAGTTTCAGTGAACACTTTCTCTAGCACCAAAAGACTTATGAAAGAGAACAAGCAGATTCTCTAGTGTTCTTCAGTAGAGAACAAGCCCTCAAAACTACAGAATATACATGCTATTTACAACATTCTTACTATTTATGCTTCAAAGCCTGTCCTTTCTCTGTGACAGTAACTCTCCATAAAGCAAATTTTTTTCTGTACTAGCTTGGCAATAGGCACAGAGATGAAGTCATGGAGGCATCTGGATATATGTCCTTTGTTCCAATAAAAAGATAAAAAATGTAGGAGGTTCTCTTAATGTCCCTTCCTCTACGTCCACAGTCTAATGTAAATGATTAATATTCATTTTCCAACACTAGGTGGACAAAGTAAATGTTCTGTGCCACACTATTCACATATGTGGTAATTTATGTTAGTTTCTAAAAATTCTCACTAAATAGTAACTATCTCCTAAGGTTTATTTTCATTATAGCATTTATTTCAATGGAAAGAAGCACTTCTCAATTATTTCAATCTAACATATGCAATTAGAAGAACATATCTTCCTTGTAAAGGAGAAACAGCCTGTGTTACGTTAACATCATATGTCCCAGGGATGTAGAACAAGCTGAGCCATGCTAAAAACAGTGGAACAAACCACATATAAGAGGGATGGAGCTCTAGTTGATATATTGCTCTGACCATCATCATCATTCTTTTAACGAAAAGACTCAGCCCTTCTCTGCTCACAAACTAGGGCATGATATTCTCAGAGCTGACAGGCTGCACTGAAGTATATCTCATTTATATGTCTGCTTACTTTTATAGCTCATATCTATAAAATCATCCATTATAACTGTCTTACAAAACACCAAATTCAGGTATTATTCTCGTTTTTCTTTTATAGAATTCTTTTATAAGTTTTATTAGCTCAATAACTGCAGCTCTTTGCTTAAGTTAGTTTTTATATTATAAAATGTTTTTAAGCTCAGAATTTCAGTGTCTTCTCTAAGTAACATTCAATAAAACAAATCAGAATAACCACTGCCAAATGAGAGTAAATACGGACATACAAAAGGGAAAGTGGGTTCATAAGTCTTCTATGGACTCAGTAGGCCGAGGAGTATGGTTTGCAGCAGATCTAAACTTGCAGGTTCTACTTGGTGGCATGAATAGAACCAATAAGGATTCTCTCCAAGTAGTTGCTAACACAAAGTACCATTACTAAGTTTTCATCTGAATGAGAATTTTCTCCACTAAACTTTTTACTTTTTATATAGGCGGTTGATTAAAATTTAACTGACCTCTAACATTTTATATCAATTTGCAGATACACATTACTAACCAATCCTAGGCAAGAAGGGGAACTGCCAGGACTTCAGGAAGTCCTGGAACTTCAGGAATATAGTTTCTATTTGCCAAATACTTCCCTCTCTTGCCAACAATAAATTATCTGCTTGTGTTCTTGCAATTTATGTTTTTGACTTATCTTTTATAAAATGAGTAAGTCAGAAGCACTATAATGAAAGCTACGAATACAGCCAGGAAGGTTCTTCATACAAAACTAATGGAGAATATATTATCAAGAATCTTACTAACTTTTCAAGATTAAGATTTTTGGAATCAAGAAAATACTATCGAATCTTTAAAAGAGAAAAAAAGACATCTAACCCATAAATTTTAAGTGTGCAATACTATATTCTTGTCTACTCTTAAAAATGAGTTGCCATTACGAGATTAAAATGTCTCTCAGTTTTATAACTATCGGCTAACCCTAAATATCCCAGTAAGAGAAAAAAACTTAAAATGAACACTATTTAATTAGACTGACACTTACCTGTGCTTTCTGAAGCAGTTCAATTGTAAGAGGAAGCCAATCAGGAATGAGTTTCTCCATTTCCAAACTAACCATGGCCAGGGCAAGCATGGATCCTTTGAATTGCAGAAGCTGGTTGTAGGCCATACAGTGAAGTAATTGCTTGGTAAGGACCGCCAAATGTTGAGATGGGCTCAGTCTGGGCAAACTGAAAAGTAACTGAGGCCTAGTTGACACTGCAATGGCATGGAACTAAAAAAATTTTAAAAATTAAAAAAAAAAAAATTACAAGAACATCATTCTAGTTTTACTTAAATGTCTAGATAAGCTATGTGTAGAAATTGATGTAACCTCCTCAGGTATTACTCAACTTCTAAGTTTGCAATTTTTAGCTTCAGTGATTTGACATATATCCTAATTTCTAATTTTTCCTTGGCTAATTGCAATAATTTCCTTTTTCTAAAAATCAGAACCAAAAAAACACATAAGCAGGCAACCTACTTTTTAAGTTACTGAACTAGGACTACATATTCAAATAAGAAACTAAAAGATTTCAGGTATATTTACAATGTGAAGAAAATCCAATGGTGTGGCTGTGTGAAGATCCCAATTCAACTTATCCAGAATAATTCTTTCCATCCTCAGAATTTCAGATGAAGAACATCCACAGAAACTATCTCTTGCCAACACCTTCAGTACTGGTATTCTCTATCCAAAGCAAAGGGGGATGGGGCAGAGAGGACAAGACAGAAAAAAAAATTAACATTTTTCATTTTTTGTTTTGGTAAACAGAAAACAATAAAAGGATAAAAATTTTGAGAAAGAGATGACTAATCTTTAAAGGAAAATATTTACCTCATCTTCCTCAACAGTCTTGGCAGCTAGGAAAAAACAGCTGATTGCAATACAACTCAGGTATTTTGGGTGGGCCTAAAATGGGGAAGAGAGAAAAAGGAACTTCAGTGAATCTTCAAAAAGTTAAAAGAGTTTATTTTTTAAAAGTAGATATGCAGATGAGACAAGTATGCACACAATTCTATGGAATTCAATCAATCTGATTCCCATCCATTGCTTTCTAAGATCAGGGCTAACTTTTAACTTCGTAACCTCAGCCATATTATACTATGGAAATACTAAGACCATTCCATTGCTGGAAGTTCAACCAATGCCAGTGAGCCAAAGTTAATTTCTATCCAGCAAAGATGAGCCTGATTTTAGAAGACTTTTTTTATTTAATAAAATTCCCCAAATTAAAAATATATTTGTGTATTTTTTTAAGCTGGTTTTATTTTACCTGTCATATCAGTAAGATTAACATACTAGGTGTTAAATTGGGAGATTGGGATTGCCATATATACGTTACCAATAAGAAAAAAAAATCAAATTGTACACTTTAAATATATGCTGTATGTCAATTACACCTCAATAAAAGTCCTTAAAAAGTCCTAACAACTAGGTGTTAGGGGAATTAAAGAGAAAGAAGGGAAAATAAAATGAAGGCTATTAATATATTTCATATGCTTTAAAAAAAAAAATAGGATGCCAACAGCTGAAATTTTCTAATTAAATGTTCACCTCGAAAATTATATATTCAAGTTTCCAGATAAGAATGAAAGGCTCCTAAATATATACAGAATCAATCAGTTGGGAAAAAACCTTTCTTGGGTTTGACACCCATTGGAGGGCTTGAAGTTGCCTGTTTTCCTTATCTTAGCCATGCTTTCTACCTTATGGGTAGAATAAGGGTTTGCCAGCCCAGCATCAGGATCCAGTTTTAAATAATCAGGACAGGGATTTCCCTGGCAGTTCAGTGGCTAGGGTTTGGCTCTTTCACTGCTGTGGCCTAGGTTCAATCCCTGGTAGGGGTACTAAGATCCCGCAGCTGTGTGGTACAGCCAAATAAATAAATAAATAAATTTAAATAAATAATCATGATAATTTAGTCCAATTATACTGAATGACACAGAGGTAAGCTTTTTAATTATTTATATTTAAATATTTATTTATTTTTCAACATTTATTATATACGTAAATATTACATTCCCATGACATTGGGGAAGGCTTCTGATGACCAGAGTAAGGCCTTGATTAATTATGTAATAAACATGCCAACCAATGACCATTTCCTCTGTGTAAGTGGCATGCATACTGTCTAGGAATCTTCCAATCCTCTGCCTGTATGAGAAATAAAAGCTAGTTAAATACTATCAATATTTTATTTTATTCATTTTAAAGATTTTTTTGATGTGAACCATTTTTAAAGTCTTTATTGAATTTGTTACAATACTTGCTTCTGTTTTATGTTTTGGTTTTTTCGGCCGCAAGGCGTATGGGATCCTAGCTCCCCCACCAGGGATCGAACCCACACCCCCTGCATTGGAAGGCAAAGTCTTAAACACTGGACAGCCAGGGAAGTCCCCTATCAATATTTTTAAATAATCATTAATATTAATCAGAATATTATGGTTTAGAAAGCACGGCCATAAATATATCTTCTTTTACAGATGAGAAAACAGCCTCAGAGGTTCACAGACACCACACAAATGATCTAGAAAGGAAGTCAGACCTTGTTGCTAAGACAGTTTTTCAGATTCCCTTATTTCTCCATGTATATACAACATATCAAAATCATATCCCTGAGGTAATCAGTTCATTACAAAGAAGAGTCCAACAGTTAACAACGCTGGGTAAGCAATGCAACCCCCAAATCAAGGGCACCAATAATAAATTTAGTTTAAAAAGAATCCCAACAGCAAATATATGGGTGTGTGTTTTTTAAACAAACAGTAGTTCTCAATCCTGGATGTACATCAGAATCGTCTATGTAGTTTGTTTTTGCTTATTTAAATACAGATGTCCAGATCTCACCTATTAGAGATTCAGATTCCGTAGGTCTGTGATAGGGCTCAAGGTCTATATTTTTATTTACTTTTTTATTTTTTTGTGTGTTTTCTGGAATTTATTCCTCTTTAATGCTGAATATAAAATCTGAGATTTCACCTATATCTTTAGGGACAAATACATACAAATTGAAACCTAAAAACAATAATTTTGCAGATCAAAGTGGGCCCTGACACTTTAGAAAAGATGTTAAATGAAAAACATTTCTGGAAAAAGGAAAACCCTATACAGCAAAATCAAATTAAAAAACAAAACAGAAAGAGGCTTTGGTATCAAGGTGTATAGTTTTAAAGAACTTCATAGTACCTTCTGCACATCTGGGATTGAGGTTCCATTCACTGCTGCAGCCCTTTTATGGTTTGCTTTTAGCACCTTTAAACTATGAATACATTTTAGATGAATTGTTTCAATACAGATTAACCATATCTAAGTAAGCATCTGATGCTAGTAACATGACAGGGCCCATTAAGTTAGAAATATGAAAGAAATGAGATTTTACTTGGCAGAATTCTCTAATTGTTCCAGAAACTTCTCCCAAATATATTTAAAATGTCTAATAATAAGGTCAGTTAAAATCTCTTCTATGCTAGAAGCTACAACAAGTCCATTAAAATTTTTGAAGAATTTACAACCCAAGAAAGGACACTAACCTCAAATGCATTTTCTCTGTGAAAGGAAGATTAGCTACAGTAGGAGAATAGGGAGAAGGGAGGGGTACTTGATGCTGATAATGTAGGCATCTCAGATAATCCAGCCTTCAGGCAATTGGTATTATAATTTAAGTTTCTTTACTCTCAAAAGTAGAAGTTTGAAACATAAAAAGGTAACTGAGTGGCCATCCAAATTCTTCCACTCCATAATTCTTTGGCTTCTTTTCTTTATACTTAATAACAAAGAATGCAGTACCCTCAGCACTGAATTCATAGTTTCTGCAGTTTACATATTCCTAAGCATACAAATGACAACTGAATTGCTCTTCTAGTGTTTCATGCCTTGCTACTGAATAAATGCTGATTTTGTGCTTTAAATCTGTTGAGGGCCTATGACTGATTTCACATAATATAACCAATAATATATTATACCAATAGGGACAACATAAGACTTATCTGTAATGCTGCCATTTAACAAAAATACACCAAAGTTACTTTATGACAGTTCAGTTCATCTCATATTCCAAACGTATGCCTCTAGAAAGTATTTATATATTGTTCAGAAAACTACACAAAAGAGATTCAATAAATAAGTAATGACAGAGAAAAATATGTAATAGGCTTATACTTTTCTAGTCTGATTCACTGTTCACAACTAATACCCAATGTGTTAAAAAGATGACTCAACATTCTGCCAATGCTATTTGGTTTGTATTAAAATCAAGAGATCAAAAATTTCATAGGTTAAGTATAAGTTATGAATACTTACAGCCAAAAGAAAATTACAGAATTAGAAATATTTCTGAAAACATAAAGCAATAGCAGAGGACATCATGTCTTCTTATAGGTATATATATAATCTTTAGGAAGATTTTCCACTCCTTTACACTTTGTAAAGTGTTTTATTAATAGCCCCTGGTACAGCATATAAACCCTCAAAAAAGAAGTTGTATGCAAGTGTATTCTAAAATATTTACCTTTACAGTAGCTAAGAACCTGTCCAAAAGACTGCTAGCCAGGGCAAATGTTTCTGGGTAAAGGTTGAATTGGTACTTGAGTTTGGCCAGCCACTCAATCACTTCATCTCTCTGGGATGGAGAAACATTCTATAAGGGAACAATTAAAAAATAAAAATAAAGAGAACAAGTAAAGTTTCAAATTATCATCAAGGATATGTTTGTAATTCTTGCTTATAAAAGGTTAGCAAATGCTATGGAATACGTGTTTATATGTTAAAAAATGTTTATTCAAAATCTATCTAACTTGAGATAAATGAAGATAAAACCTTATGTACTAGTTTTAGCATTTAATATCAATATCCAATATTCTCTTATTTATTAAATAAAAATTTCACGTCATCTCACCATATATCTATACTTTAATTAAATCGAGGTTTTAAAGTTTAGGTAACGCTATCATCAACTGATAGTAATTCTGGAATTAAGTTTTCTTAATTCTTTAGAGTAAGAAAATATACTGAATTTCTTTCTAAGGCAGCAAATGGCCATTAACTATCTTAGGAAATACAAACAGACTATGATAACAGAATGATAGTCCATTAAAAACAAAACTAAAGTCAACAGGAATAAATGAAAGATACCAGGAACAAGAGACAAATTACACATTTAAAGATGATGAAAGAATACTGAAAGGGAAATTAACCCAGGCCAACTGATCATTAGAGAGATTACTATACAAACACAAAACATTATTGGTGTTTTAATCTTCCAGGATATTATTTTTAACTGCTGGGTATAGGCTTACTTTTTTAAAGGTACCCCTTTAAAGCAATATTTAATGATTTACTCTTCAGTTTTGTAGGCACCATAAAAAACAAACCTAGTAATACCTAATCTGCTACTAATAAATAAAACAGATCTACGTAAGTACCACTTCTGCCAGGTAAACACAATAAAGCACAGAAATAACTCTGTGATTAGTGCAAAAGACTATTTTCAATAAGTGAGGGTTCCAGACAAATAAAGGTTTAATCTAAGCACTGCAGGATTTATCATCATAACCATTTTGGATGGAAACCTCTTTAAAAATATATTACTTATCTCATTCCTCAGAAAGTACAGAGACCACAGCTTAAACCTTTTCCCTGATCATTCAGGGTCAACTTTATGAAATTAAGTGCTATATCACAGAAAGGTGCATTAAGAGCTCTTAAAAGCATGAAGGGCTGTACATCCTGACAGTATATCTCCTCAAACAGATATTTCAGTTGGAATTTCTTCTCTCCTTCCTCTTGGCTTTCTTTATTACTGGGAGGAATAAACGACTTGATGCTCATTATAATCTCTGCTACTGCACTGGTTAGTTTCCCGTATTTTATTCCAACTCCTCTTTCTGTCAATTTTCAGCTTTGGCACAACAAAGTAAAGTGTTTCTCTGTTGGGGAAACCAACTAGTCACACACATAATTTTTATATTTAGGTCTAAACTCAGTTATAACTGGTATTTTAGAAGTTTTACTGCCAAACATTCACCTTCTGGTCAATTCCTTTTGTCAAATAAAGATTGACTACAATACTGCACAAGAAATACTGACAATGAAATAAAGATGGTTTACAACCTCTTATATTTACACCTCACCACCAAGTTGGTGTTAAGACTATGAACAATAACCTGAAAACATCTGACAACCAAGACATTTGAGTTCATATTAATGAACATTAAGTGTCGATCACATGTAGGTCATGGGAATACAATGAAGAATGAACTCCCTGTTTAAAGTTTAAAACTTAAAGTCTCATGATGAGGCAAACAATCAGAAAATGTCAATAAAATATGGTAAGCATTAGAACAGAGGTCTGCACAGGGTGCCAGGGGAGCACACTGGAAAGGCACCTGGCCCAGTGTGGGAGCAGAGTAAAAAGCTCTTCCAGGAGACAGTAACTAACTTGTATCTTAAGAGTAAGCAGGATGGGGGTGATCATTTGCAAGGAAGAAAAAGAATCAAGTTGGTTTTTTTTTCTTACTTTTTTTTTTGATACCTTGATCTATTGTGTTCTGACAGTGAGGAGTTAAAGCTCCTATTATTGGTGTGTGTCTATTTTTCTCTGCACCTCCTAGTTAGCTTCTGCTCTGTGAAAGTGGCTGTTTTTTTGTTTTTTTTTTTTAATTTACTCATTTATTTTTCTTTTTTCCTTATTGGCTGCATTGGGTCTTCATCACTGTGCATAGGCTCAACAGTTGTGGCTTGCGTGCTCTAGAGAACAGGCTCAGCAGTTGTGGCGCTTGGGCTTAGCTGCTCTGAGGCTTGGGGGATCTTCCCGGACCAGGGACTGAAGCTCTGTCCCCTACATTGGCAGGCAGATTCTTAACCACTGTGCCACCAGGGAAGCCCAGAACCTAGTATTTGAAACCTGTGAACTTTACTCTGAAGCTTACGACGAATGTCAATCTGGAGGCAATAACCTATTGCTAAAATTCTCAGATTCGCAAATAAAAATCAAGGTGGATGGAAAAGACGGCTAGAAACAGATACTCTGACAACCAGTGATAAAATTCAATGAATCAAAAAGAAACATAAGGTAGTTCATGGGACTGAAGTTGAGAGCTTGACCCGTTTGGGGTATACAGAGTAGCAGGGAAATATATGTCCTAAGGAGACCATTATCCAACTTAACAGAGGAAACTGGAGTTAGGCTATTAAAGCCAGGAGCTGGATTCTCACTCTCACAAAAAGGAGTCTGAAAAAGGTGACAAAATACCATCTGGATCTATAGCTTCTTTAGAGGTAGGAGGAAGTAGATACAGCCCTACAGCTAGTCCCTGGGTCAAACAGCTCTTAGCATGGTCATTGGTTTTACAATATTCCATTTTCCATAGAGCCTTGAGGTCCTATTTTAACAGCTGGACTAAGGGCCCCTAAAGGTCCCTGGGAACCAAGTGAAGCAGTCACAAAACTTTTAGACGGAGAGCTAAGCATTCAAGAGAAATTATATTTCTACCAAAGTGACCTTTTATCTAAAAATGCCAAAGAAAACTAATGTTAAGTAAGCCATCCAAACAATTCAATGACAAAGAAATAAATTCACACAAGGAGAGGCAGATGGTGATACAATCTGATGAAACTGCGGAGGCTTTTATGCAGGTGAAACAACAATAATCTAGAGTAGCAATGAGGAACAAAAACGCATTAATTCCACCTTCAGGTCAGAGATATAGGAGGAAGAAAAAATTCCTACGTAACAGATTATATTACATAATGTGACTATCTGGTGTTTGACGTTAAACAAATAACACAAACATATAACTGCAAGAAGTCCCACAGAAGATGGGCATAATGTATAGGAATAACACAAGGGAACATCATATTTATAACTAAATGATATAACATGTAAAACACACAATGTAAAAGGCACTTAAATATTATTTTTGTCCTTCCCCCCTCTAAAAAGACTTGGTGCTTTGTGATGCCAGAAAAAACAAATTTACAAAATATTACATATAAATAATTCTTTCAAAGCAATTATAATGCAACTCGTTAGGAAAGAGATCATGATAATCTTTGGACTTTAACATACCTTACATTAAAAAATTTGAGAGTAGAGCCAAGAAAGCATTCTTGCATGACTAGTATTATCAACACTAGCTAAAACTAATAATCAAAAAAACCCCACAGAAGATTACAGTTTGAGAAGACTCACTCATAAGTGAAGTGATAACTGATCCCAAGATCACTTTTTCAAATCAATTCAAACCTGTACCGAACAGTAATATTATCAGAATAGCTTTAAAAAATTCAGTTCTGGGCATAAGCAATCCCATTCAAGAAGGAGGAAGGGTAGAAGGAAGGTCTGCCTACCCCACTACCCTAGACAGTACTTCCCGATCAAGGGATCTGTTTTCTCTTATATGGATTGCTCAAAAAGGGTTAAGAGAGTTCAGTAAATTGGTTGAACAAATAATCCCAAAGAAAATTTATAATGGTTTGATTCAACATGGTAAAACACAGGGCTTTATATTCCACATGCTGCTATTCTGATCATTAACGCAAGTCCCACCCAGCTTTAAACTCGAAAAGGTTCACCATTACCTTAAAGATTAAATATAATCTGCCAGGCATGGCATACAAATCCCTCTCTGACCTATCTCTCCAGCCTCACCCATCTTCCATCACTCTCTGCCTTAAGATTCATGAAAGCAGTACTGGATTTACGGTTCCTTCCTTGCAATGCTATTTTACATCACTGTGCCTTTGCTTGTACTGCTCTCTCTGGTTGGAACACACTCCCTTCTCTTTTTACCTGCCTTATTATTTATCTTTTAAGAGATATTTCAATGGTCACTCCCCACCAGATACTTTTCCTGATAACTCAAGTCAGACTAAGTACCCTCCTGTGCTCCCACATCTCATCACAACTATTAAGTTCAACACTTTTTAAAAATTACCTTACTGCTTTTGGCTATGACTGAGTAGGTAGCAGCAAACTTGCACTCTAGCTGAGAACAACTAGAAAAGCTATTAACAAATGCAACAGAAAGTCATCAGAACTACTAAGACAACTGGGCCTTGAGGAGCCGAGATGCTGGAAAGGAGCTAACAATGAGAGATGAGTCAACACTCTGCATAGCTTCCCCTTTCAGGCATTTGCCCATCCTGTGAATATGGCAAGAGGTGTGAAGTATGAGCAAAGAAACCAACTGAGCTTTTGCGAGTCTTATAAGGCAGGAAACAAAATTTTGAAACTTGAGGAGCCAAGAATCTAGTGGGAAGAGAGAGGGTCAGAGATCTGAATGTGACACTCGGCTGACTTTCCTCTTCAATTCATTTTCTGAATGAAATTCTGAAGCTGGGAAGGAGAAGGATCTAAGAGGCTAAGCAGAAAGCCTCTGAAAAACAAGAATGAGTTCAGGAAGAGTTTAGCCCCCTTCAGGAATAAGGGGCACTAGTAAACACTCCAAGCTCTCAGAGGGAGTCTCTGGCTACAATCCAGGAGTTGGGGGCAACCAGAGGTGATAAAGCCATATCAAATAGCAACCCAGCCTCCAATCAGCACAGTCCCTCAGTGGATTAAAGTAATTAATCACCTCTTCAGTTTGCCCACCAGAGGGAAGACTGAACTCTCCTGCAGAAAGATAACATCTAGAGCCTCTACAATTTTTCATGATGTTCAGCAACCAATCAAAAATAACCAGGCATGACAAGACAAAGAACCAAGTCATCAAAAACCAAGAGGAAAAAAAAGGGGCAACAAGAAGATCTCAGTCTTTTGGGTTATCAGAAAAGGACTTAATATACAAGCAAATAGAGGACAGAAGATAGATGAAAATTTTCACTAGAGAAATGAAATCTATAAAGAAATCCAAAAGGGAAATTCTAGAACTGAAAAATATAACAACTCAAATTAAGAACACAATGTGGGACCTAACAACAAACTAGGCAAGGGTGGACAGCTATGCTCGGAGGAAAATTTATAACTCTATTAAAAAAGAAGAAAACTGGAAAATCAGTTATTTAAGCATCTATCTCAAGATAAAGAACAGCAAATTACACAAAGAAAGTAGACAGAAATAATGAAAAAAGAGCAAAACTTAAAAAAAAAAAAGACAAATGTGTAATAGGGAAAATCAAAAGAACTGAAAGGCTGACAGATCTCTAGAAAGAGTGATCAAGGAAGAATAAGCACAAATCAACTAAGAAATGAAAAGGGGAACATCACTATGGACCCTGTAGATGTTAGAGGATATTATGAGTAACTTTACATAAATAATTTGAAAATTTAGATGAATAAATTCCTTGAAAAACACAATTCATCAAAACTGAAATAAGATTTAAATGAAGACCTGATTAGCCTCATATTTACCAAAGAAATTGGATTATTAGATACTTTCTCACAAATAAATCTCCAGGCCCCGGTGGCTCTGCAGTGAAACCTTCCAACATTTAAGAAAGAAATAATATCAATCTAAATAAACTGAGAGCAGTGGGAAAAAAACACTTCCCAACTCATTTTACAAAGCCAGCATAACTTTATCATGAAAACCTGACAAAGGCATTATAAACCAGTCTCACCCATGACCACAGATGCAGAACTCCTAACCAAAACAGTAACAAAATCCAATGATGTATAAAAATTCAACACCTATTCATAAAAAAATAACTCTCAGTAAACTAAGGCAGAGAAAGGATTAAGAAATATATAGCAAATATTATAGTTAATGATGAAATACTGAAAGCTTTCTCCTCAAATTGAGACTTCAGCAGTGTTCTGGAAACCCTAAATTCTGTAAAACAAGAAAAATAGAAAGTATAAGGACTGGAAAGAACGAAATAAAACCATGATTATTCACATTTGACATGACAGTATAATATACAGAAAATCCTAAAGACTCTGCAAACTAATAGTAAGTTAACTTAGTATGGTCTATATAAAAATCTATTTTATTTCTATATACCAGCATACAGAAGCAAGCATATAAAAAAATAAAAAATTTAAAACAATACCATTTATAATAGCCTCAACAAGACTCAAATACCCAGGCATAAACCTAAATTACCAAACATTATTAAAAGAAATTGAAGATCATCTTTAAAGAAAAATGGAGAAATACTCTATGTTCATGGAATAGAAAACTCATAAACATGTTAATTCTTCCCCAAATCAATCAAAAGATTCAATAAAACCAAAACACCACAATTTCTTTTTATTTTTCAAAAATTGACAAGATATATTTAAAAACATACATGGAAGAGCAAAGGGCTTAAAATAGCCAAGACAATCTCAAAAAAACCCCCACAAAGTTTATGTCACCAAAGACATATTATGATGCTACAATAACTGAGGCAGTGTGGTATTAAAGAGAGGCAAACAGACCAATAATGAAAAAAGAGGCAAGAAACTGACCCACGAATTTATCTACTCATATACAGCAGTCACTTCATTAAAAACAAAAGTACATGGGGATGGGGGTACTTCCCTGGTGGTCCAGGGGCTAAGACTCCGCGCTCCCAATGCAGGGGGCCTGCGTTCGATCTCTGGTCAGGGAACTAGATCCCCATGTCGCAAATAAGAGTTCGCACGCCACAAAGAAGATCCCATGACGCAAGGAAAATCCCATACAGCAACTAAGACCCTACGCAGCCAAATTTTTTTTTTTTTTTAAAAAAGGTACATTGCGGGGCAGTGGTGAAAAACATCTTTCTAATAAAATAAATGATACTGATTTTCTATGAGGAGAAAAATTATTCTTGACTCCTACTTCACACCATACCAAAAAGGAAAAAAAAAAATCCTATCTTCATCACCTTGGATCAGGCAAACGTTTTGGGCTCAATTCAGGAAAAACTTTCCAATAACTGATAGAACTTTTCTATGGTGGAATGGAAAAAGTATCCAAAGAGGATCACTTACCAGAGATGTCAGGAGAACTTTTTTTTGACTACATCATTATTTCCCAAACATAACACATAATCAATAAAACTATGAAGTTTTTTAAAATACAAGTTCCACAGTAGCCACCACAAGCCCAGTAGGTCTGAGAGGGGCCTGGAATCTTTAAGGAGCCTCCTGGATGATTCTCACACACCTAGTACCCCAGTGGTTCAAGATCCTGTATTTGAAAACCACATAATTAGATGACCTTTAAGGTTCCTTAGAGTCTAAAAATTCTAATGGAAATAATCTTTATATAAACAGCCTGAGGCAGGGTTTATCTTTGTGTATCCAAAGCACTCTGTATATCAGAATAAATTGAGAATATCTGAAAGTACAGGTCACTTTAAACAGTCTTCAATTTTTTCCCCCAAATTCATAACAAAATTGCTGTGTACTTGAAAGTACTATTATATAAAACTCCTCTAACCTGGATGAATTATAAAGAAATGATAATTACCATTCATTTAACAAGTGTTTACTGTGAGCCTATTATATACCAGTATACCAAAATGACACAATTCTATCCCAATGGAACTCGGGCAAATCATCAAGAAATATTAATATTGTGTGCTATCTTAAAGGAAATACAGAGTGCTGTGGGAGCAAATCGAAGGGGAGTGATAGGTGTATAATATTCTTGTGTGACCACTCTGTCCTAAACTGCAAGATAGGAGATGTAAATGACAAGAAAACTGTGACAGAATGACCTTGAAGTAGAGTTTAGGTGAAGGAAGAGGTAGGAAGAAGAAAACTAGAGGGAAAAAAAACTCAAAAATATTTTATTTTTGTTTTAACCAGCACCAAGGGGGAAAAAAAAAGAAAAAGAAAAGTTGGAAAAGATATAAAAATGGTTTTGAGACAAGATTGTTTCTCTTATGCAAGGAGGAGTCAAGAAGGGAAATCATGGTTAAAAGCAATAGTGGAAAGGGCAGGAGAAAAGCCAGTCCCCAAGAGTCACAGAAGAAAATAAAAGAATTAGAATAGAGAAGTGTCCCTGGGGTTATTCTGTTAAGTGGCTCAAGCCCCTATAGCTCTTTACTCCCATCTCTATCTTATCTCCTATCCCCACCAGACCAAGCCCACACACATTTTACAAGAATTAAGTGTGGCTTCTACTTGGCATTACTAAAGGCAAAACCTTAAATAGATCCCTATTAGAAGTCCTAATGCTATTCTGTTCTCTGGTATTACATCTTAGTAATATTTGTTAAAATACCTATAAAAACAGGCCAGATTAAGTGTTAATATAGCAATATACTATAATCTTTGTAGAAAATCACCTTCAAAGACCATGTTATAAAAGTATATCATTGTTGGCTGCACGCTGACTCAAGGAGATAGCGGGAGAAAAAAGAAAAAAATGGTTCTAAAAGTAGCTGTAATAAAGCTTTGAGGCTTATTAGAATGTCAGAACCTAAGGACAGGAATTTCTGTTTTTCTCACTGTTGTATCCCAATGCTAGAATAGTGCTCAGAATATAGCAGATACTTAATAAACATTTACTGAAAGATTAAATCCCTAGTCATCTAAAAATCCCACAAACACACAAAAATAAAAAATAAAAAAGCATAATGGGAAGAGAATTGCCTCAGATTCAAAATTATAACTCTACTACTTATTAGCTGAAGTCTTGAGCAAACTGAGACTACTGCCTTTTTCAAAGGATTGAATGAGATATTAGATGTGATAATACATGCAAATGCTCCTAGTATAAAAGGCATTCATTCAGGCTAACTAATCTTCAATTCACTAAATGACAAATAACAGTAAATGGAAAACATATATATCTTTAGCTTGTGGGGAAGAAGATAAAAGTAGGTTGGAATTAGAAAAAGCATACAGATTGCAATAAGCTATGAACAAAGGTTAACCTAAACCAACACAGGAGGCACTTAGGTACAATGTCATTTGCCTACACATACTAAAAATTCCTTGACCACTGTTCTTTATCCCAAGTACAGTGCTAGTTACTAGGGATAAAAAGATGTGTAAGACGTTATTTAGTAAACTTCTGGAGTAGACAAATTTCATAGTTATTTGTAAAAGTAACTCTATACAAAATTTGTAAAAGAAAAGGCATATAGCCAACAGTAATTGAGAGGTCAGCTGCTGATTATTTCTCTAGAAGCTTTCAACATTGACAATCTTAGTAGTTTACATGAATTCCTTATACATATTCAGGAAAAACAAGTTTTTGCTCACTAAAGACAAGGATTTGACTATGTTCAGGCTCTATGGCAAACTATATATTTAAAAATAAAGAAGGCTTACTACTGAAAAGTATTGTACTATAAGGAAAGAGAAAGGTCATAACTATCCTCCTAAAGGTTTAACTCGGATAAAAACAAAAACAAGCAAACAAAAACAGTTCATTTTTGTTTTGTTTCAGAACGAAACAAGGAGATGTTTCTCAAATAAAGAATAGAGCATATCTTTAATGGTACATTTTTCTCCAATGCAGTGTCAAGATACCACTACATATGATGGTAGTACACTTATTTCTAATAAAAGTCATTTGTCTAGAGTGAAGAAAGAAATCATTACCTGATTTGTAGGCATTTTCGGCACATTCACTTTCCACATCTGGGCTTCCCTGGAGATTGCATTTTCCAACAGGAAAGACAATCTCTGGTTTTCCAAAGGCCCTGGAAACTTCATGATATCCTTTGGATCTGCCTGCCACCCAGCTTGATGTAGCTACCTATAAAGTCAAATATAAAACAATGCTCTATATTTAATTATATATATATATATATATATATATATATAATTAACACTTACACATATATACAGTAAGTGTTCCACTGTATAAACATGTTGGTACTTAATAAGCAATTCATAAAACAAAATAAAAATGTTATGAGGTGATACAGGATTTTATAGCTCTTTAAAAATATCACATATTAAAATGTTACCATAATCATCAGTTATCTAAAACATTCTCATTTTAAATGTGAAATTCAGTTGTAAAGAGAATAAAAACATGACCATATAAATTGACAGAACCTTAGGACTCTGATCAAAACATATCACTGTGTCAAAAAATTTTAAGTCATAGGCTTTTTAGACTAGGTATTCTTAGAAGTAGTTATCCCAAATATTCCTCTTAAAAATCTAACAAGATAAGGGCTAAGCCCTCTCTTCATTAAAAAAAAGTTGCATCAATCACAGTAAATCCCACCCATTTCCACTTAATCAGTATGAAACTATCCCCTTAAGTATGAAACCATCTTGAATTGTGCTCCCAACACAGTGTCCACTAGCAAGACATGTAGCCATTAAAATTAGAACTGAATAAACTTAAAATATAATTCCTCAGTCACAGTAGCCCCATTTCAAGTGCTCAATTGCCACATGTGGCTAGTGGCTACTGCACTGCACAGTGCAGAAAAGGAACGTTTCTATCAATGCAGTAAGTCCTACTGGGCAATGTTGATCTAGAAAGCTCAACAGTAAGGTAAACGGCACTCTAAAATGAGCAGCAAGTCTAAAGAGCAACAGTCTAGATCGATCAGTACAAGGCATCTGAGTGTCCAAGAGATGTTTCTAGGTTAAAAAAAAAAAAAGGAAACTAGAGGTTTGACTGTATATAGAAAATTGAATTGAGATGCTGCTGAAGAATTCAAAAAGACAACTAGATTTGATAAAAGCTAAGTAACTGAAAAGGTTATTAAATTCAGAAAAAGAGATTATGCAAGAATGTAAATAATATACCACAATATTTACACAGCAATAATAATGAAAATACTGAATAAAGATTTCAACACAAACGTGATAAAACTACACTGGTAGGATGAGGGGTGTTGGGAGAAGGTAGAATGAGTCTCATCTTTATATTACAGAAGAAAACCATAAGTAATATCTAAAACTTAAATATCAAGAAATAGCAGTACATAAGTTACTTGAAAATATGATCTTAAATAACAAGAAAAACAGGTAAGAGTTGAGAGTGGTTAACCTCTGGGGAGTGAGAAAAAGGTGAGGAAGCCTAGCAGAAGGGGAATGCTGGTTTTCATCACAGACCTCAGAAAACTATTCCCTTTTTTCACAACGCACCTGTATTACATATGTGCTTCAGATTCCAGGGATTCTTTAAAAAAAAAAAAAATTTAATGTCTACAATTAACTTACGAAAAGTTCCTAATTTTTGATAAAAATTTAAAATTTGAAAAAACAAAAAATACACACCTAATCTTCAATTTTCATGTTCCCCCCAACCCAACCCCAGCCACTTTCCTATTAATCACCTCACATACTTCACTTACTACTCAACCTATTGAAACTACCTCTGGTTTAACTGGATTGTGACTTTTTTCTTTTTGCTTCTTTAAACTTTTGGGTTTTTGCAAATTTTCTATATCAAGCATGAAGCACTTTTCATACTAAGAAGAAAAAAGTTAAATAACAATGTAAAATAATAACTATCCTGAAAAGTCAAACTCAAAGGTAATTTCTTCTAAGAACTATCTCCCCTAATAAATTATAAATTCCTTTGCAGTCATATATACTAATATCATGTTTTTATTACTCACAGTGCCCACAATACAATATAGTGATGAAACAGAGACACAATCAAAGGCTCATTTCAACCCTTGGAGCCAAAACCAAAAAACCATAACCCAAACAAACCAAACCAAGTCTAACCTCTTTCACAGGTGAACCCTTCAAATGTTTGAAGGCTGCTATCATACTCACCAGTTCATCCTTTGCATAGGTGAAAAACTGTTCAAGAGTTCCTCACATCTCATGAGTTTTGCTCTTCTAAATTAGCACCAGTTTAATTATTAATGCAGTCTAAGATCATTAGCTACTTTTTTTAGAGGCTACACCACATTATCAATTCAGATAAAATTAATGCTCAACTAAAACTCAAGACTTTCTAAGGTACACTCTTAGGCAAACATCCCCTCCACCTGCCCCCACCCCATTGGGTTTTTGGTGCCTTTTTTTGGGTGGGGGGTGTTACATCCTTGTTCAGGACCTTAAATGCATTCTTTCTTTAAAAAAAGTCATCTTGTTAAATTCTATTTACTGTTATATTTTGCTGAGACGTTCTGAGACTCCAGTTTTTTTGCATTGGTACTTTTCTCATATTCTCCACGATTAGATAAACAGAGTCACTATAACTTCACCTAAAGCAAACATAAATATCAACCTCAGAAACAGAGTATAAACTAGATGATCACCTGTCAAGAGGTATTTAGAAGAAATACCTATATTGGATGGAAATTGAATGTCATAGGTTCTAAGACTTCTTCTAAACCTAATTGTAGTCTGTGATTAACTCTTGTTAAAACTTATTTCATTCCTTCAGCTACTCTCAACAGGGTGGCTCACCAGGATCTGCCAATGGCTGGCTGACCCTAGTAATTACTCTTCCTTCGAAGATTGTTTTTAGGGGAGGATGGGTGGGGGACCAGAGAGGGACATATAGGATAGAATCATGTAAAGAAGTATAAGATCAGGTTCAAGAGATTCTTGTTCTTCAATCTTCTATAATTAAGGCCTTAATTACAGAAGTCTTCTATAATAAGACTTTCAAATATTTAGATGCTATACAACTTTTTTAAAACAAAAGAATCTGAGTCAAAGAAGAAATCATTAGGGAAATTAGAAAATACTTTGAGATGAATAAAAAAGATCAAACATACTAAAGTTTATGGGAAACAATGAAATACCTGTAAACACCTATATTAAAAAAGATCTCATATGTATACCTGAATCACTTTGCAATACACCTGAAACTAACACAAGGTTGTAAATCAACTATACTTCAATAAATAAGGGGACAAAAAAAAAATCACAGGTCAATACTCTACTTTCCACTTTAAGACACTGGAAAAAATAGACCAAACTATACCTAAAGCAAGTCAGAAGAAAGAAAATAATAAATATCAGAGTGGAAATTAATGAAGTAGAGAACAGAAAAATAGAGAAAAACCAATGAAACCAAAAACTGGTTCTTTGTAAAGATCAACAAAATTGGCAAACCTTTAGCTGCACTGACCAAGACAAAACAGATAAGATTAAGTACTAAAACCAAGAATAAAGCTGGGATGTTACTACCTATGTTACAGAAATAAAAAGAACAAAAGAAATTTTATTAACAATTGTATGCAAATAAATTTGACAATTTAGATGAAAAAGACAAACACCTAGAAACAAACTATCAAAACTGACTTAACCCAGAGAAAACCATAATCCAAAAAGACATATGCACCCCAATGTTCATCAAGGCACTATTTACAATAGCCAGGTCATGGAAGCAACCTAAATGTTCACCAACAGATGAATGGATAAAGAAGATGTGGTACATATATACAATGGAATATTAGCCATAAAAAGGAACACAATTGGGACATGTGTAGAGACACGGATGGAGCTAAAGACTGTCATACAGAGTGAAGTAAGAAAAACAAATATTGGGCTTCCTAGGTGGCGCAGTGGTTAAGAATCCGCCTGCCAATGCAGAGGTCACGGGTTCGATCCCAGCTCCAGGAAGATCCCACATGCCGCGGAGCAGCTAAGCCGTATGCCAAAAAATAAATAAATAAATAAATAAAAAAAAAAAGAAAAAAAAAAGAAAAACAAATATTGTATAGTAACGCATATATGTGGAATATAGAAAAATGGTTCAGATCAACCAGTTTGCAAGGCAGAAATAGACACACAGATGTAGAGAACAAACATATGGATATCAAGTGAGGAAACGGGTGGGGAGGCGGGGGGGGGGGTGAAATGGGAGATTGGGATTGCCATATATACATTAATAATAATAAAGAAATCAAATTGTACACTTTAAATATACACAGTTTATGTATGCCAATTATATCTCAATAAAAGTTCTTAAAAAAAAACCAAAACTGACTTAATAGAAAAAGCTGAATAGCCATATACCAAGTACTAAAGAGACTGAATTAGTGAACAAACTACTGTCAAAGAAAAGCCCATGACCAAATGGCTTCACTGGTGAATTCTACCCAACTTCTACAGAAAAATTAATACAAATTATTCACAAACTCTTCCAGAATAAAAATAGGAGAAGTCCTTCTCAACTCATTTTATGAGGCCAGTTGTTATCCTGCTAGCAAAGTGAAACAAAGAGAACAGCATGAAAACTATAGATTAATATCTCTTTTAAATATAGATGCAGAATTCCTCAACAAAATACTAGCAAACTGTATCTGAAAACATAGAAAAAGGGATTATACACCATAACCAAGTGGGATTTAGCCCAGGTATGCAAAGTTGGTTTAACATTCAGAAATCAATGTTAACACACCATATCAATAGAAGAAAGACAAACATTCTTTGCTCACAAATAAAGAAATGTAACAAAGGGGGGGAAGTTCAAATTTCCTTAAACTTAAAAAAAATGGGGTATTAAATAATACAAGTAAGAGACGAACAAGATGCAGGACACCTGTGGAAACGTTCCAGATTTCCCAAGCTACAGAAACATGAAAGTGCAGTATCTGAAGCTAGACTGGATCCTGTACTGGAGAGAGAGAAATGCTATACAGGTCATTTTTGGGTCAAGTAATATAATGAGAATTTGGACAGATTTGACAAAAGTAAATTATCAATGTTAAATTTACTAAAGTTGATAACTACTGTGCTTCTATAAAAGAATATCCCTATTCTCAGGAAATACACACTGAAAAATTAGGTGTAAAGGGCCTTAATGAATGCTGTAGAGAGGGGGTGGAGGATGGGGGAGGGAACATGATAAAACAAATGGAGTAAAAGGTTGAAAACAGGTGAATCGAAGTGGTTTCTTTTTGAAATTATTTACAAGTAAAGAACACAGAAAACCAAAAACCATAATTTATGAGAAAGTCTTTTACATCTTTTTAAAAATATGATATGAAACAGTGGAGAAAGCACTGGCTTGAATTTTACTTCTTTTACTGACAACCCATAAGCCTGTTTTCTAATGTTATAAAACAGATTGTTAGATGAAAAATGAATCCTGCTAAGGAATAAAACATGAACACTAAAAATGTAACTTTACTGTTTTAAATAACAACTTCATAGTTTTATCTTGTTATTTCATGCCCATTATTGGTCACATTCAGAATTCCGAATGCTCAAAAAGAAGTCTTTAGGAACTAAAAACCCAAAAGACTGTATCTTGGTTGGCATATTCCACACATTTTGAATTTGAACATTTCACATTTCTCCTCCCGTTCTTGCAACTGCTGCTTCTGCTTCTTACTGTTTACCAAACACCTTAACGTCTGAGTGAATAGTTTATAAAACACTTATTGTACAGCATACACTCTGTTACAAATCAGCATACAGGGCCTCCCGCACTTGGGAGGAAAAGTGTTGCACAGTCCTGGGTATACAACAGAAACAACTTCATTAACACGGAATTATTACATTGATTTATTAATGTGACTATACAAAAACCTCATGTTCTATTATTACCTCCTTGACTTTATGCCCTTAACCTAATAATGAACTACACTAATTCCAAAACAGCCGGCCCTTTCCCAATCTCCATGCCTTTCCACATACTGTTCTTTCAACTTGAAATGTCCTTCTCTAGCTTGCATTCTCCTTCCTACAGAGTTGTCATCTGCATCATACATACTTGAACATAATTCTACTTCTGCATTTAATTGCTCTGTGATAACTGATTATTTGTAGGCTGGTCTCCTACTAACCATGAGTTCCTTGATGGCAAACACTCTCCAGAATTTAGCACTGTGCCAAATAAATAATAACAAGAGCTTACCCTTGTTTAGTGCTTAACAACTAAAAACAATGAGTGCTTACCACTTGGCCAGGTACTGTTCAAAGTACTATGCCATAGTAACTTCTCAAACACAAAGGACAGTATTATTAAATTTGTATTCTTATTAAGCCCCCTTTAAAGATGAAGCATGCACAAAAAAGTGAATACGTTTCATTTTTAAGGTAGTACACAATCAAAATAAAACATGTACACACACTTTAAGCTTCCAATCTTGACCAAGAAACATTTTAGAGTTCCATTCTAAACTCCTGATACTAGGATGTCACACTGCCACGTAAACTCACTTATCTCAGTTTAACTGTAAACTATCCTACTGCACCTTCCCAACACATGCTGATTCTCTCTACTAGTCTGATCTTCACCAGTATTAAGAAACTTCTTCTAGTCCAGAAGCTCAGAATCTCTGATGTGTCTGGTCCCAGACTAGCAAATCTGAATCGTGTCCAATCTTTCTTAATTTGTCCGTTCCCTTCCATGTCGTCTGCCACAAATGACCTGGAAAACTAGAAGCAGATGACGCTACTGAAATCTTTTCCGGGACACAGACTGTACAGCACAGACTGCCTGGGCTGGAATTCTGGCCACCACGTTCTAGCTGTCTTCTAATGGGAAAATTAATCTTATGGAGCCTCAGTTTCCCTCATCTATAAAATGCTCCTGAACTACGTGCCCCTTTGAAGATTCTAAGTTGCAAACCACTTAGAACGATGCCTTATTCGCTAATAAGCCTCAACAAGTGTTATTATTAACATCACAGCGTCACAACTGCTGCTGCTCAAACGTTGAGTGGCTGCCACTGACAATAAAAGTTGAATACTTTAGCTTAACATCCAGAGATCTCCAGTATGATTCCATCCTACCTCCGGAGAAGTACCTTCGACTATTCTGCTATCTAATTCTCAACTCCTGCCAAAACGATCTGCAATGGAACCTCTAGCTCGGCAGAGGGCCTTCTGCTCTCCTTTCGAATATTCGGTATTATCTGCCCTTCATTCACGGTGCAATTCAAAGCTCACCTCCTCTCCAGATCTCCCCACTCACCCAAACCCCGGGTAACGTTCTCCTCCCCCGAGTTCCCGCAGCGCTGCACCCCATTCCTCTGTCCTCTCTCCCCCCGCGCCCGCTTTGCAACGTGAATGATCCTCCCGCGGGGCCGTCGAGGTCTAGGGGTGGGGGGGTGTGTCCCCTCCTTTGTGTATCCCACAGGCTCGCGGAGCCTAGAACGCGCACTAGGAGGCAATTTGCTATTGCTACAAAAAAGTTAGTCGCTAACAGAAAAACTAGCCCGAAAGAGAACCCAGCGGAGCCGTTTCCAAACTGGGCAGGTGCCTGGGCTGTAGGTGCGAGGACACGAGGGGGGTGTCCGAAGGCTTCCCGGCGGCGGCGGGGCAGGGCCGAGGGGCGCGCGCCGGCTGCGCGGGGCTGGAGGAGGCTCGCGCGCGGGTCGCGGGGAGCCCCCCGTCCCCGCCCCCTCACCTTCTCCTCCTCTTCCTCCTCCTCCTCCTCCTCCCCGGCAGAGCTGTAGGCCTCACAGTGGTGACGGGGGGTCATCCGGGGGCCCGTTACCACCTCATTATCCTCAGCGCGCGGCGACGGGGCGCGCGGGACGAGGATGGGGCCGACTGAGGAGGGAGAAGAGGGGGAACCGGGCCGGAGGGCGCGGGCGCTGGCGCTCGAGCGGGACGCACGGCTGCGGCCGGTGGGTCGGTCAGCGAATTAGTTCCATGACGCCCCCGGACCTGAGGCCGCCGCCGCCGCCGCGGGTCCCGCTCCTCCAACCGCCGCCGCTTGTGCCCGGGTGGGGAGGGGGTTCCCTCTCGCCATAGGGCGGCGGGGGCCGGGGAGAGGCGGGGGGTGAGACCGGCTCTGCCCCTGCCCGGGGGAGGCACCTCCGAGGGGAAATGGTGAAAAGGGGGAAGGGGGAAAAAGGAAAAAAAAAAGGAAGGGGAAAGGGGGGGAAAAAATAAGAAAAAGCGAGGCAGAGGCGCTGCCGCGTCCGCTCGCAGGGAAAGCTGGGGAGGGAGGGGAGGGGAGGGAGAAGTGCCGGCTTCCTCGGCTCCGCCCTCGCGGACCGATTCCTAGGCTCGTTCACTCCTTGTAAACAACGCTGAGCTGGTTTCTCAACATTCCCACTTTTTCCTCTCCGCTGCCTTCTACGTCCATTGAACGTACAGAGAAGTCGGACAAAAAGCTAGGCTGTTGGAAACGGGCTGGGAAAGTCGCTGGCATTGGGGTGGAAGGAGGGCTGAGAAAAGCTAAAGGTGCGTGGACTCGTTTTCTGTAGAGGGGCGGCCGGGTTGCTCCGCCAATGCGCGGTGACGTAAGCGCCTCCTCGGCTGGCTGGAAGGGGCGTGCGGCAGCCGGGGAGTGCGCTGCGCATGCGCTCCCGGGAAGAAAGAAGCCGCTGAGCGCTTGGCTCGGGGGTGGGTCTTATCGGGATGTTTCTCTGGCCGAACCTAGTGCTACCTGGTTGCATCCAGCCTGTCTTTGTCTGTGGGGCTTGTAGAAGGATCTGTTGGAAAGGGCCAGGGATCTGTTGTGTAAAGATCTTGCATTCTTTGCTGACCTCGCAGAAAGTCCTGTGTTCTCTTCTTACCATTGACGTGTAAATAGAATTGCGGTTTTTTTTCCCTGCCACGTGGTGGGTAGAGGGAGATTCTAAAGCGCTTTAGAAATCGGAAAATGTCAGGGAGCACATCAAGCACCTTCTCTTTTAAAACAGTAAATTATAAATTATATTGCTGGTAGCCGGGGACCTGCTTGGTAATGCGCCAAGGGAATTCTATGCACTTAACCAACACATCTGAGTATTTCAGAGTAGCTTTATTACCAGATCTTTAACGAGTGTGTGGTGACATATAAATGTGTTTTGTTTGCGGTTCCTTTACGGACCTCTGGTAGTTTTTTGCCCATCTTTTGATTGTTTTAGTTATAGAAAGTAGAGTAGAATTACAGAAAGTTTTGAAAGAGAAGAAAACCCTCAAACTCAACCATTTACAGTAGTAGTTGTATTTGTGTTTTCCATTCTTCTTTGATATGCCTATTTTAACAGTCACTTAAATTTGTTTTGAGCTTATTTAGCTAGCCAGGGGCTAATAAGCTCTAGCAAGCTGGAAATAACTAGCGTCTGCCTTCATGGAGGTTACAATCCAAACACAGAGGAAGACCATTGAGCTAATGATCATTGTCTAAAATCACCCAGTACGTTTGATTTGTTTACTTGTACATTGTATTCTCTCCTTAGAATATAAGGTCCAGGATGGCAGGGATCTTGCATGTTTTATTTCACTCTATTCCTGCATGCAAAAGTCTCTCAGTATTACTGACTGAATAAACAATTACCAGTATCAAAAGTGTTAAGACGGAAAATTGCAGGCTGCTATAGAAACACTTAATCCTTGCTCTGTTAGGGATATCAGAGAAGATTTCTGTGAGGAAGAGACATTTCAGACGAGACGAAACCACTGGGCATAGCAGTGGGGAAAGAGTGATACAGGCAGAGGAAACAATAAGTGCAAAAGACTGGAGCTGAGACATTATAAAAATCTCTGAAAGGTAATGTGGCTGATCCTCAGAGAAGTGAAGCCAGGGGCAGGGGGCAGGTCCCTATGACAGAACTGGGAACGGAAGCCAGGAAGGATTTTAAGTGGGTCTTATTTTGCTGTTTTCAACTCATGTTGTCTTTTTCCTGCGTGGTCTTTATTGCCACATGGTCTTCCTTCTTTAATACACGGGCAACATTTTTTGCACAATACCATTCATTGCTGGACCATGAAATTGCTTCTGATTTTCTCAGCTATAAGAATATCAATTCCAGGGCAATTCCTGCGCCTAGTGGCACAGTGGTTAAGAATCCGCCTGCAAATGCAGGGGACGCGAGTTCCAGCCCTGCCCTGGGAAGCTCCCACATGCTGCAGAGCAACTAAGCTCATGTGTCAGAACTACTGAGCCTGCGCTCTAGAGCCCATGTGCTGCAAGTACTGAAGCCTGTGTACCTAGAGCCCGTACTATGCAACCAGAAGCCACCGCAATGAGAAGCCCGTGCACCGCAACAAAGAGTAGCCCCCGCTCTTTGCAACTAGAGAAAGCCTGTGCAGCAGCAATGAAGACCCAACACAGCCAGTAAATAATTAATTAATTAAAAAATAATATCAATTCCATTCCCAAGAGAAATGTAGACCTGGCCGTACAGAGACTTGTATGTGACTGTTCATAACAATATTATTCATAATAGCCAAAAAAGTGAAAGAACACAAATGTCTAAGTCAAATGTGGTGTATCTGTAATATGAAATGTTATTTGGCCATAATAAGGAGGTACTGATATATGGTGCAACATGAATAATCCATGAAAACAATATGCAGTCTTTTGTGGCTGGCTTCTTTCAGTTAGTATAATGATCCCATTTATATGAAATGTCCAGAATAGGCAAACCAATTGATAGAAAGTAGATTCGTGGTTGCTTGAGACTGAGGATGGAGATGGGTTTGGGGAATGATAGGTAAAAGTTTTGGGAGTTCTTTTTGATGAAAATATTTTACAATTGATTGTGGTGATGGTTGCAAACTCTAAATATACTAAAAACTATTGAATGGTACACATTAAATAGGTGAATTGTCTGAGATGTGAATTATATATCAACAAAGCTGCTACCCAAAAAAGTGGGGGGCGAGGGTGGGGAGGACAAAAAGAATACAATTATCTTAATGTGTGAACTTTTCTGGGTTATTCCTGGGTCCAACAGTAGTTACATTTTTATGGCTTTTGATGGATACCAGTTTGCCAAATTGCTTGGCAGAAGAGTTGAATCAATTAAAATGTATTTCAGAGCTCTCACTTCATTATATACTTACTCTTTTTGAAGCTTAGTTTTAATAAAACTGTCTTACTGTCTGTGAGATTGCCAGTGACAATTTAATCTAGAATACTATAAATGTAATTACATGTAATTAATTGGTGGGTAAGGAACTTGTTCCAGTTGTCCTAACAAAAAAATGGACATTCTTTTTCTTTACTATTCACTCAAAGACTTACTTTTAATCAACATCTCTTTTTTCTTTTTTTTTTTCTTTTTTTTTTTTTTTTCTTTTTTTTTTTCTTTTTTTTTTTTATTTTTTTATTTTTTTTTTTTTTTTCGGCGCACGGGCTTAGTTGCTCCATGGCATATGGAATCTTCCCAGGGCAGGGCTCGAACCTGTGTCCCCTGCATTGGCAGGCAGATTCTTTACCACTGCGCCACCTAGGAAGTCCTTTTTTTTTTTTTTTTTTTTTTTTTTTTTTTTTTTTAAATTTATTTATTGATTGATTTTATTTATTGGCTGAGTTGGATCTTTGTTGCTGCACGTGGGCTTTAGTTGTGGCGAGTGGTGGCTGCTCTTCATTGTGGTGTGCAGGCTTCTCATTGTGGCAGCTTCTCTTGTTGTGGAGCACAGGCTTCAGTAATTGGGGCACGTGGGCTCAATAGTTGTGGCTCACGGGCTCTAGAGCACAGGCTCAGTAGTTGTGGCACACGGGCTTAGTTGCTCCGCGGCATGTGGGATCTTCCTGGAGCAGGGATCGAACCTGTGTCCCCTGCATTGGCAGGCGGATTCTTAACCACTGCGCCACCCAGGAAGTCCAACATCTCTTTTTTCTTAATAGCTGTAGTAGTTTTTTTTTTTTCTAGCATTAAAGTGAATATTTTTATTATTTTTTATTTGGAGTTTTATTTATGGAGTGCCCAAAGTGCCTAAAATACCTGGGTAACTCTAGCATATATTCCAAACATGGCCCCAAATAGACCCTCTCTTCTTTTTTTTTTTTTTTTTTGCTGTAGTAGTTTTTTAAAAAATGAACTATAGTTGCAACAAATGGAAAGACTTTGAAATTCCCTGAGAAGATACGGCATATAAAGAAAACTTTAAAATGCTTGTATTGGTAAGGAATTCATATTTTTTCATTTAAAAAATATTTCTAGGAATATTTTGTCCCAAATAATGAAAATAAAATACCTTTCTACATGGTATTTGAGAATAATAATAACTAAAATATATTGATTACTTACTGTGTACCAGGCATTGCACCAAGCACTTCTATTGCATTCTCTTCTGTTTATTCCTATAGCACTGCTCTACTGTAGGTATTTTCTTTGTCCTCATTTTTCAGAAGATAAAGAGGTAAAGTAAAAAAAAAATAACAACAACAAGAGAAGAGGTAAAGTATATCCTCAACACTGGTCACACAGCTTGGAGAGGCACAGCCAGGATTCAAACCCAGCTTGTCTGACTTCAGAGCCTGATGTGTTTTTAGTTACTATCCTTTACTGCCGCACCCTGTGGGTATTTCTGGCTTGCATGGACGTCTTCGAACAAAAAAAAAAATTAACCCTATGGCTATTTTTGGCTTGCCTTTAATCTTAGAACAAATATTCAAAAAAAAAGTTTTCAGTGTGTAGTTCATATTTGTGTTTCTAAACAGTTGATTTTTGCTTGAAAACAGGTTATTAAAATTTTCTTACACTTGTTTTATTTCATGACTGGAATATTGAATCTTGAAATATAAACATGCCTTGCTTCAAATGCAGGGTGGTAGAGTAAGGAGGAAGCTGAGAAACAGTGTGCTCCCAGAATAAAAGCTCAGTTCTGAAATGCAGAATAATGTAAAGTGAGATCCCTCCAGAAGTCTAGGACAACTGAAGGGAATCAAGTTGATGAACAAAGTGGTTTGCTATCTGTAATCTTTCAAGAAAAATAATCAGAAATGGACTGCTTACCTTTTCATGAGTATGGAAGATAAGGCTATATTTAATCTTTAATGACAAAAATTTCTAGACTCTCTTGTCTTAAATGAAAATTTAGGTTAATGTTCCCAGCAGAAATGTATGAAGATACTATCTTGGAAGAGAAGTACTAAGGCCTGCAGGAGCAAAGGAAGTGATTTACTGTCATAATCGCTTATCTTTACCATTGATCTACCCTAAAGGATCCTTTTTACAGCTCCCAAAATACTTTTCTTTAATTTCTGCAGAGACAGAAAGTAAGAGGAGTAAACCTATCAAATAGACATTAAGAGAAAAGGAGTCCACATTCACCAAACAATACAAAGAGCACCGACTTACTATTTTTTTATTGAAGTGTAGTTGATTTACAATGTGTTAGTTTCAGGTACACAGCGGAGTGATTTACTTTTATATATATAAAGGAATATATATATTTTTGTATTTACACAGCAAAGTGATTCACTTTTATATATTTAAAAGAATATATATAAAAGTATATATATAAAAGAATATATATATATTTTCTTTTCCAGATTCCTTTCCATTATAGGTCATTACGGACACTGAATATAGTTCCCTGTGCTGTACAGTAGGTCCTTGTTGTTTATTTTATACCTCCTACTTACTATTAAGTGGGGAGAAGTGCTCAGAGAAAACAAGTCAAAAATTCTAAAATAGGAAGCCACAAGCTGCTTTCCAGACTTTGACCAACTCTGAATATAAACTGGCTTTAGGTTTCTCATATTTAAGTGCTTATTAAGAAAGACTTCACCGGGAGGGAACATTGGTTGCATGCTTTATTAAAAGTACCCCCAGAAGTCAAATAGCAGCCACTATTTTAAATTTGTAAATCAAAAAGACTTCAGTAGAAACATTCTTTCCTTGTTGTTCTTGAGAGGAAAATACACCATTAAAATAACACCATTTAACTCTCACAAACTGTTTTGAATCCTGAACTAACCAAATTTAGTAAATTTGGAAAAAAATATTTTTATATATCTTATGTAATCAAACTACCAATACATTTTATTTCTTGACAAGCATTTATGTGGGAGGTGTGGAGAGACAGGTAACATCTTCCAAAGTGTATTTTTAGTCTCATCACAACAAATGTTTACTATAATCCTTACTTCTTCTCACTGAAGAAAAAGAATTATGTTTGGGGAATCAATTTAAATTATCCACAATCAGTGTTTCTAAGACTTCTTTTTCACATACATAAGCTGATTTTATTACCAACAGTGATTTTAAATATTTGAGACCCAGTTGAATACAGGGCTAAGCACTGTACAAGATTCTGAGGCATATGTGGTCCTGTTTGTAAGAAACTTCCATTCATTCATTTCTTAATTCAGCATTTACTAGCTGTGTGACCATGAGCAAATTAACCAGCTTCTCTATAACTTGACCTCAATTTCATCACCTGTAAAATGGGATAATAGTATATCATCTTCGAGGTTTTTATGAGGACGAAATGGAATAATATTTACAAAAGGCTTAGGCCAACATATGACACATAGGGAACACTAGTTGTTTGCTTAATTCTTGTAACCCTTTATGTGCCAGGCTTGAGTTTGATTTTTCTGTTGTTGTTTTGTTTTCTTAATACAGTTAAAAATGGCCCACCCTCCCAGCCTTGCACAAGGGGAGAAACAGAGAGGAGAAAGTCTGTGTGTCAGTCAGGAAGGGCTTTATACGCTTGAATGTGGCATTAATTATTTGCTGTTGAACAAATTACCTCAAAACCTAGATGTGTAAAACAATAAGTATTTAGTATCTCACACAGTTTCTGGGGCCCAAGAACTGTGAGTACTTTAGCTGGGTGGTTCTGGTTCAAGATCTCTCATGAGGTTGCAATGAAGTTATTGGCTAGAGCTGAAGTCATGACTGAACTAGAGAATCTGCTTTCAAGTTCAGTCACGTGGCTGTAGGCAGGAGGCTTCAGTTCGTTGCCACTGGGCCTCTCCATAGGGCTGCTCAGGACCAGGCGACTGGCTGCTCCGTCACAAGTGATGAGCGTGAGAGGAAGAGGGAGACCAGGATGGAAGCTGCAGTCTTTTTATCACTTAGTCTGGGACATGTTCTACTATCACTTCTGCTATATTCTATGTTTTAGAAGCAACTCAGTAAATCCAGCCTGTGCTGAAAGGGAGGGGAATTAAACTTAAAGGGAACAGTATCAAAGAATTTGTGAACATATTTTTAAAACTACTTCAGGTATGGAAGGAAAAGTAATGTTTTGCTAGGTAGACAGAAACCAATTTATGACAGGCAAGGGAGCAGCAGAAACAAAGGAACAGTGACACTAGATTATGTGATGTGTAATCAGGCATGGCTAGAGAATTGAGGAGGTTATTTTTATTCCTATTTTTATTTTTATTTTTTATTATTTTTTTGGGGGGGGTACACGAGGTTCAATCATCTGTTTTTACACACATATCCCCGTATTCCCTCTTTATTCCTATTTTTAAAATGAGGAAACTGATGCTTAGAGAGGCAACTTCTCCAATATACATTAGACAGTTGGTAAATGGCATGGCCCGGTCCTAAATCCTTATAACTGATTATAGAATCCATGATCTTATCACTACTCGTACTGGGCAGAGTTCTTCAGAGAAACAGAACCAAGAGGATGTGTCTATGTCTCTATCGCTATTTGGAGAGAGAGATTTTGAGAGAGAGAGAGAGGTTTATTTTAAGAAATTGGCTCATGGTTGTAGAGGATTGGTAAATCCAAGGTAAATCCAAAATCTGCAGAGGCAGGCATACTGCAACTCTATGGAAGAGTTGCAGTTCAAGTTCAAATGCAGTTGGCTGGCTGAATTCCTTCTTGCTCAGTGTTTGTTATATTGAGACCTTCAACTGGTTGGATAAGGCCCACCCACATTACAGAGGGTAATCTGCTTTATCCAAAGTCCACCAATTTAAATGTTAAATCTCATTAAAAAACAAACCAAAAAACAAACCCTTCACAGAACATCCAAAATAATTGTTGACCAAGTATCTGGGTACTGTGGCTCACCCAAGACAGCACATGAAATTAACACATGAAATTATATTACCCTCTACAAAAGTGACAACTTGGGTTTCAAGTTGCAAACAGTCCTGAATGTTGTACTAAGCAGTTAGTTGGACTTATGAAAATTAACCAGTGGCTCTCTCTGAGGGACATGACCTTGAACAAGTGATATTAGACGGGGTGTTCCCATAGAATACTGTAATTCCTTTAGGAAATGTATCTTGGCATAATATATTAACATTATATTTTTTCCTTTCCATATTTTCCTTTTCAGTCCATATATTTTTAGTAATCAGCCTTTCACATATTTTGAAATGATGACTTTATTTCAAAAATATTTTTCTCTATTATTTACTCTCCCCTATTTGGACCTTTTTCTCAACTTTTTCACTCACTTTGATGCCTTATTTCAAGGTTTCCTTTTAGTCATGCCTTCTACTAGAGTGAAATGTGAAATTAGGGAAGAAGACAAAAATGTGGGTGTGAACTAAAGAGCCAGTTTGTAGGTCAGCTGGATTTGGTGATTCCCAAGGTAAAAATATTGTGCAAGTATCAGTTCTTTGCTGACCGTGCATAAGAAAAGGTGTTTCAACCTTGCTGCTGGAGATATTTCTCTTTGTAGCTAACACAGAACAGGAAACTCTTAACTTTCTTTGTAGAGCCTCAGAATTTAAAATTGCACTGGTCCCAACCTGTTCTTTTGACCCGCTCCAGTCTGGGTCCCCACTGAGAACATGACACAGATAAGGGATGGGCTGGAGAGTGTTGTGAGGCCACCTGAAAATGATATGGAATATAAATCTATGGATACACCCTACCAGGAGAGAACAGGGAGCAAAATCTAGAAAACCAGTAGAGCAAAAGCTGCAACAAATGGGAAAGGAAAGCAAAACTAGACTTTCAGAATAAATAGAGGCTGAGAACTGCTGGTAAACATAAAATAAGGTAAGAGAGTTTGGGAGCTAAAATTTGGGCTATGGATATAGCCCATTTGCAGCTTCCCTTCTTAAGAACAGCATGATATAATTTGTGAGCTTCAAAACACCCGGGTGGGAGCAGAGGGAGGGGTGTGGGGTGTGACTAACACCGCTAGATGGTTTGGTGAGTTCTAGCAGAGGAGCAGATTTTGTGTGAGTGAAAAAAACATCAGCACCATTCAAAGGAGAAGCTAGTTTCCTTAAAAAGGAACATGTAATGAATCAGTGCTCTTCTGTGTTGCTTTCTCTCTCTCCCCTATCACCTGTTGCTATATTGATCATCCTACAAGCTCAATCAAATGTGATTTCCATCCTCTGTGATATAAAAAAAGGGGGGAGGGCTTCATTAATAGCATGAAAGAACAAATGAAGCTTTTAGCAAAATCAATCTTTTATCTTCTAACATATCAACACAAACATGATGTCAGTGATATAGCAGAGATTTTGATAGTTTATGTATCTTTCTATCTTTAATAAAAGTATACCTAAACCATCTTGGAAAAATAGTTTTCTTATTTTACCTTGAAAGATTGCCAGTGGAGGTATATTTATAAATTGTCTAAGTAATCCATTCCAAAGGAAAAATCTCTTTTTAGTTGTGTTCCTTTGCATATTTCAGAAAGTTATTCTTAATATGTTGCTCATTTGAACCGTGTGATAGTGGAAACTAAGACCCAAAGATCTGACCATGCAAAATACTCTTTGCATCAACCCAGCTAATTTTGACTCAAATCTTAGAAAATGATCAGCTAATTTTGAGTTAAATCATATTTATACTTATAACCACTTGCATTTTAAAGTGAAAAAATCCATACCTGAAATCCACTACTCTAAAGTATAAGATAATTTCTGGTCCTGTATCCGAAATGTCTTCTGAATGCTTAAGGATAATGTTGGGTAAAGAGGAAAAATAATGCTGGAGAAATATGGTGAGAGAAATCAAGCTTTATGCTGAAGAAAGCACAGTTTTCTATGGACCTTCCCTTCCTCCCACAATATCAGCTCTCCTCCAGCAAGCCTCTTAGAGAGGCCCACCGATCAATTCTTATAGGTCCATTGAAACTTGGCCTCCTGACCACTATCAGGAATTTATAATATACATAAAAAAGGTAATGAATATTAAAAGATTAATTTGAATGCCACATCAGTATTTTTTTCACCTGGAAAATTGCTGAATATAGAACAGACTTCCTTCGACCGCTACTCCCACATATATTATAATACATGTACCATATTCCTTACTGTAGAAAGTTACAGTTAAGGTCATAGAAACTGAATCTCGTCCATATGAAAAAAACAAGGCTATTGATGTTACTAATACTGTTGCTTTTATATTTATACATATATCTTGTATTTTTAAGTATCTTGTTCTTTGCCTTTGCCTTTAAAATACTGTATATTATTGGACTTCCCTGGTGGTGCAGTGGTTAAGAATCTGCCTGCCAATGCAGGGGACACAGGTTCGAGCCCTGGTCCAGGAAGATCCCACATGCCGTGGAGCAACGAAGCCCGTGTGCCACAACTACTGAGCCTGCACTCTAGAGCATGTGAGCCACAACTATTGAGCCACGTGCTGCAACTACTGAAGCCCATGTGCCTAGAGCCAGTGCTCTGCAACAGGAGAAGCCACCACACTGAGAAGTCTGTGCCCCACAACCAAGAGTAGCCCCCGCTTGCCACAACTAGAGAAAGCCCACACGCAGCAACAAAGACCTAACACAGCCAAAAAAAAGTAAAAAAATAAAAAATTAATTACAGCTTTACACTATTTACAATAGCCAGGACATGGAAGCAACCTAGATGTCCATCAACAGGTGAATGGATAAAGAAGATGTGGTACATATATACAATGGAATATTACTCAGTTGTAAAAAGGAATGAAATCGCAACATTTGTAGTCATGGATGGACCTAAAGTCTGTCATACGGAGTGAAGTGAGTCAGAGAAAAACAAATATCGTATATTAACAAATATATGCGGAATGTAGAAAAATGGTACAAATCAACCAGTTTGCAAGGCAGAAATAGAGACACAGATGTAGAGAAGAAACATATGGACACCAAGTGGGGAAAGTGGGGAGGGTTGGGGGGGAATGAACTGGGAGATTGGGATTGCCATATATACATTACTAATAAGAAAAAAAATATCAAATTGTACACTTTAAATATATGCAGTTTATTATTTGTCAATTGTATCTCGATAAAAGTTCTTAAAGAAAAATAATTAATTACTGCTTTAGGTAGTTTTAAAACTGTTCAAAAGCCAAGGGGTTATTCACTAAGTTCTCATTACTCACTGAGTTCAAATTGAATCTATAAAACGATAATGTCAGAGAGTGTATGTTGATTTATGTTTGATATACATTAAACAAAGGAAGCAAGACAAAATGCAATTTCCTATGCTAACAACGCCAGGATCCCTTATAATATTAAAATTATCCCTAATGTTAGGAGTTAAATTAGAGTAAAAACCAACAATAAGAAAGGTTTTCAAAAGATTTTTTTGAGTAAAGGGCCTTTTTTTGTATTGAATCAACAATTTTACATTAAAAAATTCAGTAAAAAAGCAAAAACAAAAACAAACAAAAAAATCAGTAACGTGTGCTGTGATCAGTACATCCTCCCAGCTTCCACAGCAGCTTGAGGGGGTAACCTAAGGGGCAAGTGTCATGACAACAGGAATTTCTGGCTCTGAGCTCCCCCTGTGTAATTGCTGGCACCCCAATTCTCCCAGCACTACAAGTTCCTCTTTTCCCTTGGCAGGTCCTAGAAGAGTTAACTTGATTTCTTTGCCAGTCTTTAAAAGAATCCCATCTCTTTGTTCTCTGCCTGGTTACTTTGGCACAGCTGCCCTGCTGGCATTTCAGATGTGTACTGACCTTGGCATGACACTTGGGGGTCACTGCCTCAGTTTATACTTGCAATCATCCCTTCTCAGTGGCTGACTGATGTTGGATTAGGTCCCTTGTGCGCAACATCTATGTCCTTATAGATGTAAAGGGGGAGGGAAGTGAAGAAGGGGCCCTCTCTCTGCTGGTGCTCCAGTCCTTTCAATGAATTTCTAAATGGGGGTGATGGTCTTGCTTTCTGTTTTTATAGAGCTCACAATGTTACATTTTCTGTTGACACATTTCCTTATGGTTCTTAGCTCTTGGGCTCTCATCAACTTCTGTAGATACTGAATACAGTAATATTAAACATGACATTACTTCAACACTTGTGTCTGGACACTTCAACTTGCAGCTATTCAGGTGAGTTCCCTACCTACTCTGGGTCACCCAAAGAAATCAGGGGGCAGCCTCTGTCCCTCCTCTGCTCCCTTCCTGTGGAGACAACTCTGAGTTCCAAAGTATTCTCTCTCTCTCTGAAGGCCCGGTAGAGCCTCTGGTGGCCCTACTTTCTAATGTACATAAAGAAAGCCCCCGTGTTAAATGTAACTTTTACTTTTTAAGAGGAAAATTCACTTTCTGTCAACAAAGAAGTAGAAACATAAAATGCTATTTACAATAAACAATTATTCTTTCATAGGCTTAATATAAATTAATACTATGACTTTTAATACTATTGTTAGTTAAGACAGAGATGAAGGAAAAGCATTGTATCTGAAGATTAAATTTGAAATCAGTCTTTATTATTCAATTTTCTGTTTTTATTTTTCTTGCCAGAAACATTTTTGCATATAGGTTTGTAAATACAATATTTTTGAATTTAGTTAGATTGAACAACTCAGTTTTTCAGAGTTAACTGGGTTTTTAATAAACTGGTTTGTTTTTTTGGTTTTCTTTTTAAAGATTTATTTTATTTTTGGCTGCATTGGGTCTTTGTTGCTGAGTGCAGGCTTTCTCTAGTTGTGGCGAACGGGGGCTACTCTTCGTTGTGGTGCTCAAGCTTCTCATTGTGGTGGCTTCTCTTGTGTAGCATGGGCTCTAGGCACATGGGCTTCAATAGTTGTGGCTCATGGGCTCAGTAGTTGTGGCTCTCGGGCTCTAGAGCACAGGCTCAGTAGTTGTGGCACACGGGCTTGGTTATTCCAAGGCGTGTGGGATCTTCCCGGCCCAGGGCTCGAACCCATGTCCCCTGCATTGGCAGGTGGATTCTTAACCACTGCACCACCAGGGAAGCCACTATAAACTGTTATTTACCATCATTCGATAGCTTTTTCTTGTCAAGCCTCTTTTCTATATAAGACCCTCAGAGAAGCTCCTGGGAAGAATTGTTTCCTGGAATGAAGTATCCTGCCCAGAGCAACTGGGTTGTATTTGCCAGTAAGTCAATGAAATTATGTCTTTCCAGTAGTCTCTGTTTCTTCTTCTTCCAAGAGTAAGCATTATTAAAAAGTGAATTTTAAGTACCTTTCAAATTCTTTGCGACTCAGCGTGCTATCAGTTCTCAAAGGCACATTTAAACACGACACGGAGCTTTGTGTGGTACAGACTGATGCTGCTATCAGTTGATTTTGCCAGCCATGGTTACTAGGAAAAGCTGGAGTTCCGTGAGACTCTATCTGACTCAGTAAACAAATAGCCAAACATTTGCTGAGCGTCAGCTGTCTACAAGGCCTTGGACTGAATTAAAATATCAAGCTGACCACAAAGCCAGGAAATAATGTTATAAAAGCAAGTATGCCCTTTGGGAAATACGCAGTTGATGTTAATTTTACAGGAAAATTGGGAACAACTATACAAATATTTTGTGCAACAAAATTAGAAATTTCTGTATATGTCTGGAATGAAATTATCCAGGAAGTCATAGAGCTCTTTTGGAGGATATTTTTGATCTGGTCCAACATTGGATTGGGGTTGTATTTACTATTCTTCAGGATTGGAGTGGACCAGATGGAAAGGAAGCAAACGCCCCCAAACTCATAGGCTAGTCTACCACTTTCCAGTGGTCTGGTATGATATTCTTCTGACATAAATAAAGCAAATGCTTCCTATTGCTTTTCTAATAGCGAGAACATTGGCCTTTAGGCTTTACTAGGTTACACGTTTTTGGAGATTCCCAAATTATTTCTTCCCCTAGGGAAAAATCTAAACACTACCATCATCGGGAAACTCCATCTCTTGTCAGCTATTTTGTGCTTTTATTCTCATTTCCTTATTCTCCTTATTTAGTCATATTGAACTTATAACTGTACATCTCATCACACTTTTGTAAATATTCTTAGGAAATACATAGAGTTCTAAGTATTCTTAAGCATTCTTTCATTCTAAGATCCTGCTAAGAGCTTAGTGGATCTGTCTTACCTTCCAGACCTCTGTTTATTGCCCTTGATGTAGGTTCATTGTGCAGTGGAATGTCTATCATCACCCTAAAAATATTCTGTGCTCTTCTCCTAGACATGTCAGGTTCCAATATAGGTAGACAGAATCATCTGAAAGGTCTGTATAATGATGGCTTTATTTAGGATACTGGCTAGGTTGTTGAAACAACAGACTCAAAAATACAGACACCAAAGTAGTGGCCTTATAGTATAGAGCCTTGTCCATCTTGTTGCTTTCCCATCCTTTGGGAGTTGGCTTCATTTTTGTGCCTGAGAATATTTAGCTTACCACCACATCCTGTGCCAGCCCATTTGGAGGGAAAAGAGTGAAGGAAGCACCTAACCCAGAAGTTGCACACATCACTTCTGCTTACATTCTATTTCCTGTGCAGTCTTTAGCTACATTTGGATCCAGGTTAAACTATTATTATTAGTATGGGAGATAAAGGATATTGAGAAGACAGTTAGCAAACTCTGCCCCACACTAATATGATCTAGATCTCTTAAAAAAATGTTTTTTAAAAAGCAACAGCTAGCAGATGGTGTTTTGGCTGATGCATAATTTCCATCTTAGTTCCCTTGATATTCGTACTAGTCTTTGGAGCAGGGGTGTGGGTGGAGGTAGTAAGAAAAAAGTAAAGAAAAACTTTTTGATCTCATTTCAGTCCGCTGTTCAGTGGTCATACCTATGCTGACTTCCCTGCAAAAAGTGTGACCTCTGTACTGTCACAAAGAACCAGACTATGACTCTTCAGTCACCGTAACTTGAATGTACATTAACACTATAACATATTAAAGATACAATCAATGCAAGTAAGACTATGAAGCTGAATGTGCCCCTTTGCCAATATAGCTAAAGTCTCCATACTTTTGAATGCCCTGCACTTTACTTTTTGTAGGTATGGAGTCTTCCTGTTTGGGATCCTCATCATCCTAGCTGCATGCCCTGTTGACCCTCAACCTCCTGCTTCTTTGATGCCCACCAGGCTGAGCTTCAGCACTCTACTTGCATCCCACAGGAAGCCTGCAGTCTTTAGCACATTCCACAGGATGTGTGCTTCCTTCCTTAACTACTCTGAAAAATGTGGCTGATAAGCACACCATTGTCTCCATCAGGGATCTCTGTGAAGGGAACAGAAATTCCCTCAACTCAGCATTATAAGTATAGGTGGAAAGGATATTTATTGGGAAGTAGAAAGTCATTCAACAGCTACTCTTTCTGGGATCAGATGTTCTCTCATCTCTGCTACTCTGGGTGTGTCCGCTTGTTCCTTTTCCTCTATCCTATCCATTTCTGATTTTTCCAAAGCTTCCTGAGGTTCACTCCCCCACAATTCTCATCTGAGGCTTTGATTTGCCACAGTGTCATGTTTGCACCAATGATCCCACAGCTGAGAGCTCCTCTGCACAATATGAACAGCTTCAATCTTTGTATTTTGGCTCAGCTTCTGAAATGAGAATATCTAATCAGCTCAGCCTGAGTCAAGTGTTTACTCCTGGTTTCCTTGTTGTGGCTAGGGAAGTGGAGTCACCTGAGACAGTCGTGATCGAAGCATAGAAGGCAGATTCTCTTAGAATGGGTTGTGAGTGGAAAGATGACCAATATATCTAGGAAGACATAATCTTTTCTATATTTTTAACCTGAGTCCAAATTTGGGTTGAACAGAATGAGTCCTGCAATGATGTGAGAATTAAACATCTGATTAGTTGCAAAATATCATCTGACCAAATACTGTACCATAACTGGCATCAGGGGGTGATCCCTCAAAGGGCACTATAGGTCAGCTGCTCCCCTGACCAGATAACTTGCTTCCTGTTGCCTTCATGAACTCATGTTCAAGAATTGGCAGCTGTAGACTCTTCTAAATTGGTATCAGCTTCTGGAAATGTGGTGCATTTAAACTCCTGGATTGTTTCTTACTTTGGCTATTGCTTCTTCATATCTCCTTTTGGAATCTTCCATATTTTCCACCATGTTCCTTTAAATTATCTATGGCTACCATTTAGAAACCAAAAGTATATAGTACAAATTTATCTACATGAGGCATAGATTGAGGTTTCTGTGGGGCTTGAACTTTATACAGTTTTAGAGACTTTTTTTGAAGAAAAAAATAAAATTATGAAGACAAAATTAGGTATAAAATTGATTCTCTATTTCAAATGACAAAAGAAAGACAACAGATATCTTTTTTTGAGATTTTTATTTAAACTCACATTCTTTTTTTTTAAATTCAAACCCTTTTTTTAAGATTTATTTATTTATTTATTTATTTATTATTTATTTTTGGCTGTGTTAGGTCTTCCTTGCTGTGCACAGGCTTTCTCTAGTTGTGGCAAGTGGGGACTACTCTTCATTGTGGTGTGTGGGCTTCTCATTGCAGTGGCTTCTCTTGTTGCAGAGCACGGGCTGTAGGCAAGCAGGCTTCAGTAATTGCAGCACATGGGCTTAGTAGTTGTGGCTCACAGGATCTAGAGTGCAGGCTCAGTAGTTGTGGCTCACAGACTTCATTGCTCCATGGCATGTGGGATATTCCTGGACCAGGGATCGAATCCATGTCTCCTGCATTGGCAGGCAGATTCTTAACAACTGTGCCGCCAGATATCTTTTAAATAAATGGTTCTTAAATTTCATTGGGCATAAAGTATGGTAATTTTATTAAAATATAGATTTCTAGACAAAGATGCCCACTCTCACTACTTTCATTCAACATAGTACTGGAAATCATAGCCAGAGCAATTTGGCAAGAAAAAGAAATAAAAAGCATCCAAATCATAAAGGAAGAAGTACGATGGTCTCTGTTTGCAGATGACATAATATTACATATAGAAAACCCTAAAGATGCCACCAAAAATCCTTCTAGAATTGATAAATAAATTCAGTAAAATTGCAGAATACAAAATCATTATACAAAAGTCAGTTGCATTTCTATACACTAAAAATGAACTCTTGGAAAGAGAAATTAACAAAACAATCCCATTTATGATAGCATCAAAAAGAATAAGATACTTAGGAATAAATTTAACCAAGGAGTGAAAGTGCTATACACTGAAAACTGTAAAACATTGATTAAAGAAATTGAAGAAGTCACAGAGAAATGGAAAGATATTTTGTGTTCATGGATTGAAATAACCATTACTGTTTAAATGGCCATACTACTCAAAGTGATCTACAAATTCAATGCATTCCTATTGAAATTCCAGTGGCATTTTTTCACTGAAATATATAATAAAGACTAAAATTTGTATGGAACCACAAAAGACCCCAAATAGCCAAAGCAACTTTGAGAAAAAAAGGACAAAGCTTGGAGGCCTCACATGTTCTCACTTCAAATTACATTACAAAGCTATAGTAATCAAAACAACATGGTATTGGTGTAAAAACAGACACATAGATCAATGAAACAGAATGGAAAGCCCAGAAATAAAACCATGCATATTTGGTTAATGAATTTGTGACAAAGGCATCAACAATATACAATGGGGAAAGGATAGTTTCTTCAATAAATGGTGTTGGGAAAAATGGAGAGCCATATGCAAAAGAGTGAAACTGGACTCCTATCTTAAACCACACACAAAAATCAACTAAAATAGGTTAAAGACTTGAATGTAAGACCTGAAACTATAAAACTTTTAGAAGAAAACATAGAGGAAAACTCCTTGACATTGGTCTTGGCAATGATTTTTTTTGGATTTGACACCAAAAGTGAAGGCTAAAAAAACAAAAAACAAGTGGGACTACCTCAAACTAAAAAGTTTCTGCACAGCAAAAGAAACCATCAACAAGATTAAAAGGCAACCTACAGAATGGAAGAAAATATTTGCAAACCCATATCCATATGGGATTAATATCCAAAATAAATGAAGAACTCAACTCACTGGCAAACCCCCCTGAATAGCCTGATTAAAAATGGGCAAAGGACCCAAATAGACATTTTTCCAAAGAAGAACTACAAATGGCCAACAGGTATATGAAAAGGTATTCAGCATCACTAATCATCTGGGAAATGCAAATGAAAACCACAATGAAATATCACCTCACACCTGTTAGGATATCTATTATCAAAAAGGTGAGACAACAAATGCTGGGTGAAGATGTGGAGAAAGGGATCACTTGTACACTGTTGGTGGGAATGTAGATTGGTACAGCCACTATAGAAAGCAAAAATGGAGGTTCCTCAAGAAATTAAAAATAGAACTTCCATGTGACCCAGCAATCCTACTTCTGGGTGTATATGCAAAGGAAACAAAATTATTATCCTGAAGAGATATGTGTACTCCCATGTTCATTGCAGCAATATTCACAATAGCCAAGGTATGGAAACAACCTAAGTGTCCATTAACAGATGATAGATAAAGAAAATGTCATGCATGTGCACGCACACACCCACACACACACTGGGATATGATTCAGCCTTTAAAAAAGAAGGAAATCCTGCCTTTTGTGGCAACATGGATGAACCTGGAGGGAATTATGCTAAGTGATATAAATCAGATAAAGACAAGTGCTGCATAACATCACTTCTTTGTGGAATCTAAAGAAAAAGTCAAACCCATAGAAACAGAGAGTAGAATGGTGGTTGCCACAGGCTGCAGTATAGGAGAACTGGGGAGAGGTTGGTAAAAGGGTACAAACTTTCAATTATAAGATGAATAAGGCCTGAGGATCTAATGTATAACATGGTCACTATAGCTGATAATACTGTATTGTGTAATTACAATTTGCAGAGAGAGTATAACTTAAGTGTTCTCACCTCTCCCTGCCCCAGAAAAAGGTAAATATGTAAGGTGATGGATGTGTTAATTAACTTAAGTGTAGGAATCTTTTCACAATGTACACATATATCGTCACATTATGCACTTTTAATATATTACAATTTTATTTGTCAATTGTACCTCAGTTAAGCTAGAAAAACTCCACACATGTTAAAAAGATGGAGAGTGCTACTCACTTGCTACATTGAGAGAAAAAAACCAGAAAACAGATTCCTGGGTCCACTCCTGACCTGCTAAATCAGAATTTCTGAGGTGATGATGCATGCTATCACCTGCAGCCACAGGTAGTCTGAAGACCACATTTTGAGATGAATGAAGCAACTACTGCAATGAATTAGGTAAGATTTTAATGATACATTTTTGTGTGTGCATTTACGAGGAACATCAATTGTTATTACTGTATGAAAGAAAGAATACAAATTTCGTATACAAGGTTTAATGGAAATTTGTTATAAACTTATATTTTTATTTAGCTATTTTATAACTAAAAAAGAATAAGCCAATGAAGAGAAGGAAAATCAGAAGCTGAAAAAGACAATAATGAATATCATAATATTTCATTATTTGAAATTTATATTTCAAATAATATTTGAAATATAGTCAAATATTATGTATATTATTTGAAGGGGAAATGCCCCAAGGATGCCATTTTTCTATATCATAAAATAAGAAGTAAACACATGAATACTAAATGTAACTTTTAAAGGATGAAGCTGATTTAAAAAAATTACCTCAAATAGTACTATTATGATTGTATTTTATGACCTGAGTGTTTCACAAAGTGGTCATGTACATGTATAATGCATATACACGCAGAGAGCAATTGGCTAATAGTATAAACTTTGGTTAATCTCCTGAGTTAAGAACAATTTTTTTGAGTGAATTAATGGTCTTATCACATTAACTGATTGCTAATATGCATAGTGTTCAAAACATATATGTCTGAAGACATCACCTACATATTTATTTGTGATAGAAAAATATCAGTTAATGGAGTTTACTGAATTAAATTGCAGAACTAATTTGACAGCCTAAACTGTAGTACTTAAGCACAATCTCTGTAGAATTCGTATTTACAAGTAAAATATTCTCATGTTAAGAAAAAAGAAAATAGCCTTGACTTTATAGTTCCTGGGAAATACAATACTGTTAAGTAAATGTAGGGGACTTCCAGCAGTAGCAGAATATGAGGGGGAAAACTATAGAATTATCACACTTTTCAGATAATTAGAACTCAGATTCTTGGGACATAGCTGCCTAATTTCTACCAGGAAGACTGGTTCCCCCTGAGGGTTTATGTCTTCCTGGACCTCGAAAATAAAGGGCAGAGCTATCAGTTGGGAATCAGAAAACTTTCTAGCTCCTAATGGAAAAAAAGAAAAAACAAATCATTCTTACTTTATAAAAAATGTTTCTCTCTGCCAGAATGTTAGGAAACAGCTGAGCCATCCAAGCCCTGAGGCTCTGTGGCTCATTTGCAAAGTTCACCTTCTTAATCTGCTAGCTGAGCCTCCCTGGCCAGGGGCCAGACCCAGGTTCTCAGTCCTGCCATTATGCTAAGGACAAAAGCACCTCCTAGCGTAGGCTGCTTTCTCCAGTGAAACTGTCTACCTACTCCAGGTAAGTCAGGGTGTCCCGGGAGAGTTCTTGGGACACAAAAAGCATATTGTGCCCAATGAATGCAGCCCTGTTTGCAGGCCTGCTTCAGAACCTGTCATTAGACAATACTATGGCTCTCTGCTGCCTGGAAAGGTTCCTGCATGAGTTTTAAGGCTGTAACGTGATTTACAACGTTATTAATTTCAGTTGCAAACTTGAGCACATACAGAATGCTCTGTTTAAACCGTGAATAAGCCTGTGCTACACCGAGTAGGGCTGTGTCCATTTGCACAGTTGTACTTTGCCATAGTGTTGTCAAGTTCAACTCTAGGCTCTTAAACAAAAATTTCCAAAGGTAGAGCCTCTTCTTGCAGATCCTGTATGGACAGTACCCATATATGTGCCACTGTCCCTTTATTTTTTCTTTTTTAATGTATTTATTTATTTATTGGCTGCATTGGGTCTTTGTTGCTGTGCGTGGGCTTTCTCTAGTTTCGACGAGCGGGGTCTACTCTTTGTTGTGGTGTGCTACGGGCTTCTCATCAAGGTGGTTTCTCTTGTTGCGCAGCGCGGGCTCTAGGCGCTCGGGCTTCAGTTGTTGCGGCACATGGACTCAGTAGTTGTAGCTCACAGGCTCTAGAGTACAGACTTAGTAGTTGTAGTGCATGGGCTTAGTTGCTCTGCAACATGTGGGATCTTCCTGGCCCAGGGGTCGAACTCATGTCCTCCTGCATTGGCAGGCAGATTCTTAACCACTGTACCACCACGGAAGTCCGCCACTGTCCCTTTTAAAACTGGTTTCCAATAGAATTTGAGGTCCTGGATCTAGAGTAATCTGATTTGTCTTCTAAGACACAGAAACTAAAGCATGAGGCAGCCTTCATACAAAGAAGGGTTTTGGGCTGAGTAGTTCTTTGTGAAAGAGTTGTCTTGTGCATTGAAGGATGTTTAGCAGTATCCGGTTTCCTCGAGGCCTCAAGCGTGCTAAGTGTTGTAGCCCAGGCAAGCAGTCAACAATAGTTTTGTTTTATTTCCACCTTCAAGCAGTGAGAGCTGACCTCTGGCCCCTTCCCTTCAATGGAGGGCTTTGAGCCCATTTTCCCTTTAGGAGCTCTAACCAATCACTGCCAGCTTCCATTCTGAACTCTCAGCAGGCCAGGAACTTCAACCCATTCCTTTACATTTCTGCCTTTTATTCCATTCTGTGAACTACCCCATATCCTTCTAATGAATTCTTTTTACACTATTGATTTTTTCCCCAATTCAGTAAATAGCAGCCTTATTCTTCCAGTTGCTCAGACCAGAAACTTTGGAGTCATCTTTGACCCTTTTTTTTTTCACATCCCATGTCACTCAGGGTCCTGGTGGGATACACATAGCACACTAAAAGGGCTATCTGAGGAAAATTCAATGCATTATTTACAAATGCGTGGTCAGGTTAAGAGAAAGTAATAAGGAACGGTGAAGCACCCAAGGGGGAGTCACAGTGGGAAGCCATTAGTACCCTAGGCTGCAAGGAGGCAGGCGTGAGAAGGGTTTACCAGAAAAGCAAGAATTGTGGTTATAGGAGGTGGCTGCTAAACTGTAGCCTGGCAGGGCGGGCGCTGGGAGAATAAATATTTCCGTCTTGTTCTTCTCCTGCCCACCAATCTCCTTTCAGTTCATTTCATCATCTGAACCCAACCAAAGGCAGACAGGAGATTCCAGATGTGTGGTCTGCGGAGGTCAGACCTCCAGTCCCCGGGAAGGAGTAGAGGGTGGAGGTGAAGAGGCGATCAGAATCCCTGTGTGCCCTCATCAGCAATCTGTCAGCTCCACCTTGAAATACATCCAGAATCCAACTTACACTCTCTACCTCCATTATTACCTTCCTAGTCCAGGCTGCTCTTTCTCACCTGGACAACTGTATTAGCTTCTATCCCTTTACCCAGCTTTATTTTTTTACAGCATTTATGACCTCCAAAATATTATGTATGGTTTGTTTATTTGCTTATTTTCTGTCTCCACTAGAATATAAATTCCATGAAATCACAAACAATCTTTTTTTTTTTAACTGGTATGAAATTCCCTGTATGCAATCAGTGAATATTAATTAATTAATCCTTAAGTTGATCTGATTTGGTTTCTATTGCTTATTATTTCCAAAGAACTTTAGATGATTTCAGGGGTGTACATTGTAATCTCATTTTGTTTTTTTAAAAGAATTTTTTGTGCATATAACAAAGAATGGAAATATATTCAAAAATTTTAGAAGTGATTACCATTGGAGAGTAGGACTTGGGATCATTTTTATTTTCTTTTTTTGATTTTAATACTTTTGAAATTTTCTGCAATGACTGCAAATGATCCTTATAGTAAGATAAAAAGTAGTACCTTTGTTTTATTTTAAAATTAAAAAAAATTATTTTAATGAAGTATAGTTGATTTACAATGTTGTGTTAATTTCTGCTGTAAGTACCTTTATTTTAAAGTACGGACTAACATCAACCAGATCTTCTAGAGAAGCTTGGCAGTTCTTTTGCATCTCTCGGCTCCCATCCCTTTTCTGACAGTGGCATTGCCAAACCTTTTCCACTCTTTTTAAGCAGTCGTGCTGGATCCATTTCCCACTGAATCTACCCTGCTCTGTGCCATAGGAAGCTGATCCATGAGGTTGCAACGATTTGGCTCGCTCGTAGGAAGCTGATCCATGAGGTTGCAACGATCTGGCTCCCTGGCCCTCTGGCTTCCAGCTGGGTTTAGCTAATGGCTTTACCTGAAATCTAGAGGGCAAGAGGAGAGTGAGGTCAGATCACTTATTCCTCCAGCTCCCTCCTTACCAGTCTCTGCAGGTTGGCAATGTCCGTTTACCTAAAAGTCACAGCTCCTGCCCGGTGGTCCTCTCAAAACAGCTTTCTCTGGGTCCCACTAAGTGCTCCCTCCTTTAGCTTCTCCAGGCCCAGGGATGGTAACAGTTCTCCCCATCACTAGCCGTGGGGTAATGCACCATCCTTTGTTCTACCTAATCCTTGGTCACAACTCTATAAACTCTCCTCAAATTACCCAATTTAGGAGTTCCATATCTTTTCTTCCAAGGTCCCAACTAAGCACTCAACTCAATCCTCTTCCATCACTCTCAGCAAATGACCTTGCCTCATTCTTTTCTTTATTTTTTACTGAGAAAGTCTTCTTGTATCACCTTTCTTATCATTCCTCAGATGGCCATGCATCATCATGTTACTAAAAGTAGTCTGTATAATGGCCTGCTTTCATGTCTAATATTGCCTCTCAGAGTACATAGTGTATGTTGTTCATAGCAGGATTCTACCCTGTCTTCCTCTTGCCTCTGAGAACATTTTTCCTTCATTGGCTCTTCTACTTTCTTCCATAATTTACTTTCTTCCATAATTGGATGTTCCCAATGTACAAACCTTGGTTTTGCCCCACGACCAATTTTTTTTTAAAGAAGAAAATTTATCAATTTTTACTACTTTATTACATTTTAAAAAATTAACTAATTAATTTCTTTATTGGCTGCATTGGGTCTTCGTTGCTGCACACAGGTTTTCTCTAGTTGAAGGGAGCGGAGACTATTCTTTGTTGCAATGTGGGGGCTCCTCACTGCAGTGGCTTCTCTTGTTGCAGAGCACAGGCTCTAGGAGCGTGGGCTTCAGTAGTTGCAGCACACGGGCTCAGTAGTTATGGCTCATGGGCTCTAGAGTGCACGGGCTTAGTTGCTCCATGGCATGTGGGATCTTCCTGGAGCAGGGATTGAACCTATGTCCCCTGCATTGGCAGGTGGATTCTTAACCACTGTGTCACCTAGGAAGTCCACTACTTTATTTATTACTTAAAAATATTTTTATTTTGTTATTTATTTAATTTATTTATTTGGTTGCACTGGGTCTTAGTTGCGGCTGGCAGCCTCCTCAGTTGTGGCATGTGAACTCTTAGTTGCAGCATGCATATGGGATCTCGTTCCCTGGCCAGGGATTGAACCGGGGCTTCCTGCACTGGGAACGTGGGATCTTAACCACTGCGCCACCAGGGAAGTCCCTTATTTATTACTTATATTCACATAAATTTTCAAATATATACTTGCTGTCCTATTCATTTAACTAAACTCCAATCCTTTATCTCTTCAATCAGACTAGATATTTTACATGGATTTCCAATTATCTCCTCCTCAAATCCAGTATTGATTCATTCACCCCAAATTAGATTTTCTTCCATTGTCTGTATTTTTTCCAGTGGAATCTACATTTCTTGAGCTCAAGAGTTTAAATCATTGAAGTTATTTTTTAGTGCCTCCATTTTCTGTGCCCCTCAACTGCAATTACTTTCTGAATTCTGTAATTTTTTTCTTAAACTCATTTCTCAGAGTTCTTTCTTTCCATTCTCATTGTTGTAGTCAAAAAGTTTTTTTAACTATAGGCCATGATTATTTCAATAGTCACCTAACTTGTCTTCAAATTCCAGGTTCCCCCATTCCTACAGAAGGATTAAGATTTCTATAATATTGCTAATATCATGTGGTTCTAGAGTATGGCTCCAATTAATAATAATTACAACATTAACATCAACAACCAATATGTACTGAGTACTTGCTCTGTGCTGACTGCTACATGAGTTTTACATTGATTAATTATTTTAATCCTCAGAAGAGTCCTGTAAATTTACAATTGTACAATTGGAAGTTTTTTTTTCCCCTACAAGTCACATTTATTAGATTTGTCCACAGTCAGCAACGGTGATATTCTTGCTGGTCTTGTCATTCCTGGGCCCCAAGCCCTCTATGGCTCCCATAATATTCACGTCCCCTCTCACCTTGCCAGAGACCACATGCTTGCCATCCAACTGCTCAGTCTTGGCAGTGCAGATGAAAACCTGGTCATCGTTTGTGTTGGGTCCAGTACTTGCCATGGACAAGGTACCAGCACTGGTATGACTCAGGATGAAACTCTCATCAAATTTCTCCACAGAGATGGACATGCTGCCAGTGCCATTATGGCGTGTGAAGTCATCACCCTGGTACATAAATCCCGGAATAATTCTGTGAAAACAGGAAGCTTTATGCCCAAATCCTTTCTTCTCAGTGTTCAGAGCACAAAAGTGTTCTGCTGTCTTTGGAAAGTTGTCTGCAAACAGCTCATAGGAGATGCGGTCCAAGGGCCCACCGTCCATGGCCATCAACTCTGGGGTGGTGACATCTGCAAGGCCAGAAGAATTTTACAACATTTAGGAAACTCCCAGATTACTCAGCTACTGGTGGTTTTGGGATGCAAACTCCACATTAAACCGGAAATCATGCTCTTAATCTTTTTTTCCATGCTATCCAAATCCCTCAGCATGACTTACAAAGTGCTCTACAAATTGCCCCCACACTTCTGATCCAATATCAGCTTTTGTTTCTCTCTACATAATACTGAGGGTGAGTTCACTAATGCACCATAAACATACGATGTTCATTCCAGGTTTTGTTTTTTTGTTTGTTTGTTTGTTTATTTATTTATTTATTTAATTTATTTATTGGCTGCATTGGGTCTTTGTTGCTGTGAGAGGTCTTTTTTCTGGTTGAGACGAACTGGGGCTGCTCTTCATTGTGGTGTGTGGGCTTCTCATTGCAGTGGCTTCTCTTGTTGTGGAGCACAGGCTCTAGGTGCGTGGGCTTTAATAGTTGCGGCATGTGGGCTCTGTAGTTGTGGTGCACAGGCTTAGTTGCTCTGAGGCATGTGGGATCTTCCCGGACCAGGGATCGAACTCGTGTCCCCTGCATTTGCAGGCAGATTCTTAATCACTGCTCCACCAGGGAAGTCCAGTACTTTGAATTTTTATTTAACTGCTATCTGTACAATTGCTGTTTATTCACCCCAGAAAATAAATACTGAACCCTTATTATTTGCCAAGCACTGTGTAAATGCTGAGAATACAAAGATGGGTAAGATTCAGTCTCTGAGAATTTAATCCAGGGAGGCAACATGTTTGCAAACTAAAATATTACAATACACTCTAATAAGTGATTATATTGGACAGATATATTGCATAATGCTTTAGTGCATGAGTTTTGGAATTGCCCAAGTCTGGGTACATTTTCCAGCTCTGCTCCTCAATAGCTAAGTGAGATTTACACAACTTAAGCTTCTGTTTCCTCATTTGCAAAATAGAGATAGTAATTATAGCAGCCACTCATTAAGGTTTTTAACAGAATTATATAAAGAATTTTGTAAAGTAAATGAGGTATATAAAGTATAAAGTAATTAGAACAGTGCTTGGTAGTTCATAACTATTTATCCCTATCCCCCCAAAAAGGAATTTGCATGTTTGCTATACATTTTCTTTAGTGGGAATAGAGAAGATGGAGAGAATAACTGTGCCTGGGTGGTCAGGAAAATTAGGAAAAAGGATGGAATTTGAATTGGGTCTTGAAGGATGAGAAGGAATTTGCCAGGTTATTCTGATTTGGTTAGACTGTAGGAAGAATGTAGAGAAAGTCTTGTGAAAAGAGTCTGGAAAAATCCTGTGAAAGAAATCTGGGAAGATAACACAGGCAAATTGTAAAGGGCATTATGTCTATGCAAAGGTGTTTGTATACCACCTTCTTGACTAGTAGTTCCCAAAGGCTTTGGTGTTGTGCCAGAGATTTCCAAGACCATAGGCTCATCAAATAATATCTGTCTATTAAAAAAGCATAGTGACTCAGATACATGTTATGATTCTTGTAGATACTGTTCTAATTAATAAAACATCAACATGTTTTAAGGTATTTCTGAAGGTGTAGTGACTCTTTGGCTCTTTATGCTCTATTAATTAATGAACCCTAAAAGCATTACTATAGACCCTATGCTAGTTATTAATTTATTGCCTCTCAGTTCTAAAGTTACTCTTCATAGCCTGCTCCATGAAAATGGGTCTGAATCTCTTAAATATTTTCCCTTTGCCTCTGGCACAACGTTAAGCTTTGTAGAGAGCCCTAGAGAGACATTTCAGGAGGAAGAGGCATGAGTCACTCTGGCTATTTCATTGAAAATGGATTGTGGAGGAAGGACTTATTGTATTTGCAGAAGACCAGTTCATTTGTTTCTCTATCCTTTGATTTAACAAAGATTTATGAGCACCTACTCAATGTCAGGCAATGAGGATTGTTGGATAAAGAAGACACAGTCCCTGTCTTAAGAAGCTCAGAGGGGAAGAGAGTTGAGTACATTAATGACAATGAGGAGTGCTCCCTGTAAGATCAAGAGAAGCCCCAGATGCTGTGAGAGCTGGAGGGACAGCTAATCACAGGGGGGAGAGAGAACTATATTCTAGGGGAAACTTTTGAATCAAATCTTGAAAGAAAATAAAACATTCAGGTGCATAAAGGGACAAAATATGGTCTAGCTGAATTGAACTACATGTGTAGGGTGTGAGAACACTGACAGATCAGTTGAGCATTGGGATGGGTGCCTGGTGGGGTTGGTGACAGGTGAAGTTAGAGAAGTTGGACCCAGATTATGGAAGGTCTACCAGGCTATTTGATATTTAGATTGTTTCTCTATTAAAGAATTTTTTATTTGGAAACAATCTCAAGTTTAGAGAAAAGTTGAAAGAACAGCACAAATAACTTTTTTCCCCCTGAATCATTTGAGAATAAGTTGCCAACATAGTGCTTAATCATCTCATCTCCCTAGTGAGAGGGAGTGTGTGTATTATCCACAAGCAAGGACCATTTCCGTAATACAACCACCAAAATTAGGAAAGTAATGTTGACCCACTACTACCATCTAATCCTCAGAATTTATTAATCTTTCACTAATTGTTTCAATGATTTTGTTTTTATAGTAAAAGATCTAGTCCAGAATAAATCACTGTGCTTAGTTGTCATGTCTCTTTAGTTTCCTTCGATCTGGAACAGTTCCTCACCCTTCCCTTGATTTTCATTTCCTTGATCCTTTTGAAGATTACAAGTTAGTAATTTTGTAAAATGCCCCTCATTGTGGGTTTGTTTGATCTTTCCTCATAACTGGATTCAAGTCATGCATCTTTGACACATGTATTCCAGAAGCAATGCTGCGTTCTTCTCATTGTATCCTATCAGATGATGCATGATTTCAATTTGTCCCATTATTGGTGATGTTAACTTTGATCACTTTATTAAGGTGGTGTCTACCAGGCTTTTCCAGCACATGCTTGCTTCTTCAGCACATGCTTGCTTCTTTTCCCCCTTATAAATAGTAAATATTTTGTAGCAAGATACTTGGAGACCATTTAAATAGTCATTCCTTTTCAAACAGTCAATTCATCCATTTGTTTATATCATTTGAATGAGTATGGACTCATTTTGTTTTAGTCAATGACTTTGTGTCCTTTAGAAATGTTCCCATTACTCTCTGAACCCACCCTTACTTCCTGGTGCAAGATGCCCCAGCTTTATTGTACATTCCCTGCCCCAGTACTGGAGTCATCTATTTCTCTGAAGAGCCCTGGTTCCTTTTAGTGGAGAAGAATATTTAGAAACCAACATCTATGCACTAGTGAGCTCATTGCTATAGGGGTGGCACTGCTCCCAGACCCTCGGGGCAGACATATGTACATATGCATACATGTGTTTATCTGTATTTATTTTTATCATTCTATCTATTTTTTTTATATTGAGAGCCATGAGTTTACACCAATATCCCCACTTCTAAGCTAATATCTCATTCTTATTTTCTCCCTTTATATAATTGTAACTTGTTTCTCTAGAAGGGAGAAACCTGGCTCCCTTATCCTCCAATATCCTCAATATATTTACTTATTTGATCAATCCTCTATATGTAACTATTTCCCCTAATGGCCACCACACTCTCACCCCTGCAAATGCCCTGCTTACCTTGATTGGGCTATGACACCCTGCTCTGGACACTCCTCTACCCTTCCACAAAGGCTTTCCTCTTGCTGCTGGGGCTCCTGCCTCCTGAATTGAGTTAAACCCCTGCAGAGACCCTTTTCTCCAGTGGTGCTCTTTCCTCCCACATGGGCTACCATGGCTTTTCCCCCACTCACCTACAGGGATACCAGTTTTGCAGAGCCCCAATCTATTGGGTTTGCTCAAGAAGTGAACAATTGAATGGAAGGGAGAAAGAGAAGGAAAGGGGAAAAGAAAGAGAAGAGCATTCCTATTTTTTAAAAAAATATATTATCAATAACATTCCCTTTTTGTACTTGAATCTTTATCATTAATTCAAGTGTTTTTCTGGGAATAGATTCTCAGAAATGGAATTATTGGGTCAAGTGTTATAAACGAAATAACTTGTCTTAATTTTTACTCCCCCCAACAGTACATGACAGTGTCTATTTTATCCTAGACAGCTTTGGATATTATATCTAATTTTAAAAGAATTTTTTGTTAACTTTATAGATGAAAATAACATATTGTTTTATTTTCTTTGCTAGTTAAGTTGAACATTTTTCCATTTGCTTATTTAGTCATTTTTAGCTTCTCTTTCATAAATTATCATTTCTTGTCCATTTTAGCATTTTAATATTTTTCTTAGGTCAATATATTTATGATATTAACACTTAGTCATATCCATTGCAAGAAAGATTAGTTTTTAAACTGTAACTGGCTTCCTCTGGCCACCTTCTACATTTGTACTTGCCTTTCTCTGCTGCCAACCAATTTCTTCTCAGGTAAATACAAGCTAAGGGTTATATTACTCTAAGAAAAAATAAAATTAGAAAATTTTAACAGCCTGGGACTTCCCTGGTGGCTCAGTGGTTCAGAATATGCCTGCCAATGCAGGGGACACGGGTTTGAGCCCTGGGCGGGGAAGATCCCACATGCCGCGGGGCACTAAGCCTGTGCACCACAACTACTGAGCCTGCACTCTAGAGCCCGAGAGCCACAACTACTGACCCCATGTGCCACAACTACTGAAGCCCATGCACCTAGAGCCTGTCCTCCACAACAAGAGAAGCCACCACAATGAGAAGCCCACACAATGCAACGAAGAGTAGCCCCCGCTTGCCACAACTAGAGAAAGCCCGCACGCAGCAACAAAGACCCAGTGCAGCCAAAAATAAAGTAAAATAATAAATAAATCTTTAAAAAAAACAACAACCCACAAAAAACCTGAGAAGGCAACTTAAAAAAAAAAAAAAAAAGGAAAAGGAAAAGAAACAGCCTGTTGTAAAGCCATTCAAATGCATGGTGTACTTTTTGAAAACAAACTTATTTTTAGATCATTTTTATCTTTTTTATTCTCTATTAGTTTGAAAGATTTATCTAATTCTCTCAGATTTTTTCACTTCATATAATTTGAGGCTATGGTAGTAATGCTATATTACTGATGAAGTGAATTTTTCATCATATATCTCTTTTATTTCTAATATTGTTTTTTAATCTTAAAGTATACTTTAATGTAGTGACTTCAGCTTTTGGAGGGTTGGTATTTGCATGCTATAACATTTTCAACCTTTTATTTTCAATCTTTTAGTATCCTTATGTTTTACATGTGTCTCCTGTTGTGAGTCAGGATCCTGGCAAGAAATAAAAAGGCAGTGCTCTCAAAATGTTAACTGAAGAGAGTTTAATGAAGAAATTCTTTACAGAGGTGTGGACAGCGTTAAGGGAACCAATAAAAGATAGTGAAATACTCAGGAACTAGAAACAGGGAAAAGCGTGTGTAGCCTAGCATTACAGGGTCAAAGAAAGGGAATAGTGTTACTGGAACCCAATATAAACTGTTGCTGGGAGAGGGGGCACCTGCAGGGCCAGTGGTCTTAAGTAGAGACAACACAACCATTGAAAAACTCTGGCCCAGCAGGGAGGGAAACTAGGGGAATTGATATCCCTACTTTCTCCTCCTGCCCTGTGACCTACTGCCACTATCTGCTATTGGCCAAACCCAACCAGAAGTTAGATAGCAAAAAATCTTAGGGGATGCAGAGCATAGAGCTGGGCCTAGAGCTAGGCAGAGAAGAGTGGAGAAGAGCCAGCACACATGTAAACAGCTTTTAGCTGGATATTATTGTTGTTATCCAGTCTGACAGGTTTTTTTTTTTTTAATGGAGCATTTAACCCATTTACTTACATTTGTTAAATTACTAGGGTAATTTAGTTCTAAGATATTATTTTACGTATCCCATTATATGATTTTTTTCTCCTGATTTTTTCTCATGATTGTTTTTTGATTGAGTAATTTTTCTTTTTTTATTCATTCCATTTTTATTATTTCAGTGGTTACATTAGAAATTTATCATGTAGTATCTTTAACTCCCTCCTAAACAGAGGAGGATCTTTGAAACATTTTAGCTCTTGATTACCCCCTCCTGATTTACGTGCAGTCATTGGGTAGTTTTAATCCAATAAGATATTATTGCTATTGTTTTATATGTAAATATATATATGATATAAATATGTATTTATAATATTTAGATTTACCTGCTTTCTTTGCTCACCATTTATCCTTGCATCTTAGACTTTCCATTTCAAATCACTTTCCTTCTTTCAGTCTTTTGGAACATCCTCAATTGAGATCTGATGGTGATAAACTCCTTCTGCATTTTCTTGTTTTTGCAAATGTCTTTGTTTCATCCTCATTACTGAATGATTTTTTTTCCAGGCATATAATTTTAGGATGACATCTTTGAAGACATGGTTCTACGGCCTTAGGGCTTTCATATATTTGTTGAGAAGTCTGATGTCAGTATAATCGTTATTCCTTGGAAGCAAAGACTTTTAAATATTTTCTTTGTTTCTGGATTGCTGCACTATATGTCTAGGTGCAGATTTCCTCTTATATATCCTGCTTGGGGTTCATGGATAATTCTAAAACTGTCAGCTGGTATCTTTTTTATTCGTTCATAAAAATTATCAGATCTTTTCTCTTCAAATATTGCATCTCTTCATTCGCTCTCTCCTCTCTTTTTTGAACTCTAATAGGGTTTAGACTTTTTCCTCTATCTTCCATGTTGTTTAATCTCTACTTCATAGTTTCTGTCATTTTGATTCTCTGTTCTGTAATCTACGTAATTTCCTCAGATCTATAGTCCAGTTCATGACTTTTTTCCTTTAATATGGCTAATCTGCTGTTTAGTGTATCCATTGTTTTATTTTTTTTGTTTTTTATTTTTTAAATAAATTTATTTATTGGCTGCATTGGGTCTTTGTTGCTGTGCGTGGGCTTTCTCTAGCTGCGGAGAGTGGGGGCTACTCTTTATTGTGGTGCATGGGCTTCTTATTGTGGTGGCTTCTTTTGTTGCAGAGCATGGCCTCTAGGTACGCAGGCTTCAGTAGTTGCGGCACATGGGCTCAACAGTTGTGGCTCTTGGGCTCTAGAACTCAGGCTCAGTAGTTGTGGTGCTTGGGCTTAGTTGCTCAGAGGCATGTAGAATCTTCCCAGACCAGAGTTCGAACACGTGTCTCCTGCATTGGCAGGAGGATTCTTAACCATTGCGACACTAGGGAAGCCCTCCATTGAGTTTTGAATTTTATTTCTTATATTTTTATTATTAAAAATTCTTGCTGGTTCTTTTTCCAATCTGCTTGGTCAATCTGAGAGTCTTTTCTTCCATATTCATATTTTTAAACCTTTCTTTTTTCCCTTTGGACATGTTAAGCATAGTTATTTTATTTTCTGTGACTAATAATTCCGATATCTGAAAGTTTGTGAGTCTGGTTCTTCTGTTGGTTGTTTTTACTGGCTCTTGCATAAAATGCCCTCTTTCTTTACGAATTTTGTGTATTTTTTGATTCTTGTGTTGCTATTCTTTGAAACTTTATCTGGTAAAAAACTTTGAAATCTGAGTTGAAAAAATGCTCTTCCAGAAAGAATTTGCCTATGCTTCTGGATGGTGGATTGTAGGTTCCAAAGATGGCAAAAACTGCAATACCTCCTATTTTCTTACAATGTGGCTTTGACAATCCTCCCACGGAGAAGCGGGGTCTTTGTTCCTGCTTCTTGAATCTGGCAGGGCTTATAAATAGAATGAGAGTGATTCTGTGTGACTTCCAAGACTGGTATATCAAAGGCAATGCAGTTTAACCCTTCTTCTCTTCAGATGTTTTGCACTTGGAAGCAGCCACCACACTGTGAGAGTACCCATGCAGCCACATAAAAAGGTCATATGTGGATATTCTCACCAATAGCCTCAGCTGAAGTCCTAGACAACAGCTCGTATCAACCACCAGGCCTGTGGGCAAACTAGCTTACAGGTAACTACAGTTTCCAGCCTCTGAGTCACCTCCTGGTCTTCAAGTCTTCTCAGATGGCCACCAGATACCTTGTAACAAAGATAAGTTGTCCCTGTTGTGCACTTTCCAAATTATTTTTTTTTTCCACTTTGCAAATTCTTGACCCACAGAATCCATGAGTATAATAACATTCCTGCAGTTTTACGATACTGAGTTAGGGGGACTGTGGATTTTTTTTCCAGCAGATAATAACCAGAATACTTCCACCAGATACCTGGAGGCGAAACCAACCTGAGACTACTTTAAATTAAATTCTAGGCTTTAGGGGCTTGGGGGCAACAAAAGTAGTACGAATTCAGGCTACAAAGCTGCTTGAGGCTGGTTTGCAACTATGAATGATTAGGAGGAATATTTTCCTTCTACCTAAAGCGTGGTTCAAGAGTGAGTTTTCCTTGTGGTCCCATGGTTTGGTGGCATGAGTAGGGGATGAGCTTATTTCTAGCTCACCTTTACACTGAGTGTTTATCCCTTTGGTTTAGAGGGGCTTTAATTAGATTCCTCACTAATTTGGGTAGGTCTTGGGTTTCATCTCCTGTTCTCTGCTCCCTGCAAATTAAAGAAAAATAAAAACAAAACAACAACAAAAAAAACCTCAAGGTGCTTAAAGTTACTAGATTTTGACAAGTACCCTCAAAGTGAAACCAGTTTCTCTGCTTTTTCACCTAGGTTCCAATTTTAACTTGGTTTTGGCCTTTGTGTATATCTTTTTTCCCCTCTCAACTCTTTGATGCATTTAAAAAGATGCTTTGCATATTATAAATGGAATTTTTAGTGGTTTTCAGCAGGTGGCTTGATCAGGACCCTACTATGGGCTGAATTTCAGGATCCCCTAAAATTTATATGTTGAAGTCCTAACTTCCAGTACCTCAAATGTGACTGTATTCAAAGATAGCGTCTTTAAATAGGTGACTACATTTAAATGAGGTTGTGGGAGTGGGCTCTAATCAAATATGACTAGTGTCCCTTTAAGAAGAAATAGGACACAGACACGTATAGAGGCAAAACAATGTGAAGACAGAGGAAGAACACCATCTACAAGCCAAGGAGAGAGGCCCCAAGAGAAACAAAGCTGCCAATACTTTGATCTTGGACTTCTAGGCTCCAGGACTGTGAGCAAATAATTTTCTGTTGTTTAAGCCATCTAGTCTTTGGTACTTTCTATGACAGCCCTAGCAAACTGGAAACCCCCACCCCATTCATTTACTTGGGTAATCAATAGTTGAAATTACCATTAATACCAATTTATTAAGGGACTGGCTATTCAATTTGTATTTCTTGCAACTTCTATGTTTTTCCTGCTCTCCTGCTTTTGATAATTTCATGGTCCTTCAACACTCACAAACAACATGAGAGGAATGCAGAGGTAATAAAACCCCAGTTCTTCCGTTCTACCTCCTAGTTAACATCCCAGGTTATTAGTGTGATATTGGAGGGGAGGAAACTTCAGGCTAAGTCGAGTTTTTGCATAACTCTATGTATTATTCTGTATGACCCTAAACATTTTAATGACACAGCCTCTTGTTTTATTGGTTATAAATGTTCATAGATCAATATATACACAGATCAATGTTCAACCTACAATACGTTGCATGTTGCCCAAGACGTGTGAAGATTTCAAGCTACAATAACATAAAAACTTAAAGTTGCAATAGGGAAACCATCAAGGTGGTTATATTCAGTAGTTATATTATTAAGATATTTTAAATTTAAAAAACTACCCATTAGTCCATCTAATTTTTGAAATTTTAGTTCCAAAAATAAATACTTAGAACACTTGAAGGAATCATTATTTGTTACTTCAGTTAGATCGAAATTTACAACATAGGCAATGAATCAATTTTCCTCAATGGAAATCTTGTGAAGGCTTTTCTAAAAATTTCACATTATTTTTGGAGAGAATAAGATGCAACACAGAAACAGATGGAGAATCAAAAACAAATACTTGTTTTATCAAAGTAACTTGGAATTGGGTTTAAGTACTGAGTGAGTCACAGTTTCTGTTCTTTCAGACCAATTTAACTTCCGTGTAATTACTCAGGCTTAATGAAAGAGTCCTCACAATATGTAAAAAAAAAAAAGTGTGATGATATGTGTATACATTTGGTTGGGGAGTTTTGGAACTCTGAGGGCCTCTAATAATGAATGGATGCTAAAATGAGGCTTTAAAAAATACTAACAAACTCATTTTCTTATATCAAGTAACCTAGGGCATTTCCTTATTAAATCAGAGCCTTGCAAAATTTCAGAAAAGGGGTGGGAAAAAATATATTTCTATAATGAAAATAAAAATCAAGTTTCCTAGAAAAAGTAAAGTATCCACTTTTGTTCTTAAAAGCATAGGAAGGGGAAATGTTAAAATTTGAAAGTAGAGTAGGGAGCGGAGCCCAAACTCCTGCTCAGGAAGCTAAGAAAGGGGAGGGCCTGGAGCTAGGAGAAGGGGTGTTCTAGAGAAATCCATGCAAGGGCAAGGCAGAGTCCAGGGCGAGCAGAAAACATGGCCACCACCGAGAACTCGTGGAGAAGGCCTCCTGGAAGCCTGCTAGATCTTCATTTAGGAGAGTGGGATGCCTTTTGAAGAGGAGAGACTAGCAGAGCTATGATTTTTTGACTTCGCTCCAGCAGCATGAAATGCTCTTGATTAGTTTCCATTTCCAGACCAACCTGCTAATAATCCTCATGTGATTTCATAGGCCCTTTATCCCCCATACATTCTGTATGAGTGTTGATGTGTGAAATCCCTTCAATGGGTCAGATAGCCACGGCTCCACAATGAGAGATAAAAGGCTTACAGGGAAAATTCACTGAGTTCCTACTCACGTGTGAACAGTTGATCACTGAGGAGAATCAATGACAGATGAGAGAGGTTTTCATAGTTTGGGGACGTGTAGGCAGCAGGGTGAGTAGAGGAGTGGGGAGAGAGAAGAGCTCAAGTTTTTCTTGACCATCTGGGCCTCTTTCTCTTCAATATTTGCTGACAGATAGAAGAATACCTTCTGTGAAGGTATTTTTATGTGGCAGACTTGATGGGAGCATCTAAGCCTCATGGTGCTACCAAGGTTGTGAAGCAGAATTTACAAAGCTGATTTTGTTATTGTCTTATTCAGTTTCTGGTGCCACAAACAGCATGAGTAAAGAAGCTCACTTTCTCAGAGGACAGCTAACTGATGTTTCACAGATGCATGCAAACCAACTTCTCTGATTTCCTGTGATCTATTCAGAAGAGTGGTCACTGTGCATTTTTTACAAGTCAGCAGCGCTTACTTATTAAGTACTATCTTATTTTACTTTATATTCTCCTTCTACAAAGCATTTCAGGCTACTTACAGGAAATACACTTCATCAACATAAACCATTCTGGGACTTCCCTGGTGGCGCAGTGGTTAAGAATCTGCCTTTCAATGCAGGGGACATGGGTTCAAGCCCTGGTCCAAGAAGATCCCATAGGCTGCAGAGCAACTAAGCCCGTGCACCACAACTACTGAGCCTGCGCTCTAGAGCCCACAGCTGCAACTACTGAGCCCATGTGCCACAACTACTGAAGCCCGAACGCCTAGAGCCCGTGCTTCACAACAGAGGCCACCACAGTGAGAAGCCCGAGCACTGCAATGAAGAGTAGCCCCAGCTTGCCACAACTAGAGAAAGCCCGCGTGCAGCAACAAAGACCCAACATAGCTAAAAATAAATAAATAAATATTTTTTAAAAAACATAAACCATTCCATTTTGCCTAATGAGATTTGGTTATCTGATTACTGCTCATCACTGTGAGGGGACCAAAGTCAGGCTTGACCAACTGGAGCAAGTTAGCATTCTGCACCATCAACCTGCCAAGGGAAGCTGATCCAGGCTGTGTCTTCAGGCAGTAACCACCAGCATTTGTGATTGAAATCATACCAATGAGAATTCACTCTGTTTACTCTGCTTCACTGAGTCATCTTTTAAACGGGCATTTGGTAACCCAAATAAATCTTTCTATAAATGGAAGAAACATTTTTGAGGGATGTGGAGGTTTTCCAAAGTCCTCATCATAAAGCCTTCTTCTCCAAGTTGCACAGTCTTTTTCTCTTTTTATTTTTTAAATGACATGAGAAGTACATTCTCATTGTAAAAGGCAATACAGAAGCATACAGATGTTGAAGTTCACCTTCCCTGAAGATTTTTTAATTCCTCCTTTTCTAGAATAGCAGCCATTTCTTTGTGGCTCTGGGAAATGGTGAGGAGAGCAGGGCTGGCTCTGGGCCCTCGTCACATCTCTTTCTGCATCCTTCCCTATATTAGTTAGGAGAGGCTCTGCTGTGTCGCAGCAACAAACTGACCCTCAAATCTTACCCAGCTCACTCTTGTAGAGTCTACTGAGGTTCCGCAGCTTTTTAGGGCAGCTTCCTTCTAAGTGATGACTTGGGGATCCAGGTTACTTTCACCTTACAGTTACTCCACCTGGAACGCAAGACTTCCAGCGACACTGGAGCAGAGGATGCGTGAGAATTCATGTGTTCTCAGCTGCCATAGGCTGGAAATGACACACATCACTTCCATTTCTAATTCATTGGCCAGAGTCTGAGCATGGCGCAAAATTAACTTCAGGGGAGGCTGGGAAGTGTTCCTGTGTGCCCAGGAATGAGAAGAAAAATAATGCTAAAGTTCTACCATATTCCCTCTCTCCCTAATGTTCTTTCTACCCCAGTGCCCATGCACTCAGCACTGATGACCCCGAATGTCCTCAGCTTGTTTGTAGGTATCTCTATACCCATTCCTGAGCAGTAAGCTCTCTAAGGCAGGTTAGAGGCTAAGAAAGGAGAAGATCTGGATCGTGGATGTGATATATGGACAGGAACCAGATCTCTTAAAGGATAAGACTCCCATGCTTGAGAAAGGAGTAGCCAGCAGAAACCAGCTTTCCTCTCCTCAAACCTATTTACCATCTGGCCCTACCATGGTATGATAGATGGGGTAGTAGAGTTCTCCATCTGATTCTGCCACTGTATAATGAGGGGGCTTGTGCAGTTTTCTCCTGTGAGCACCAATTTCTAGAGAGGAGAATCTAATTTCTACTTACCCTTGAGACGAGAATAGATAATAATGTAGGAAAATTTTTGAAATACTCAAGATTTATCCTTAGAGGTCTATGAACTTTCTGTTTACTCGCTTTCAAAGTATCCTATGCCTCTTTATTCTGCCTCCCAACCCCAGCTTTCCCTCCCACTTCGCACAGCTAGTTACCTACACTCACAGTGAAAACACAGACACATGCAGTCAACTTCAGAAATTCTCTCCCTAAATCAATTTCCAAAGTACCTCTTTTTCTCCCCCAAGTCCAACCTTCCTCAGCTCTGATGGAACCAGATGATTATTCATGAGGTAAATACCAGATATAATTTGTGGTTATAGAAGCCTTTATTAATACATAATTTAATCTAGATGTCAATTGTGAGTGAACATTTTAATTAGGCTATTAATTCCATTAGAGTGTTTGGGTTTATATATCCTCCACAATAAGATTTTTGTACTTTCCTCATTGGTCCTTATTCCCCAATTCTCAATGATTTAATGCCCTCAGTTATATACTTTCAATACTATAATTTTTGGCAACCTATCTCCATTCCTTTGAAAAGTTAGGGCCTTCTTGAACATGACCCTGCCCCCTACTCTGTGAGTATGTATTGTTAGATGACTGTAGACAGGGAGAAAGCAGTTACCAGCAGTTCCTCCACGTTTATGAGGAGGTTGGTTGAAATCTAAAGCAGAGATAAAGAGGCATTTGAAGAGGTGCAGTGGCCTCTCTGCTGAGGGAGCAATGTCCCTCAGGTAGCAACCTCATCAGATTCCACCGCTCAGGTGCCTCTTTGCCCACCTCTGTGCATCTGTATCTACAGAATGAGGTCCTTAAGCCCATGTGCATTAAGGTAGATGAGCCAGGATGAGCTCATTTTTAGCACTTTTCTTCCCGCGGCAGAGCGTGCAAGCCCAGCATCTCAGGATTCTAAGAGTCCAGGAACGTGTTCTCTAAACATCACAACTTCCAGACTCCTCTGTCCAGCAGGAAGATGCTTTAGAGATTTCTCATTCACAATGTGTAACATTAAAAGTTTTAACATAAAAAGAGAAGTAACACAGACAGAAGTAGCTAAACGGAAGTAAAACAGACTGAGTGAAGGTCTCTTTCCCCCAAACTGGAGGCTTTGAAAGGTTCAGTTACTTCTCTTGGGCATCCAATAAGAGGTGCTCTGCGATCACCTAGATGGGTGAGATGGGGTGGGGTCCAAGAGGGAGGGGATACATGTATACATATAGCGGATTCACTTTGTTGTACAGCAGAAACTAACACAACATTGTAAAGCGATTACACTCCAATAAAAAACATTAAAAAAAAAAAAAAGAGGTGAGGCTAGATCTCTGGGTTCTCAAGCTACTCTTCCGACCACAAGACCACACTTCCTTCCGCTCCTGTTGATATTCAGAGAAGACTGTAAAAGTAAAGCAGCCAGGGTGGTGACAAGGGCACGAAGGAAAATACCACAGTGTTACTTCACAAGAGTACAAGATCAAATCTGAAATTAGATGGCTCTTTTAAGAAATTGCTTTGTAAATTCAATAGGAGGCCCTCAATGTAATTTAAATGAAGGAAACAACTTATTAAAAACCTACCATATGCTAGGCACTGATAAGTACCAGGGATACAAAGAGTGCACAAAATGAAGTTCCTACTGCCATGTGTTAAAAATCATCACTTGAACAATGAACAGTGGAATGGTACTCAGTGTAGCCCAGCCCAGATCCCCTTCACAGGCTGGGGCAGCCATCTCCCAGCGGCTGCGAGGGCCTTGGCTGACAGCTCATACCTGTGACTTTGTCCAGAGTCTCTTTTTTTATACATATTTATTGGAGCATAATTGCTTTACAATGTTGTGTTAGTTTCTACTGAAGAACAAAGTGAATCAGCTATATGTATACATATATCCCCATATCCCCTCCCTCCTGAGCCTCTCTCCGACCCTCCCCTCTCGAGTCTTGACCTACGCTAAGTGGAGCCACTTCACCGGAGACTCCTGAGAGTCTCCCTTGTCCAAGGGTAACCGAGGACTGACTCACTTCTACTCCTTCGTATTACTTCCCAGACTCTACCTAGGAAGGTAACCTTGCTCAGCTCTTTCCCACATTGCTTCTTCCCCTCCTCCAGCTTTTCCTAAAGAACATTTGCTCGAGCACACATACTAGAATCCCTTTCTCAGGCTCTTCATCTACAAAATCCAACCTTGAACAATAGATGTTCCTTTAAGTTACAGAGTAGTCTCCTAAATGCATTGTCTAGGGTAGGATTAGTAACATTATGTAGGTCTGTACAAATTTTAAAAGACCCCAACATTTTCTACTATCTAGAGGACATTTAGCATGCTACCTTACATCACCTCCATTTTTCTTCTAAAGACTAAACAATCTGGTTTTTCAATATGACCTTTCAGTGAATATTTTTTGGTGCTTATGAGATATTCTTTGAGAAGAACTACATATGGCCGATAGGCACATGAAAAGATGCACAACATTGCTTATTATTAGAGAAATGCAAAGCAAAACTGGTCAGAATGGCCATCATTAAGATGTCTATAAATAAATGCTAGAGAAGGTATGGGGAAAAGGGAACCCTCCTACACTGTTGGTAGGAATGTGAATTGGTACAGCCACTGTAGAAAACAGTGTGGAGTTTCCTCAGAAAATTAAAAATAGAATTGCCATATGATCCAGCAATCCTACTCCTGGGCATATATCCAGACAAAATTCTAATTCAAAAAGATACATGCACCCCTATGTTCATGGCAGCACTATTTACAATAGCCAAGACATGGAAATAACCTAAATGTCCATCGACAGATTAATGGATTAAAGAAGATGCGGTACATGTATAGAATGGAATATGACAAAGCCATAAAAAGGAACAAAATATTGCCATTAGCAGCAACATGGATGCAACTAGAGATTATCATACTAAGTGAAGTAAGTCAGAAAGGGAAAGACAAATACCATATGATATCACTTATATGTGGAATCTAAAAAATGGCGCAAATGAACCTATCTATGAAACAGAAACAGAATCATAGACAGAGATCAGACTGTAGTTGCTGAGCGGAAGGGGGTGTGGGGGAGGGTTGGAGTGGGGGGTTGGGGTTAGCAGATGTAACTTTTATATATAGAATGGATAAACAACAAGGTCCTACTGTATAGCATGGAGGACTATATTCAATATCCTGTGATAAACCATAATGGAAAAGAATATTTTTTAAAAAAAGAATGTATATATGTATAACTGGCTCACTTTGCTATACAGCAGAAATTAACACAACGTTGTAAATCAACTATGCTTCAATTCAAAAAAATTGACCGAAAAAAAAAAGAGATAGTCTTTGGGGAATGGACTAGAATGATAGAACAGTAAACGGGTGTGTGTCTATATGAATGATATGCGTTTTAGCACTTTCCCATAATTGTGTGGTCATTAAAAGCCATTTCTATTAAAAAAAAAAAAGGTTTTTCATGCTCATTATAGACTAATAGAATAAAAACTACCTAGGGGGAAACTAGTGGTCTTACTGTTCAGGCAGTCATCCTCAGCAAATCTCCAACCAGGTGTTGGGGAAGACATTCAGCTATCGTGTTCCTTATCCATGCATTTCAGCAAATGAACTGTGACTGCATGATAAAGAACTATATCAATGCTAACCTTATTAAAATTTAATGTATTTTTATTATAATACCAGTTTTTATGGTGGAGGTAACTCCTGCTGTCTATTCTCCTAAATCTCACAGTTTGGTCCCTCTAAACAATCACATTCTCCTTTTCGAATCTCCTATTAAGGCATAAAAATCCCACCACCAACACCTTAAATATTAATAAATGAGGTTAAGTTATTAGAAACAAGATGAAAATATTGGAGCCATCTCGAAAATGTGCCTCTTCTCCCACTCTGCCTCCCAACCACCAAGAAATGATTGATTATTTAAAGACAAAGACAAGGCAATATTAAAGAAAAAATCGTTCATAACACTTTTGTGAAAGACAGTCAGGGAGGCAGACTTCATTCAAGGGAGACTACCTCAGTAGGGCTTTGTGGTCTTGGACAGAGATCTGACCCAACTCCAACAAGGACAAGAGGGGATTTATAGCCAAGCAGGAGGATGGGGTTAGTGGATAAAAAATTACTAAGAGAAATCATCAGGGGTAAGAAGAATTCACACTAGAAGACTCGACAGAATTCTTGCTAAAGGCAGGTCAGAGTGGATAAGATATTGAGGGTGGGGGATTTTCACTAAACTGATTTAGCAGGATTCTTGCTCAGATGGATTCTACAAGGACAGAGAGGGAGGCCCAAGGCCTGGCCTAGCCCAGTAGAGGACTCACAAGATGTCAAGGAGAGATCTGTCCTAAGTCAAGGAGAGAACCATAACCAAAAGTCAATGCAGGTTATACAGTCAGTGCAATAATAACTAACCATTAGTATGGACAGTTGCTATTCTAAGAGTTCACAATATTAACTTGTCTAATCTTCACAATAATATATGTGTAGATACTGTTATTCCCTCCATTTCACAGGTGAGGAAACTGAGACACAGAGAACTTGGGCAAATTTCCCAAAGTCTCCCAACCATTGGCTGAAGGATTTAAACGTAGGAAGTCTGGTTGCTGAATCCATTGTCTAACCAGTAAGGCATATTGCCTTTTTGTGTAAGAGAGAAGAAGAATTAAAGCCTAAGATCTGGGGATAGGTTTATAGCTAATAGAGTGAGTGGAAGTTCTGACAGAATAATTTATAATCTTGTCTTGCTGGTTACTGTACCATAGTTACAGGCAGAATTTTAGATTAAGTAGGTCAATTTCTAAGATGATCTGCAGCCCCTTAAATGGAGAGAGCTGAAAGTACAGGTAGTATTTTTTTTAATTGAAAATATTTTAATAGTTGGGTACACTTATTAAAATGCAGGTGAACACCAATGTTTCCTTTTAAAAAAACTGTTTTTACTGGACATTTGTATATTTGCATTTTAAGAGAACAGGAACAGCAAATTTTAGAAAACTCTCTTCTTTGAAAACTCTCTTAGGGCTCATTAAAAACTGAAAAATTTCCATTCTTTAGGGCGTTAGGAAATGTTGCACAAATGTACGCTCATTATGATTTTCTATTTAGTGCCTCTGGTTTATAGTGTCATTTATTATACAAAACACAGTATTATGGCTATAATCTGAAAACACAGAGACAGCAGTTACAAAGTAGGTCTGGAAAACAAGATTACCGGTTTGGAATGGAAACAGAAGAAAACATCAAATCCCACATTTTAGGAGAAATAGGTTGCATTGTAAGTAATACGTACAGTGCTGGACCTTCTTTCTTAGTATATCTTTTTTTTTTCTCCCAAATTGGTCCAAGGTCCTGCTATTATTAGAACCACTCCTCTAAAGTAAGAAATTATCTCTAATAAACATTTCTTTTATTTGGAATGGTTAACAGTATTAGACCATTAAAGCTCTAACACAGGTTGCTTTTCCAGCTGCTATCAGAGCAAAAGACTGTAATATAGAACAGAGAGATTTTGCTCGAGTGAAAGAAAAAGAACTGGTCTGGAATGTGGGGTATTGCATGGGGGATAGTTGGCCTGTGTTGAGTGATGAAGTGGCTCTGAGATATAAGGCACTTGGTAGGAGGAAATCTGCAAAGGGAGAGATTTCTCAAAACACATTTTGACTTTGCTGGAGATCAGCAGGCTTTTTTTTTGTTTGTTTTTTTGATGATAGTGGATCTGCAATATCCTTTTCCAAGGTCATGAGATGGAGCCATATCCATTTGGAATCATTTAAGAGTTGTTTTGCTTAATGTGGTGGAGATAAATGGTTCACCTTTTGTAGTGGTCATCCTTTGGAATCGGTCAACTAATAACAAGCACCCACCCTCCACTCAACTGCCCCAACCTGGTGATCCATGGTCATAAGACCAGACCAACCATCCCCCCACCCCCATGCTACGCCACCATTATTTCCATTTCATATAAGGTGGTTCCTTCAGGATGCCTCTCAGCTGCAGTTCACTGTACCAGTGACGACTCTGTGACCCAAGTCGGACCAATCAGAGCACTTACCCTACGAACATGGAATTGAGGTGGATGAAGAGTAGAGGGAAGAAAAAAAGAGAAGGAAGGGGGAGATTGATTCAATTTCCCTGTGAGGTAGAGTGGTGACGTGCAAACCCAGGAGTTGTGGGTAGCCTTTCTGCCAGACAGATGGGGAACAGAGAAAACTAGGGTGCAGGAGCAGAACACCACAATGGTTACACAGAGAGAAACAGAGAGACACAGGGGAAGTCCAGGTGTGGCTCTTTCTGAGGGTGACATCCCTTTACGCTTCTGTGAGTTACCTCTGTAGTGATATAATAAATTCTCCTTGTTTGCTTAATTTAATTCACCTGGACTTTTTTTTTATAACTAAAGGAATCTCAACTGGATACACCTTCTCTTATCACCCTAAGTCTACGTAGTTCAATTGTTTTTCTCTTTTTGAACCGGGAGGAAAAAGCAAAAAATTCTTCAACACAGGTCCTTCCGGCTTGTGGCCTCTGTATGTATTTTATGGCTTGGGGAACATGAAAATCACATTAACTTTGTTAGTTCCTGTCGCACCTGATGTGTGGGAACATTGTTGGTACTTATGCTTAAGTTGAGAAATATGGTTTAAGATTGAGATAATAATGTGAAAGCATCTAGCATGATGCCTTCCCAGTAGTTCGGAGATAATTATGTTCCATTGGATACAAGGATCACTTATTATTAATAACACTCATTATTAATAACACTCATTATTTTTTCAAACAGTGGGGTTTTGAAAGTTTATTCATAGACAAAAGGAATTTCAGCTAAGAGCTAAGGCCTGGCTTGGCAGCTCTAAGAACTGGATTTTCTAGTTAGCCACTCAATAGCAGAAATTTGTTAACCTTACAGGGTGATGGTGACTTGGTTCCTCTTAGTCTCTGCATGTACTGCTTCTGTTTCTGATGACCTACTTGCTCACCTTCCCTTCAGCTCCCTTTCTCTCCCTCATTGCTTCTGCTCACTCATTATGTCTTCTTTCCTGTAGCTTCAGCTTATTTTATAACTTTTGATTGCCCGTGACCTTTATATAGCGTGACTACCATTTCTTATCTGGGTGGTTTTTTTCCTTCCCACCTACACCTGGCTGATTCTGCCCCCCCCCACCCCCACCTTTTACATTTTGGAAAGGAGTCTGATTTCTCTAGTTCATCTCTGTTTCAGAGGAGCTCTTGTATTACTGTCCTGATAATATCCTGGTTTCTGTGAGCCTCTATATTAGGTGTTCTCAGTCCAGACGGTAATAGGGATGACAGGTGTTATGAAAGAGCCGTGTGGACTCATGGTAAATCACGGTGGTCCAGAGGTGCCTCCTCAGGGAGGACTGTGGACAGCACTCACTTGTTTAATATAGTTCTCAGGAAGGCTTTCTTTTTTCTTCCTTTTTCCCCCTTTCTTTCCCTTCTTCTTTTCTTTCTAGCATAGTGACCTGGGGAAATAACTTTCTGGAAATGTTCCTTCTTTCACGCTGGTATGGTCCTTATGTATATGGAAAGTCCCTGGAAGACGACTTGTGCGTAGAGATTTTTTCAGTTGTCTTGTGCAGCACTTCTCAAAGTGTGGTCCGTGGACTACGGGGAGATTCTCTCTGGAGTCTGTGAGGTCAAAATTACTTTTATTATAATGCTAAGATGGTAGTCTTATAATCTTGTCTCTCTGTGTTGACGTTCTCACTAACAGTGTAAAGCAATGGTGGTTAAAATTGCTGGCATCTCAATGTGACTCAAGGCAGTGGCACTGAACTGTACTAGGAATCATTGTTTTTCTGTCATACACTCCCAGTAAAATCCAAACCACATACACATATGCGCGCGTGCTTATGCGCATACACACAGACACACACACAGACACACACACACAGAGACACACACACAGACACACACACAGCCAGTTTCTCTTCAGAATGTCCTTGATGGAGCAATAACATTATTTTATTAAATCCTGACACTTGGTTATACATTTTTTCTATGTTTAAGAAAATGGGAAATATGCATAAAACATTTCTGCTGCACATAGAAAAGTACAATAGTTGTCTTGAGTTAAAGCACTTGTGTGATTGTTTGAGATAGAAGCTGAACTAGTTGCTTTTCTTGTGGGACATCATCTTCACTCGGAAAAGATGACTGACAGAAAAACTATGGTTATTCAGATTTGGGAATTTGGCAGATAGTTCATTAAAAATGCATGAAGTGAACCTGTCACTTCATGGAAAACAACTGACAGTGTTCATTGCCAATGAGAAAAATGGGAGTGAAAATTAGAATTTGGGGAAATTTGTATTTACCACTGTGAGCTTGATAGTTTCCCAATACTTAAAGACTTTACTAATGATTGGTGGTGATATTAGTGAGTATAATTTTTGATATTACATAATGAAATATGTTAACATTTTGAAGATCTGCCTAACTTAGGGAAGCACTCCCTTCCAAATGACCAATGCTTTATTTTACAAAGTCATGCTGGGTAAAAGATCCACTCAAAACGCAAAATAGACCAATGGATTTTATTGTGGTAGAGTTTAAAAGCTCATTATATGGTTTCAGATTCCACATTGTAACTAACCTTTAGGAAACTGCCACTTGTTGAGTTTTAGCATTACATCAACAAAAAATATCCACAATTATCTAAAAGGTTTATTAAAATGTGTGTATTCCTCCCTCTTCTAATAACATATCTGTGTGGGGTCAGATTTTCTTCATATGCTTAAAACAGCATATAATAACAGAATGAATGTAGAGGGAGATATGAGAAGTCTTCGAGTAACCCAGACATCAAGAGAATTGGCAAAATGTAAAGCAATGCCTCCTTTTTGCACTAATTGGTTTTTGTTTTGAAAAAATGTTTTATAAGAATGGCATTTATGCTAACAAGTAGTAGGATTATTGTTAATTTTGATAGAATTTATAAATAAAAATTTTAAGGATTTTTCAGTTCTAACTTCTAATGCTATAAGTATTTATCGATATAATCCACGTAAACTAAAGTTCCTTGAGGTCCTCAATAATGTTTAAGAATGTAAAGCAGTGATGTGTAGGCTGGCTGGCACTGGCTCACGACAGCCAAGGTGAGCATCTCTTTCCAACTCTGTGTTCAATGACATCATATTGATGGCTTGAAATTGGACATAGGCAACATATTTACAAAACAAAAATCAGCAAATGTACAGAGATTTTTAAAAAAAAGTGTTTATTAAACATTTACTAGGGCTTCCCTCATGGCGCAGAGATTAAGAATTCGCCTGCCAATTCAGGGGACACGAGTTTGAGCCCCGGTTGAGGAAGATCCCACATGCCTCGGAGCAACTAAGCCCGTGAGCCACAACTACCAAGCCTGTGCTCTAGAGCCCTTGAGCCACAGCTGCTGAGCCCGAATGCTACAACTACTGAAGCCTGCGAGTTTAGAGCCCGTGCTCAGCAACAAGAGAAGCCACTGCAATGAGAAGCCCACGCACTGCAATGAAGAGTAGCCCCCACTCGCCATAACTAGAGAATGCCTGTGCACTGCAAGAAAAACCCAACGCAGCCAAGAATAAATAAATTTATAAAAACAACAACAACAAAACATATTTACCAGTATATTACTCTGTAAAGGACTCGTGAGATCAAAAAATTAGTGAGCCACTGGTCTAATGGCTACCTCTCTCTCCTCTGTCATCTTTCCATGGGGAATCTTACTGAATTATTCTTTCATTCATTCAATAAATAATCACTGAATGTCTCTATTTTCTAGGCACTATGCTGGGAAAGGGAGAGGCCAAGATGAGCAGTTTAGAAATAGAAAGTTCTCCATTTATCAGGGATGTCAGAAAGCAATCACAAAATTCTGTGATGATTGTTGTGCTAGGAAGTTGTTAATGATAGTAAAATGGAAGAAAAATTTCCAACCTAGAGTGGGGGATGGGAGCAAGTGAAGGAATCCTAGGAAGGTGTCTGTATCAGTTAGTGTCCTGTTAGGAGATAGAGAGTGCACCAACATTTAGCACAAGGAGTTGTTAACCAGGTACAAAGTTGTTAACTAGGTAATGGAAAAGACCAAAGGAAAATGCTAAATTATTAGGGAAGCAGCAATTGCAGGAAAGAGCTACCACTTGGAGGCTGGTGAAATAAAAAGAAGAAGTTGGAATTATTGAAACTTGGAAACTTGGATAGGGCCCCATGGAGCTGAAATTGAGATATCAGAGCTTGAGGTACTGCTCAGTTGGTGCTGGTGTCTCTGAGTTTGGAAGAGGAGCCCTTTGGACTGGGAGCCAGATCTCTGAGAGGGAGGTGTCTGCTAACTGGTGCCATTATCTCTAAAGCGGGACAAAATGAGGATGGTTTTACAAGTATAGGAAAAATGGCAAACTGAGTTAAGCTGCTGCTATGGAGGAAAAAATTGTCTCCTAGGGTAAAGAAATGATGCTAGAGCAAAGCTCACAGCAACAGAAAACAGAAAAAGCATGCAGCAAATCTGTTCATCATCCTCCAGCCTGCAGTATCCTTCTAGAGCACCCTATTAGCGGTACCTAACAGGAAGCCAGCTGCAAAGCACAAATGTGATTTGGGGAGTTCCTGTACCAGCATCATTAAGCAGAGTATAGAAAGGTGCATTTGCAGCTGTGAGATAATAGCTTAGTAACTGACCCAGTGCCCCCTGTCTACTCAGCATCCATACTTATCCTGCTATACATATCCATCTTCTGACCACCAACAAAAAGAACTCTATATTTCCACCCAACAAGATTCAAATCTCTCTTATATAAGTGAACACATTTGTACCTTCTCACTAATAATCATTGAATCAATTTCTGGGAGTCAGTCACACCACCCACTGCGGGACCATGTCAATTACTGAGGAAACTCAGTTATTGTGTTGCCTGAATATGCTTCTACTAAAGAACTAAATTGTAAAGCTAACCTCTAGCAAAACTTGTGTAAAATAATGAGGAGAGAGAATAAAATCATTTCTCTATCTGTATTACATACACAAACACATGTTCATAATAAGCAAGGAAGAAAATATACAAAGCCGCTACAGTCTTTATTTCTATAACTGGTCACGAGACTGTAATTGATATTTATAACTTTTCTCTTCCCTTCTATTTTTCATTTGTCCTCAGGTAGGACCTCAGCTGATAGGGATTCTTTGCTTGGTAGTGTAATCTAAACCTTTAATATTGAAGCATCTGACTGTTCAGTTGTCCTGACTTTATTTTAAGACTTCCCATTATATTTCATTATTGTACATGGCAATGCTGAGAGACTCCTCAGAGAATCCCCTGGGTTCTAGATGTAGTCCTCCCTACCCCCATTGTGTAGCAGCAATTCAGTTTTTCCTCGGTAGCCTAGATCAGTCGTTCCAGTGGTATAAAGTATACAGCCACTATACAAAAAGCCCCAAAGGCGCAGGTGTCAGTCCCAACTTCTAATTCTATGAAGCCATTGTGGTAACTCCTGGCAAAAATATTCTGCCCTTTGGAACCAAAATCTGCACATCAACAGAACTGAAAATTGCAAGTATGGAGGCAAAACTTCTGTGAGTGGTCGTTAAGTGTAACATTGAGGGGCTCCATTTACACTTCCCCCTTGATTCCTGAACCCATTATTTTGGTTACAGAAGCGATAACACCATATACTGGTTTCTGATTCAAAGAGCATTTTCATCTTACATGCTAGAACCCCATCCCTCACCTGGCATTGTGAGTCCAAGAGGCTATTCCATCTGTTTATGAAGCCAACTGCTTCTGGGTGATGGTGTGTATGACAAGAGTAGTGAATGCCATGCTATGCTTCTTTGGCTGTGAAATGAGTTCTTTGACCAGGAGCGATGTTGTGTGCAATGCCAGCGATGGTCAATAAAGCATCCTGAAAGTCGACAAACGGTGATACTTGCAAAAGCATTTACAAACAGGGAAGACAAATCCATATCCAAAATACATATCAGTTTCAGTGGGGACAAATCCCTGCCTCCTCCATGATGTGGGGATCCACTGTCATCTGTCTGCACTTGGTAGCTGGCTGGTTGCCTGGGGAATGGCGCTTTATCGAGGCCTCAGTTTTGGTCTTGGCTGTTGGCCAAGTAGGTACACACCAGTAACAGTAGCTAGGTCAGTCCATGGTTTTTGTTCGTTTGTTTTGGTTTGGTTTGTTTGTTTGTTTTTTTGTTGGCCCAGCTGCTCAGCTTGTGGACTCTTAGTTCCCTGACCAGGGGTTGAACCTGGGCCCCAGCAGTGAAAGCGCCGAGTCCTAACCACTGGACTGCCGGGGAATTCCTGGTCAGTCCACATTGCTAAGCCCGTGGATAACCTCCATTCTTGCCAGCATGACCACTTTACACACAGGCCCATGAAACAAGCCTTCCAGTGGCCGGTGAATTAAGCCGATTGACATATACAGATTATGTCATTTGTTTCTACCTACCTGATTATTATTACCCTCTGCAATGGATGCTCTTTGAGGTTATTCACAAATATCTTCAGTCTCTGTGCCCACTATGAGAGATCCATCCACACACCTTTTCCCCAGGCCTCTTCTCACCAATATTTCAGTCTTTTTTTTTTTTAATCAAGTCCCAGAACATCCAGCAAAACTGTTGGTAACCCCTCATGCATCAAGGTACATCCGTATTTCTGGCCATCTCTTAGTTCAGAAAAAGTTGGCAACCAAACGTGTTACTTAAGTTCTGACTTCAGGGTATATTTTCCTTTACCGTTGTCCAGAGACACTCCTGGGAAGAACTGTAATGCTGCAAGTGACCACTCCAGCTTGTCCCAGCACGTTATTTTACTATCTGTAAATCAGGACAGAGCTTCTCCTTCCTCATTCGGCTGGTAATAAGAAACTGCCCTACGAGGCTATAGAAGAAGGAGCAGAGGCAGGGGCTGATACTGCAGGGGTGTAAGCCACTTGCTTAGGCAACTTAACTGTGCCTTCTAGACCTGCTTGAGCTCAGTCTTATACGTACCATCTCCACTTGATGATAGGTAGTTTCTGTGCACACTCAACCTCACAGCGAGGAAGGTCACCCAGTTCATAGTAGGAAACACAGTTTACATGTAAGGTATTCAGTATCAGTATCAAGCTAGAAGCTGTGTCTGAAAAGGAGACAGAAGAGGCATAGATTAGCTTCAAAACCCTGAGTTCTATGCTTGATTCTCTGATTGCTGCTTGCCAGAAGATTCTTCTGCAGCCTGCTATTTGCCACAGATACGGCAAATATATCATTGGGTCTGTTGGGTCACAAAGAGCAGCTTGCACTTCAGCCTACACTTGCTCTCGTCTCTTTCAAAACGGACAGCTTTACAGGTTACTTTGTAAATGGGATCTAAGGAGCACACTCACATGTGGTAAATATTACTTCTAAAATCCAAAAAGGCCCACCTACTCCTAACTGCCTCTTCTTTAGTGATAGACTGTGGAAGGTACAGCAATTTACCTTTCACTTTGGAGGAGATATCCTGAGATGTTTCATACCATTTGACTCCCAGGAATCTCACATAGGCAACGAGTCCCTGAATTTTCATGGGGTTTTTATCTATTCCCTGGTTTACATATGTCTTACTAAGTCATGGGAAAAAACGTGCTACTTCCTGTTCAGGTCATGGTCAGGTCCAATCAATACAATGTCATCAAAGCAGTGGACCAGTGTGATTTGATGTGGACTAACATGATTATAATCTCCGCAGACTGTATTACAGCAGAGAGCAGGAGACTTGACGTAGTACTGAGGTTACATCAATAACAGCAGGTGGCTCTGGTGGCCCTTGCAAATTGGTACCGGAAAAGAAGCACTTTCAGATCAATAGCTGCATACCAAGTGCCAGAGACTCTGGATTTCTGCCAGAAAAGAGACTACTGAATAGCAGCTGCGGTCGGAGGCACCTGATGAAGTTTACCATACTGCACAGCCATTCTTGGGGGTCCACCCAACTCCCCTATAGGCCAAACAGACAAAATAAATTGGAATGCAGTATGGTATCATTTTTTTTTTTCCTGTCAACTCTTTGCTGGTAGCGCTCATCTCTGAGGTCCCATCAGGTATGAGGTATTGCTTTTGGTTTACAATCCTAGTAAGGACAGAAATTTCCAGAGCCTTTCTCTTGACCTATTTTTACCAGCATGGTCCTCAATGGGCAGAGATTCAATGGGACTACTGTAGAGAACGTAACAGAATTATCCCACCTGAGTTAGGAAAGATCGGGGTTATGTATCCTCTACTCAGTCGTTGGTTGAGGGCTGTTCTCATATACAGGCAGAGTTGACTCTGGAGGCCAGATAAAATGAACAGGGTACCTACAGCATCTGCAACAAAGTTTTTGTTGTTGTTGTTTTTAAATTTTTAATTTAAATATAGTTGATTTACAATGTTGTTAGTTTCAGATGTACAGCAAAATGATTCAGTTATACAAATACATATGCATATATTCTTTTTCAGATTTTCTTAGAGGTTATTACAAAATATTGAGTATAGTTCCCTATGCTATACAGTAGGTCCTTGTTGGTTATCTATTTTATATAGAGAGTGTTGCTACAAAGTTATTTGTATGGGAGTTTCTGAGTTCTGTTTGAACATGTTGAGAAGTTAAGGCTATCCAGTCAACTATTGAATTAATGAGTCTGAGATTCGGAAAAGACGATTTAGCTTCTCCTCTGTACCCTCAGGGCCCTGTGCTCACCCCTATCATGGTATTTACTATGTTTCATCTGAATGACCTATTTATGTGCTTGCCTTTTGACCAAACTGTAAAGGGCTGTGTCTTTTTTCTTTTTTTTCCCATTACTCATTGTTGTACCTGGCACACAGTAATTGTTCATTAAGTGTTCATTGAGCCAAAGTGAATGTTTTTCTCTCCATCAATGTTTTTGTGCTCTTTTAGGAAACTCTTCCAGAACTGGCACAGTGAGAGGTGACATGTAACCAAGAGAGTATCACCTGCATTTTATTGATTGATTGATTGATTGATTGATTGGCTGCATTGGTCTTCATTGCTGCACGCAGGCTTCCTCTAGTTGTGGCAAGCAGGGGCTGCTCTGTTGCAGTGTGCACGCTTCTCATTGCGGTAGCTTCTCTTGTTGAGGATATGGGCTCTAAGCCTGCAAGCTTCAGTAATTGCCGCACTCGGGCTCAGTAGTTGTGGCTCGTGGGCTTTGTTGCTCGGCAGAATGTGGGATCTTCCCGGCCCAGGGATCAAACCCGTGTCCCCTGCATTGGCAGGTGGATTCTTAACCAATGCGCCACCAGGGAAGTCCTGCATTGTGTATGTTGACACCATGCCTAGCATATCCCAATCAGGCTCTCTGTGGGCAGTGGGGAAAACCTCCCAAGGGAAAATCGGAGTAGTCAAAGATTAATTTATTTTTTAATTTTTTATTTTTAATTAATTTTTTTTGGCTGCTTTGGGTCTTTGTTGCTGCACACGGACTTTAGTTGTGGCAAGTGGGGGGCTACTCTTCCTTGCGGTGTGTGGGCTTCTCATTGCAGTGGCTTCTCTTGTTGTGGAGCACGGGCTCTAGGCACACAAGCTTCAGTAGTTGCAGCGCATGGGCTCAGTAATTGCAGTGTTCGGGCTCTAGAGCGCAAAGCTAGGTGGTTGTGGCTCACGGGCTTAGTTGCTCCTCAGCATGTGGGATCTTCCCGGACCAGGGATTGAAACTGTGTCCCCTGCATTGGCAGGCGGATTCTCAACCACTGCACCATCAGGGAAGTCCCTATAATTAATTTATAGTGTGCATGCTAATGTTATATTTCCTCTCTTAGGATATGATGTTATGTAAAAGCATTTAATTGATTGTCTTGCACCCCAAAGGAATGCAAAGTCATTTATTGAAACCATATAAATTCCTAAAACTTAAAAATTGGCTAACATTCATACAGAATTTAGTTTGTTTCCTGAGAACAATCACAAAAAAGGAATTATCAGCATTACATTAATCACACTGTTTTTTTCAAATAGGGAATTATCACCAAAAACCCATGTATGAAAGGAAATACGTTTGGTCTGAAATACAATGCGTGTGTATAGTTTAGAGTCATTGAAACTCAACGATCAAGTTCCCTCAGTTGCATTAACAAATAAACAGGTGTTTGATTCCTAGTACTTGTGCAAGTGGTTGGAATAAGATCAGAAGTTGCCATGATTCAGTGGCTTCTGGGAACACGCAGTGCTACTATATACTTACAGAGAAATAAGATGATAACTTGGTTTAAATTACTCTTGTTCTATATGTCACATGCTACAATACACCAAAAATTTTATACTTTTCAGTTGTGTGTCACTTTGGGGTTTTGTTTTTTCTTTTTTTAATGGAATCACAAAAAGGACTAGCATCATTTGGAGCCAGAATTGTCCCACACAGCTGTCTGGTTTGCCCAGCATGTTGCTGATCTGTATTTGGGTCATAAATATCTTGGAAATGTCTGACCTCTAGGGCAGTAGGGGAAAGTGAATTAAGCTTGTGATAAGTAGCACATGGCTCTTTTCCATGGTGACCTACTTTGTTCACCTCTCAGAAAAACATGGAAAAAAGACAGCTGGGTGGAGACAGTCAAAGCCATTTGGTTGTAGAAATGGATGATAAGGAAGAACAGAGTACAGATTTGCAAGGACTGGGCAATATAAAAACAAAAGCAAATAGAAAGTAATAGGTCATAATTGAAGTGTCCATGTATGAAATAAACAAGCAATATTAATTCTTATCCAAACATTTTATAAGTGTAATAGTCATCACATTATACTGATGCTGATTTCTTGGGCTTTGCAACAATCTTTTTGGCAGGTGAAATTTGTTTACATAGTTTGTGTCCAGGTTGGTTCACCCAGTTACCTAATAAGGACAAGGGTTACTTTTCACGTTGGCCAGTTAGCTCTACGAGAGAAAAGATCTGTTCCTTTACTGTAGCTTGTGTGCTATCCATTTCAGGTCTCTTACAAGCACAGGCCATTGATCATGTGGCTAATTCAGTATAATCTATTATAATTATTGGAAGAACAACTCAAAGCAATTTTTCTCCTGATATGGATAACAAGATATGTAACAATAAGACATGATAATTAGCCTTACTGAACTCTTGGCACGTAAACTATGCTTAAACTCTCTATTTGTATTGTCTCATTTAATCCTCACCAAACTGCCATTTTCAGGTAAGGAAATAGGCTTTAAAAAGTTAAGCAGCTTGCCATGTAATTCATTCAGATATTAAACAATAAAGCTGGAATTTGATCCCCCCCCCAAAATAATAATTTATATTTGCTTAGCATTTTATGGTTTACTAATGGCAATTTACATACACGCATGCACTTAATCTTTCCAGTCTTGTGAGATAGTCAGGAGTTATTACCCTATTTTTACAAATGTGGGAATGGAGACTTTAAGAGGTACTCAGCTAGTAGGTGTCAGGGACGGTATTCAAAACTGGGTCTGCTACTTCTAGGTTTCAGGATCTTTCAACTTTTAGACAGCTGAGGTCAGGCATATGTGTATTTATGGTGAAGTTAAAGTTTGTACAGTACAAAATGCAATGTAGATTTCATAATTATCCAGATTATTCAGCCCCTACAGGGCCCAGCCACTTCATTTTTGCTTAATGAAATTGAAAACATGAATGAAGTGAAAATAAGCATATTATAAATATTTGATCCAATATAGTACTTCAGGTGTGATACTAGAAAGCTTATATTCTCTACTACTTATTTCATTACGTGTCCTCACTGGTGCAACACAACTTCTCTGCAACTGAATTATCTGAAAAGAATTGTCCTTCTAATAATTCTCAATATTATTAGATAACAAATGTATTTGTCTTACCCTTTCTAATGTATTGGGTTGGCCGAAAAGTTTGTTCGGGTTTTTGGGGAAAAACTCGAATGAACTATTCGGCCAACACAATATTATCATTTAGCAACCATTTACACTTTAGATAAAAATTACATATTTGACAAGTAAGAATGACTTCTTTCATTCCTTTTTTAGAACTATAATTTACGTTTTTATATTTTGATTTTGAAATATGTTGAAATTACACAAATTCACTCTTTTTAGCTTAAATTTCAAAGTTTGTCTTGAAATTGATTGCCTTGACAAGTGAACAAAAGGTTTATATCTTAAAACAAAAGTGGTTTGGGAATTCTCTGGTGGTCCAGTGGTTAGGGCTCTGTACTTGCACTGCAGGGGGCCCTGGGTTCAACTCCCAATTGGGGAATTAAGATCCCACAAGCTGCATGGTGAGGCCAAAAAAATAAAAAATAAAAAGAATAAAAATAAAACAAAATGTTTAAATTGCTGGGGATGGTAGGAGGATGAAAATCTGTTATATATAGGGAAGAAGTAAATTTAGAATTTAAAGTAACTCACCAAAGCCCCATTTCTGCTTAGATAGGTGTATATTTAAGCTCACTTCAAACTATGTATTTTTTTAAAAAATTTTATTAGAGTAGAATTGATTTACAATATTGCGTTAGTTTCAGGTGTACAGCAAAGTGATTCAGTTATACATATACATGTATCTACTCTTTTTTTTTTTTGGATTCTTTTCCCATATAGGCCATTACAGAATATTGAGTAGAGTTCCCTGTGCTATACAGCAGGTTATTAGTTATCTATTTTACTTATAGTAGTGTGTAAATGTCAATTGCAATCCAAACTATGTATTTTTAATTGGGTTTTTACACAAATTGACAATTGAGAACCTCTAATCAGTGGTTGCAAATGATGAGCTTCTGAAGTAGATTACTATGTTCAAATGAAAGTGTTTTAAAACCCATTTTATTCACAGATGCAAATATCAAAGGTGGTACGCACACTCAGGTACACCTACACAAACACATGCCTATTACACAATGCACATAAGTGGTGTGTGAATGAGTGTGTGTGTGTAAGGTAGAAAATTTTTGGAATTCTCTGTTTTTAGAAGAGATACTATTTCCTTGCTTCCTTGCTTTGTGTTACTAAACAAGCATTATGTATTTTTGTTTCTCTGTGTGCATATATCTAAATATATGTTTATATATGTATACCTTAATCTAAAAATAAAAGCAAAGCTTTCTCCAATGTATGAAAATAATAATTGTATGTTTAAGTACACTCAACTTTAACTTTACAGAATATATTCTGCAAAATCAAGAAACCAGAGAATTTTTACTGAGCATCTGCTCTGTACTTAGCTTTATATAAAGAGGAGGATATGGAGGTATATTTCACTCTGGCCCTAGTTTTTAAGTTTTATGAAAATAGGTAACACATGTTGGTGAGAACGTGTTACAGCAGAAACTCACAGAGAACTGATGGAAACCCATTGATGCTACTGAGCTCATTCCAGTTGAAGATGCACATATCCTGAGACCCAGAAATCTCATTTCTAGCTATCTTTTATGGAAAAACTCTCGGATGTGCACAAGGAGATGAAAGGGAAACATGAATTGCAGCAGTTTTTATAAAAGCAATAAACTGGAAAGATTTCCAAAGTCCATCCACAGTAGGAGTGGGTAAATAGACCGCACTATTTTCATACAGTGGGATATTATACAGCAATAAAAATTTCTCTGGTTATAGGCAAACATGGATCAAGGTCAAAAACATAACATTGAGTGGGAGAGGGTGGCAAAAGCTGACAGTACCTGATATTCTCAGGCAGACTCCCACTCAGGTCCTCTCCCAAGCAAACAACATCAAAAACCTCAATGTTAAGGAAAAAAAAGTCACAGAAAAATATATTCTATGTGATTCTACTTATTTAAAGTTCAAACACTAAACAATATATTATTGGGGGATACATGTAAAGTCATCTATTTTAAAAAGGAAGGGAATGATTAACTGAAAATGTTACGAGGGCTACTTTTAGGGAGAGTGAGTGGGGATGTGGTCTGAGTAAGGTATCCAGAGGGTTCAGGTACAGATTATATTCTATTTATTGGCTTGGATGGTGGTTACACAATCACCTGTTTCATCAAGGGTCTTTAAATTATGCATATGCTATACACATTCTCTTGTATATATATTTCACAATAATATATATACACACACACACACCAGAAAAGAGACCAGAAAATTTTACATCACCACAATAATGTTAGTTGCATTAGATTGTTTGTGGTTTTTAAAAAGATTTTATTTATTTTTTATTTATTTTTTCGGCTGCGCTGGGTCTTCATTGCTGTGCGTGGGCTGTCTCTAGTTGCCACCAGCAGAGGCTACTCTTTGTTGCAGTGTGAAGGCTTCTCATTGCAGTGGCTTCTCTTGTTACCGAGTGGAGGCTCTAGGGGCACAGGCTTCAGTAGTTGCAGCACATGGGCTCAATGGTTGTGGCTCTCAGGCTCTAGAGCACAGGCTCAGTAGTTGTGGCACATGGGCTTAGTTTTTCCATGGCATGTGGGATCTTCCTGGATCAGGGATTGAACCCGTGTCCCCTGCATTGGCAGGTGGACTCTTAACCACTGTGCCACCAGGGAAGTCCCTATTAGATTGTTTAGTTACAGGTAATTTTTTCCTTTTTCCACATTTTCTGTAATATGTTTTAGTTATTTCATAATTAAAATATATTAAGTATATTACATATAATACATTATATTAAATAATCCACTTATAGGGAAATGGCAATATTCTGACAGCATAAATAAGTCACAAACTATAACTTGAAGTGGTTTTAGTTAGGATAATGAATTTTACAAGTATCTGTGAAATACCAGTGTTAAAAGAACATTCTGAAGGTGGAAGTTCTACCAACACGAAGTCTTGAGGAGCTCAGATGCTGCTAATCTGTTCTCAGAGCAGAAGCTGCTTCTTTTTAAAAATGAATGTAACATTCTTGGTTGAAGGGAGAAGACATAGTCACATAGTAGAAGCAGTTTTTCTAGAAGCACAAGAATCTCCTCCTCTGAACAGATCTACCTCATCTCCCTCCCGCTTCTGAAATAACTATTCTAGCCCTATCTTGCTGCTATGCTTTGTACACACTCCTATGGTTGCTCAGATCACACTGTAATATTGCTATTTGCCAACTAGGCTCTCCCCGCCTAGGCTCTGAGCTCCCTGTGGGCATGGTCTAACCATAGTCACTTTGTATCTCCAGTTTCTACCACTATGCCTCAACAGAGTAGCTGCCTAGATAAGGTTTATTAAACTAAACAAAAGAAGCAGAAAAAATTTTGAAACTCATCGTGGCCTGCATTTATAAAACACATGGCTATGGAAACCTGAATATTCTAGGAAGCTAATCTTCATGCAGAATGAGTCAATACTTTTCTATGATGTTTAAATAGATGCTCTAGAGATAATGTTATCATGTGCATCATAAACGCTCACAAACATTGCACAACACTGTAAACACAATAAATTGGTAACTTCTGGGTACATGTCATTATTTTCCGCATATTCTGTTTGTGCCACCCCTCCCCATCTCCACCCTCCTCTGTCCAGCACAGGCTGTAAAGTTCAAACCTGCTGTTTTTAGCAGTGAGTGATCAGAGGGCCTTGACTTTCACCTAAAATGAAGGTATGCAGGTGAGAACGTAAGAGCAGAACCAGCTATGATAGGGCAAAGTGTTTGCTGGTTATAATCTTTGGTTGTGAAAACAAAAAATGCTTCCATGTCATGAGATGGAAAACATCTCAAACATCTGCAAAACAACCCCTAGCAGAACCAATAGGAACACAACAGCAATGTCCCTCTGGCACCTAAGCGTTTGCAAACTACTGATATGACACATTCACATGATGGTCAGAAGTCTTTAGACATCTTCCTGCAATGTCTAAAGAAGGGCAGAAAAGAAAGAACCTCTTTTTTTCTTCTCCTACTGGCTTTCTTGGGATTTGAGTGGTAGAACTATGCTGAAACAATTGGCCTGCTTTGTTAGAAATGTTAATTCAAAACTCCAGGGCAAGGGAAGTTAATCCTGGTAGCTCTGGTCTCTCAGGACAGATTTGTTTGGTAGAGAGCAATCAGATTTCTCAAAAGTATATTCACTTGCTATTGAAGAAAAAAAAAAAAAGGAAAGAAACACATACAAAAGCATGCAGGTGGATAGTTTATTGATTAATTTTCCTAATAAAACATCCAAATCCAAATTGCCTTGGTTTAGGCTAACCTAAACTACTGATGCAACCATTTTGTATGGATTTAATAGAAAGTATAGTCAAATGGATCAAGCTTATGTCCAATTTGCAGTTTTATCTTCCTTATTCCTGGATGCCAGAATCCTATGTAAAATAGTGGGTCCTGGAATCAGATTATCTGCTATTGAGTCCTGACTCCACCACTGTCTGGCTGTGGAATCAAGTTACTTAAACTCTCTGGCTCTCTATCTGCATCTGTGTGTGTTATGGCATTACAGTTATGTCAGTATGTATAAATCACTTAGTACAATGTTAGACAATTATTGATGACCAAGTGTGGATTTATTGGGAAGCTAATGACATTTAGCTTTGGGCTCCTGAGATCTCAGGATGGGCCCTAGCAGAATGTTCACATATGAGTTTTTGTTTTAGTTTTCCCAAAGTAAGACATTTTAACTGCAGTCCGTTAAGGCTGCTGTCTCTTTCCATGTCAAATTGCACTGTACCATTTTCCCTTGTGTTTAGAGGTGCTTAGAGTTCACCAGTATTTTGGGGATCTGGCTAATGGGAAGCTGAGTTGGGGGAACACACCATTTTAACTGAAATTTGGAAACACATTTTGGAATGTTGCAATAAAACAATTGAGAAATTACAAACCTCTAACTTGGATGTGAAAGAAAGGTGCCTTCTTTTGTCATCTATAAGTGTTTTTACTTGAGAACTAAGACAAAATTCTGATTAAAAAAATTAATGAGCTATGAAATAGAAGTGATAAAAATGCATGATAAAAATCAGTAGAATGTGCTTGGATATCAAGACTAATTTGAAGAGATTTTTTTCCCCCAGATCATTCCAAAAGCTGTAGTTCCCTAAAAGGAAGAGAGAATTTCCTAGCAGAAGTAATAGATAGGCTCTTGGATTGTTTGATACTCTCATCAATGAAGAGGAAGAAATCATAATATCATTCTGAAATATATTGAAATTTCTTGCTGATTTGATACAACATACTGATGTTGACAAAGATAACATAAAACTCAAAATATGTTTCTGCAATAAGGAAACAGACAACAAGCTAATTAATGAGTATGGCCAGTCTTCATTGAGACTCTGAACTTTTACAGCTCACACATGAAAAAATTTTCATACAGTTTTCCTCAAATCAGACATCAATTCTAAAGTATCATATGATAACAGTAATGAGTTGTAAAACTGAAAGAAACATTTTTAAATATCAACAATTAAAAAAAATTGATCCACCATGCTAGAGGAAAGACTAAAATTTTTTTCTCCATAGAAAGTTATATTATAATATTCATATCTTATGAAGATGTGATCAGAGAGTTTGCAGTCAAAAATACTGATGAAAAGTTTTATAGCCACGTGTCAGGAAATTTATGAAAAAAAATTATCATGGCATTTCCTCAATTTTTGATGTTTGTAAGTGTGAAAGATTTTACTTTCTAGAGACGATTTCCACAATACCTACCATCTCACGTGCTCTTCTTACTGTGTGATCAACATGCCTCTCATCAAGAGGTGGAGTCTATGTTCCCTGCCCTTGAACCTGGAACATAAGTAGACTCTTGACTGTGGCTGAAGGAATGCTGATTAAGGCAGAATAATGGCCCCCAGAGATGTCCATGTCCTAATCCCCAGAACTTTGAACATGGCATGTTATATGGCGGGGGGGGGGGGGGGGGGGGGGGGCGCGGGGGGGGGGATTAACATTGCAGATGGCATTAACCTTGCTAATCAATGAACTTTGAGATGGAGAGATTTCCTAGATTATCCAGGTAATTACCCAATGTAATTACAAGGATCTTCATAAGTGAAAAAGGAAGATAGAAGAGTCACAATTGAGAAAGAGGCTATGATGCTGGCTTTGAAGATGAAGGAAGGGACCATGAGCCAAGGAATGCAGTGGTCTCTAGAAGCTGGAAAAGGCAAGGAAATACATTTTCCATAGAGCCTCCAGTAGGAATGCAGCCATGCTGACACCTTGATTTTAGTTCAGGGAAACCCATTTCAAACTTGAGACCTCCAGAACTATAAGATAGTAAATGTGTTATGTTAAGCTGCTACATCTGTGGCAATTTGTCAGAGAAGCAATATGAAACTACTATAGAAGCTAGGTGACTGCCAAGGAAGGTTCAAAAAAGGAGACACATTGTTTACCCGGTTTTCTTTGAGCATTGTCACCATGTCATGAGGAAGTGGAAACACCACGTGGAGAGGCCACCTACGTAGGAGTTCCAACCACCAGCCTCAGCTGAGGTCCCAGCCCACAGTCAACATCAATTACAGACACATAAGGAGTGAGCCACAAGGTGACTCCAGCCCCAGCCACCATCTGAATGCAGCTTCGTGAAAAACCCCAGAGCAAGGACTGCTAGCTGAGCTCAGCCAACCTCAGAACTGAGAGAAATGATGATATATTTATTGTTGCTGGTTAAGCCACTAAGTTTTGGGTGATTCATTACACAACAATAGATCACCGGAACATGAATGTACATCAACTTTTTAAAATTTACCAGTTTTCTGGATGTCTCCTTTAAAATAAATATTCATTTTCGTATCTAATTTGTATTTGTAAATTCTGCTTTTTCCTAGAGAGAACCCCTCCAGATTGTAAAGTTTCAACTCCCCCCTCCCATCCCCACAGAAAACAAAAACGAAAATAAAAACGAAAAAACTAGTTCCTGCATGTAGTCATAATTTCTTGTTCAGAATGTGGTTGAAAAACATAATAATACATGTAATTAAACAGATGTGAGAATCTTGAAATAAAGCAATCTTTATTTTTAGAGGTTAAAAAACCCTCATTTTGAAGACACTTGAAAATAAAAGCAAAATTTAAGCTTATACTACTTGTTCATATCACTTGAATGCCAATTGCCTTTTCATTTGAGATCAATATGAGATAATTACTTTCACAGAAAATAAAAACTTCCTTTAGGAATAAGATGATATATTCAACAGACATCTTTGAAATGATTCTTTGCTGACAGTGTCAACGTCCCACAGCACCGTGATGTCAAGACAAGATTGGAAGTATTTGACTTAGGTTATGGTTCTTGGGATAAATCATAAAAGAGGAATGTGTTATGTAAATAATAATGTACACTGTCCCAGAATGAAGCCTGGGCTACTTCAAATACATTTGCCTTGGGACAGACCCACCATTTTGCGATAATCAGCTCTGATTTTAGGAATCACCATATTCTCAGTTGCACCCCGCTTTGCCAGTCTTTCCACATCCTGTCAGGGCTACTCCATTTATTCCAGTTGACTTTCAGCATAACAGAAAGAGCTCTGGATACTAAAGTCAAGAGTCAGCCACAGAGGCAAGTGAGCATTGAGTTCTCTGGTTTCGGAGAGAGTTCGCACAAGACTCACTCACTTGCAGGCTAACAGGGCTGGGAGGGGCTCACCTGGCTGGCTGGAAAAGCCTTGCTGTGGTCATTCAGAGGGCCTCTACAGTGTAGATAATTCCCCCAATCCCAAAACTGAGCACCTCAGCATGTGGAAATGAATATCCCTAACCCTTGCTTAGATAAGTAAATGCTCCCTCTGAAAGATGCAACATGCTGCTATCTTTAACAACAACAGCAACAAAATATCTGTACGAAAATAAATTAGTATGTTGAATTTGCTATTTCAGATTTGAAGTCTTGTTCATGAGAAATTCAGAAAGCAGAATATATGAGACTTTCACTAATTTATTCTCTGATTGCTTGAAGAAAGGAATTTGCCTATAAATTCTCATTCTTTCAAATTCAGATTCAAAAATGAACTCTTGGTTAAAATATCTGAATTACTTCAACCCCCAGTTAGAGTATGCTTTCCCTGGTCCTTTCCCTCTGACAAGAGTTCCTGTCTCTTTTACAGGTTCTGCTAGCAGGTTAATCTAAGCACAGGAAGTCTGGGGCTGCAAACCACCCTTAAGGACAGAAAACAGCCTAGGCAGGGAGCTAGGAACAGTGAGTAGAGGGGAAAAGGAAGTGTGGCCCTTTGTCAGCTTTACCCATCCTGATGCCGAGTTTCATTCCCTTGTAGGGCTGCTTTCCTTTGGTGAGGTTAGGGATGATCCCTTCTTGAAGTCACAGCATTGTGACAGTCCCATCAGCCTAGGACTATAGAGTAAAAGTGTTTTTACAAATGTTTGTACTTAATCTTTACATATAAGGTAGAAACAACTACTCCCCAGGGGCTCCCCTCTCCCCGACATTTGTTTATTTGTATGTTTGCTTTTTCAGATTAGAAACCTGAGGCTCCCCAGAGATGTCCCTGGAGGTCCAGTGGTTAAGACTCTGCCCTTCCAATGCAGGGGACATGGGTTTGATCCCTGGTTAGGGAACTAAGATCCCACATGCCATGTGGCTTGGCCAAAAGATAAAAAAAGAAAAGCTGAGGCTCTGGATAAATCAAATTATTCAAGGTATTTGAGCAGGAAAGCTGGACTCAAAGTCAGGCATTTTGATCACTTGCTAGAGCTTTTGCCCTACACCTCAGATACACCAGGGCATATTCTGGGACTGTGTTTTATTTATCTATTTTTGTACCTCTGCCTAGTACCATGCCTGGCATCTAGTGTGTATTCATTAAACGTCTATTGAATAAAAAGCTAGGGTTTATTACCTAAAACTATCATTTGTGAGGAGGAAGATGATATCTGGAGAGCTGTGTGGGAATTTTGATGCCTTACAAAGTTCAGGGAAGTTGAGTTTAAGGCATTTGGACGGCAAGGCAGCAGCCACCTGGGAATGTTCTATTTTCTTTTCAAGGTAGAGGCTTAAGTTTGGATAGGTTTGAAGGACACTCCTCACACGTCAAGTATCCGCTGAATGAAGGCATTGTTTCTGTGTGGGTGTGCTGCTGTTTATTTCCTGCTCTGTGCCCACCTTCTAGTTTCACAGTTTCAGATGCCACTGAGGACAGCTGGTTCCCTGTCAGGGCTTCATGGGGTTATGGGGAGGCAGAGTATCACCCAATCCCACTGTATGCCCATCAGTGTGCTGTAAAAGACCAAATATCTTATAATGAGATAAATCCCCTCAAAGCCCTTCTTGGGGACTGCCAGATTTCTGAATCCCTATTTTGTATGCACACATGATGCAGGAAAATTGCGTTCAAGAAGCTTAGCAAAGACTGAAAGGCAGCTGACAGGTAAAGGCTGATTAGCCTAGGGGAGAATGTCATTTTAAAACCTAAGGCCTACAGCTGCAGCAAAGTAAGCCAATGTGATAAGGACAAAAAGAGCCTTTTAAAAAAATTTTTGATTAAAAAAATTAACATCCCTCCGCAAAAGAAAAAATCAGCAGAGTCTAAAGAGAAGACCTGCATCATTTTCTCCCCCAGAAGATGATCACTTTTAGAAGGAAGTATTTTTTTTTTTAAGGATGATTTAATTACTGGACCAGTTTTTTTTTTTCCTGCCCACTTTTACTTTTATTTTATATATTTTTAAAATTTTTAAATTTTATATTGGAGTATAGCCAATTAACAATATTGTGATAGTTTCAGGTACACAGCAAAGTGACTCAGCCACACATATACATGTGTACATTCTTCTCCAAACTCCCCTCCCATCCAAGCTGCCACATAACAGTGAGCAGAGTCCCCTGTGCTATATACAGTGGGCCCTTGTTGGTTATCCATTTTAAATACAGCAGTGTGTACATGTCAATTCCAAACTCCCTAGCTATCCCTTCCCCCACTCTTCCCACCCTTCCCCCCCCCCCGTAACCCTAAGTTTGTTCTCTAGGTCTGTCCGTTTTTATTTTGCAAATAAGTTCATCAGTAACATTTCTTTTTAGATTCCACATATAAGGGATATCATACAATATGGACCCGTTATTTTTTAATGATTGCTTTCCTTTATCTTAAAAAGATAAGTGGACTAAAAATGGACAAGGGCCTCCACATCAGACAACTGGATCAGTCTTTTCTATACTGAACAGAGTCTGCAAAGAGGAAGAAATTCAACAGCATTTACAAAGCTTTCTTGAGAGACTGCTCATCATTCAGGAGGCTGCCTGTTAGAAGATACATCAAATGATTATAAAATAAATACTATACATTTTGTAGACCTTTATAACAGTGATGTAGGCAATTTCAACATCACTTCCTTTTTGTTTTCTATCTTCTCTATTATTTAAAAAATCTTCTACCATATAATTTTACATTTCCTGCTTCACATCACTTTTTCTGTATGTTACGTTCCTCTTCTACCTTTGCCCTCCTACTTGAAAAAAAAGTCCCCAGTCTCCCTCATGCTCAAGGAGGTCACAACTCTCCTTTCCCTCATGGTGTATGTTTTCCATCCAGCTGTTTTCTGTCTCTCTCTGGACTCTGTCCACTGAACTTCTTAATACACTGTAAAAGGAGCTGTCATGTATGTATGTAATTCTAATCTTAGCTCTGTTTCCCACGTTAGCTACATGCGCTCTTTTATGTTTTTCAGCATAGATTTCTAGCAAGAAGTTTATGTCAAACAAAAGTACTAGTTTTAATAATGTCTCAAAGATCAAACACACATTGAATAAAATTATGGAAAGTGTAAATCATTTAAAAATAGTCTGTTCATGTAATTTTATTAATTTGCCAAAACCCCGAACAAGGCCACACCTCCCTGAAATAGGACGATTAGCTTCTTGAGCTGCCCTCCCCCCAGTTGCTCTGTGCTCCAGACGTTTATGTCTAGTCCCAGCTAATATGCAAAGGGATATATTTCTAAAATTCCTTAGCTGCTCTGGAAAAACAAAAAAGCTCTGCAAAAGCTATGTTATATGCCTTCCCATATTTTACAAGTAACCAAACAATTCACAGAAAACATAGAGAAGGGCATAAAAGAGACCTCAGTTCCTTGGGGCTCATTATTTAAAGTAGAACTCGAGAATGGGCCATTTACCGATTTGCGATTTGCGTGTTTAGCAGATGGCCAGCGAGAAACTGAAGCAAGAGAAAGTAATGTTGGAGCGGAGCTTCGTACATCCCCCCAAGATATTCCATGTGAAAGTTTCTCCGGCCTAAGGCACTCTTTGCTTTGCTTTTTGCCTCACCTCAGGAGTGGTGTCGCCTCTTAATAACAACTCTAATTATAGTGGACAATAAATGATAATTTATGGGTGACGGAGGACCAAGAAGCCTCTCTGAGTCTTCATTAAAACGACAGTACAAGTACAACCTCAGGAAGTATGCTATTATTAGATGTTTGCCTGCCATCGTCAATGTGCACAGATAACTTTTTGTTTTTAAGTCCCTTTATAGAATATTTATTTTTATTACCGAAAACTTCAAGGTACACAAAAGTAGAAAGACTAGTATAACAAACCCTCTTGTATCCATCACCCAGTTTCAACAACTCTTTTTGCCAATCTTGTTTCACACATCCTCTCCATTTTTTTTCTTTTGGTCGGAAAACTTTAAAGCAAATATCAGAGATGACAGCATTTGACTCGTAAATATTTCAGTAAGCACCTCGAAAATTTTACAATAACTTGACTGGTTATCGCAACATTGACGTGCAGAACAAAATAAGGAAGGAACGTAGAAAACCCTCCCGCGGTGGAAGAGGCTGTCACAAAGGTTATCTAGCTGTTGTAGCTCCTCGGAGGTGAGAACCAAGCGTGGTATTCCCTTGGGACCGGGGCAGGAGCAGAGGGAGGGTGCGGGTGACAGCGGTGGGAAAGGACAGATCCCGGGGCAGGTCGTGCATTCCTCCGAAGTGGTCCACCAGGCATGCGCATTCCAGACCCCAGAGTTGCTAAGGCCCCAAGGCAGATTGAACCGCAGGATACAGTGGAAACCAATCAGAGGGCTCAAAGACTAATCAGTTAGCCAATCCGGATTCGAGACTGAATCAGAGCTTCTGCATTCCGCTCGCCCCACCGATATCCAATCGGGGAGCCGACTGCTTTGGGCGGACTTTTCAAAACAGCGAAAACAAAACAAATCGGGGACCTTTAAAAGGCGCAGTGCGACCGGAAACTATCTCCTTCCGCTCCTCACGCCCATCGCTCCCTTTACTTCCCCCTTCAGATCAGTCGCGGCGTAGAGCCGTGCCCAGAGTGCATCCTCAGGGCAAAGGCGAGCCGAGGAGGCCTTTACGGGAGACAGACACTTAGGGGAGGGACTCTTTTTGAAAGTGTGTTGCGGCAGGGACGGATCCCTCCGCGGGGAGTCACGTGCCCCGCCCCCTTGGGGGCGTCTAAAACTCAAAACAAAAACAAGGGGTTTACTGGGGCCTCGGCGGTGCTGGTGGCCTCTGCGGCGGTGGAGCCCGCAGTGGGGCAGGGCTAGAGGGGCCGGCGTAGAGCCCCAGCCGGAGGGTGGGCGCGCGGGGCACGGGATGAAGCCGGGGCTGTGAGACCGAGGCGGCGGTGGCGGGGGGGAAGGGTCGGATGCCGGTCCGAGGGCACCGCTGAGGCGGCGGGTCCCTGACCCCGAAGACAGGTCCGGACCGGTCCCGTCCGACCGTGACGCCGAGCCCCTTCCGACCGTGACGCCGCGGACCGGTGGAGGCGCGGCTCCAGCACGGTGAGTGGGCCCGTCCGGGATCGCGGAGTTTCTTTGTTCGTGATCGGGACTGCGGGGACCGAAGTCAGAGTGCCCACCCCTCGGCTTGGGGAGCGATTCCGCTCCTGCTCTCAGCCCTGGGGCAGTGGGCGCCCGGGGCGGATAGATGCTGATGGGATGAGGAGGCTGAAGGAGGTTCTTTTGATGTGCCCCCTTCCTCATTGTGCGACTGGGGCCCTCTGGGTTGCTGCTTCTCGGATCGATAGCCGCCGGCCTCCGCACAGTTGCAGAATCAGGGCATCAGTGGGTGGACGGGTATTGTCTGGGCACTGGGCGGGCTGGGTTTCTAACCCCAGACCCCGATCGGGTGGGCCACGCCACCCCAGCGCTCTCTGGGAGCGAGGTCTTTGCCACTCGGGTTTTGTTCGGAGGAGGCGCTGCCGAAGCGGATGGGGACGGCTTGGGGGCTGGACTCCAGCGAGAGGGGCTTCTGGAGCAGGGCTCCGCGGGAGGGGCGGGGCTCGGGAGTCTCCTCCCTCCGGTTCTTTGTTCAGTCGCGGGACTTTCCCTCCCCCCGCATTGTGCAAAGCCTCTGCCCGCGGGACCCGCTGCTATCAGAGCCCCGGTGCGTTCCACTGGGCAGAAACCCCTCCCCCCACGACTTTAGGTGGGGCTGACCATCCGGACAGCGCCGCCCGGGGACAGTTTCCTGTTTGTGAAACGGCGGGGAGGCCGGGGCTGGCGGGTCTGACCCAGCGCTAGCCTGCGGACGTGACCACGGCCCCTCCCCCTGCCGCCCCTCCCCCTGCCACACCTCCCTGGCCCGGGGTGGTGAGGGGGGAGCATTGCGCCGGGGTTCGGCTGGACGTGACTGGTGCCCTCACCCGCTCCTCGCCAGGGTGTGCTGGGGCGCCTCTCGCTGGAGGTATTGGCCCCAGCTCTTTTGTGCTTTCCCTCCTCACCCCTGCCACCCTCAGGATACACTCTTAACTGTGTGTGGTGTCTTTGCTACAGATGAAGGATTTGGGGGCAGAGTACTTGGCCGGCCATGAAGGGGTTCAGCTCTTCACATTGCTGAACCTCTACCTAGAACAGGAACAGAGATTCCAACCTCGAGAAAAAGGGCTGAGCTTGATCGAGGCTACCCCGGAGGTAAGTCCCAGGAAAGATAACTTGTTCCAGTCGCTGATACGGCTTGGGGAGATAACTTAAAAAATTTTTTTTTCTTTTTCTTTTTGGTTGAATTTAGACTAAAGGCTGAAAAGTTTCTTAAGACCACAGTTGGACGTCCTAGAGTACTAAGATAAATCTTAATATAGGGTCGTGCTTTTGTTTCCTAGCAAGAATGAGAGTGATACTAAATCTAGGGAAGTGTGGCTTCAAATGTGGCACCCCCAGCCTGCAGCTTCTGGGTGGGAGATTCCCTGGGAATTGAACAGGTCATTTGTGGAAATACCCTTTGCTTATGCAATACTTCTGTGTAGTAGGCTCTTAAGTGTGTGTTTTTTTTTTGTTTTGTTTTTTTGTTTTTAAAGAAAACAAGCAAGGAACCTTGTAGATGTCCATTACAAGGGAATTGAATTATATTTGCTATAACTTTCTGGTAGTGTGTCAACAGTTTGCTTTGTATGGAATTGCTGAATGTCTTTTATGATATATATTTTTAATAAGCAGTGTTATATGCACATTTTGTATCTGAAAAATGGTAATGCTTTGGTTAAGTGATAGTCTTGAAGATTAAGGGGAAAAATTAACCTTATTTGAATCTGTGTGTATTGTCTATTCTAGTTCTAAGACAATCATAGGCTTTGACTCTTGGTTTTTATTGCAGAATGATAACACTTTATGTCCAAGATTGAGAAATGCCAAAGTCGAGGATTTAAGGAGTTTAACCAACTTTTTTGGATCTTGCACTGAAACTTTTGTCCTGGCTGTCAATATTTTGGACAGATTCTTGGCTCTTATGAAGGTATTTCATTGTTTTTATAAATACAACTTCATTTTTTTATACTCAGTGCCTAGCATGGTGCCTAGCATGATGCTTAGAATACAAGGATTCAGTAAATATTTGGCAAATGAATGTAATTATGTCACCATACATAAACATTTTTTAGTGTACAGAATTGTGATGTTCAGTCTAGATGAAGAGACTATGAAAGTAAGTGTATTGTTGTATCTTAAGTTAGGCTTTGCTGTACCTCTTACATACCTTCTCTTTGAAAATGTGACGAAATGAAGATTACTGTTTTTTAGGTGTTCTCTGTACACATAGCTCTGAAAATAAGGTTTTCATATTTTCATCTCCCATTATGTTTCTGTTGAGCCTAGGTGTTTTGAAACACCTGAAACATGGCAGATGGAAGTATAGCAGTATGTTAAAGGTGACCTATTTCCTTCCTTATAAGAAATCTTTTCAAAGCAGGGAGCCACAGTCTTATTAACAGTTACCAGCAACTCATATCATATCACTTATATGTGGCATCTAAAATATGACACGAATGAACCTATCTGTGAAACAGAAACAGAATCAGGGACATACAGAATAGACTGGTGGTTGCCAGAGGGGAAGGGAGTGGGAAGGTAGGATTGCAAGTTTGTGATTAGCAGATACAAACTGGTATATATACAATGGATAAACAACAAGGTCCTGTTGTATAGCACAAAGAACTATATTCAACATCCTGTGGTAAACAATAATGGAAAAGAAAATGAAAAAGAACGTGTATATACACGTATAATTGACTCACTTGGCTGTAACAGCAGTAGTTAACACAACATTGTAATTCAACGATACTTCAATAAAAAAGAAAACAGTTAACTGGGAGATTGGGATTGCTATATATACAGTAATGTGTATAAAAAAGATGACTAATAAAAAATATCAAATTGTACACTTTATATGCACTTTATTGTATGTCACTTATATCTCAATAAAACTCTTTTCAAAAGGAAAAAACAAAAAAAATGATTACCAGTAACTGTTAAATGTGGTGATACTTCTGCCAGTAGGATTGCTGTCAGCTGCTGGGTCAGTTTTCAGGGCACTGAGGAGAAAAGGGAAGCCATCTGTCCATGGCAGCATGTACATATGCTCCACCCTGCACATCTGATGCAATGTCCCTCTGGGGGAAGTTTGCATTGAAGTATGGGGTGATTCTTAAATAAGATAAAAAGATGAATGTGTTATTTTTATATCCAAAGAAGTATATTTTCTTGGTGTTGGAAGGCGTAATTTATTTCGGGGGAGATAGCACTATTATGACTTTCATAAGTTTGGAATATAATGTGTAACTGTTAAAAGCCCAGCTTTTGAACTTGCATTAAAATTTTTACTTGCACTTAAGTAATTTAAATGCTCAAATGTCTTTTTCTGTTTTTTAAAGGGAGGCTAAGACAGTTTAAAATGTAAAAACGATTAAGTATAATTGTGTTTAAGGGTAAGTACAGAGAAGCAGCTTGATTGTGTTCTGTCTTAAGAGTAGGAGCTCATTACAATATTCTTTTAAGTGTCTGCTTTGCTAAATTAAAGTGACAATTGCTGGAAGAAACCTTTTTTTTTTTTTTTTTTCAGGTGAAACCTAAACATTTGTCTTGCATTGGAGTCTGTTGTTTTTTGCTGGCTGCTAGAATAGTTGAAGAAGAATGCAATATTCCATCTACTCATGATATAATCCGGATTAGTCAATGTAAATGTACTGCTTCTGACATAAAACGGATGGAAAAAATAATTTCAGAAAAATTGCACTATGAATTGGAAGCTACTACTGCCTTAAACTTTTTGCACTTATACCATACTATAGTACTCTGTCATACTTCAGAAAGGTCAGTGGGATTAAAAATTAAAATTTTGTACTTTAGCATTGCTATAAGTAACAGTAAAAAATTAAAATGCCAGTGAAATTTATATTTTTATCCCCTCCAAACTTTCAGCTTGGACTTTTAATGACAAGTGCTTAAGGTTGTTTAAATCTTTGGAAGTTTAATAAATAAGTATTTTGTTTTTATTGTATAGGAAAGAAATACTGAACCTTGATAAACTGGAAGCTCAGCTGAAAGCTTGCTGCTGCCGACTTATCTTTTCAAAAGCAAAAGTAAGTCAATTTCTTAAGTATATATATCTCACAGTTTCTATTTTTTTTTTCCCCCGCAGGTTCTGTTTTGAATTAAAAAAATATTTTTCTTACTTTTTTTTCTTGCAGCCATCTGTATTAGCTTTGTGCCTTCTCAATTTGGAAGTAGAAACTTTGAAATCCATTGAATTACTGGAAATTCTCCTGCTTGTTAAAAAACATTCCAAGGTAAATGTCTTAAGAATTTATTCTTTAAAGCAAGTTTCTTCCTAGTGTTTTATTTCTTCTGTGGTGACTTACTCATTAAGTAACACTTTATGGGGCTCTAAGCTTTTATTCATTTATTTTTGTGTCTTAAGTGTTGATGTTCTCCAAATGCAGCTTCAACCCAGACAGTATTAAGCTGGAAAGCTGGTCACTTAGCCTAGCTTCTTTCTGTATTCAGACATCCCTCCTGTAGTCTTGCCAGTTGGTAGTACAGCAGTCTACATTGCCCCATGCACGTAGTTCTAAAATGCGTGTTAAGAAGTAGGCTTAGTAAATACACGAATGGCATCCCATTATATCTGTAGGACTGAGTCATAATCCCATTAGTAGCATTACCAAAAAAACGTCAGCTATGTTTTTCTTTTAAACTCCTTCCCTCAGGCCAGCCTGAGAAGTTTTTCAGTCATAAAAAGGTGTAAACCAAACAGAAGCACAGTCCTTTTTGTTAAACTGATAGTTTAGTTGGAGAAATATGGAACTGAACACAAGGCAGGGTGTACTGTCATTTACTGTTCTGTGTCAGTCCTGTAGGGTCTGTGTCTCTGAACATAGGGAACACTTTGGGGTTTGGTTAGCATAGAAGCAGGTAGACTGTGACAGGCATGATGACTGGGAACCTGGTTGTACCAAAAGAATCTTAGACAGTGAAAGTTTGGGCAGCAAAGACTTACAGCCAGGAGGTTGGCATACTAGGAGGGTTTGGCAATCATTTTAGGGTAGGTTTGTAGATGGAATGTCTAGGCGATAGTCACAAGCAGGAATGAGGATGCCCAACTCAGTGGTTTTTAGAAGCCAAGCATGGAAATGAGGCAAGGAGTCACGAATGACCAAGATTTGGACCTAATGGTGGAGAGAATATTGATACCAGTGAGGGAAATTTGAGAGAAGTTAATTTGTGATCAAAGAAGTACGATTTTAGGTACTTGCATATCTTCCCAGATAGGTAGATGTCTAGCAGATGCTTGGCAGTTTGGAATAAAAACTCCAGATAAATTATAGTTGGAGACTGAGATTACAAATTTCTCATGAGGAAATAGTAGTTGAAACCATAAATTCTTGGGAGTCCTTTGCTTAGGGGTTGATTAAAACTCTGGGTTTAAAAAAAATAAAAACTCTAGGTCTTCAGTGTTGGCGATTTCCCCATTAGGAGCCAAGTGAAGGAAGGTAGAGTACACACGTAACAAGCACTGTCAGATTGGAAAGAGGTTTTCAAGAAGGAGGCCCAGTATAACGAGAATTGAAGGAGCTCATTGGGCACGCAGGAGGTGATGTCAGGAGAACAAGAGAGTGTGGTAGAAGCCAGGTTGCCAGGGGATTAAGATGTGGCTGGATTAGGTGGAAATGGAGGCCAAGATGATATAGAATTATTATCTGTTTGTGGTCAAGTACATGCAGTGTGAAGCATTTTGTTTTGATAGATAACTTCCAGCTTCAGGAATTTGCTAGTTCAAATCTAAACCTTTTATATGAATGTTATTTGGAAACATCTTCGGTGAAAATTGATTCCGTGAAATAAATTGGGGCACTCCCCAGTGGTGGAGGAACTGTGCCCTTCTGGGGAAGTTCCTCTTCTCTCATACTGCCAGCTTCTCCATTCGTGTATATCTGGTTTCTTAATATAAATGCATGTTTTAGCAAATATGTTACAGAAGCCTAAGTTATGTTCAGTTCCTTTGCATTGTGACTATCAAAGAGTATACTTGCTAATGGGTTTATTACCAGACCCAGTGTTTTTAGGTCAGCGTGTTTTCTTAAAAGAGAGTATTCTCTGTACTGAATCCTACGTAAATTATTGATACCCGTGGTACTCCTCCCCTAAAGCAGTGGTTGCCAGATTTTGACTGCACGTTAGAATCACCTGGGGAGCTTTAAAAAAAACCTTGATGCCCAGATGACGCCACATATCAATTAAGTAAGAGTATCTGGGGGTGGGAGCCACACAGTATTTTTTAAGGATCACAGGGTGATTCCAAGGTGCAGCAAGTTTGGGGAACCACTGTCATAACCTCTTCATTTCAATGTTTTTTTCAGGTTAATGACTCTGAGTTTGTTTACTGGAGGGAATTAGTTTCTAAATGCCTGGCGGAATACTCTTCTCCTGAATGTTGCAAACCAGATCTGAAGAAGCTGGTTTGGATTGTTTCAAGGCGCACAGCCCAGAACCTCCACAACAGCTACTATAGTGTCCCTGAGTTGCCAACAATACCGGAGGCGGGGTGTTTTGATGAAAGTGAAAGGTAAGCAGGTTCCTTGACTAATTAGACTTCCCCAGACCAAGTGTTACTGATTTTTGTATATCAGAGCCCCTGCCTCTAATAGCATCATTTCTTTGGGTGAGAAAATTAACCAGAAGTAGTTTTATTAAAATAGGTAATAGTTTGGAAGTGTACCCCTTCTCCCCATTTTTTTCCTTTTTAAAAAACAACAAAAACCAGCATCCTATACAACATGACCTCCCCAGGACTTATAACTGGAAGTGTGTATCTTTGGGCCACTTCCACCTACCACCTACCACCCCCTCCCTTCAACCCCAGCAACCACCCATCTGTTCTCTGCATCTATGAGTTCTGTTTTTTTTGTTTTCAGATGTCACATATAAGTGAGATCATATAGTATTTGTTGTCCTCTGACTTATTTCACTCCTCCCATTGGAAAAAACTGGTTGTTTCCCATCTCCGTTACTCTTTGAAACACAGTTTAGTTAAAAAAAACAGACAGTATTCTGGGCTTGTTAACATTAATATGAATTTCCAAAATGGTCCTATGGGAAAAGGCTGCGGGTTAAATGACTGGGTAGTAAAGGGAACTCCCACCACTGATGTGGCAGAGTTCTGTAGATATTTTTAGTTTTGTCAAATGCTGTTGTCTTATTCAGAGTTTATTTTTGTTAGTAAAATGAATTATTTAATTTTATGAAATTTGACTGTTTTATGCTGTAGGGAGAAGAGACCAGAAGTTCTATTTTCATAGCTTGTTGGTTTCTTGATTTGATATTTGAGAAGTTCAGTGGTGCAATTATTGATGCAAGAAGGACATCAGAGCTATGTGATAGGAGATCTTTGTCATTAGTCTGCATTTATTGGATTTAAAATACTTAGAATTCTACTGTTGGTTGTTGACAGTGTTATTACTTGGTACAAGAATAATTGTTTGGCAAGTGGTAATTTGTTTAAACCCCTTAAACAAAGCTGTATTTTCTAAGAAGAGTACGATAGACTTCACTTTAGGAAGTCCTTCTAAGTTAAATTCTGTCTCTGTAAAGCTTAAATGTTGAATTTAAGAATCCTGAGACTAGAGTTGCTTGTTCGGCAGTTTAATTTTGCCTGTACAACGTGTAAGTGCGTTTTAAACGTTGGGATCCTCTTCACTCTGGCTCTTTTTCCTTTTAGTGAGGACTCTTGTGAAGATATGAGCTGTGGAGAAGAGAGCCTCAGCGGCTCCCCTCACGGTGATCAGGAGTGCACTTTCTTCTTCAGTTTCAAAGTGGCGCAGACACTGTGCTTTCCATCTTAGAAATCTCATTGTTGCGGGTCCGAGTTTAAAGTGTGTGTACAGGTTTCAAAGCAATAAATGGGGGAGTAGGTAGTTTTCTGGTCCAGCCCCCACCTAGGCAGGAATTGCATAGACTCTGAAATACCTACCTTCTATTTATTATTCAGATCAGATCTGGCCTATTTTCATATTTAATCCTAAGCCATCGAATGGGTTAGTGCCTCTTAAACAATTAACAATACTTTAGACATTGGCACTTTATTTTTGTCCTTGATCTTTAGCTACTTGGGGGGGGAGGGAAGGTGCTGAGACCTTCAATTTATTACTTTTCAAGAAGATTTTTAAAGATGAATAGTGTAGCTTCAACTTTTTATAAAGCCTTCAGGTGTCTTTATTGAACAGATTGGGAGTGTGCAAGTGCTTCCCTAGCAGGGGCAGTGGATAATCCTTTAATGCTTTATCCTAGATCTCTCTCCCCCCCATTCTCAGAGCAGAGAATATACTCTGAAATGTCAAAAACTTTTTTTTGTTTTCTTGTTTTTGTTTTTTTAAATGATCAATGTTCTATCTGATGCAGACTCTAGAAAATTAGGAATTATGGTATTGACATTTCTGTGAATTTCAGTATGTAATATTTATTTGAGGTTTCTGCCAAAACAGAAATAAGCAACAGACTAGGTTTGTTGGATAGTTGCATTCCTAATGCCTAAGTATCGTCAGACTATAGTATTATTTTAATGTTTTTAAAACAATCCATAATCTGCTAGTTTTGCATGTACCTGTATGAGAGCAGTGCAGCAAGTTGAACAGAACTAGGTAACTATGGAATGGATAAATGTTGATCTAGTAGAACATTTTGTCTCATTTTCTTTTATTAAAGTCTGCATGATTACATTTTATTTGCTTTGTAATTCACATTTCAAAAATAATGGTATTGTGTATGGGTGCCAAGACTGAATATGAAGTGTAAAAATAAAACCTAAGTGTTTGTAGTATTATAGTTTTAAGCGTATCTGTGTGGTGGTACAGCCATAAGAATAGGGATTTATAAACTCTGTACACATGAGATTTTGTACAGAGAATTTTTTTAAACTTTATAAACTGTATGTGAAAATGTAAATCTTTAAAAATGTACATAAAAATACTGTATTTTTTTACCATGTGTGATAGTCTAGTCATTGCATGTAAATATAACTTATTGTGTATTCTGTATTATAAATCATACAGTGATGACTTACATTTTTACTGGTAAGTCGACATCCCTTGGATGTTTTTTGAAGTGAATCTTTTTGAAGTAATAATAGATTATGACTCAAAATAAAAATATTAATGAATTGTACTCGTTTGCCAGTCACATATTAATTTTTAACTCTTTGGTGAAAAAGTGCTTGCTGTATTTCAGTGGGGAGGCTTGAAGTGAGGCTGGAGTGCCTCCAGGATAAGCCCTGTCTGTCTCTGGTTACCAGAAGTCCTCCAGGTAGTATTTCCTTACCGCAGTTTGATCCTGAGCCTTGGAGATACTGAAAGTGAATCTGTCACTGGAGAGCTGACCTCTCTCTGGGGTGGACTCATATTAAACAAAAGGGTGACATATTAACCAGAATGCCTGTTAGTTTATAGTGAAAGCCAAAGGGTATAAAGTAGGCCAGAAAACTTATGTTGGCAGGTTAGTACAGTCTCTCTCTCTGCAGAAAGCCAAATTCTCTTCAGAAGGTCTCTTGGTGAATAAGCACTAGGGGAGTTAGCTTTGATTGCTGCCAGCCTCTAGCTCTTTGAATGTTTTTTCCCAAGCTTTGGGCTTGGTTTGCAAGTGGTGGCCCTGTGTATGTGTGTGTGTGTGTGTGTGTATGGGTTCCCTATGTAGTTTGGTTTTGTAGACCTTTGTTTTCTCTAATTGGTTAGAAAATGATATATACTGAATATGGTTTTCACGTAATACCTCTTCCCTAGAGATAGGGACACATTTTCCGATCCTCCTAGCGGAGAATCTTTGCTTGAATGACCCTCCCTCTCTTACTAAGTAATTTTGGCAAATAGTAGACAATATATTCTGCTTTCAGATTTTGATCCTTTGAGATGTAAAAGTTATTTGTGGCATTCCAAGTCTTGGACCCTCTTCAGTTTCTCTAGGGTTTCATTACCTTTACTAGATGGTCTTTCTGTGTGAATCTGTGCACACGTGACTTCATCTGTTCTCCTTTCTGGTTTTCAATATATTTAGACCCTTTTCCCGAGCTCCCAACGTTTGTTCACAACTGATCATCCCACGTGGAAGTTTCTGGTTACACCAAAACCTTCCCTTCCTGTGTGTCTATTTTGGTGAGTAGGTATTCCACCTACTCAAGCTGGAAACTTAGGTGATATCCTCGTTTCCTCTTGCCTGTTGCCTCTGGCCTGGAGGTCACCATTTATCATTTATCCTGTGTATCTAGTCTGTCTCCACTTTTCTGCCACTGGCTTGGCTCAGACCTGTAGTCTATCAGCAGGGTTACTACAATATCCTAATGATCTTTCAGTCTCCACACTTACTCTTCTGATCCCCTTGCTGCCTGGATATCTTTTTAAATTACTCAAATCTTCTTAAAATACACAAATTTGATTATGTCTCTCCTGAAAAATTGTTCAGTAGGTACCTCTCAATCAGGATAAAGTCTATATCGTGACATACAAGTCTCTTCCTAATCGGAATGTAGCACCTTTCTCTGGCCTTTTTTTTTTTTCCTTGCTATTTCCTAGAGCTGTAAAATGTATATTTAAAAAAAAGGTAACTGGAAGCTATGTGGAAGATGGAGTGGAAGCAGGTAGAGATGAATAATGCAGTGGGGAGACCACTCAAGAGTCCTGCAAACATCCAAGAAGTGATGAAGGACTGAACTAAGGTGATGGCAGTGGGGATGAGCAAGACAGGTGGGACTTGAGAGGCACTGTCCTTTCTCTTTAGGCATCATAAGTAGACTCACAGACAAGTCCGGGAGCCTGGTTATGCCCTTGGGCCTTTCAACCAGGTGGCTTTCCCATAATTGTGATGAATGAAATTGAGAATCAAGCCTGCTGCCCCATTCACAGCAGAGGTGAGGAGAAGGCTGCCATTTTGGTCTCATACTTGCTCCTTGATTTGGCAAGAGATTTGGCTTTTCAGGTTTCGATTCTGTCATTTCCTAGGATGTGGTGTGCACTTTTTGCTGCCTCTGCCACTGTGGATGCTGGAGTACCGCTGTCCCTGATCTGCTGGTCCGCACCCATCTGACCTTCAGGAAGCGAGATTGGACAAATAATGTGTTTCATTCACCTGTTATGCTCGAAGTTAATACTCAGGTTAAGTGTAGAGGCATTGGTTCCAGAATACAACAATTTTAACCATTTTCTTGGTCTAGGATCTGCCTTTTTCCTTCAATTTCTTTCACTGCACACTGGGTTCTAATATGATGTTCCCCACTGCCTCCCACCTTCCCTTGCATGCGTGCCAAGTGTTGGCTTATTCAAGCAACCCACTTACCGGATTCTTATATGGCCGAACACCATGTAATTTGCCTTTGTCTCTTGACCGGAGTTTTTCTAATTATTTGTACCAGAAATGGTCAACAACCTTGCTGACTCTGTGATGAGCAAATCGGATTGTGTGGTAGTTTCCCAGTCGCTTATGAGTCCTCTCATCCCTGTGCACACATGCTCCTCTTACCTCAAGAGGTGGATTCCATTCCCCTTGAATTTCAGCTGGCCCTGTGCCTGGCTTTGCTTGCTAATGTGCAGTGGAAGAAGCGCAGTGCGTGTCCAAGCCTAGGCTTCAACAGCTTCCCTTTTATCCCTCTTGGAAACCAGCCACCATGCTGCAAAGAAGCAGGTTGGGTTCCTGAAAGTCGAGAGCCCACGCAGAGAGAGGCTGTTGGGGGTGAGAGGCCATCTTGGATGTTCCAGCCTCGGCTGAGCTCCCAGCTGAACGCAGCTTGCATGAGGGTCTTCAGCTAAGCCACATGGAGTGGAGGAACCGCCCAATCGATCCCAATTAACCCCCAGACTCTTGAAAAATAATAAATCATTATTTTAGGTCACTAGGTTTTGGGGTGGTTTGTTACACAGTAGTAGATAACCGTGACAGGTTGCTTGTTATGTATAGTCAAATGGTGGTTATCTCTGAGTGGTGAGATTACAGATGACTTTTTTTTCCTGATGATGCTTATATGTAGTGTCCATTTTTATCCTTCAAATGGATTTGAGTTACTAGTGTATTGACAGAATAAAGGATGAACTCTAAAAAGCACGTACTGATTATATCCTTTCTTTGATTAAAATCCTTATTGGTTTCCCATTGCTCCTGAGTATCAGGTTCAGACACCTTAGCACAGCTTCCAGGACCCTACTTCATTTGGCCCCTTCTCAGCTTCATCTCTCATGGCATCCACATCCACCCTCTTTCCAGCCTTGTTGCCTTTCAGCTCCCCCCACTGACCATGCTTTCACTCCCTCCCGTGACTCTACACACACCCTTTCATCTGCCTAGAACACCTTTCCTGTCATCCTCATCTGGAAGACTCCTACTTATCACCTTAGGAGTTCCTTCATTCTCTCATTCACCACCAGCTGTGTGAATGCCTCTTATGTGACAGGCACCATACAGCGGGCTTGATATACAAAGCCAACACAACGCACAATGTCCCTACCCTCATGCAACTTACATTCTAGCCCAGGATCAAATACTTTACAGCAAATATGATTTTTAAAGGTTGTGATGATGTGTTTTCTTCCAAGAAATCTTTCTGGAACTTACCCTCTTACTTCCCTCTCCATGTCAGTGCTACCTGTTTCCATAAAAGTCTATATTTTTCTTATCCTAGCAGTTAATACCTTGCTTGTCTGCTTACCTTACCTGTTTGACCTGGGAAGGCAGGGAATGTTTGTCTTTCTTGCTGTTGTTGAATCTCCAGCACTCAGCATAGTATCTGGGCCAAACTGCTCCTACTCTGGCTGTTACTAGTTAAAAAATAACTTCACTGTTCACTTACTATGTTTCAGGTACCTTATATGAATTTTTTAGTCCTTCGCATGATGCTACTAGACAAGTACTGCTTTAGTCCCATATATCATATGAAGAAACTGAGGAATAGAGAAGTACTTTGACACAGATCTGGTAAGTGGCAGGCTCGTAACTCAAACCAAGTCTGTGCCAAACCCTGTGCTCTTAACCACGTGCTAAACTGCTACCCCAACCTTGATGGTACTCCTTAAACAGTTGTTGGATGAATGAAATGATAAAAAATAAAAGTTCTTATGAAGAAAATCCTACTCATAGTACAAGTAAAGTAAACCACAGTATTCTCCTGTTGTTCAGTTTTTAAGTGCTCTCACCCATATAAAGGAAAAGTGGCTAAGATTTACAATGAAAATGTCTTTAATCACCCAGGAGCCACACAGGATAATGCAAAATTTAAGGCAGTGTAGTGGCAGAGAAAATGAGGCCTCATCAAAAGCTGGAAACTCCTTTGCACTCAGGTTTGTGGGCCCCTCCCAACCCTCGTACATCAAGTTCCTTCTACACTTAGGTTATACTTTATACTTTATTATTAACTTGGGTTCCAAGGCCCACAGTCATTCAGTGTTAGATGGGGTGTGACAGTGTAACAATAGAGGACTGTCTTGTTAAAGGTTTGCTTCCGCTTTGCCTGTTTTACCTTTATCCAACATAGCAATCATCTCCCACTTACTCATTTACTGTTCTGGGATTTTTTTCCAATAATTATTGCATGTGTCTGTGGTTTATCCTCTTGCCTAAACTCTGAGCTTCTCGTGAACCTTTATGCCCTTCAAGGTGCCTAGTGTGATGCTGGGTAAGAACAAGTGCCAACACGTTTCTACGTGTATCACACCCAGCAGTGTCTTTTCCATTCCTGATTGCAGCAATTCATAGTTCATAAAGGTGAGCCTCCACGCATGCAAGGATGAAGTCACCCTCTCTGAAGTTAGGATTTCAAATCATTATTAGGGTGTGTGGGGGGCCGTGACACACTGCTACAATTACGTGCACCTCAATCAAGAGTCAGCTGGGGGGACGCGAGGGGGGAGGAGTCAAGGAAGGGAGGGAATACAGGGATATGTGTATAAAAACAGATGATTGAAACTGGTGTACCCCCCCCCAAAAAAAAAAAAAGAGTCAGCTGTAGTGAACAGCAACCCAGGCTCCCACTGGACTATCAGAGTTTGATCCTGGTTTGACCACTTACTATCTGACCTGTTAACTAAAGTATTTGTGCCTCAGTTTCTTCATCTGTATGAAGGGGTCGATAATGGATGGATCTGTGATAGACACAGAAATGTGCTGCCTAGATGCCCCAGCTGTTGGGAGTGCTTTCGGCACACAGCCTTCTGCTGACGGCCCCCTTGGAAACGTGACCCAGAGAGCAGCCTCCCCCAGGGTCATGACCTGCCAAGGAGGGCCCTCATCTAATGACAGATTGTGGTGGGAGGACATATAAAGGCTTGGTCACTTTGGTTCAACACAGGACAACTCAGAGGGATCACTTTGGTCCCAGAGCTC